>NC_070610.1:33190000-34390000 GCF_027172205.1 Podarcis raffonei
TTCTTCCTCTTTTCTGATCCTGACATAAGGGGGAATGTAGCTGTAAAGCTCGTAGTTACTGCATAATTTCCATGCAACTCAGAAACAGCTCATTTGAGCTAAACACAGATGTATTTTCTATTTACTGCTGCTGAATAGCTTTTGCTACTCAGCTGTTCTGTGCATGCAACATCCAAAATGTTATATTATAGACTAATGTTGTGGGACACAAGGAATTAAACAGGAATTAAAATTCTGGTATTTGGCATGATTAGTTGAAATGAATGGGCTGCTTTGAAGTCATAATCATAGTCACTTTATTTGCACATATACATTACACTCAAAGAGGTTCACAGCACAGCATAATTTTAAAATAGAGCCAAATGAGGTTTGTATCCGGTGGTAACTTTGTCTCAGCAAAAAGGGTTTTCACTAATGCAAATCAGGGCATCTGATTTCCATTGATTCCCCAGCTACTTATTTAAGTCCTCAGAACTATATCCCATTCTGTTCTGTAGAAACCCTACCCTTTGGAGCAGCTTTAAAATGGGGGATAGGAACTTTGGGGAGGTCAGTGAAAATCAAGTGACAGAACCACTTTCCACAAAGGCATGATTGCTTTCAATGATGTACAACCCTGTCCTCCTGATACAGTAGAACTGATCCATTTTTCTCCTTAGGCTTCCTCAGAAAATCCAAGACAATTACAGTGGTACCTTGGGTTAAGTACTTAATTCGTTCTGGAGGTCCGTTCTTAACCTGAAACTGTTCTTAACCTGAAGCACCACTTTAGCTAATGGGGCCTCCTGCTGCCGCTGCGCCGCTGGAGCACGATTTCTGTTCTTATCCTGAAGCAAAGTTCTTAACCTGAAGCACTATTTCTGGGTTAACGGAGCCTGTAACCTGAAGCGTATGTAACCTGAAGCGTATGTAACCCAAGGTACCACTGTAAATCTGTGGCTTGATGGGGACAAATATCCTTTCAAAGCTGTCTTCTACATTTGGGTCAATACCATAGTAGATGACTATAGAAAACTGTGGCTTTGATACATCAATGAAACATGAAAAAGTCCCCCATATTTGTGCCCCACTGGTTCATTTTGCGACTGATGCATTGTGGATTGTGTGAAGGGCACAATGCCATGGGCAGCTCTCAGCTAAAAGAGTAAAGAATTCATTTATCAATTCGTTCTCTGAGATACCAGAAGCAGGGAAACAAACAAAGCTGACAACAACTGAGATGGAGGCTCTGATTATCAGACTGCATGCATAAGTGAGGCTTGTAAGATTCCTGTCTAATATCTTGGCCAATCATTCATGATTATTCATTGTATGATATGTCAGTTTTATCACATTAAGAAGATGATGATTACTTGGATCCAAGCAGGATGGCTCAAGACTACTTCTAAAAATACTCAGGGAAAAATGGCAAAAAAACAAACAACAAAAACATTTCAGTTCACCCCTGAACAGAGAAGACATATTTCTGCTCAGTTTCAGGGGAGTTGGAGGTTGAAAACAACATAAAACATTCTTGATTTCTGGCTCACGAATCATTCCTACAATTTAGAAACTAGGAAACCAAGGGAAACCAGGCACACACACACAAAATAATCTTTATCTCCTTAGAATTACAGTTAAGAGTTGCCAAAGGCTCCACCAAAACTAACACATAGAATAAGAGTTTTTAGATTATTATAATTCAGTCCCTGGTAAAGAAAAAGTGTCTCAAAAGAGATGATCAAGATAACTGTATCAAGGCCCTTGATAGCACTGCACTCTTGATAGCCCCAGTGCAGCACAAGTAGAGTGATGTCCCAACCCTAAGTAATAGATGTGGAGCAATCTTGCAGGATGGAAGAAAGCAATGCTGCTGTTCACATAACAACCTTTTTCGTGAATGGGAATGGATAAACACTCCTTCCAGAATGGTATTCACACAGTTGTTGTTGTTGTTTAGTCGTTTAGTCATGTCCGACTCCTCGTGACCCCATGGACCAGAGCACTCCAGGCACTCCTGTCTTTGTTGTCTTTCTCCATGGAGTTTTCTTGGCAGGGATACTGGAGTGGCTTGCCAGTTCCTGCTCCAGGTGGATCACGTTTGGTCAAAACTCTCCACTATGACCTGTCCATCTTGGGTGGCCTTGCATGGCATAGCTCATAGCTTCTCTGAGTTATTCAAGCCCCTTCGCCACGGCAATCCATGAAGGGGACACAAAGCAATGAAATGGCAGGGCTATGTGAGTGAGGAAAGAGGACAATTGTCTGGCTCTTCTGGCTTTGAAATTCAAACGTTAAAAGCCAAACTTCTAGTTCTTGATTTTAAAGCAATATCCATTCATTTCACTGAGATTTGTGTGAGGGAAGGTGTTACATAAGCTCTGGGGAAATAAGTGGGAGTCATGTTGCAGCCATTTCTAAGTAAATACACTCCTAGTCTACAATTAACAGAAATTCTTCTTCTTCTTCTTCTTCTTCTTCTTCTTCTTCTTCTTCTTCTTCTTCTTCTTCTTCTTCTTTAGATTTATATACCACCCTTCATCAAAATATCTCAGGGTAGTTCACAAGATAAAAATACAGAATAAAAACACAAATAAGTAATTAAAACAAAATCAACAAAACAATAACCTCCCCCCTCCCACAAACACATTTAAAAGTTTGTAGAATATTAATCATCCAAAGACCTGGTTGAAAAGAAACTTTTTTGCCTGGCACCTATAGATATATAATGAAGGCACCAGATGAACCTCCCTGAGGAGAGTGTCTGACAAATGGAGACACACTGCAGAACAGGCCTGTTCTCAGGTTGCCACCATCCGGGCGTCATGTGGAGGAGGCACGGAAAGAAGGGCCTCAGAGAATGGGTCGGTTTATATGGGGACAGGACCGTCTTACCCATAGGTGCTAAGGGTGCAGGGCTCTCAGGGGTGCCAGGCCAAGAGTCTGGGGCCCAAGAGTTGAGTCAGGGGAAGAGCCCACCTGTCGGTCAGAGTGCCGTGGTGGGCTCTTCTGCTGCGGGTGGCTCTGCACTGCGAGTTCGGGGGCAACCGAACCAGTGAGAAGCTGAGGCGACCGGACGGCTCCACCCTCCTAAGTGTCTGGGACTAGGCAACCGGAGGGGGCGCCAGGTAGATCTTTGCACCCCGGCACCGCATATGCTTAAGACAGCCCTGTATGGGGAGAGGCAGTCCTTGAAGTATTGCGGTCTTGAGCCATTTAATGCTTTATAGGTCAAAACCAGCACTTTGAATTGGGCCTCAAAGCTGATTGGCAGCCAGGGCAGTTGCGCCAGGATCAGTGTAATATGCTCAAACTGTCCTGCTCTGCTCTGGTGAGCAACCTGGCCGCTGAATTCTGCACTAGCTGAAGTTTCCAAACTGTTTTCAGAGGCAACCCTACATATAACATATTGCAGTAATCTAACCTTGAGGTTACCAGATCATAGACAACAGTAGTTAGGCTATCCCTGTCCAGATAACAGCATAGCTGGGCCACCAGCCAAAGCTGATTGAAGGCACTCTGAGCCATTGAGGCCATTTGAGCCTCCAGCAACAGCAAATGACCCATGAGTACTCCCAAGCCACGTACCTGCTCCTTCAGAGGGACTGTACCCCATCTTATCCTTTGTATCATTTTGCTACACAAATCTGCACATGTCTACTTAGGACTAAGTCTCATTAGTCCCATCACTCCTTCTATGTAAGTGGGTACAGGATTTCAGCCTTATTGAGTTATGTATTGTATACATTTTATGTTCATTACAGGGTCTCAGGCATTTCATAGTAGCCCCCTAGTTTGGTGTCTCTAAGACAGTTAAGCTCTGGATATCAGTCTTTGGGGAAAATCTGGTGTCCAAAATGGGCTTATGTGTTATGTTTTTGTTCACATTGCTATGTGCAACTATTATGTGCTAGTAGTACAATATAATCAGTCCTCGACATCTTATGTATGATAACTGGCTATTATCTAGAGGTTTCCTCAACTTTGGTTTCATTCTATGTTGTGATTTTATTACAAAGGCATATTACTAGTGGGCTAAGAAGCTCAAATCTATTGGCATGGGAAAGCAAAACTGCCATGCACATAGACCTCAAACAAGTTTCAAATTATTTATGGAGTTATTTCAGCAATGGACAGAATTTGAAAATTTCTTCCAGGATCATGTAAAAATAGAAAACTCTTAATGTGTGTTTTAATACCAATACAGCTCATGAACTCAACAAGCAGAGAAAAAGTTTATTATTTCTTTTTTATCAATGGGTTGGGGTTGCATAATATTGCCTTGCTCCTATCCCAATCTAATTTATGTACATGTGTGTGTCAGTGGAGTGGAACCCCATCAAAAAAAAGTTACCAATTTTGTATAAAAAGTTGAAGAAACTGTGTACTTGAAATGACAATTGGTAACTGGAGAGAAAAAACTAATGGGGAAATCAATGCAAAAGAGATTAGAAGAAATCAGATCCTCCTGTGAAAGCCTTTCTTCTCCTTCAACAACATGAAAAATCTCTGGCTTGGTTACATGTAACACCAAACCATGTTTGGCACTACATGAATGACCTTTGTGCTGCTCATACATGACTTCCCAACTCTACTAACATGCTTAGTTTTAATCAATTACTTCCCCTTTTGGCAGAGACTACAGTTTGTGGTTCTATCTCAACTGGCAAACTATGGTTTGTATGATTTGATAAGCCATGGTATGCATTATATGTGAACTAATCCACTTTTTTATATTGTCTTGGGCCAGGTTCTGATATGTAAATATCAGTATGGCATTGGAAAATACATAAATGGCCACCTCTGGCTGATAAGTTGGACTTTCCTATAGTAAACTAATCTGCAGCAAAAGCAACATCCTTCACTCACAAGAGACAGAGGTATCAGCAGGGTTGGAGAAACCCCAAGGTTTGCAGAATGCAGAACACATTTTATCCAAGCATTTTGATGGCTGAAAGCCCTCTCCCTGGCAACCTTGAGATTATTGGTCTGGGTGTAGGTGATTGCTTTTGGAAGTTTTCCATTGTTTTTAGAAGGTTGCTTTTAACTGTTTTTTTAATGTTTTAATAGTATTGTGTTAGGATTGATGTGTTTGTCACCCTGGGCTCCCTTGCAGGAAGGGTGGAATATAAATTTAAGAAATAATAAATAAATAACAAAAACCGTAAGGGGCAGAAACCTTCTCCCCACCAACACCTCATTTAGGGTAGTGCGTTGCTCAGTGGGTATAGAATGGTTACTGTTTAAGTGGCACCAAAAACCAGAGAGGGGGTGTAGAATGGAGTGTCCTGGATGATGGCATAGTTGAATGGCTGGAACCCTGAACAGAAGTAATCCACACCACGTTTTTATTACAGGTCTTTAAAGAACATAAGAAGAGCCAAGCTGGATCCCATCAAAGGCCAATCTAGTCCAGCATCTTTTTCTCACAGGGACCAACCAGAAGCTTATGAGAAGCCCACAAACAGAACGTGAGTACAACAGAACTCTATCTATTTATTCTCCCCAGCATACTGCTTCTGATCTCGCAGGTAATACATATAGGTAGTGGAAATTGATTGTGATATCCTCCACCTATCTGTCTAATTCCCTTTGAAAACTGTCCCCATTGGTGGCCATTGCACTACAACCTGAAGTCGCAAATTCCAGAATTTAATTACATGCAGTGGGAAGAAGTACTTCCTTTTGTCTGCTCTGAATTTGCCAACATTTAGCATCTTTGGATGACCCTGAGTTCTACTTCCTCTAAACTATGCAGAACTCATGATTTGCTGCCCCCTGTTCTTGCAGTGGGATCACCTTGTGCAGCCAGCACTATGTTCCTGGAAAACAGAAGCTGCCAGTTGACTAATGTGAGGTCTCATGATTCTTCCCTCAGTCTCGTGAGACATCACCAGATCCCTTGCAGTCTCATTAGACTTCACAGGAGGCAGAGCCTACCTGACTTAAAAGCCATGGCCCTGCCATGATACCTGGTCATGATCCACACAATTTTACACACCTCTGTGTCTCCTCTTCCACACCTTTTTATTTCCAAAACTAAAAAGCTTCTTTTCTCATATGGAGAGTTGTTCTAGTCCCATTATAATGTTGGTTGCCTTTTTCTGAATCTTTTCAATGAGTCTACTGTGAGTATGACTTAGTTGGCTATAACCCTGAGTTTCTCCATCCTGAATAAGTTAGCAACATCTACCATTTACCTGCACCCAGATACCTTATGCTCAAGTTAAATAGCACTGGCCCCACTACAAATATTTCGGAGACCCCACTGTGTACTTCCCTCCATTAGGAACAAAGCAAATTGATAAAGCTCCTGACAAATCCATACAATGAAAACTTCTCCCAGTTCTTGGACATTGCAATTATCATAATGTTTTTATGCTTCAGGAAATGGTGACCTGGGAAATTACAGTGAAAGAAACATTATCTTTTCAGAATAAAACAAAAGCTTTAATTAATAAGACCTGCCAAAATGTTTGGATGCCGTTCAAATGAGAGATTGCTTCTCTTAAGCCACCTTCATATAACCAGCTCTGAGATGCTATTCATCCTTTATTTACCATCGCATGATCAATGCAAATGGAAGACACTGGGTGTGAAAAAATACTCAATTTTAAAAGAGAGATAGTTGAAGGATAGTTTTCAACGAACATTTCTGCATGATATTCACTACCAGGAATATCTTATTATGCACAATAGGACCCAAATGCCTCCACTCCTCCAAGGCCCCAAACTCTTCCCAATGCCACCATTTCACCCACCCAAAAGCCCTTGCACTCTTGCCCTGCTACCCCTTCTCTTTACCCAAACTTACCGGATGGCAATGTATTCTGATCAGAGGCTGTAACCCTGTTCACACATCCTTTCTACACTGAGATCAGTAGGCTACCCTTTTGAGCAAGCATGCATGGATTGGGCTAAAAAGATCATGATTCACAAACCATAGTCACTGGCACATGCATGCATAGTCTAGCTCCATCCCTAATTAAAGTTCAATAGGTTTAAAGTAGCTTGAATGTAAGTGTTTTGATTTAAGGGGTGTCTGGAGGTCATGATCTTTTTAACTTGATGAAAAGAGCTAAATCTCCAAATTACTGCATAAACCAGTGCAGGATAAGCGGGCATCTCAGTAGCTAGTAATTATTCATATTCTTTCATGTTAGCTGTGCTTTGACTTTAGAATACCGTTCAGATGAAAGAGTATTTCCACGCTTATAGACAAAGGGATATATTTATGTTGACTGTTCAAATGCACAGTCTTAAGGTTGGTTTTATATGAAATTAGAGGTCATTCTTGAAGCTAAATCTTAAATGCCCCTGAACAAATCCTTCCTGTTTTGCATAGAAATGGGTGATGAATACAAAGCCTCCAAAACTATCAGCTACTTGGAACTGCTTAAAATCAGGGATAAGCAGCAAATTATAGGTCAATGTTTAATGGCTGAGCTCAGATATATAATATGAACCAAAGGGTACCAGGCACTCAAGACATCAAATGTTAAAGGGTCCCTTTAAGACTCTTGTACAAATTGCCTCATGATTCTATGATCAGTAACAGATTTATAAGATTACAAGGAGTGTGGTTGCTGCTAAAATGCCACTATCTTTAGCCATTTACTATACTGGGAGGGGAAAGCCTGCTGGGTGCTGAAACAGGGGGGGAAAGGGATTTATTGTCTAGAAGCAAATGAAACAAAAATAGTTTTGTTGACTGTAGGGGGGAAATGCTGGACACAGCAGAACACCTGTCCTGTTACCACAACAGCCACTAAGGTCGGTGTGATGATGATGATGATGATGATGATTTATTTATATGCTGCCCATCTGACAAGGTTGCCCCAGCCACTCTGGGCTGCTCCCAACAAAATATTGAAAACACAATACAACATCAACCATTAAAAACTTCCCTGAACTCCAGGTGTCTTCTAAAAGTCAAATAGTTTTTTAACTGTTTGACATCTGATGGGAGGGTGTTCCACAGGGTGGGTGCCACTACCGAGAAGGCCCACTGTCTGATTTCCTGTAGCTTCATGTCTCATGGTGAGGGAACTGCCCTCGGAGCTGGACCTCAGTGTCCAGGTTGGACAATGGAGGTGGAGACACTCCTTCAGGTATACAGGGCCGAGGCCATCTACTACTTAAAGCAAGAATTGATGTACCAATACAATTCCACAACATCCATAACATTGAGCATGATTTTACCTTGTGCCATTTGGCACCTGATAGTGCATGATTTGTCATTCATGTGTAGCAGATCATCGTGCTTTCCTCCTCCCATGCCATCACAAATGTAATATTTCCTTTATTTAAAAGACTTTCAAAACACAGATTTCACAGACAAGTTGCAGTAATCACAGCTCTTTTTTTAAAAAAAAATACAGCCTAGCATAGCCAAAATATCAAGAACTAGCAGATTACAATGTATATTCTAAAACAGGAGCAACCCAAAAGTCACCTTCACTAAAAGTCAGTTGGAACAACTGGGCATCAAGGCTTCTTTTTGAAAGCCAGTACTGAGGGGGCCAATAGCTCATTCCGAGGGAGGGAGAAGTTTGCCTTGGTGTGGATAAATGTTTGCTATGTGGAAACAGAGCAAATGAGAAGGTAATTTGTTTATCCTTTATACACTGAATGTGTATATTTAGCACATTTATCATTTAAAAATAATCTTATTATAAAGCATCTGGACAACATCTGTCTAGTGGGAAGGAAAAAGAATGGTGGAGACAGGGCAAAGACATCATCACGGCCTGCTCTGGGCAGACTGCCCCCTCTCCCCAAAGGGCCAACTTCATGTTTTATATCATTTATTTGTTTTAGTATTTTAAAATTGTAAATTGCTTTGGCAGAAAACCCGTCGGTATATAAATACAATAATTAAATAAACGAACACAGGCAGATGTAAGAGTAAAATCCAGCCATGTTTAGATTTCATTGTCTGGATCTTAAAATTCAGCATAAGTTTATTACTTAATATTCTGTGTCCCATTGATTGAGAACTTATTTTAATTTATTAAAAACGTTAATCGTTGCAGTTGAAGAAGTTTTGCTTTCTATTGGCATATGCACTTTTATTAGTAGATAATGCTGGCTGGAAGGAGGTTACTGAGGTAGTGCAATATAATTCTGGATGCATTCTGCCCTCAAATTCAGCCTTGGTTAGGGTAAATACTATTTTTGCACCAAAAGAATTACACGACATAATAAACTGGTTTGTGGAAGATGTAGAAAATCTGCAGACTTGCCAAATGTCTTATGTACAGAAATTAATAATCAGGGGGAAATGATTGAATTGCTTATTCAACATTGCCCTAAGTATTCAGTATTTCTATTTATAACTGCTAGAAAAGGAAAATATTTTACTATGCAATACTGTTTGCAGCACAATCCTATACATCCTATTCATGTCTATACATGTCTATTCAAAAGTCCCATTGTGTTCAATGGGGCTTACTCCCAGAGATGTGTAAAGAATCGCAGCTTAAGATGGTTTAGAAGGGAATTTGCTAAATGAAAATTAGGGTCATTTGGCCACAAATGTGGACTTTTAGATCTCTGGAACATTAAATCTCCCAAGAATGTATTCCCTTAATCCCTTTCACCCATTTGCAAAGTATTTATAGTTTCCAAAAGCTCTTGGTCTGTTTTACTTCTTCTTGATGATCACCAATAGTCTGCCTGTTCCATCTAATAAATCACCTCCCCCAGTGGATATGTAGTTTGGCGATATACTTTATGGCAACAGGAGATGGCAAGCAACAGATGAAGGAAGAAGAGGAAAGCAGGCAATAATACTGAAAGAAGAGTAATAAAACAGGAGAGAACAAAAAAAGTGTGGAGGGAATGCTAGAGAAGACATTGCTAGATTTAAGAATTGGTTTTAGATGTTTAACATGGAACCTGTGGCATTTGCTTGGTGAAATAACAAAGAATGTGCTATCTCAGAGAAGAATTGTATATTCTCACTACTGGTGTGTCTGTGTGTCTGTGTGTCTGTGTGTTTAATTTTCACTTTTGTTTGGGAATGTGAATTCGAAACAATATTTGGCTTTGAAAATTACTGAACAAAATGCTGTTTTCAGTTAATTTTGTGTGTTGATTGCACTGAGTTCCAGCCTTGGAACACCCCATGTCAACAGTTGGTGCCTGAAGTGTGTAAGGTGCCCGTTCACATGGTTCTGGAGTTATAATGTGACAGTTGTAGAGACACTACAGCCATCTGTGCAGGCTAGTAACATCTTCGGTCCATGCAGTGCTGGCTACTAGATTTCTCTGTTCAGGCACAGCATTCCAGTGGAGACTGATCCATTTGGACAAAGGGGAACTGCCCCACAAAACTCAGACTTCCCCTGGCCAGCCCACCTGCCTTCCTTTTTATTTATAACCACTCCAAGGTATGGCACTCACCATCAGCAGCCTTCCACTTAGGCTCAGTGTTGCCCTTCTTGAAAGCAGAAAGGAGGATAAGAACAAAACTAGAATAAATTGGTTCCCCTGTCATTGGCTCTGGCTCTTCCTATCATTGGTCTGCCTGCCTTATACCCTACCAAGCCCAGTGAACACCACCCATCATTGATTATGACCTCTGCACTACATGAACTGGACTCTCCTCACCCAAGACTGCAGCTGATAACCGGTTCCCCATAAGAACACAAGCCATACTGGATTGGAGCAAATATCCATTTAGCCTCTGTCTCAGTAGTGGTCTGCAATCTATCTCCAGGAAATATGTAAGTGGAGCATGACAATGGTAGTGGTGGTAGATGTCCCATGTTGTTTGAGTCTAGTCTCTTTTAATATGAAATATATATTACTATATCCGAGTATGGAAGTTTCACTGAGCTATCAGAGCTCGAAAATATCCATAGATCTACCTTCCATGAATTTGCATTATATTTTTTAAAACCTATCTAACGTGGCCACAACACCCAGTGGTTGGGGCATTCCACAGGTTAATTATGTACTGTATGGATGGCTCTTTCCTTGAGTTTGTCTTCAAACTACCCTCAATGAGTTTGTCCTCATCAGTGCCACTCATTGGTGGCCGTGGTCTGAAAATATAGCACAAATTATTTTTATTTATTAATTTTTTAAATCACACTATCCCTCCCTTAGTCCCAGCATAGACTGAAACTGAGATATATCCTATTTTAGAATGTGTATTTTAATTGCAGGACATTTTAGAGAGATATACAGGTTAGAAATCTTAGTGCCCATCTCAGATTAAATATATTAACTCCAAGGTCACCACGGAAGCATTGTTTAAAAGGTTTAAACCAACATCCCAAGGAGACTCATTTCAATCTCAATGAAATTCTGCACAAGCAGAACTGTGCCTTATTTGTAATGCCTGGTGGGGCACTTAAAGCTTCCATTGTTTATGAAGTAGTCCAGTGTAAGTAATTTGCTTGGGTAAGAGATCTATGGCGTGGAGGTTAAAGGTCTTGCTGGCCTGTGACTCAGAAACAAGAAATGCTCCCGCTTTGTGTGTACATAAAGTTTGGCCACTTCAAATCCTTTTGAGTAATCATTCACGTGCCTGTGCTTCTGGAGTTTTGCGGCATCTCGTAAGAATTGTTCCCCGTCGCTCCTTTTTAAGAGCCCCTCACAGAGGCTCTTGCGCCTTTCAAGATGCAGTAATGTGGAAATAAATGCCATGTTTAGCTTAGCATTTCGGATCTCTGAGGTAAATGATATGCTGATTAATGTTGGCAAGGGCCCCGATGGGTTAGGTAATCAAGCAGTAGCCCAGTCCATTCTCGGATCGCAGGCAGCATTTATTTTGAAACGGCAATAATAAATAAAGAGGAAGAATGATTCGTCTATAAAATCTCTATGGTTGCCACATTTTGGAAGCTCAGGAATCACATTATCCTGGGGAGATAATTGTAAAAGCAGCAATAAAAAAAAGAAAAACCTGATCTGAGTAATTGCAGCCATCCTTTTACAAGCAAAGTTATGTCCTCTGACATCTAAACTATCACATATCACCCTCAACACATCTGCTGGAAGATGCAAGGCAGAGTATCATTTGAAATGTACTCTTTACATGTGAGCATGGGTTGGATTGTCTTTGTTGAGGTAATAGCATCCACTCTTGCATCTGAAGAAGTGGATGACAGCCCAGTAAGGCTTTGTGTATATTACCAGTTTAAAACACAGCTATGCCTTTATTTTTCTCAATTTGGATTAGAATTTTTTTTTTTTTTGTGGGGGGGATGCTGCAAAACACAGCATTCCATATATATTTAGAAATCTTTGAGATGACACAAGACTCTTTGTTGTTCTACAACAGTCTAATATAATTACATTCTGAAAATTCTCACTCTTGGTATTCAAACTTACTGAGCAATCCTATGTTTGTTACCTGAAAGAATTGACTCCCAAGTACATGTACATAGAACTGCAGTCTTATTCACTACCTCATTGGAGTTGTTCAGTAAAAAAACCAAGGCTCTTAGTCCCCCGTCCCCCCTGCTTTCCTTATCTTACATATCACTTTGACTCAGATTCAGAGATTGCTTAATTATAGCATGCAGGAACCTATTACTTGTAGCCTCAATACTAGCTCTGATTCAGGCTCTTTCCTAGTCACATATGACAAGTTTCCCATTTTGATGCAAAACACATGCTATTTAAGATGGACTTTGCTCGCTCTCACTTTTAAAATTAATGCATTTTATTAATAATTTTAATACAAAAGTAAACAGAATTGAAACTATTGTTCCAGTACATGTGGGGTGTGGAGTATTTGTCCAATTTGTCCAATTAACACTATTGTCTTTTGTGACAATATATATAACAAGTTCAACAAGATTTTTGACTTTTTTCTTTCTCTCTCGCATTATTACCCATAAGAGTTGGTTGCATCAGCATCATTGAGAGGTCCCATCATTGCTGTAGAGTAATGAGAAAAGTTGTGGTGTGTTTTCTTTAATGTGGCAGGGTACCTACATAGGCAATTTGGGAGGGCCAAAGAAACTATGTGAGTCCTAACATCAGCATTGTATAGCATTAATGTTGTTAACCAACTATGATAATTTCCCCAAGATTCTGCAGCCCTTTGTATGAGTATAAAGGCCCATTGGTCTTCAACCACTGCATTGTCACCCCAAACTAGATGGAATAAAAAGTAAGGTGAAATAGAGAAATGGAAGGAAGGAAGGAATTTCAATAATGCTCCCAAGGCAGTTTAGCGCATCACTTGAAATAATTAACATATCACCGTAATAAAATATCAGTAAAACAGTAGCACACAATTTTTTAAATTGTAAATTAAAAGCAAATTCCATTTAGCAAGTTGAGATTAAGCTCTAGGTCTAAAAATGTATTAAACAATACTGCATTCAGCTTTTGCATGTAGTTCTGGGCTGACACAGAGAGCATTGTCATAGTCAGAGGTGAGTTGAGAACTCATCACGCCTGTGCTACTCTGATACATGGACACTATTCTTGGCCATCACCATAAACTGGCTTTGTCCTAAGGTTATAAAAATAAATTATATCTGCAACTTTGTCCCCCCCCTCCTGCCCCACAAATATTAACAACAGCTTGAAAACTCATCTCACTCAGTTTCAGATGTTGTGTAATGTTCTTTCAGTGCAGGGAAAGAAGCACAAACACTTCTACTAATGCTTCCTGTGGAACATAAAAAGTAGGGAGCAATCTTCAGATATGTCTGGAGGAGGGAACACATCCTCCCCATGGAAGATGCAGTGCTTGCAGCTAAAAACTTTATAAAATGATGCCAGAGAAAACTGAAACATGGAACAAATAAGCATTCAATGGCTACTGCCTTAGGCTTCAATTATATGCTGTATTGCCTACTTCTCCCTACGCACCTCCTGGGTTCCTACTGCCATTGCACAGGAGATGAGCCACTCTCCACTTGAAACAATTCATTCCAATTGCACCTCTTCTCCCCATTTACTGCACTATATATCTCAAGCAACTGTATGCCTCTAAGACTGCTTAAATGAATACATATTAGCTAAACATCCCTTTTAAGCTGAGTCTTGGACATGGGGCTCGTCCACAGGGAAACCCCACTCTTTGCTGCTGAATCAGAGCAAACATCAGTTGAGTTTTCCAAGGATTGACATTTGCTTGGATTCAGTGGAAAAAAAGTGTGTTTCCCCAGGGAAAGCAGCAGGGCAAATTGAAAACCATTCAGACCCATGCCTACAAAGTATGAGACAAGTGGAAAACCTTTTGGATCCATGCTTTCTAGGTACTGGATAAGCAGAAGGGTGGATGGGCCCATGGAAATTGTCATGTTGCAGTTCACCCAATCCACTGGTTGTGAATTTAATTCATGGTAGATAATTTGATGGCTAAACATACTGGCCATGGCAACCTTAAAGGTAACAACTGTGAATGTATGTGATTGCTTTTAGATGTTTCTAGATATGTTAAATTCCTTCAAACATTTTTAAGTGTTTTAAATATGTTACTGTATTGTTCAAGCTCCTGCCAACCTAGCAGTTCAATAGCACGCAGTGCAAGTAGATAAATAGGGCGGGAAGGTAAGCGGCGTTTCCATGTGCTGCTCTGGTTCACCAGAAGCAGCTTAGTCATGCTGGCCACATGACACAGAAGCTGTACGCTGGTTCCCTCGACCAGTAAAGTGAGATGAGCGCTGCAACCCCAGAGTTGTCCGTGACTGGACCTAAAGGTCAGGGCTCCCTTTACATTTACCTTTATTGTTCAAGCATTTTGATTTTCACAGGCCTGGGATCCTTTGGGAAGAAGAATGGAGTTGAAATTTAATAAAGAAATCAATAATAGTATTTGAGGATATAAAAGAAACAAAACGTGAAAGTCATACAGCATAAAATACTCTTTCTTGCTAACCAGTATCACATTAGCATTTGCGAACGTATTTTTTCCGCAAAAAATACTCAAGAGCTTCCTGGAGGACTTTGAATCATTAAGACCAATTCTAAACCCAATTTTGATGAAGTTGGTCTCATTGAAATAGGTGGGACTTACTTTTGAGTAAACATGCTTTAGATTATACTGCAGGTCATTTGTCAGATACACCATAACCAGTCACATTTTAGTCTGAAGTAATCTTATCCACTCTAGCTTTCAAGTAATTCTTTTGGGTCTCTAGGTTATTCCCAGATGTTGCTGGACAACAACTTCCATCATTTCTGAACATTTGGAATGATGATAGTTGTAATTCAACAACATCTGAGTAAGGACACTAAGTTAAGGCAAGCCAGTTGAGACCCTGATACTCCAACAACATAAACATGGTAGATATAAAGACTAGTGGCTTATTTAACTCCCTTTCAGCAATAGCAGGTCTATGCTTAAATGTGTAAAACTGTGCGTTTACCAAACCCTTATGCAGTAGTTTGTCGTTCCATTGACCTCACTGGGAATTAAATGTAGTCCTTAGAGAGGAAGTGCTGAAACTGTGCTGCTATAACAGTGAAAACAGGGCATAAATTATTCTACTGAAATATAGAATGTCCTTCTGTCAATACACATATTGTAAAATGTCTATAAAAAGTCAGCTGTTTGTTTATTACTGACACATGGCTTGGATTAAGGCAAAGGCTACCTCCCCAATGGCTTGCAATAATATTCCAAAGATCATTCGCAGCAGACACTGCAGTTTAAAAATAGCTACATGAACTTTTTTCTGTCTAAAGAATATTCTAAAACTGATTTGAAGGCCATTTCTTAGGTTATTATGTTACATGTCTTTGAGACTAACCCAGACTTCTCTAACTTTGCTGGAAACAAGTTACAAGAAAATACTACATGCTGTTCCCACCCACCCCCATTGCAATTCTAAAGGGAATTTATCTTCAAAATAAAGCTCCATTTAGGCACCAAACCCTATAGAAGTCATCCAAGTCAATGGTAGCAATTCTCAGACCTCTTGTTCCAAAGCAATTCTGCTGACTCAAATGAGGCCATGCTGGAGTAAATGGTTCAAAGTGTCTAAATAGTGTGGCTTGTTTTATATTCAGAGATTCACCACTGCAGCTACATTTCACTGGTTCACATGCCAGAAGGAAGCAGGCAGCAAAGAGACACAGCCAAGCAAGAAAGCTCTGGAGGTCAGCAGTAGGTCTTTAACTAAGATGTGGATCAAAGGAGTTGCCCAGCTAAATTGACTTCCAGTGAATGCACTGCCATTCCATAAGTCTTCTGCTTAACAAGGTCAAAGAAGAACTTTTTAAAAAGGAAGATGTGGGTTATAATATTGGCATGGTTTCATTAGATTCTTGGCTTAGCTCCCCTGCTTCATGTAAAGAACATAAATTCCTCATGTAAAGAAAAGTCATTCTGGTAACAATAGAGCAAGCCTTCAATGTGCCTCATCATGTATAGGCTTTACTTAACAAACTTCTCTAGTAGGAAGAAATTGAAACTATAATGCCTAACTGTGCCAAGTTGGGAGAAGAGCACTATATACAATTTCCCAGTGTACAGGATTGAACTTGATTTTGAATCAAGAATTATGACTTGCCAGCACCAGCAGCTGGCATTTCACTACTATGGTTTCTTTCACATAATGTAAATGGGGGGGGGGGATACATTTTTTGTAAATCAGCACTTTGGTGCAGAGAAATGTTTCAATGTGAAATATGACTCTGAATCCTGGAGGCACTCTGGGTGGGTAGTTCCTGAATCCAGATAATTGGTCTATTATCTGCTTTGGATGGGGTCATACTTCTCCTGAAAAAACAGGCTCACTGTCGGTGGGTGTTTCTGGCAGTGGCGTAGCGTGGGTTGTCAGCACCCGGGGCAAGGCAAGTAATTTGCACCCCCTAACTCGTGGATTTGCGCCCCCTAACCCGTGGATTTGCCCTAACCCCAGATGTTGCGCCCGGTGCAGCCAGCCCCCCCTGCACCCCCCACGCTATGCCACTGGTTTCTGGGTCCATCTTTGTCCAAGAAGAGGACCAGCTGACCTCATTATCTAGGGGTGCCTTTTACCAGCTTTGGCTGAATTACATACTGTGATTATTCTGCAGAGGAAACATTCACTAGACCACCACAAACCAACCCTCCCCTCCCCAAGAGCTTCTATCTATATCATGATGAGGTCTTTGGGGGGGGGATATGGAAGGCACAGCAATGAAAAATGGGATATTCTTACAGGGCTTAACTATACACTAGCCCTTTGGGAGGGGATAGAGTGACTCCTGTAAATGAACACTAAGACATACCCTGTTGAATGACCTTTTTACTCAATGCCACTTCCATTGATTCATATGAATATAGCCATACAGTGGTTGTGCATTCTTCTGAGAAGTCCCCCTGAGTTCAGTGGGACTTATCTTCAAGTATCTATGGTTCATCCAGCCCAGTACTATCTAGCTGACTGGTAACAGTTCTAAAAGGTCCCCAACAGAGGTCTTTTGCTATACAGAGAACTTTTGAGATTGAACCTGAGACCCTAAAAAGCAAAGCACACATTCTGTTATTTTTATTACCAGCACTTAATTTCTGCCCCATTGCCTTCTCTTTATACTTCAACTGGAATTTCCCATGCAACAGAACTAACAACTGCACTGATTCTGAATTATGCTTAGGATTTATATTTTTTTAAAAAAAATAATCATGTGGAAATGTTAAGTCCTAATTACACTACATGCTTGTCATCCTAAGATATGCTTTGGTGTACTGCAAAGCCAGTACTAAGACAATTGCAATGCCAGCAGTTCCAATGTCAATCCTGGAACATTGCTTTGTGGAAGCACATAAAATGCACTTATTTATTAGCATAGCAAATCTTTGGCTAATGCCAGAAGCAAACAAATATATAGAGCTAAAATGAATATGTAAGGAAAGAAGACATATTGGTCATCTTGCTACAATCCTGTTAATGTGGCACACTAGCATCTAAGGAAAGAAAGAAAATCTCATATTGTGAATGTGCATGAAGCATACCTCTAAGAATATAAGATAAAAGAATTAGCAATGAAATTTGCAGAGTAAATCTGACTTTTTATCTTTGTTCTTGTATCACGTTGATGGATAGTTGAATAATATGATACCATTTATATAAAAGCAAAACATAAAATAAGCTGCACAATGGCCAATTGTATATAAGACACTAATCAAATTTTAACTAGCTGAAACAAATTACTTCCACGTATCTGAAAAGGAAGCCTTATTTCAAAATACTATATTTCTATCTAAAACATTCATTTAATGGGAATCCAAAATGGTCAGAAACTATTAACATGATTAAGTGTGAGTCCAAAATTGTATTCACTTTTTAATAAGAGAGTCATCTCAATCTGGAATTTCCACAGTTGCTAAGAAGCCTTTTCTTTATTTGGTGGCCACAGTAACTATTACACCAATAGAGTTGGTTCTATTGTATTTGCTGTTCTTAAAACAACAACAACAACAAAACACATTGGAATATAAGATATTCTGTTTAAAGCACATTTAAACAAACCAGGAGTGTAAAGCTGCCTGGGAAAATGAGATTTAAGTGTCTAGAAAACTAGATTAGCCTTCTCTACTTGATCTTTGGTGAAATAAAGTTGAACTGAGATGTTTCAAAGCTGACAGGTCCTGGTGAATTCCATTTTAACTTTGCATTAATGAATCGGAGAGCAGAGGCCATGGGCCCTGTAGCCTTTTTATTGTTCCATGGTTCCACTGAGTTGAGTCTTATGTGAGAATTTCTATTACATATGTCTACCAAAGAGCTAAGGCCTCACTAATCGCTTTGCAGTTTATAATGGCCTTCTGCCAATCCTATCGACTCCTTCTGGTTATTGGAGAGACTCAAGTCCTTGTGATTAATAGCATGTGACATTTGGTTTTTAAAAAAATCAAGAAAAAAATAAAGACACATACAACTGGATCACAATAGAGAAATCTTCTAAGTATGTAATTCATTTAAACTATTTAAATACTGCAGCCTGTATGTGAAACCCTTCTAGTCTTGAAAAAGTCCCATTAGGACTGGAGTCTTATAGTACTTCATAATGCAGTACTGATTATACTTTAATGAGGATGAGGATGATGATACTGTTCCATATAAATATATTTCACCCATTACAAAGCAATAACACCCTTCCTTTGACTGAATTTATTTTGTTTTATGCACAATCCAAAACAGTTATGAGTAAATAAATAAGTATAAACCGTTCTCTACTAATTTTTCCAAATCAAGTCAACGCTGAAAATGTCAGTGGTATAAAAATTATGGTTTTCATCCATGATCCTCAGTTATTGATACATTTTTGTGCTACTCTTCTGAAGAGGGTTGGGAAGTGTCTGTCATTAACCTCCTAGCATTCTCCCACTGAATTTCTGCTTAGCCCCTCTAGCCAATGATATTATTATTGGCTTAAGTCCAAGTATTCTGTCTTACATGATTTGTGGATGGAACTTTAAGTCATGTTGTTACTTTAGACACAAAAACAAATGGGTTCTATAGGTGACTATATAACTATGAAGATTACGTCCCAGTGGTTTATTAGATTCTAGGGAAAGTCCATAATTTATGTTTGGTTTTATTTTATGCCTAGGTGTACAACAGCTTGCTTCCCAGCCACCCATCTTCTTTAGTTTCTTCATTGCACTTTGTCAGCATCTGACATGTAAAATCAGTCAACCTTGTATTTCTTGTCAGGCAATAAACCACTGTTTCTCATTAGGTTTTTAATTACACACAACACAAAACACGCAACCCTGAAGAAGATGAAGCAATTTTCCTGTTGGTTAATGTAACAGCTAGAAAATGTGCTGTGTTCTAAATAGAGCTCTGTATCCACAACAATAAGCAGCGTTTAACTTTCCAGCCAGTTAAAAGGTAATCACATAATTTTCTTTTTTTATTATTCACTTTCACCAATGTAAGCGATATATTAATAACTTTAACTAGACTGCACTGCTTATTCTCAGTCCCGACAACTAATAACTAATTGTCAGCTCATATCCTAACCGGAAAGACTGCATTTCCTCTTCCAAACTTGCCCGGGTTCTGAGATGTTTGGAAGAAGACCTTCTCTTGGTCCCGCCACCCTCACAGCCATGCTAAGTAGGGACACAGGAGAGGGCCTTCTCATTGGCTGCTCCCAGACTTTAGAACTCCCTCCCTAGAGAAGTTCAACTGGCTCCCTCCTTGTTGTCCTTCCACCAGCAGATGAAGACCTTCTTGTTCCAGCCGCTTATGGGAACTGGCTGCTTTTAAAGAAAGGGCTGGTGGCGTGCTGTTTTCATTATCATGATCTGCATGTTTTTAATAGATTTCAGATAACTAGGAAATTGGAATCCGTTTGGTATTGCAGAAGATACTTAGGATTTCCAGATGCAAAAGAGTACTATGTTTGCTCAGAGTACATCCGTTGAGTGAATTTGACTAAGTTAGGTCTATTAATGCTAATGGGTCTACTCTGAGTAAAACTTTGCTGAATACCTCCCATGGTTCCAACATCTATTATAGTTGTGTAGAAAAGGGGGTTTCAACAGATCTTGCTTGCATGACAAGCTATACCTGCTGAATTCCCCTCATCTACATACCTATGAAAAGTGGGAGAGCACTGTCCCCTCTTGCATCAGGCCACCCTAGAACTATATTGGTGAACTGGAGAAAAATATTAAACCCATCCCAATTCTCCATTTTCGCAGTAAGCCTCCTTCTCTGTTTCTGTTAACAACTATGCCCTCTTCTCTCCAAGAAGGTCAAAGGTTAAATATCTTCTTAGATTTTTTTTATTGCTTCTTCATTGTTTTACTACTGCTTTTTAAAAGCTATTAAGCTGATATCAGTAAAATTACAACAGTTTAGTTTAGCACTTCAGGGCAGAGAAAAGGAATCTCATATAAGGTCAAGTTATCAAGCCAACCTGAAAGAATTAACAGTGTTTTTCATAAACGCAACACTGCATACATCAAACAAAACAGCTCAGGGGCTATGGATTTTTTCCCTCTAGTGTTGAATTCGGCAGTAAGTGGACAGACAAGGAATACATTTATTAAAAAAGAAAAAGAAAAAACCCCATGGTATTTCATTCACAGTTCTGTCTGACCTTGAAATGTGGAGCAAAGTCGTTAAGGTTTTCCTCCCCTCTACTACCCAGTAGGACTACTAAATATAATCTATTATTACCATACATGGTGTAATGAAAAAGCAAAATGTATTTCCATTTTAGGCCACATCCCTTGTCATTTTATGCCTTCTTCATGTAGCTCCATATACCGGTACATCAATAAAAAACACTTTCATATGCCTTCAGTGTTTTCTTACAGCAGTATTTTTTCCCTAATCTCAAGCCCCTTTAAAATTAAGTCTGCTGTAAACAGATGCAGTTCAGCTTTGTATTTTTGAAGGGACTAGAATCTTAAAAGGGACAGATACTCACAATTACGTGAAATTGACAGGAGCAGCACTGAATTGAAAGACGGAGAACAGTGCTCCACCACATTATATAGAATGCCATGCCCCTTTAACTCATATTCTATACGCTGTTCTCTGCCAAAATTTACACAAACACAAATATTTCTCAGTCCAAACAAACCTCCTAAACAATACCCAGTCCAAGAGTCTGTTCAGCATGCCCAACTTTTGAAGCTGGAGTCAGTGAGGGCCCCACGCTCCCCGGCCAGGTGGAGAATGGCCTGCAAGGTCTTCCGAGACTCACAACCAAGAGCTTGTACTTAAAGAACCAGTCACACACATATGGCATCCCAGTTTGGTGTGGACTCTACACTCCAGCATACTTAAGCCTATTGACTATTCCCACTATGCATTTGACATTACAATTTACCTCTAACTGATTTGTTCACATTAAGTGAACAATAAGCTCAAGCATGGAAAAAGGATTTAGGAAATGTTAAATAGGGTCGAATTTTTCTTCTAAGAATCTAAACACTATATTAACCAATATTGACAATAGTCATGTAGGCGATGACATAATCTGCTCAGCTGCTTTGGCACAGACTGTATAAGATTTCATGTTTTCGTTTGCAGAACGGTTAGCTTATTTCCTGCCATTCCTTTTGTATTTCGTCCGTGAACCACAGAACAGGAGTCAGAGTATTAGCTCATTACATTTTTATGAAGCCTAAGGTGTGGGATCATTAGTGATCTGTGCAGACTTGCTTCTTTTAAAAGAATAAATACATCCCTGAAATAAATTAATTCTATAAACTGAGCTTGAATCTTGGTAAGATGGAGGCTCTGGGGATAAGGAGTCCCCAGGTCTAGCACATAGGTCAGTTGCATGTTCTGCATGGAGCTGCACTTTCTCTGAAGCAGTAGGTAGGTACGTAGCTTAGGGTTGCTCCTGCATCCATATTTCTGACTGTAGGCCCAAGTGGCTTCAGTGGCTAGAACTGCTTTCTGCTAGCTGGTGTGACAGTTATGGCTGCTCCTGGTTCAGGATAGCATTGGCTTGCCAGGCATTGATAGCCTCCCAGTTGAATGACTGCAATGTGCTCTATATGGAGATTCCCTTCAGTTTGGTTCAGAAGCCGCAGCTAGTGTAGTGCAGAATGAAACAGCAAGGCTACTGAAAGAATGTACCAACTATGCTGAAAAAGCTGTATTGAAGGCCATGTTTAAGATCTTGCTATTGGCATACAAATCCCTGAACAACTTGGATTCAGGTTACCATCAGGAACACCATAGATTATGTATCCTTGGCGCTAACTTCAGTCCTTGGGAAAGGCACTCTCAGTAGCACTGTATGCTCCCAAAGTTCATCTTATATTTCTAAGTCTAGGGCCTTTAGTGTGGTGGCATCTTCAGTCTGAAATGCATTTCTAATGAACATCAGACATGCAGCTAAATTTTGTCATTTAGGTATCTGCTTAAAACTCATCCGTTCATCCAGACTTTCCCTGAGGGGTGATCCTGCTCTTGCAGAGGAAAATTACTGTTCAATATTGAATGTTGCTTATCTTTCTGTGAACTACAGAAAAGATAACAGAAAGAAGAACTCCAGTTGTGCACAGGGTTTATTGTTATCATTTATTATTTCAAATTTATTGCCTGCCCTTCCTCCACACTGAAAGTCCAGGGCAGCTCACAATAATAAAAACATTCTTTCATGGACATACATCCTTGTCTTTACATTTCACCTACTGTTACTCCCATTGTCCAGGAGACAATACAGCACTTAGTTTTTGATGTGGCTGGTCTCTTTTGAGTGCGGCTGTAGACAAAACTGCAATCAAAACTCCAGTTGTGCTCATGTTTCATTCTATGAATACATGTTCTGGCTTTGGATTCCAGTTTTACTTTCCTTGATAGTCTTGACCCAAAAAGTGAACCAATGTGAAATGAATCTTATGGATAGTGAGAAACGCAAATAAATCTAGATTTCAATACCACCAAACAACATAATATAGTTTATAAAGTGGAAAGGGAATGAGAAAAGTGAAAAATAACTGCTGTAATCTCCTGACCTAAGGTTTGGATTTAGCACAATTCTTAGTAATTAAGCAGATATTCTAAAGGTATTTGTGCTTGATGTCCTGTTTTTCCAATATTAGAAGTGCTAGTGGGGGTGGGGAGTTTTAAGTCAGTAATTTGTATGTTTGAAGAACAGCATGGCAAGAGTTATAAAATGTTATAGGAGATGTGTTGTTATATTGACTTCAAATATTTTCTCTGTGGAATCTGGAGCTATTTATATCACTGTATGGTTCTGATTATACATGACAGAGATTGTACACGTCCTTTCAGTAAAAAGAGGTACACATCAAGCTTTTGTTTTATTGCATTTATCCAGGAGTTCTGATTCTATACTGTAGCACTATGTTAAAAAAAAAAAAGCAAAAAGCCGGC
The DNA here is from genome assembly GCF_027172205.1 of Podarcis raffonei. NCBI lineage: Eukaryota > Metazoa > Chordata > Lepidosauria > Squamata > Lacertidae > Podarcis > Podarcis raffonei. Next base: position 33,213,763 of record NC_070610.1, read on the forward strand.
TTTCAGGAAATTAAACCAACTTTTCAAGAAGCATACTGAAATGTGTGCAATGCTTGCATCTCTAAGGAAAACCCCTTATTTGCAGGCATTTCCATATTGGCAAGTAACAAGGTTTTAGCCTGCTCTGTGATAGAAAAATCAGGATCAGTTGCCTGCAACTCATTACAAACAATGCAAAATTGGATCAGATAGTGTCCTCAGCTGGCCTAGATATTTCTAATTGCTGAGTGCCTAACACACACAAACCTGTGGAGCCTGCTTATAGTGGTACTGTTGAAGGCCACTCTGAAAAGACATTTTAAAAGCAGAGGTGGGCAACTTGTTTTGTACAAGGTAAGGTATTTTTTATTTTACTTTTTTAAAAAAGGTAAAGGACCCCTGGACGGTTAAGTTCAGTCAAAGGCAACTATGGGGTTGTGGCGCTCATCTCGTTTTCAGGCTGAGGGAGCCGGTGTTTGTCCACAGACAGCTTTCTGGTATTTTATTGCACTTTTAAATATGTAAACTAAGCCTTGAAAACTCTTTATGTATGTAACTGCAAGTAAGGGATAAAGAGGATAAAAATAATTTAAGCCTTCTTTGTACTTCCCTTTTTGCATAAGGTGCTTTTGAAGGAATGGGGTTCCAATAAGGCTACACTTTGAAATTGTGGTGTCAAAAATTGTTAAATTTTTGAGTGATGATGTCTAAAAACACATTTTTAAAAAGTAAAAGATGGAATTCCACCAAGAACTTGCAGCCCACATAAAATTACCTCAGGGGCTATATGTTGCCTGTTTCTGCTTTAAAGTTTTCAAATGGAACCTTTAAAAACCTTGGCTTACCCAGATGATTAGCACTCTGTGTAGTAAACCTCAAGAAGAGTGCTACTTTTCAAAAAGTTACAAAAGAATGTTTCCAAGTGGCAATTTCTTCAGCTAGCAACAATGTAGGAAACTGCCTTAAAGAATAATGATCCGTGTTGGGGCGGAGAAGGTTAAATTTGCCATAGATGTTCATATATTGTGCCATCTGCAGCAGCAGTCAACTTGAGAACACATTAATGCTGGATGTCAGGCATTCTGAATTAACCCAACTTACTCTCAGGATCCCCTATCTAGATTCCGGATCCTGAAAATGGCATGGTGGGTCAAATGGGAATACGGCCTAATAAGTTTGGCCTGCAGGGTGGAGATTTCCTGCCTGTGATCTAGAAGTACCTTAACAGTATTTCCCACTTAGGGAACAACTTTAGGAAACTTTTAAAATTGTCCCCTAAGGGGCAATACAATCAAAACAGTCAACAAGAATATCTTAGTCATTGTGGTACAATGTAAGCATGCTGTCTTATCTGAATTAGGATAATCATTATGAAACTCAAATGAGACTCTAGCATTATTGTGTGTAACAAAAGTAAAATAACACCAACTGCTTCTTTAAGACTTTTATACTTTCAGTATTTAGTCTCATGTGGGAAGTCAAGGAGCACAGTACTAATTGTGCCACTAAGGTCAATAAATTTCTTCATATCCCACCCCTGCCCTTCAAGCTCATGTTTCCTTATTTCTTTGCCCATCTGACATATCCTATCATTGATGTATCCTGCTTCTGAAATGGCCTTGTGTTTCAACAACCATTTTCTGTCTTTATGCATTTGTGCGAAATGTGGCCATATCAGGTATGTCTAGACAGCACAGAGGAATGTGCTTGACAGATGTACCTTGTACGAAACACATCAATTAAAAGGCTTGGATTTTAGTAGCAGTACTTAAAGATTCTATTGACAGAACTCTTGAAAATGTTCTATTTAGGACTCACTTGTGCTAAGTGTAGTTATCACAGCATATGCAATGCTTTTTAGAAATGTGCTTATCTGGTTTTAGCAACCACAGAGCCTGTGTATTGCTGAATCCCACTTGCATTCTTAAAATAAGTTTATGCAGACCTTGCAGTGGCCTTGTGAACTATGTTGAGCACAATCATAAACTAATGTACAGTGCAGTTGCCTTTAGAGATAGGCAACATAATTTGTCCTAGCTGTAGTCGCCGAATTATTTTCAAGGGCAGCCCTACGTAGGGTGCATTGCAATGCTCAGCTTGGAGCTAAACAAAACATGAGTGAACAAACCCTTATAATCAAGGAAGGTTAGTAGCTTTTATATCAGATCTAATAGTCTGCTTTCCAAATCTTTTGGCTCATAGATAAGGTGAGTTAAGAGTATATAATTATGAAGTTTGAGACATGTTGCCCTGCTAGTGTTTTCCAGCAAATTAAGATGCTTGGTTAAGTACAGCACATAGAATTTTTTCCCCAAGCATTTCAGTAAATTGTGATTTAGGTTGTAATTTTCTTGCACAGGAACAAAGCTGTTTCTAGTGTGTATGTACAGTGCCATGTATTGTAATGAGATGTTTTGAGAGCTTCATCCTTCTGGAGTATTACAGTAAATAACAGATTGATGGTGTTTGTTTGCTTTTTCATTCTACTATAGATTCAAGGCTAATTGCATTGGAGTTCTCCTAGGGACTGAGTGGTCTTCAGCTCCCCCCTCCATAAAATATTTGAGTGGGCCAGGGGCCCCCAAAGTTGATGGACATCGCCATTCAAATGGTGTGCATGCACCGCATTATGTGGGTAGGACTTACCTGACCCCTCCCCAATATTTTATTTAAGTTGGCACCCCTGCATTTACCTCTTAAGAAAGTCAGACTGGCCTTGTTGTCCTTCAGATGACAGGTGAAATTATTATGCTGGCAGGCTTTTGGGAACGGACTCCTTTCAACGAAAGGGCTCTTAATAGTGTGTTGCGTGCTGTTCTTTTTTTTTTTAACTATACAATTTTTTTACCTTTTAATTCCATAAATAGCTCAATTACTTTTTCACAATAACCTTTTATATGTTTTTAGCTCTGCCTGTTTAATCTGTATTTGTTTCCATTTTTGTGAGCCGCCTTGATTGGGGGGGCGGGGGGGGAGGAGGGATATAAACAAAGAATAGCCCACAAGCAAGACATGAGCTGAATAGCGCTCCGTATTTGTGGTCCCCAGCTAGTGGCAATTCAGAGGTAGCTTAGGCCATGATGCTTAGCAGCCAGTTGCGCCTAGAGATGGAAAAATTTGAAGGACAAGTTTTGATGGGAGACCAAGGAAATACAGTACAGTGGTACCTCGGGTTAAGAACTAAATTCGTTCTGGAGGTCTGTTCTTAACCTGAAACTGTTCTTAACCTGAAGCACCACTTTAGCTAATTGGGCCTCCTGCTGCTGCTGCACCGCTGTGCGATTTCTGTTCAAATCCTGAAGCAAAGTTCTTAAACCAAGGTAATATTTCTGGGTTAGCAGAGTCTGTAACCTGAAGCGTATGTAACCTGAGGTACCACTGTATTTAGGCTTCTCTCTGGACGGTAAGCGGGTAACTGCTGGCGCGTTTTCTCCTATAGGCAGCGCCTTGAGTACCATTCTCCAACCATTTCTCCCACAGGGTGGGTGGAAGGAAAGTATGCATTGAGCCACCTCGGCTCGTCTGCTTATCATTTCTGCAAAAAGCCTTCCACGGCATCATGCGTGGAAGAAGGCACCGCAGACCCCACAGCCAGCCCTGCGCTCACCCGCCGCTCTGCGAAAGCGCGGGAAAGCGAGGCAACAGGTCTGGAGCCTCCGGCAGCGCCGGGCGAGGCGCAGTTGCTCGAACGAAGCGCGCGCGCCTCCGGCTTTCCCGCAGGCTTTCCCGAGGGGGGCCAGCAGCGCGCGCGCGCGCCTCCCGTCTCACATTTCCACCACGTCTTCTTTCTTGGAAAGGGCTTTTGCGAGGCGAGCGGCTACTTGTGGAAAAATGTAACCGAAGGGGAGGAAGGAGAAGAGCTGAGCAGGCGGTGACGGGCTGTGTGTGTGGAGGAAAAGGAGGGACACACACACACACACACACACACACACACGTCCGTCCCGGGCGCCCTCCGTCCTTTCCTTCCTTCCCTCCCTTTCCTTCCTTCGCCAGCCACTCAGTCTCTCCAAGGTACAGGCAGAGGGCGCTTTAGCCATGCCCGCCCCCTGCGGTTGCTGCTGCTGCTGCTGCCGCTCCAGCTCCGCTCCACGCGCTGAGGAGGCTCCCGCTCCCCGGCCCCTGCTGCTGCTGCCGCTGCCACTGACAGACGCCCGGGGAAGCGGCGAGGAGACGGAGCCGCGCCGCTGCCCCTCGCCGCCTTCGTCCCTCCTTGGCATATAGCCCTCGGGGGGGCTGGTGGCTGCAGAGGAAATCTCTCCCCCCCCCCGTTACTACCCTCAACTGGCCCGGGAACTCCTTCGACCTCCTCGTGCTCCTGAGGGAGCCCGCTTCGGATGTCCGGTTTCCTGGTGCCTTTTTTTATTATTATTTTAACCTGACCAACTCCGAGTAACTCGTCGGAGAAGGAGCGAGCGAGCGAGCGAGCGCCTGGGCCGGCGAAGGGGAGGGGGGCTCCTGCGCACCTTTCCTCTCTCCATCCTGGGGAAGTTGCCGCTTCGCTGCTGCCTCGGAGAGAGCCGCCGGGACTCGCTCGGAGCCGCGCGGCGTTGCCCACGCGCTGCCTTCACGGCTCCCGCCTCGCCGCCCTCTGCACAATGCACTTGCTGGGATTCTTCTCTCTGGGTTGCTATCTGGCTGCTGGCGCGGTGGTGCTGCTGGGAGCTCGGGAGCCCGCGACGGCCGCTGCCTATGAATCCGGGCAGGGCTACTATGAAGAGGAGCCCGACGTGGGGGATGCCAAGGTAAGCAGGGGTGGGGGGCGCAAGCCCGGCCCGGCCCCGCCACAGACCGCCGGGACTTCGCTCAGGCTCCCCGAGCGTCATGTGACCCGAGCGCTTGGTTGGTGCAGATGCAGCGCCCCTCGAGAAGTGCATGCATACCAGCCGCTCATAAAACCAGGGTGCTCGAAACAGAGAGGGAAAGGTGCATTCCCACCTCCCTCCACCCCTCTTCCAATGCAAGGCGGGTGGGAAGCGGTATTTCTGTCCCACCATAGGTATTTTTAGGCTGGTCAGAAATTCTCCAGATTAACATGCAATACACTGTGTGTTTATCACTTGTCTGGGATTGGTTGTTGCATTTAGGCAGAACGCTTAAGGATTCTATGAAAGTTTTGTCTTCTGAAGTTTTAGGCAGCCAATATGGCTATATGGGGGAATTATTGGTTTGTTTTTGTTGTTGCTTTTGTTTTCTTGTGTATTTTGTGTTTTTCTGTTGTGACCTGCCCTGGGATCTTTAGATGAAGGGCAGTATACAAATTTATTAAATAAATAAAACAATAATAATTGCTTCTGGGCTAAGGGTTTGGACACAATGACTTCTGGTCATTCCTGTCTTTGCGGTGAGCTTATAAAGGTGATTCCTAGCATGCAGAATTAATTGGCCCCCAAGGATGTGGAGATCCGTAACCCTAGTTGTTTATCCTGTTATCTTTTGCTTGCACAGGGCTCTAAGTACTGTACAGACAGATAAGAACTCAGAGCACCATGGCTTCCCAGGGAAGTCATGTTAGTTTACAAACTAGTCAAAGGACAGGCTCGGTCTGGGGAATGCAGTATTAGTGCCTCCCTACTAGAAGTGGTTCACTGACTGTATGCATTCCTAGCTTCTTTATCAAGGGCAAAGCTGTGGAAAGCAAGGAGGTCTGTGTCCTTGGAGCGAAACGTGTGTGTTCTTGAAACTTTCCAGTGGGATCTGACTAGCTGCTGGCTAAAATCTTTAAAAGCCTTTTGGAAGACTGGTGTGCATGGCAGTGTAACTGCAGCGTAAATCCACAAAGAGAAATAATTGCATTAGAATGTCTTCCTATATTCTAAAGGTCTGTGGTGGTATTTATGAAAGTCATAATTTCTAAAGAGCAACGTGGTTTCAGGAAATTAACTTGACCTTTGATGGTGCTGCCTGGATAATTCTCGTTTGACAGCATTAACTTTAAACATAGGGCATACATGGTCTTTTCATGTTTGTAGAATACATGAATAACATCAGAAATAGCAAACTCAGAGGTTTTTATAGAAGATATCAGTTACAGATATGTTGTCTACCTCTATCTGCATTATGTGCATTGCAAGGATACCATGTTTTGTAAAGGAAACCTAAAACTGTTTATAAAAGAAAGTTTCTTTGCACATTGCATCTCCCTTTTAATGGGATATTTCCACAACAATCTGGACATTCCAGACTGGTGCTGACAGTTTTAAAATATAACAGCTGATCCCCACACACTGTAGGATAAAAGCTGGCTTGCTGTGTGTCTCCCCCACCCCCAATTTCTAATGTGTGAACACAGAACAAGTCCAATTCGTAATCACTTTAATTTGATTAAAGCTAATATATGCCAAAACTGTAGCAAAACTGAAAGGCAGACATATTTCTCACTTGGTTTTACCTCATGCAAATCAGTTGACAAAGGCTGAACTTGGTTGCTTATTATTATGACAACCTTTAGTTTGCAAGTTATGTTCGGTAATAATAGTTTCCACAGGGTATTGAGCATACACTCACAGGAAGCAGTTTGGTGAAAGATGAATGGTGTGGAACAAAGCATGTGCTTTCTGCATTTATTGCATCTTTGAAGTCTTAAACTTCCACCACCACCGCTGTAGATACTCCACCACAGTCTCCTCTGTGCTTTACTGAAGTATCATGACTCTGCGAGAAACCTGGGACAATAAAGCAAAGGAAGTAAAGAGTATGTGAGACTGGAAAGACAATGAACAGTGGATATCGAGGAGGTTATATATTTCTGTTTTGGGGGTGAGCACCTGTGCTCCATGTGTGTATATAGGCATGGAGGGGGAGGGAATTAAACACACATTCCAAGTTTTTATAGGACATTTTCCCCCCTTGCCTTTGCTGTCCATGAGCATGAATAATGTCATTGACCTAAGCAGAACTGCTAAAGTAAGAACAATTGGAAGGATTTGGTCCCTGTTGATTCTGCATATTGGTCCCTGTGTGATGAAAGAATAGTAAAAGGAAATTCTTGAAGGAATTAACATACGATTCGATAACTAAACTGTAGGTAAACATTTCAAGGAAAGTACGATTGCGGACCCACATGCATTATTCCCCACCCTGGTGGGTGAAAGGCAAGACCGACAACAGGTGTAAACAAACTGCACAAGACTCCGCCCCCAACCTGCCCATGATTGGGCAGTTTAATTCTGAGGGTGGCTGCCTTTCACACCATCTCTTGCAGCCGACCAGGGTAATTCCCCAACGGCTAGCCACCATGTGAGAGCATTATGCCCCAGGGAGCTGTGGGCGATGGTGGTGGGCTGCAAATGCCCTGGTGGTGGGACCAGGTGAGCAGCCATTATGGTGTCATTTTTCCCCAGTTCAGATAAAAATGAGTACTCTAGAGCCAAGTCTGATTGTTTGAAATTTGTGATTTCCTTAGCTTTTCCTCATTCGAGCCATATTTTTAGTTGAAATAGAACTGAAAATTTTGTAGCCATTTGTGTTAATAGATTCTATATTGTCTATTAGGATTTAAAGTGGTGGTGTTGTGGAAGTTTCAAGTGGACAGCAGCTTTTTTAATACAAAGATGGATAGGTATCATGGACCTGTTTTTCTAGGTGGGTTATGCCATAAACTTATGAAAATAGTATAACATTGGTTGGTTTTTCTAACATTTTGAAGACATGTGGAAGAAAGGTGGCTCCTTATGCATCATAACAGTCATGTCTTCCTATTTAACCTCTAACTTTTGGTAACCTGAGGTGGCACAGGTAGTTCTTATGGGGCTATGGTGGGGGCACAGGTGGAAGAGGAGACACTTAGCTCCTGCTGTTGAGTATCTCAACTGGTGTCAAGCCAACCTGTCGGCTGTTATTCATTTTTTATACTTCCATCCCCTTATACTTCCTTAAGAAAGCACAGAGCAGTTTGACATGAAGCTTCCACTGATGGTTGATCCAGGAAACGATCAGGTCCATGCTTTCCTGGCTTCAACAATGGCATAGCAACAGGTGCTTCCAGACCAATCATTGGGTGTTTTCTTTCTCACCTTAAGTCATTCCATTCCTTTGAAGCAGAATCCCCCTCTAGCTTATTTGCATGGGTGTATAACTCCTATTGGTTTTAGGATAAATTAAAGAAACTTTCATCCAGCTCTGTTCTGTATTAAAAGGAGGGGAAAACTGTAGGTAGTTGTTGATTTTGAGTTCTGTCTTTTCTATTGTCCTGAGTCAATCAATCAATCTCCTTTATTGGCATAATAAGAGTGCGTCATATACATGGATCAGAACACAGCACGGATAGCGAAACATAATAGGAGGTACTTTAAGATAAAACTGTTCAGATGTCGTGAGATACAAAAGCGGCTCTTAGGACCTATGGTGGTGTAATTTCATGGGTCACTCAAAAAATCTTGCACGTTCTCCACAATGTCATTCCTACAATTTATTTGGGATACCCTGGAAGAGTCAGTGCGATAGATCCCCTCCTTCAATAAGGGGGCCAGATACTTATCATACATTTTTGCATAAAATGGGCAATGAAATAAAATATGTGTGATGGATTTGACCTGTTTTGTGCCACAAGAGCAGTAGATTTCAGTATATGGGGTTTTCAAGAATCTACCTTGCAAAACTGCAGCAGCAAAACATTAAATCTTGTGAGGGAAGAAGCTCTGCATCAGTGGGGCTCATAAAGGTGATGTAAAAATGGAGTATCCTGGCCAAACGAGGGTCAAATTCCTAAACCTAATGGGCAAAAGGTTTTATTGGCTGTGCTGCTAAGGGTTTGGAATTCAATCTCTAGAATTCTACGCTTGATTGTCTGGAATGCTTCCAATTGTGGGAGCATAAGCAGTGACTCGAGTGATAGGTCACAGGTTCTGATTTTGTTCTCAATGCGAGCTAACCATGCCACCAGCATATGGAAAATTAAAGAAGACAGATCAGACTTGAAATGTAGGCGGAGCCAGAATTTTATAGTGGTGAGCCACGCTTTGGTTTCCAGAAGCCCTTGGCCAGTTTCCAGACACATGGCTTCATACGGCACACAATTTAGCATTGTCCTGAGTCTTTATGGCTCACTCTGCAGAGAAGGGGATCCATTGTTTGAATAGATGTGTACACATCAAAGGCTGAGAAAGATAACTGGACACATGGGTCAGCTGGGTGGGGAGCTATGTGAGTCCTGTGTGTTTGTACATACAAGAGTGTGCATAATACGAGTGTGGGGTGGCTACATCCACACCACTGGCATGAGAACCATTGACCAAGGGTGAATGTGGCCTTCAGGCCAAAAACTGTTAGCCACCCCTGGTTTAAAAAGATTATAAAACATATAATCAAACATGTCATTCAACTTGTAATTGTTAAATTACAGTGGGGCTGTTTTTGACCTTGTCCTCTATGCATCTTGCATCTGTTTTTCTTTGGGTTGTTGTTAATTTTGTTAGGCTAATATTGCCGTCCAAGACACTTTCTGGGAAATTAGTCTTCTTGAACTCTGTGTGATTTGTTTTTTAGTAAATATGCTCCATATTTGCCATGTATTTACTAACAGAGTACTCTTAACCCCCTGATCCCTGCTCCTGGGTAGAGTTGAGGTATGATGGAGGTGTCTTTCCACTGACCTCTAGTGGTGGTAGGGTGGGCTCCAATATTACAGAGCTTCCTGGACTGGAGCTGACACAGCACATATACCAGCTTACCCTGCTTGGAGTAAGTGGCAAGGCTAATGGTATGTCAACTGATCTGCTGCTCTTCTCTCTCCAGCCAGGGTTTAGGATATCTCTGCCTGTCTTAGGGTAAACTCTTGGGGGAGTGGTAGACCTGATGGCAGGGTATAAATTGATAGACACATAAATAAGTACCTACATTTATGATCATCTGGCCTTCAAAATCCTAAAAACTTGGAGTTGGAAGGAGGGAACCATCATCTGCTAGGAATATATATATTAGTTCACTTTTAAATTTATTATGTGTGAGTACACCTGTTCACAACTCAGTATGATGGGTTTCATATACAGAAAAGGAAAACCTGGCCAAGTATACGAGGCTTAAAACAAATACTACTCCTTTCCAACTGATTTGCTTCGCTGATTATAATGGAGGATGGAATTTAGAGTGCTCTGCAGTCTCTTTCTAGAAACTGCTCTATTAGCATGCCCGTGCATGGGCTTACACTTAAGGAAACTTGCTTGTCCATGAAGACACAGATACAAGCCTTGGACCCAACCCCAGTGCAAAAACAACTGTGAGCAAAACAACATGTGAAAGTCACTGATAAGGTTGGAGCAGGACAAGCAATGTCCCTGTAGTATAGCATACCAAGCACTATTTCAATAGTCCTGAAGGTTCTTCCTTGGTGCTCATATTTTGATGTTACTGTAGAGACAGACCATTCTATTAACACTTTAAAAAAAATCTTAATGTTTAATATAATCAGGTAGCTTTTGTTTTACACATCTTAATTTGCAGTAACGGTGTCACATGTGAGCAGGCCAAATCATATATGATATAACCTGTTCCTTCCCTTGCTTTTTTCCACTTACTGTTATAAAGATTGAGAAGTGTTATTATTAGGCTGTTTCTTGATGTAAAGTATAGAAAGTATAATCATTAATAAACTTGTGTGAGAAATAAAGGGCAGAGTAATCCTATGGAGGTCAGGGAGAGGCAGTTCCTAAACCTTTCTGGTCTTGCACTGGTCAAGGCAGAAGGTAGGGTTGGCTTATCTTCAGTGGAAGGGAAAATAACAAGCACCAGCTCCAGGGCCACTGCAGCTTTTCATCCCATGTTGGAGATGCCAGGGAAATGGGGTGGATTTAGATTCTGTGGATCCTCCCTCAGCACTCCTCTTTTCATTGTCTCCTGCCATCAGAGCACAGTGGTGGAGCTTTCCACCACTGCAAGAAAGAGGCCCATGGCAGTGAAACTCCTCTGTCCAAGAACTCCATTTCTACCAGTGGATGGTGAGGTTCATAGCTTCAAGTGCACCCTCAGCCGTTCTGTCTGGGAGCTTAAAATAGCTGCCTTGATTAGGCTTGTTTCTGGCATGCTATACAGATAATCTATTTGTTATTTCTGTTAATCTTTGAAAATGCAAACATTGCTGAGCAGACAACCAGTATGGAGGCTCCCAGTTTCAAATGCCAGCAAACTTCCATTAAAACATTATGGGGCAAGTTATGCTCTTAGTTATTTTAAGTATATTCATTGATTCTGTTATAATACAATCCTTCGGAAGCCAAAACGTTTGGGTCCTATGGCCAATGTGAGCAATTATATTATATTACTTTGCTTTGGAATGTTATGAGCGTTTAGAATAACTTCTGTTCAAATGCCTGCAACTATTTTCCCTGCCTGTCCCTGATCCTGTCCCAAGGGCCCACTAACCAACTTAAATTAGTTTCCACCAAGGGCGTCTTGCAGGGGAGATGCATTTTGAGCAATTAGATGCAGTGTTTGCCAAATATCAACCCCACTTTGGGGTGCATGTAGCGATCCTTATGCATTCATATTTCTTATTCACACCATCGGTTTCAATATTATGTTTTATTTTCTTTGGAATGTATAGGTCACCTAGTCAAACAAAGCCCTACACTAGGAATGTGGCACTCCAGGTCTTTCTGCCTGGTGTCTGGGACTCTGCTCAAGTCCCATCCACTCCCTAGTCTGCACCACTCACTAAATATAAAAATATCAGGCTACACTTATCAGAGCAATTGCACATTGCATTAGAGCCCAGGAAATGTGAACTTTTTTCTGTGTTGCCCAGTCCAGACCACACAGTACTTTCCTAAAATCTCATTAATTAATTGTTAACCACCAAGAATTCGGGCTCTGGAATCAGTTGCACGTTTACCTCTTCTCTGTCATTCATGAACCCTTGTGAAACATCCATTATCAGTTTTTGGTTGCAACACCCTAATTGTTCCTCTCACCAACTTATTCTTTATTATTTATTTACAGAGCATACCACTGTACATTGAAGTTACAGAATTAGATAAGAGTTAGATAATTATATAACATAGACAGGTTCCTGCCACAAAACGGTTTACAACATAGAATAAATCCTTTTGTATTTCCTACACAATAACTTATAAAAACATGTACACATACCAGGTTTTACCTAAAATAGCATTTCCAATTTACAACATTTCTAGGTTGCCACATCTTTATTAGCTTACAGAAGTTTGGTACCTAGGGATTTCCCTGTCCATATGCAAAAAACCTGCTGAAACAGTACTTCCTGACTCATACTCTTTTGCCACAGGAGTACCCCCTGGTGGCCATTCAAGACATAATGGCTGCATTTGAGATGCATCTTAGAGCAGAATATGGTTTTGGGAAACACTATTACTAATTGTTATACCTGTGTTTCTTACAGTAGATGTGTGCAGTGCTGATGTCATATATGTTTGCATCTTAAAACTCTCATCTACACATACCTGGGAACAGGATGGTGGACCAGATGGACTCTTGGTCTGATCCAGCGGGGTGGTTCTTACATCCTTAAATCTAGCTGTTGGGAGGGTTTTTGTCATAAGCTTTTTTATGTACTATATTTGTGATTCCACCAAAAAAAGAGAAAAAGTATCCTGTAAAAAAGCAGGACACTGCTTAATCACTCCAGACACCTCTGTACACATTTCAGAATGAAATTCCCTCTTGTTTTTTGGCTAAATATTCAACAGATATTTTGGCTTTATTCTTGATTTGTGTCATAGTGTAACTTTTTTACTCGTTTCATCATTCTGGAATGTAGCAGTTACAAGAGAAGTATCTGTTTTGGTTCCAGAGAAGGGGGAGGGCAGAGAGAGAGAGAGAGATCCAAAACTGTTTGGATAGTTAGTTTTATTGGATCAACTGTGTTGCTAGATTGCTAGGAACCTCTACTGCATTGCACTGTGTTTCTTTGTCCAAGAAGATATAGCACAGCACAGCACAATGCAGTGGTGGCTGCCAATTCTGGCTTTCTTTCCAACTGTTGGCCAAATGTGTGTGTAACAGAGAGAGGGGGGGCTGCAAGCACAGCCATGATAGTGCTGTGCAGCATTTATCTTGGCAGAAAGCACAGCAAAGTGCTATGGTGGTTGCCAGTTTGGCTTGAAAGGGCAATGTTAGGCTCCCAAAATAGGTATCAGGTGCAGTGGGTCCAATGCAGCTAGCTGGTGGCAATTGGCTAAAGAAGGCGAAATAGTTTAGAACAATGAAGCTGATATGCCTTAGTAGCAAGGTTGTTCTGTAATATTTCACTTATGCCAGTGTGGATAGTTTGCTAATTGTTGAAATTCAAAGGTATCTCTGTGTTTACAACTGAAAACTATCATAACATAAAATGGTATCCTTATTAACACAATTTCCATGTGCTATATCATGTCAGCAGTTTTTAATACTATAGGTATTAAATTAATTAAATTAATTAATTAAATTAATTAAATTAACTATTAATTAAGATAGTAATTACTGTTACAGTGTTCTCTGTTTTGCTATCCCCTGCCCCATTTTGTGTTGGATATAGTGTAATGGGTGGCGTGTGTTTTTTGCTGTTACAAGACTGCCTAACTTACAACCAACAAGTCAAACACAGCCCATTAGTTGCTGTAGTTGTTACAGAAAGCAACACAGTTGAACTTAATTTATGGCTGAAGCCAATATTAAAGCTACTGTGTGATAATTTAGTCTGCCTCAATTTTCAGAATCATGTCCTCTTGATCTGCAGCCACTTGTAATATGCATCATTGTTGTTGATGCACAGCTGCAAAGATGACTCCTTGAATAGATTTAAGAAACAGAGCAAAGTATGAATTGTAAATGGATGGTCAAGGGCATAAGAACCCCAACAGGAGTGCATACATCTTTTGTGTTATGATTGGGTTTGTTCAGTGTTTCTCTAGCCAGCATGGTGTAGTGGTTAAGAGCGGTGGACTCGTAATCTGGTGAACCGGGTTCGCTTCCCCACTCCTCCACATGCAGCTGCTGGATGACCTTGGGCTAGTCACACTTCTCTGAAGTCTCTTGGCCTCACTCACCTCACAGAGTGTTTGTTGTGGGGGAGGAAGGGAAAGGAGAATGTTAGCCACTTTGAGACTCCTTAAAGGGAGTGAAAGGTGGGATATCAAGTCCAAACTACTCCTCCTCCTATTCTTATTCTTCTTCACTGCTGTTGCAGACTGAGAATTATTCTCAGAAGTATGCATCTAGTGCTCATGATTACAAAGAAGGTTTGAAAATATAAAAATACTGGATTTGCCTTATACCAAATCAGACCATTGGGCTGTCTAGCTCAGTGTTGGCAGCATCTTTGTAGCATTGTAGACAGTTGTTGTTGTTGTTGTTGTTGTTGTTGTTGTTGTTGTTGTTGTTATACCTACCTAGAATCTACTGAGTCTGGGCTTTTGAGTGCAAAGCAACCAATAGTAATGTGTGTGGTGGAGCCCAAAGCTTCCCTCTTAACATTGGGATCATTTCTACTTCCACGGATGTGGTTGGGTGCACTGTTGGGAATGCCAGACTGGTGGCAGCATTCATGCTGTTATACTGACATGGTCCCTATCTCCCTGCCACACTGCCCCAGCCCTGTCCAGTTAAGCACTTTAACTTCTTAACTTTGCAGAATGTAAATTTATATATACGCATATACAATGATTTTCATTATTTAGTGGAAATCTCAATGAACTGACCGGCATCTGAAATGTATTCTTCTGCCTGTGCATTAGGATCATCGGCAGAGGCCCTCTTATCTGTCCCAAACTCCTCTTTCGTTGGAGGAAGGGACAGAGCCTTTTATGGATTCTGAGGTAGATCTAGGCTCTAGAGCATCTTGCCCAGAGAGTGTCATCTTGTCCCATCCACAATGACTTTCCACCATAGTATAAAAGCCTTCCCTTTTAAGAAGGCCTTCAGTTGTGTGAGTAGGGGTAGGGGAACCTGTTATTTGTGGTGTTCGCATACCACCTCCTGACATAAAGTTCACTGGGTGGCTTACAATAAATAAGGTTGCTGACTACAGCTTCAATCATCCCTGATGTTAGGCCATGCTGGCTGGGGCTGATGTAGCCCAACAATATCTAGAAAATCACAGCTGTGATAGAATAGCCAGACTTCTTTTGCTTGAACTGTGACTCTCCAGTGTTTTAGTAGTTTATATAATTTCTGTTATTTTATTTCTATTTAGCTGCCTTGGGTTTTTTTAAATGAAAGCTGGGATAGAAATGTTTAAATAAATAGTCATTTTTAGCTTTGCTCAAATGGTTAAAAAGAATGTGTGACATTCCAGCCCTTTGTGATTTTTTCTTTACCACATTAATGGAAATTTGATGTGTAAATTAATTGCATCCCCCCAACTGAGGATACTTTTCCAGTATGGTTCTCTGAGCTGAACAGGTTGCATACACCAACCCAGATGTTCAATATAAATAAAAGTTGCTTTGAAATGTTATGATTTTAAGTTCCTTTATATCACATTGTATATGTTTTGTCAGCTGACTGTTTATACTTAGCAGTACTGTGTACTTCTAAAACAACTGAAATATAGCTCAGACAAGCAGTTCTTTGCAGCTTTGATAGACATTTTGCCTTGAACTAGAAGTTCCGAAAACTGCACTGGAAAGTAAAGCCTATATCAGCTTTCCCCGAAGACATTTTTTCCATAACAGCCATTTGTGACTATAGAGCTCCTAAAACTAGAACAGAATTTATAAAACAGGCTTTTATAAATTTTTAACTTTAATTAATTATCCTGTGTCTCAAGAGATGTGAAAAATAAGAGGTAAATTTGAACTTAGTACATTAGTTTTGAGAATTTGTTTTCTTTTTCTTAAGCAATAAGTCTTTGCCAATAAATTATTATCTTATATCTTAAATTGCTGGAGTGTGGGTAGAATGAGATTTTAGTGATGTATGTAAGCTTAGAGCTATGTAGTTCTGACTTTCCCCCTTGCTGTAAACTCACTGGTTGGACCTCATCCTGAATATTGTATCTTGTTATTGACATATTGGATATCATGAACTGAAATTAAAGCAGAAAGGTGGGGGATGTTAATAAGAAAACCTTTCTCACAAGGAGTTTGGTAAGCCAATTCTTCCTTGGGCTGTGTGCTTTACCCAGGGACACAGATCTGTCCTCTCATAAAGACATAGAATCTCTCATTTTTTCACATGCACGAATCTGCATGTGCTTATGCATAAGATATACTTTTTCTATGTGCCCTTCAAAGATTAACATGTGGCATGATTTTGACTTACAGAGGGTAGCTGTAAGTGCTTTTGATTGTGGCTGGCAGACTTCCTTGCTTTGTTGAGAAGCTTTCACCTTTTTTAAGAAACCCATGAATCTTGACACTGTCATTGCACCATTGAAAACCCACCTCAATAAATATACAGCTAGTTTTACCGTGTAGTACATCATGTTCACAAACTTTGGATAGGGTTGTTCATTCTGAGTTCCTTGTGGGTGTTTTAAATATCAGATGCCTCTTACAAGCATATTCAGGGTTTCAAAAAGATAAATATATCATGTCTGTACAGACCAAAAATTCATATTCCACACAAAGGAATTTTAAATGGAGAGAGCTATTCACATTGTAAGAGTTTGTGAACATGAAACCTAAAACTATCTATAATATGTCTCTTGTTTTCTTTCAGCTCCTATAAATAACTGGAGATACAGAAATCCAGTTCAACAGCCTGAAAATAGAGTGAACTAATTATTTCCAGATATGGGATGAAATGTCTGGAATTTTAATGTAGATTTCTGTCATCCTATGGAACTCTGCTTTGTCACAAGGAGGATAAGATACTGACATAGATAACATTTCTTAATGACACTCATTCGTTTTGGCAGTGAATATCTTCTTTCTAATTATTTTTTTAAATAATTATTATGAAAATTGCACTGATTCTGGACATAGCCACCCAAACCTGGCAGAACTATGGACATCTCTCTCTCTCTTTTTTTAGAAAAGGGAGAAGAAAAATTGTCCCACCATTAGGTGTTCCAGAGGGAGCCTCTTTAGCTACCCATTAGTTTCCCCATTGGGAAATGCATTGCAGGAAGTGTGGCAGCCAGTGAGGCTACAGAGATCTATGCAAGGGGTGTTTGGGTGGGGGCATGTTGTTATTGTTAAAAGAAGAACACACCCCTCACCTACCTTTCATCATCAATAAAAGGTAATGCCATACCAAATCCATGCATCTCTGAGAATTTCTCTCATTCTTTCTCCTACTCCACCCCCACCTTTCTAAAGAGATAGAAAAACAGCCTATTCTTTTACTAGGGGTAGATGGAGAAGAGTTTCCAAAAATCAGAAAAAAGCAACCCACCTTTTTGTTATTTAGTACCCCTGCTTTAAGAGCTCAATGCTTTCTCCTATCTAAAAATGATCCCCTCAGACATTCTGTAGAGATTTATTCTATTGCTTCTCCCTGTTCTTCTACAACATTGTTTAGGAATCTTTTCTTTGTCCTTTAATGGAAGGAAGGTTAGAAGTCTATATGAAAAATTCCATTCTCATTTAGTTATGGTGAAAATAATAACAGTCTAGCATTCTATTTGATCTCTGAATTGCAAATTTTGGAAAAATATTCACAAATGGAGTACACAGGAACATCAGATATAATCATGGGACTGTATCAAACATCAAGCACTTTCTAAGAAGTGTGTAAGTGATGTGATTTTTATTGCATGTTTTAAAAACATTTTAAAATGATCCTTTTGTTTTCATATTTCATGTTGTTCTCAGAAATTTCTAAACAACTAAGGTTGTTTAAGGTATTGATTATCCTGTTAAAACCCTTTAGCCAAATTACCATTTTAATCTCTCCATCTCAGTTAAGCCTCACCAAAACTATAAGCAAGGACTTTGCCAGAAGCCTTTTCCCCAAACCCTTTACTGACTTATTGAAGTGCAGCTGGGTCTTCCTGTACTACCCTAGAGATCTTGTCTGTTCAACCTAAGCCAAATGATTCAGCCATACTCAACAAGTCTTCAGCCACCAAGCCAATCCATCTGCCTCTCGGGTCTTCCTTTTTCTTTAACAAACCTCTTCCTTTGATGTTGTCTTCTGGCCAACTCCACAAACGCCAAGCGCCGACAACCCTAACTCTCCCTCTGCTGACCAGCACTCAGCTGTTACATACACTTATTCTGGCTCTTCTACTCCAGTCCCAGCCAATCATGCTATCCAACTGAAAATTCTAAACCTGCACCCATCAATCAAAATATGCATACACCAGTCCTTCCGCACAGCTGTCAGTTAAGGCCCCAGGCAAAAGTTAAACAAACTTTTACCAGACAAGACATAAAACTTCCCATATCAAATACATTGCAATGCACATTGCAATAGTGTTTTCAGTTTGGGGAGGGGTTAGGGCCCAATCAGTTCTGAGTACAGGTACAAGTCCTCTGCATGGGGATCCACATAAGTTTCTCTTTCTCTCTTCTCCTGCATATCAACCCATGTCATTGCAGGGAATGAAATGTCTATGAACACCAATGTCCATCTAACTGTCTCTCTCTGTACTCTACAAGTTACTTCTGCTCTGGAACACAAATAATTTGCATGGCAGAGAGGTGAGGGGCTTCCATTCCTAGAAGCATTCTCTTACATACATTGGTCAATGGACAGCCCAGGCAACAGGATTCTATTGAGTCCTAGGGGAATCCTCTATATACAGGTATTGTATAGCCTCTTAATATCTATACATACAAATATACATATTTATACATAATTATAATTGATCAAAGCATTTCATATTCATTATCACAGTAAACTTGCAACACTCTAGTAAGATTGCATAATTTTATTCTTTCTTATAAAGTAGAGCCTGTGAGACATGCTGAAGCACAACCAGAAAGTTCACGGTAGACCTGAGATTGACACTAGAAGCTTCCATCTCATAGTACAGGCCCCTAAGCACTCACCAGCTCTCATTCAATGATGCACTGGATGCTTCTGCCACAATTCCTGAATAGTGCAACTCGTACAGCACATTGGCAACAAATATTCACACAATAGTGTATTGATCCATTGCTGAAACCCGATGCTTGCAATTTCAGTTCAAGAAATTGTCTCTTCAGAGACATAATTATGAACTTTTGCATCAAAATTAATTCTTTGCATATAGTGGGATAATTTATATTTACTTTGTATTTAATTGAAGACCTAGAAGTGTATTGTGTTGATTCTGATAAGATTCCGTTTGGAATATTATGAGTTAGCACTAGTAGACGCATCCATGGCACAAGACAACTGAAGAAGCCCAGAAAACTGTGCTCAGGGAGTGTGCCATCCACCAACCCCAACAAATTGGTCCCACCGGGGGCGAAACAGCAGCCTCTCAACTGCATGGACTGCTAGGGCGAAACAGGGATAGAACGCTGGCACCCTGTCTTCTTTATTACTTCATATGCTGCTTCATCAGCACCTCACAGCTACCGGGAACAACGTTGAACTTACCCTTTTCTTGAACCTTCTTGAACTTATTTAAAAAACAAGAAAAAACGAAAAACTGAGGCAATAATTTGTAAGAACCTAGTAATATCTGAAATTGCAAGTTCACTTTATTTTAGGCAGTTTGTAAGTTTTCATGGCATTTATTGTCTCTTTCTCACATATTTGATAAATGGTGTAAAATTATTTTGGAACAATTGTGTGAATATTTGTTGCCAACGTGCTGTATGAGTTGCACTGCATGATTAACTGCACAGGTTGCACTTTCTAAAAATTCCTGAATAAGCTAAGCACAAAGAGAACAAGTGCTATGTTACATTTACTATAGACATCATTTTTGCGGCACCCATAATCTATTTTGGCATTTCATAACAGCCATGGTAGCTAGAATTCCTGGACTCATTATGTATCCCAAGCAAATGTCAGGAGGCAGGTGGCATAAATCTAATATACTAGTTGACTCAAATCTGTTTTCATGGTAATAGAGACTTCCTTTCTTCTTTGTCAAAATATTTTGAGTAATGGCTATATCTGATTGTTGTGGAAAGAAAGGAAAATATTGGTGCATTGCAGTTTTGATGTTATAAACCATTAAAGAAATATATTTTGATCTTCAAAATGTTACATTCTGGCTAACTACTAAGTTGCATTTTTAAAATACATTTGTGTCCATATGTATTTCATTTCCCCTCTCCCTTGCATTTATTTATTTTATCTATCAAAAAAACACTAAATCTAATCCCTTTTGGGGTTTACTATTGACATGATAATTAATTGCTCCGTTTTCAAGTTCACTTTCATTTTTTTTGAGAGGGGTACATTGCATCTATGCAAAATATTTTCATCAAAATAAACTCAATAAGGGAAATTAGAACAGGTTTGTGGAAGTGATATTCACAGCAACAAGAAGTCTTAGTCATATGGAAATACAATAGAAATGTATGTAGTTTAGCAAATAAATTAGATATTATTTAATATTAGTTTGCATGTAATATTAAACTATGGCTTAGCATACATGCAAGGTTTTCCAAACTTATGTGCTCCCCCCCCTTCCTCTGGTACTGCTGCAAGGAGATAGGAAGCTTTTGCTTCTATCTTCAACTAACTGCAGTTACTCTTTGTGTCTGAAGCCAAATAAACTCTGATTTGTCTTAACTATAGTTCAAGGCATCATTCACCAACCTGGTGCGCTCCAGCTATGCTGGATGGGAGCTGTAGTCCCAAATATCTGAAGGACATCAGGCTGGTGAAGGTTTAGGGAAGGAAGGAAGCCAACTTCAAACCATAATTCATGATTGACTTGTTTCCTTAAATCATGGTTAGCTAAACTGTGGCCCTCCAGGTGCTGCTAGATTGCAACTTCCATCACACGAGGCCATTAGCCATGATGGCTGTGGCTAACGAGACAGCATCTGGAATGCCACAGGTTCACAACCTCTGCCCTAAACTGTAGTGAACACTCATCACTCTCTCAGTTAACACTCTCAGTTTGCACAATAAACAACAAAAGCAAAAACGTAAATATCCTTCCCTCATCTGTGCTGGAGTAGGAAAGCCTACAAGGTTTACTCAGCTCATTCCTATAGTGTCAAATGGTGGTTTAGCATTATGTTCAAAAGTTACCCTGTTATATTTACAGAATACATAAAATACACAGTCTTGTACAAGGAGGTCTTACAATTGGCATAAGATGAATAAAACAGAGAGTGCATTCAGACAGAAAAGGAAAGCTTGAATGCAAATGTTTCTATAGTTCAGAGAGTTAAGAATGAACTGTAAGCTCAAGTGATTCATATCTGTTTCTGCTTCTTCTCAACTTCACACACATGAAGGTGTATTCAACCTATATCTTGGTTGGAACTCCCTCACTCTGGCTCCCTCAGTGCTCTTTCCAGCCTCTTTTAAGGACATATTTATTTACTCAAGCCTTTGGAGGAAGTTGAAACGTCAGAGTATATTGTCTTTTGAGTTTCTGAGGTAAGACTCTCTGGATTAGCTTAATTTAACTTAATTTCCCCCCCCCCAATATATATATATATATATATATATATATATATATATATATATAGGCACCTTATATTATCTGAAGATATTGAAGTGGTTTGCAATCATAAAAATATAAGTACATTAAAACTATGTCAAATGATTTACATAAGAAAAACCACAAACACAGCAGCAATATCCCTATACATAAAAACAATATCAAGTAAGTTCAGAGAGCATTACAAGGCCCGCGGGTGGCACTGTGGTCTAAACCACTGAGATTTTTGGACTTGCTAATCAGAAGGTTGGTGGTTCAAATCTGCATGATAGGGTGAGCTTCCATTGCTCTGTCCCAGCTTCTGCCAACCTAGCAGTTTGAAAGCACACCAGTGCAAGTAGATAAATAGGCACTGCTGCAGCGGGAAGATAAACTGTGTTTCCGCACGCTCTGGCTTCCATTGCAACAGAAACGGTTTAGTCATGCTGGCCACACAACCCGAAAAGCTGTCTGCAGACAAACGCTGGCTCCCTTGGCCTGAAGCAAGATGAGCGCCGCAACCCCATAGTTGCCTTTGACTGGACTTAACTGTCCAGGGGCCCTTTACCTTTAACCTTTTACAAGGCAGTATGAAATTACAATCAAACACATTATTCATACAATTACTCATCCAATCTTACTATCCATCTCACACAACCAGTACAGTCATTCACTACCTCAGATACTACCTATTCACACATAAACCATTCATACTCAACAGGATTACAACCCACATACAAAGGATGTTTTTCTTCCCATCTCTAAAGCACTAATGGGCTCATGCCCCATACCCACCGGGCCATCTAATACTCCTCTCCTATCTCTCACTTGAGAGCGGCCCAGTTCTGTACCAGAGCAGAATTTCACCTGGGGGGTATCAAACTACTTGCATCCATTCAGTTCCAAGTACATAAGCACAACATGGTACTGCACAACCATTTGTTTATTTAGCAGTGCAATGAGCGAATTGGCCTGCTCCATCTTACAGTCCATTGAATACCTGCCAGTTAGCTCAGTTGGTTGGAGTGTGGTGCTTGTGATGCCAAGGTCGCAGGCTCGATCCCTGTACGGGCCAGCTAAATATTCCTGCATTGCAGGGGATTGGACTAGATAATCCTCAGGGCACCTTTCAGCTCTGTGATTCTATGATATCTTGTTGGCCAGCATCTCATGCTCTGGCTGCTCATCCTTGGCTGAGACCTGCAGGACAACATCCCTTTTTGGAGGTGGGAGGGAGGGAGAATGAAAAAAAGCAAATTTGAATCAGGAGGCCAGCTGGATCTTCTTCCACTAACAAACCAACCTCACCCTCTCTAATCCTTACTGTGAGTAACATGATGCTAATCCAGATATAGAATATTTAATATTATGCTAATATGTTGACATCTTAAGATTCTTTGTTGTATTATTTGGGTATGTTTTATTGTTGCTTTCATACTTTACAAGGTCATGTGATCTTCAGAAATAGGGTGGTTAAAAAGAAAGTACAAGTAGTACTAGTAATAATATTAATCAATTAATTATGTTTGATAGCCTGCTGTTACATCCAAACTGGCAAATGACACTTTGAACAAAGCAGGGCCAGACAGTTTGGATTGGGTTTAGAAGAACAGGTGAAGACAAAAAAAAACAGGAAGCATACAAGACCAAATTCTGTCCTCTGAACTGCCCTGAGACCCGTGGGTTTAAGGTGGCATACATAATTAATTAATTAATTAATTAATAAAGACCAAATGCAATGCAGTGCTTATTGTCAGCATACCAGTATCAGATTTCCAGTTAATAAGTGATCCTGGATTTTTTTTTCTTGAAATGCACATTAAAGGAAGATTAGGATTAAAAGATGTCCTTATATGGCCATACTCTCCGTTCCAGTTACTTCTTGTAGATATGCCTATTTCAAAAGACACATCACAAGAATATGGGTGCATTTAGAAAAAATAATGTGCAAACAAAGTTTGCAGGAGAAAGCCTGGAGACAAATGTAGCTTAAAAAATAAATAAATCCCTGGCACCACGCTGCAATGCACCTTACTTTTTTCTGTGTTCAGAATGATCTTAAGTAAAAAATCACCATAAAACTTTCAAGAAATGCTGAAAAGATCCAGGAGTGACACTTCCTTTTTGAGTAGCTTTCTATCCAAGGCTGGATCCAGATGGTACCTTTCTATGCTGGTCTCACATGGTATCTGGGGGTATTCCGGCCTTACACAGTTTTGCTTATACTGTACATTCAATGGCAAGAAACGTAACCCCTGCATAAGATGTGAGCTACCTGTATATCATCTGATTATAATAATTATATTCTACAGTTTGCCGGATATGCTTTCAGCTATAAAGTAGGGAAATTACATATCTGTACCGAGAGGGGAATATATGATGTGACTATGCAGGTAGAATGAGATGCTGTACTTCTGATTTAGGTCTACTAGGTTGAAGATATTAGCATATCTCATTTCTCTATTATTTTCTTATTTTGGGTGTGCAAGTGTCAGCGCTGCCCAAGGTCCCAGCTCACACAAGACCAACGCTGCTTCTTGCTCAAGTTTAAAAGTCTTTATTGAAGTTCAGTCTCATTTCCAGACGTGCAGCGCGCAACGCTACATCTATCCGTCAGACCGCAGAAGTCCCATCTGAATCTCCGCCCCCCTGACACCAGCTTAAGATTCTAGCTTTACTCCACCTTTTCCTCTGTTCCTTCTTTCTCTGGGTCCTTCTGCTAGTCGGAGTCTCTGCCCTCCGAGATTCTTCTGACGCTGATTCTCCCGACTCCTCCCCCCCCCTCTTTCGGGCTTTAGGACCTGGCTCCCAATCCGGGTTTTCTGCTGTCCCGCGCTCCTCCACATTTGAACTTGGCGCGCGCGCGCAGCCTCCCACTTTCCTTCTGACCGTTACACTTGTGTCACTGCTCCCCCTTTCGGGGAGGCTAGCTGGACCTGGCCTTCCCTCCTTCTCCCCACTCCCCGATGGAGGAGAAGATGGTCCTGACTCACGTGACTCTTCCCCCCCACTGTGCTCTGGTGGGGAAACTGGCCCTACTCCTCCGCTACTCCTTTGGGACTCCCCTCTGGTTCCTTGTTTATGGATCGTCCCCTCTGGGATTCGCCTCGCCCTTACCATAGGCGCCCTCTCCTGGGAATCTTCTGATTCGCTGGAGAAGCTCATGGAATCTCTCGGTCCACTGTCATATTCCCCTACGCTCCCCTCTGATTCCTCTCCTCCGCTCTCTATCTGCTCTCTCCCCTGCTCTTCTGCTCCTGAGCCTCTGACATCCATCCCCCCCTCGAAGCCCCCCCTTCCCCCCTCCCCCTCTTCGGGTGTGGGTTCCAGGTGCTCCAGCGCTGGGGGTGTGAGTGCTGGCTTCTGTTCTCTCCCCCTGGTGTGCAACCGGCCCGCGGGATCAGGCCCCCCCACGATGGGTTCGTCGACGTCGACTTCCCCTGCTTCCATTTCTCTGCTGTCGTGCTCAAAACCAAGATCCTCCCCCCACACGTCCATGTCCTCCTCTCCACCCGGTCCCTCGGGTGAGGCTGTGTGCAAGGGCCCCCTCAGCAGTTCCCTGCTCCACCCCACTTCTGGTTGAGTGTCCCACCAATAGGAGCGGTCCGTGGCAAACCCCGAGAGCGACCCCTCCGGGGAGCTCATCCCCGGCGTCGGCTCCTCATCTGAGGAGAAACCTTGGAACGTGCTGGCTGACAGTGTGGGTGTGAAAAGCCAGTCGTCGAAATACTCCGCCGGCATGGGTCTGTGTGGGAAGATCGAATGGAACTCGTCTTTGAGATAGTGCTCCTCCACGGCGTAGCAAGGCACCCACTCGTTGGCGCTGGCCGGAGTACCCTCCCTGGCGAGGAGATATTCAACTCCCTCTTCCCCCCATCTGGAGTCCAAAATCTCTGTGACCTCGTTGAGTGGCGTCGCCCTCTGTGGTCCCTCCCCTGTTGGCGATGGGCTACGTGGAGCTGGTGCGTTCCCTGGCGCCTGAAACCTGTGGGGCGCCTTGTAAGGCGTGAGCACTGACCTGTGAAAGACTGGGTGCATTCTGGAGCCCTCCGGGAGTGTCAACCGGTAGGCCACTGGATTGATTTGTGCCGCGACCTGGTAAGGTCCCAGCTGCTTGTGTCCTAGCTTCCTCTTAGCTAGCGTTCTGGCCGGCACTGCCTGAGCTGCTAACCAGACCCAGTCCCCTACCTGTATGTCTTCCCCAACCCTCCTGTGCCTGTCTGCCTGCATCTTGTAGGCGTGTTTCGCGAGTTCCAAGTGCCTTCGGAGTTGCTCATGGACCTCCTGTAACTCTGCGGCTAAGTGCTCTGCCCCCCGTGGCTCCCCCTCTGCCTCGGTCTCCAACCCCGGGAAGGTTCTGGGGTGGCGCCCATTGTTGGCGAAGAACGGTGTCACCCCTGTAGACCCGTGCTTCGTGTTGTTGTAGGCAAACTCGGCTAGCGGTAGGTAGTCCACCCAGGTCGAGGGCTGTTGATTGGCGTAGCATCGCAGGTACTGCTGCATGATGGCGTTGACCCTCTCCGCTTGTCCGTTGGTCTGCGGGTGTCGTGCCGACGCTAAGTTGATCTTGACGTTCAGGATGCCCAGCAGCTTCTGCCAAAAGTTCGAGATGAATTGGCGACCCCGGTCGGACAGGATGGACCGCGGCAGGCCGTGAGCTTTGAAAACGTGGTCTATGAACAGCTTGGCGGTCTGTTCCGCTGTGGCCACCTTCGCGCACGGAATGAAATGCGCCATCTTGGTGAAGAGGTCTACGACCACGAGTACCGCTGTTTTGCCGCGCGAACTGGGCAGATCTGTAACAAAGTCCAGGGCCACTTTCTCCCATGGTTCGAGCGGCGTCTGCAGCGGTTCCAGCAGACCCGCCGGCTTCCTGTGTACTGGCTTGGCCCTTTGGCAGGTGTCACACCTGGAAACGTAATCCGCAACTTCTCCCCGCACCTTGGGCCACCAAAAGTCCCTGGTGACTAATTCCGCCGTCTTGTCCTTGCCGAAGTGCCCAGCGCTGGGCGCGTCGTGCAGCTGCTGCAAGACTCTCGCGCGAAGGTCGTCTCCCGGTACGTAGAGAGCCCCTTTGCGGAGGAGTAGTCCGTCGCGTATCTGGAACTCGTCGTCCCTCGCTGTGCCGTTTCGCACCTCCTCCATCTTGGATTGCGCAAACGAATCCGCCTGTAGCGCACGACGGACTGCGTCCAGGTCCACTGCGGCTGAAGCGCACGCCCACACCTCTGGTGCGAAAATGTGTTTGGCCGCTGCCGGTGCCGCTTCCTCGAGATACTGCGGCTTCCTGGATAGCGCATCCGCCATGACGTTGTTGTCTCCCGGGATGTATTCTATCCGGAAATCGAAATCTGCAAAGAACTCCGCCCAGCGGATGTGTCTCTGGTTCAGGAACTTCGCCGTGCGCCAGTACTCCAGGTTCTTGTGGTCCGTGCGAACCTGCACTGTGTGTCTGGCTCCGACGAGGAAGTGCCGCCACGCCTTGAAAGCAGCATGAATGGCCAGCAACTCCCTGTCCCAGATGGTGTAGTTCTGCTCCGACGTGCTGAGCTTCCTGGAGTAGAATGCGCACGGTCTCCAGTCCCCTTGCGGATCTTGCTGCAACAGGACCGCCCCCACCGCTCTGTCCGAGGCGTCCGTTTCAACCCTCATCGGTTTGCTGGGGTTTACGTGTAGCAGCTGTTCTTCGGACGCGAAGAGACGCTTGAGCCTCCGAAAGGACTGCTCCGCCTGGTCCGTCCAGGTGAACTTCTTCTTCTTGGAGCTGAGGGTGTCCGTGATGGCTGCTGTCTCCTTCGCGAACCCCTTGATGAACTTGCGATAAAAGTTGGCGAAACCGACGAACTTCTGGACCTCCTTCCGGTTGCGCGGGCTCTTCCAGTCCAACACTGAGCGGACCTTGGCGCTGTCCATGGCAAGTCCCTTGTCGGACAGCTTGTAGCCCAGGAAATCCACCTCTGTCGTGTCGAACTGGCACTTCTCCAGTTTGGCGTAAAGTCTGTGCTCCCGTAGTCTTTGCAGGACCTCCTTGACGTCCTCCTCGTGCGCCTCCTGCGAGTCCGAAAAGATCAGGATATCATCTAAGAAGCAGACGCACTTCTTGTAGAGGAGTCCCGCTAGCACGTGGTGCATGAAAGCTTGGAAACAATGGGAGCCATTTTGGAGACCAAACGGCATGACTCTGTATTCATAGGTTCCTAAAGGCGTAAACATGGCTGTCTTCCACTCGTCGCCCTCCCGCATGCGTATAAGGTTGTAGGCCCCTCATAGATCCAACTTGGTGAAGATCCGCCCCTTCCTCACCGTCGCGAGCAGGTCGTCAATTTTGGGCATGGGGAATGCTGTGGGCTTTGTCCTGGAATTGATGATTCTATAATCCACTATGAGCCTCCGTTCGGGCGTGTCTCTCTTCTTCACGAAAAACATGGGACTGCCCCCCACTGCTTTGGATTCCCGGATGAATCCCCGCTTCAAATTGCGATCTATGAACTCCCTGAGTTCTTGCATTTCGTCTTCAGACATGGAGTACAGTTTCCCAGTCGGCAGCGTCGCCCCTGGCAGGAGGTCAATCTTGCAGTCGTAGGGTCTGTGGGGAGGCAGCTTGTCTGCTTCCTTCTCGCAGAAGACTTCCAAAAAGGCCTTGTACTTGTTGGGCACCGCTTGCACCATGCCTAGGTGTAGCTGCGGTGCATCCTCTTGCCCCTCCTCTTCCTGGCAGGTCTGGATGCAATGCGCTGCGCAGTAGGAAGAGCAGAAGGTCAATTGCCGCTGGTACCACGCTAATGCCGGGCTGTGCCTATCCAGCCAACTCATGCCCAACACTATGGGCGTGTCCGACAGGTGAGTGACGTTGAAACTGATGACTTCACGGTGGTTCCCAATTTGCATCACCAGAGGCGGTGTCTGCTGTACCACCTCTCCTCCCAGTATCTTCCTGCCATCTACTGTGACAACATTTAGGGGCGTCGTGGCTGGCAGGAGTGCTATGCGATGCTGCTTGACGAAGTCCAACCCTACAAAGTCTGCGTTGCTACCAGAGTCAATGGTAATAGGGACCTCCAGGGTGAGCCCATCGGGCAGCTGGAGCGATGCAGTGAGTTGCACCACTGGTTTGGGTGGGAGGGGGTCCGTGGGCTGCAAAATCTCTGGGGACTGCTTCACTGACTCGCCTGGTTGAGCCCCAGTGCCTCTGTCTCCAACCAGGCTCCTCCGTTTCCCTGGGGCTGCTCCTCCTGCTGAATTGCTCCTTTAACAGTTGCTGAGGCTGCAGTGTGCTTCTGGAGCCTCTGGGGACACTCTTTGGCCATGTGCAGTGCACTGTCGCAGATGTAACACTTCCTGCTCCCTCTAGGAGCCTTCGCCTTGACTGCTCCTGGTGTTTGGGCTCTGCTTGCTGTCTGAGCCCTTGCACCTCCGATTTCCATTGGCTCCTCCCCCCTCATCAGAGCAGGCGTGGACTGAGCGCGCTCTGTCTCTCTGGGTAGGAAGGGAGTCGTTCTAACTGACGTGTTTGCTCTTCCCCCCTGCTCCCTGCTCCACGGGCGTTCTTCCAGGCGCACCCCAATTGCGAGCGCCCTTTGGACAACTTCTGTTGTATTTTGGGGTCTCTCTCCCCTCGCCAGCTCATCTTTCACGGCTCCATTCAGCCCCTCCCAGAACAGATCCCTGACGGCAGCTGAGTCCTTCTGCCAGCCCAGCACATTTACTAACCCAAAAAAGCGGGAATGATACTGGCGCACTGTCGCTTTTCCTTGCCGCAATCCATGCATTTCCCTTCTAGCGACATCCACATCCACCATTGATTTAAAGCAAGCGTCCATGGCTCCAATAAAGGCGCTTGAATCTTTGAGGGCGGGGTCATTTTCGCGTAACAAGGTTCGCAGCCACGACTTAGCTTCCCCATGCAGATGAGTGATTATGAAACCCACTTTCTCCTCCTCATCTCTAAAATCTTTCCGAAGCAAATTGAGCGCGAAAACTACTTCTGCTCTGAAGTTAGGGTACTGCTGCAGGTTCCCGTCAAAATGGGTCACCAGGCTTGCCCCCCTTTTCCCGAGGGCAACTCCCTCCGGCTTGGCTCCCAGCTGCCCCTCCTTTCCCCATTTGTCCCACCTGGCTTGCAGATCCTGGCAGAGCGCAGCTGTTTCTCCTTCTTTTTTCTTAGACGCAGCCAATTCTGCGTAGAGCGTTGACACCGCTTCCTGCAATTGCTTGATTTTTTCCTCTGTAGTCATCTTTGCCTATCTTCGTGAGCTTGCAGAGTTTTTACGAGATGGGACTTACTGTCAGCGCTGCCCAAGGTCCCAGCTCACACAAGACCAACGCTGCTTCTTGCTCAAGTTTAAAAGTCTTTATTGAAGTTCAGTCTCATTTCCAGACGTGCAGCGCGCAACGCTACATCTATCCGTCAGACCGCAGAAGTCCCATCTGAATCTCCGCCCCCCTGACACCAGCTTAAGATTCTAGCTTTACTCCACCTTTTCCTCTGTTCCTTCTTTCTCTGGGTCCTTCTGCTAGTCGGAGTCTCTGCCCTCCGAGATTCTTCTGACGCTGATTCTCCCGACTCCTCCCCCCCCCTCTTTCGGGCTTTAGGACCTGGCTCCCAATCCGGGTTTTCTGCTGTCCCGCGCTCCTCCACATTTGAACTTGGCGCGCGCGCGCAGCCTCCCACTTTCCTTCTGACCGTTACACTTGTGTCACTGCTCCCCCTTTCGGGGAGGCTAGCTGGACCTGGCCTTCCCTCCTTCTCCCCACTCCCCGATGGAGGAGAAGATGGTCCTGACTCACGTGACTCTTCCCCCCCACTGTGCTCTGGTGGGGAAACTGGCCCTACTCCTCCGCTACTCCTTTGGGACTCCCCTCTGGTTCCTTGTTTATGGATCGTCCCCTCTGGGATTCGCCATAGGCGCCCTCTCCTGGGAATCTTCTGATTCGCTGGAGAAGCTCATGGAATCTCTCGGTCCACTGTCATATTCCCCTACGCTCCCCTCTGATTCCTCTCCTCCGCTCTCTATCTGCTCTCTCCCCTGCTCTTCTGCTCCTGAGCCTCTGACAGCAAGTAAACATGGTGTTCAATTAAAAGTTTTCCACAAACTCTTTCTTTGGTTTGTATGATGGGCAGAGCTTTAAATTATGGAAAATTGAAGAAATTTTTTAAATGAATTCAGCTGTTTCTTAAATCATTTTGGTTATTACATGCAGGAAGCACAGTGACCACTTAATATATTCAATGTGAGAACTTATTAACATCTGGAATTGGACTTTTTAGCCATTGTAAATTAACAACTGACACCCAGTGACCTTTTATAATATTTCTAGTGTCTGCCTGGAAGTTTCTCTCTGTGTAAAATGTTAGAAATACTCATGGAAATATTTCATCTTAACTTGCTTCTTGAACTTTTTTACATGTTACACAAGAACCATATTTAACTGTTCTCAACGTAAGACCAGACTATTCTGTTTATATACTGGATTTGATAAATCATGCAGCTTATAGCATATTTAAGTGGAACACTTAAACAGAATTAGTTCTTGACTGAAACTTTGCACACACCCATAATACTTTTAACCCTGAATTACAAAGAAAGATATGTTGTTTGAAATATCAAAATGTTGGACTAGACAGTCATGAAATAAAAATAAAACATATTAAAATAGTTCAGTTTTACCTTTTGCATGTTCCTTTACAGTGAAAATACTGGTAATCTGAACTGAAATAAATAGTAAAATAAAACTGAATTTCTCACATTTTTTCTTCAGAAAACATTTTTCTTTGAACACTGAAAGGTAAGATTGCAAATAGAGTGCCAATTTTTAATACTGAAATGCTATTATTAAATAGCTACCTGTTAATGGAATGTAAATAGAAACATTGCCTAGCTTATGTTTCAATGTGCAGGATATGTAGCACTTTCCATTACAGGACAGTGCTGTTGGAGAGGAAGGTTTAGAAGAGAGATTCTTACTCTCTTGTAGCAAAATGGCAATTTCTCCAACGCAGATTATACAGTAGACCACTCTCCATCCATTGGCAGTAAGATAAAGAAAAGGTTCCAAATGACTTAAAAGGAAAGAACTTGATTTCCATACAAAAAGTATTATATAATATTTGGGTTAGCAATGATGTAGGCAGTAAAATCTCATTTAGAGAAATTTTATTCACTTGGTTTTCCTTCAGCTGGAAGCCATGGCTGCATGCCTCCTTGTGCAGATCTTGTATGGTGTGGCGATTACAAATGCCTATGTTAAAACCAGTTTTCTCCTTCATCTAATAGCCTTTGTATCATCAGAGGTATTTTACAGTGAATGTATATATAAACAGCAGTCTCAATATTTGCAGCAGATGGTACATTTACAAGAAGAAAGAAAAGCCAATAACACTCGTGATCCACATTTCAGAACTGACTTGTGAAATACTTGGTTTTGCTTGTGGGAGTCTTTGATACTAATTTGTGTGGGAGGGGCAGATCCGTTCTAAATGGCTTGTGGATTGCAAGTTAAAATGTCATTGAAATGGCAAAAATATTTTTTCACTGTGCCATTCCTGATTATTTTATAAGGTGACCTGCAGGCTTGTGAAGCCCACCATGTTTCCGCAGACATAGGGCCTTCTACAGAAAAAGACAAATCCAATAAAATGTCTTTCTTTTTATGTTTATGCTTGGCTTATCACTACCTTTACATTCCTTCTTACTTTTTGAGATGTTATTTATGCACTGAATTATTGGGAGTTAATTTATGTTGTCATTATTGACTATTCTTTTCACTATTTTTGAACTGAGCCATTTGTTGGCTTGGCAATCCTTTGTGTAGGTTTTTTGTTCATGGCCTACTATGCTTAAATTTGAAATATTTGTTAGAACAAGGCAACATGACAAAGTAGGTGGTCTTCCAATTAATATTTCTGTTCAGATCTGTAAACTGTACAAGGATTGTTTAACAGTTCTGAATCCATGCCTTATGACATTATTCCATTTGTTTTGGAATAAAGTTCAGCATTTGCATTGGAACTTATTGCATGTTACTCATGGACTAAGGCGGGGGTGGATTTTCTCCAGAATTGCTCTTTATATTTGCTTACTTCACATACTTTGATCGTCTCTTGTTAAACATTTGGGCTATAGTTTACTTCTGTTTAGTCAAAAGTTCTAGTTATTACCATTCAGACACATGCCAGAGAAAGAACGTTGCTTATTAATTTATAACATTTTATAAACAGTGGTAAGAAGTGAGATGAGCAACATTCATTTGAGATGTGGGCCATTAAATTATCACAAATTAAAATGTTATATAGTAAATAAGGATAATATCATAATGAAAATATAATACAACTATGTGAAAGATAATATTTTAATTGATGAAGAACAGATGCTTCTCTTTTATTAACACAAGCTACTATTTAAAGGTTTAAACAGCACTTGCATTCTGCCTTCTGTCAAGTAACTGATAGCCTTCCATCTCACCACTGCAAGGCACTTTACCTCCCAAGTATGTGTCTCTGTAGGCAAGGAGAAGACCAGGCATATAGCTTGAGTTTTGAATTGTAACTGGGGAATAATACGTGGCAGAACATTTTCCACAGAAAACATTCCATTTCTAAAAATGCATTGTTACATAAAATTGTTAATAACATAATGATTGGATAAAATGGTTGTCAAAATTTTGCAGTTTCAAAATTGGGGTGGCATTGGAAGTTCAGAGCCAGCAGTGCAGTACTGCTCTCTTTCAGGACATGAATTACAGGTTCTCTCTTTGTCTGTGACTAAGCCAGCAACCAAGCCTGCTTCTCAGGACTTCCTTTTCTTCTCCAATGCCCTTCTTCTATCATTGTTGTCTTCTTCTGGTGGACTCCACAAACACCAAGCACCAACAGCTATAATTCTGTCTCTGCTAACCAGCAGCCAACCATATAAACACATATTTTGGTCCCTCTTAATACATTTCCATTAACCAATTTGTCCTGCATACAAGTAAATGAACACAAAGGTTTATAGACATCACTTTTCCATTAAAAGCCTCTCACAACAAATCCTTGAAAATGAAATGTGCTGACAACTATGATCACTACAAATCCATTAAGTTGTATTATTGCATGTCACACCATCAATTATGAGTTGCAGGCTCAGCCAAGTATTAAGTACTTTGACCTTTATAATTAATAATGGGCACCAGGGATGACTTAAAGAAAAAAGCCATGGTGTGAAAGTATAAACTACATTTAGTTTGTACTGCTAGATGGAGCAGATGCTTGAGGATTTATTTATTTTTACAGTTGCTGGGGTTTTTTTTGGTAACAATATATACAATGAATATACTTTCCCCAATTATTCATGCAAAATAAACTTACTTGCACCTGAAGTAGCTTAAATCTAATTCTAAGCTCATCAGCCAACAAGGCTATTATATTATGACAAGATAGAATAAAGGAGAATTTCATATGTGACTGAAATTCCTTTAGGGTGAAGGCATTAAATATTTGAGACCATTACCTTGAAAAAAGTATTTTTTTCCATGTTAATTGCATGACATACTGCAAATTCAAAAAGACTGCTTCAGCATAATCCAGAAGGTGTATTGTAAATGTGTACTCTTAAAAACTATTATTTAATATATATTTATACAGTGGTATCTCTGGTTAGTCATTCCGGAGGACCGTTCTTAACCTGAAACCGTTCTTAACCTGAGGTACCACTTTAGCTAATGGGGCCTCCCGCTGCCGCCGGCATGCGATTTCTGTTCTCATCTTGGGGCAAAATTCTTAACCTGAGGTACTACTTCTGGGCTAGAGGAGTCTGTAACCCGAAGTGTTTGTAACCCGAAGTACCACTGTATTAAAAGTATACAATGATATAGTTATAGAAAATGGAATAATGAAATTCAGAAAAGATCATTCACCTGCTTTTATTTCTTCCTCCCCTTGCTGCCTTTTTCACTGCATTGCCCCCCCCCCTCTCTCTGGTTCTTAGTTAATTTTTAAATGTTTCTTTTCATCAGATTAAAGTGCACTGTTTTTATGCTAAATCATTGCCATAGTGGGACACAAAATCAATGTTTGAAGGCTCTATAAGTTTAGCTGGCATTACCTGCCTTGTTTCTAAATAAGCGTGCATAGAATTGCAGCCTAAGTGATATTGAATGAAGAATCTGTGTTTGTAGTTTATTCACGTTTGCCTAAAACTAGATTTGGTGTTAGTGTTCATTTGTAAGTGTCCCCAATGGCAGTTTGTTTGGACCAATAATGGCAATATACTGGGCTAACAAAGCCAATATATTGTTTCCTCCTTGTACTTTCATAACAGCCTTAACAAAACTAAGAAGGTAGGAAGAT
Source organism: Podarcis raffonei (assembly GCF_027172205.1). Taxonomy (NCBI): domain Eukaryota; kingdom Metazoa; phylum Chordata; class Lepidosauria; order Squamata; family Lacertidae; genus Podarcis; species Podarcis raffonei. The sequence goes on from NC_070610.1 coordinate 33,248,505, forward strand.
AGTTAAACAGACTTAAATGCATTTTTGATAATGAAGTCTCTATAGGGAAAGAGACTTCCTTACTTGCTGTTGATCATATTAATATATATATATAAACATTTGTATAATGTGGAAAGTAATTATTTTTGCTCTTTTTTAGCAGACTCATGCAAGTAAAGAGTTGGAGGAGCAGTTGCGGTCTGTATCCAGTGTGGATGAACTCATGACAGTACTTTATCCAGAATACTGGAAAATGTTCAAATGTCAGTTGAGAAAAGGGAGCTGGCAACACAATAGGGAACAGTCCAGCTTCGATGCAAGATCAGAGGATTCAAATCCAGTAAAATTTGCTGCGGCACATTACAATCCCGAGATCTTGAAAAGTAAGTGTTGAAAATTTAATGTCCACCAGATACTGTAAATCAGTTTTTTAAAATTTAAATGCTGAAAACAAAACTGCTAAAATGTTATGTTAAAGCATAATTCAGCATAGTCAGAACCTCAAACCCTCACTAATAACAAGAAATTCCATAACTGTTTGCAGCTTTTTGAGCTACCATATTTTCCTGTGTATAAAATGCCCACATGTATAAGGCAACCCCCCCTTTTTAACCCAAAATCATGAAATCAGTATTTTAAACATCAAACAGAACAACTTTGATATTTTATTAAATATTCAAAGCACTGGTACCAGCGTAGCAACCCCCAGTAGTGGGGGTCTGTGCATGCATGTGTTGGCAGCAGCGGAGCATGCCCCACCAACACCCGAGATCATCCAGAATTGTTCAGCTTTTTGGGGGAGGAAAAAACCTCCCTGTGCATTCACCATCCATATATAAGAAAAACCCATTTTTGACTTTTCTTTTTGCAAAAAACATTGTCTTATACACAGAAAAATATGGTACATAGTGAAAAATAGGTGAGGTGTGCAGGTTTTTTCCAAGACCAAGATCAGCAACCTAGGCATGGCAGACAGAGTGAAATCTAAGCTAGGAAAAAGAGGGCAGACCAAATGTGAAGTACACTGCTCACCTGGCAGTTTGTCTGACAAATTATTCAGACCAAAGAAGCAGGAAGTATTATCTGCTGATATCTAGGAGTCATTTGATTCACATGATTTGACAGGTGTACCTCCTGATGCAGTCTCTGGATGTAACAACTTAATAGAGCAATCCTAGCTCCCTGCTGCCACTGCCATGTGTGTTCTTGGTGGTAGCAGTTAAAGGGAATAGGGCAGTCAGATAGGGCCCTATTCATGCTCCAGTTGCAGGCTGGCACAGCAATTGGGCCCACTGGCAGGGAGACTACCAGCAGTTTCGTGGACAGAAGTGGGAGGTTGCACTTGTAGGAGGCCAGCTGATGCAGCATAACCACCCACCCACCTAGTCCAACATTAAGGGGTTAAAACTGCAGCCTTAATTTTGCGTCCCAGGCCTAGACTAGGAGGAGGATTTATCATCCCATTCCAGTTTGGATAGCTAGCTTTAGACTTGTGGAAAGTTACAACAAGGAAGCCTTTATCTGGAGATGGGTCTGGATCTATAGTACTTTCATTCCAGCCCTGTTTTTTTGTAGTCTCTGTGCAGGCACATATATGGGTTCTGCAGCTGAGCAAAGCACCATTTGGAAACTTTCTACAGCTCATGGCCAGAAGCTGGTGTCATGCCCACCCCCACCCATTCATCAGAAGCTGTTTTCTAATCATGCATGCCTTGAGTATGTGCCTTCCCACTCATTTCTCTTTTGACTACCACAAAGGCAACAAAATGGAAAATTTTCTCAGGAAATTGCTCTTCATTGAATTCTGTTACGTCCTTCCTTTCACCCTATTTTAGTAAAAAAAAAAAAAAAAAGCTTCCTTTATGCTTTTGCTTTCTAACTTTTTAAAAAAATAATCACTAGCTACATTTATATTTGGTAGTATTGCCCTTGCATTTTGTCCCCATGCACCTATGGTGCAGCTGATCTCTCTTAAGAAGTGCTGAAATTGTGGGAGGAAGATTCCCACCTCTGATAGCAAGCTGTTTAAAGCAGGATAATAAGTGCTATCTGATCAGTTTAGGAAGCTAAACAGTTGATTCCTGTTCATTGCCAAAACTGCACTAAGCAAGCTCATAGGAATTGCTGTTCTTATCTATGTGGAATGAGCTTTGCAGACCACAAAAAGTATGGTACCCAAGAGACAATATATCTGTCCCCAATCTCAGTTCTGACCCAGGTGTCAGTTCATCAGTCTCTGCTTAGCAATAGACTTAAGGACAAAGACTGAAAAGGAAAGAATTGAGCCCATAGAATTGGTTTCATTCAAAAAAGGTTTCCCGTTCATGAATCAAAGGGAAAGCAGCATCACAATTATACTACTATCATCCTAAACCACTTGCCTCAACACAAGTAGCAAGCCCTGCACCACTTCCAAGTTTGACCTTGCTGAAACTCCTACCGACCTGCTGACTGCTCTTGTTCAGAACATCTCATCTTGAACCCTAACTCTGGACCCTGAGACTACAGCTTCAAGCTTCAATATCAGTGCCACTTCCTGCAACAGTATCCTGTTTTATTCCTTCAATTCTAAAAACTTCCAGTACTGGTGGTATTGGCTTCAACATCATCATTCCCTATTCCCTATTAATATTGGAATCAATTTTGGAAAAAGACAAGGCTGACACAAACTTGTTCAAGTCCTTGAACCTTTGATATCTGCTTCAGTCGCTAAGGTTATCCCCTGATGGACCTTTTCACCATCTCTAAATACCATTAATTCTGCAGCAGAGCAGATCAAGATCCCCATCACTGAAAGAACCTCTCTCTATATCTTCCTGCGCTTTTCCATCATTCCAAGAGTGCTACATATGGTGTCACTGAATGGAACAAACTGCATCCCCATTGACCTTAGTGCACCAAAATGCACTAATGATGAGCCTAACAGCCTGAATATACAGCTTCCTTAGGGATCTCTAAAATGATATTCTTCCATGAGGCAATCCTATACAATGAAATAGATTCAATTCTTATTACTTTTGCAAACTCCACTAATCATACTTCAGATTATCTGCTCAACCTGCTGTTCAGGTTTTAGCTATTCTTAACATCTGGGTTCTTCATTACACCATCCTATAGAAGTAATGTTAAGTGTTTGGTCATTCATTTGTTACATTTTCCTTTAAAGGTCTTAACAGTTTACAATTCCCAGTATCAGTGTCCAGTCCTGGAGTTTCCTTCAGTTCTTACTCTGCTGGTGTGAGCTTCCCTGAATTCATTTCAGCTTCAGGGTGTGTTCTTCTTCAGAATCTTTTTTGGTGAACACATGTTGGCAAGGACACTTGGTGAACAATGTGCTCTGCATTTTTATTCAATTTATTTGAATGGCGACAGAGAAAGTTTGTGGTTTGTCCTCCTTTAGATTGTTTCACATTTTCTTCTCCAAAGGGACTTGATGGTTCCAGTCTTGTGGATTCATTGTTCCAGTCTTGTCTGTACATAGATGATTGGAGGGGTTTTAGTTTTCTATCTGGACAGAACAGTTGCTTTTTACAACAACATAAGCATTTTTTTTTCTTGCTATGAGAATCTGAAAAGGGCCTTTTGTGTTTCTTCCCAATAGCGTTCATTTCCCCAGATGCTGCTACCTTTTTTCTAGGGTATTTCATTACATTAAGACGGATGGCGCCTTGTACGCCTCCTTCTGGCATCTCTTGCAGCCAAGCTGGTCCCAAGCATATTGTTCTGCTTTCCTTTGGACTATATCAGCGAGGCCGAGAGAGGGCTCTTGTCGTCTGGGCAGCCCAGGATATCCATCCACAATGCCCAGGCTTACGCCCCAGGTAGGTCACGTCAGTGCTGCTATTGCAGCAGTTTGACTTCATCCCCAGAAGTCCACTCCATTGTCTCTTGAGACAGATGGATGCCAACAATATTACCAGAACTCTGCAAAGTGGCTATATTGTTCTACCTTTCCACTTTAATAAAGCATTATGTGTTGGGAGTGAAAATAACCTCTCACTCAATCTTTGGGAGAGCTCTTCTGGACAACCCCCCCCCCCAATAATAACACCAGCACTTCCTTCCATGTATGTTGGCTGCTAGTCTTCCATATGTGTAGCTGCACAGAGTCTATGAAGAAGAAAAACACGTTGCTTACCTGTAACTGATGTTCTTCAAGTGATCATCTGTGAAGTCACAATCCACCCTCCTTTCCCACTGCAGGTGCCTCCTTTCTTTTGGTGGGATATTCTCACAACAATCATGAAGAAACTGAATAGAAGTGCACGTACTGCCCCTTCAGGCATATGTAAAAGAGATATATCTCCCTTTTGAGGGTTAGGGGCATGAGCATCAGCTCTCAGGCCTGAGTTCTAGAAAGTTCCAGGATGGTGCTCTGCACAGACACAGATCCCCTTTTTGTGACTACATATATGACCACTCAAACAACATCTGTTAAAGGTAAGCAACATCAGTTTTCTTCTCTTCTGTAGATTTTTTCCAGCTAGGTTTTCTCACAGCTATTGGAACCTTGCTAAGGAACCATTCAATAATCATTTATAAGTGCTAGAAACCTACGAGCAAATAGTTGGTTGGTTATTTCAAGCCAGTAGGTGATTCCTCAACTCTAATGCTCCAATGCATATCTACCTCTGTTCTCTGCCATTCCATCTGTCAGATTTTCTTTCCTTCTCAGAATCCTCCTTTTTGGCCTTCCCTTAATTTATGTGACTTGCCTTCTGATACTCTTTCATTGGTCTCTAGCTGCCATACCTTTCTCTTCTTTATTGCTCCTGTTTCTTCTTCCTATTCTTCCCTAAATCCACCTGCAAGCCCCACCCCCTGCTTGCTCTGCCCTTCTTTAGATCCCCAGTGCCTTTTCTAGAGACTATTCTAGCCTGCTCCACAAAGCATTTGCACCAGTGGCTCAAGTGTACCTAAGGACTTATCCCCACTTACATTTTGTCCTGCTGTTTCCTGGTACAGGTCCATGCTTTAAAGCTCCATCTCAAAGCGCTCTTCTTTCGCCCTGGAGTTTTCCCCACTTTTAAAGCTGAAGCACAACAAATGACAATCCAGGTTTTCCACAATTCAGCTTTAAAGAGCGGGTTTGCACAGGGAAAGCTCTGGAGGTTAGTGTGGATAAGCCCTGGTAATAAGACTACTGTTAGAGAACTAGCATTAAAGAACTCTGATATTTTGGTTGTCATTGCTGCAGTTGTGTTTGTTTTTTACAGAACTCAGTTTCTATATAAACATGGTTCATTTAATAAGCAAGTTTTAACTACTTTCAGGGGAATCTGATTTTGAACTATTAAGAAAACCTGTGTTATAACTTATGAGCTTTCCCTGTAACTTGGCAGGTATTGATAATGAGTGGAGAAAAACTCAATGCATGCCACGTGAGGTATGTGTAGATGTGGGGAAAGAGTATGGAGCAACAACAAACACCTTCTTTAAACCTCCATGTGTGTCCATCTACAGATGTGGAGGTTGCTGCAATAGTGAAGGGCTGCAGTGCATGAATATCAGCACAAGCTTCATCAGTAAAACGGTAGGTTGTTATCTCAGCTACATTCTGGGTTTGTTTTAAGCTCTCAGTGTCTGCATGTGATTGAAATATGCACTGAAATTTGGATCTGCTTTAAAAGGAATACATTGCTCTGTTGTTTACATTGTAAAATATAATATGAATGCATTTGTTGTAGAACTATAAGAATCCCAACATTCTGTCCCGATCTCCCAGCACTATATCATTATTTGGGGACCAAACGAGAGCCTAATTTTATTATTAGTTAATACAGTGGTACCTCGGGTTAAGAACTTAATTTGTCCCAGACGTCTGTTCTTAACCTGAAACTGTTCTTAACCTGAAGCACCACTTTAGCTAATGGGGCCTCCTGCTGCCGCTGAGCCGCCGGATTACGATTTCTGTTCTCATCCTGAAGCAAAGTTCTTAACCCGAGGTACTATTTCTGGGTTAGCGGAGTCTGTAACCTGAAGCATATGTAACCTGAAGCATATGTAACCCGAGGTACCACTGTACCAGCACACAAGCCATAAGCAGGGTCACACTGAGTAGCCCCTTCCTCTGGCTACCATGTGACCAAGCAAACACTTAAAGGAAAGGTAAAGCCTTCAAACATACATTTCTGTATGTTTTCATTTTGTGCACAGTTTCACAGCATGGTCCCACATGTTAGTATTAATTGTGAAAAGAATGTCCAAATATGGCCAATAATGTGACATTCTTTACATCATTCACCTTGTACGGCTGGTTTTTTTGTAATTAGGCAGTTAATTGCTGTTTTCTTTGGGACTCGGATAATGGTGGCCGCTTTCAAACATGATGGAACACAAGCAGTTTGCAGAGGGATGTTAAAGTGTCCTGTTCATAGTAATTCACTAGGCTGGGCTCATACATTTAATTTCTCCCATATAGGTGAATGCCTGCTATTAGTTCTTAGGCATGGAGATGATCTATTTCCTGAACACATAGTAGTTAAAGTTAATGGGGCTACATTAGTATATTCCTCACTTTTATAAGCAACTCCATGCACAAATTATTATGCCACCTTTATTAAGGAACTTACCCCTCTCATCCATACCACAAAAGAATTAACAACAACAAACAATAATTTTATTATTTATACCCCATGTATCTGTCTGGGTTTCCCCAGGCACTCTGGGTGGCCTACAGCATGTATAAAAACATAATAAAACATTGAACATTAAAAACCTCACAATACAGGGCTGCCTTCAGATATCTTCTAAAAGTTGTGTAGTCCTTGACATCTGAAGGGAGGGCATTCCACAGGGAGGGAGCCACTACCGAGAAGGCCCTCTGCCTGGTTCCCTGTAATTTTGCTTCTCACAGTGAGGGAACCAGCAGAAGACCCTTGGAGGAGGACCTCAGTGCCTGGGCTGAGTGATGGGGGTGGAGATGCTACTTCAGGAATACTGGGCCAAGGCCATTTAGGGCTTTAAAGGTCAGCACCAACACTTCGAATTGTGCTCAGAAACGTACTAGGAGCCAGTGAAAATTCTTTAGGACCAGTGTTGTACAGTCCCGGCAGCCATTCCCAGTCACCAGTCTAGCTGCCGCATTCTGGATAAGTTGTAGTTTCTGGGTCACCTTCAAAGGTAGCCCCATGTAGAGTGCATTGCAGTAGTCCAAGCAGGAGATAACCAGGGCATGCACCACTCTGGTGAGACAGTCCACATGCAGGTAGGGTCTCAGCCTGCATACCAGATGGAGCTGGTAAACGGCTGCCCTGGACACAGAATTGACCTGGGCCTCCATGAACAGCTATGACTCCCAGGCTGCACACCTGGTCCTTCAGGGGGACAGTTACCCCATTCAGGACCAGGGAGTCCCCCATACCCACCCACCAACTGTCCCCAAAGAACAGTATTTCTGTCTTGTCAGGATTCAACCTCAATCTGTTAGCTGCCATCTATCCTCCAACCACCTCCAGACATTCGCTGGTTCCGATTTAAAAGAGATATAGATTTATTTATTGTATTTATTAACTGCTCTTTCTCCCAAAGGAGCCCAGAGCATCAAACACATCCACAGGTTTATTTAAGCATTCTGAAACAGTTTAAGTAATTAAAACATTTTAAGAACATTATAAGCAGCATGCTAACACATTGCTCTAATTTTTGCTTTTAAGAAAAACTTTTATTTCTGTTTTTTCCCCTTTTATTTTTGTGTAGTTATTTGAAATAACTGTGCCACTGTCTCATGGTCCCAAACCTGTAACAATCAGTTTCGCGAATCATACATCCTGCCGATGCATGTCCAAACTTGATGTCTACAGACAAGTTCATTCAATCATTAGAAGGTCCTTGTCAGTTACACAAACACAGTAAGTATTAGATTTGCACATTTCTTACTCTGTTTTGAAAACTCTAGCATACAAGGCAGGTTAGTGGTGACAAATATTTAAACAAGTGTATTATAAAGTTATACAAAATTTTAGGAAAAAGTTATTTAGTTAATTTAAAAAAAAATCAGAAGACAAGGTTATGCCATCATTAGCTTTATGCAAAAATTTATGCAGATTCATGTATCAGAGTGTGAACCTAACATCAAAAAGTGTGGCTTATCAGTTTGAGTCATGAAAGGACTGCAACACTTCAGATATTTAGTCAAGCTAGTTTTTAAATTAAATAAACAATTTTTTTGAAATTAAGAAGTATTTTCAACCTAAATTATGAATAGTCTTCCACAACCATTTGCCAGAGTATTGAATACTGAATAAGAATCATAGAATGTGGTGGGGAGTTTGTTTTTTAACTTTTAAGCAACAATACAACATATTTTAGTTATTGTCAATTGCATGTAAATTCAAAGTGTTATAAATCAATTTGAAGTCCGAGGTGTGCTCTTTCAGACTGTGCTTGCTTAATTCTTTTAATTGTTATTTCAAAACATACTGAGTTGTATACAGAAGAATGGGAAAAAACACACAAAAATCATAAAACAGTTTGTGGGGAATTTTCCAGAGGAGACATTTTGTATATGTTAGAGCTCAGTACCCTGAGTGTTTTAATGTATGCAAATTGAGTTTAAACCACAGACTTACTGGATTAATTGATGCAATAGGCATTTCCCAATGTTCCACTATGGCCCTCTGAACTTTGAAGGGGTTTTTAGGATGTGGCATGTATTGGGTGGAAATGGAATGGGAGTGAACAATGCCACTTCACTTTACAACAAATGTATGCTGTAATAGGCAATACTAATTCTGTAAATCCCGATTCATACTAGTAGCCATTGATAGCTCTTACCTTTTTTGAATTTGTCCAGTACCCCGTTAACCATTCAAGCTGATGTTCATATCTATTTCTTGTAGAGTTCAACTATGCACTGTGAGAAGTACCATATTTTTCACTCCATAAGATGCACTTTTCCCCTCCTAAAAAGTAAGGGGAAATGTGTGGCGCCTTATGGAGTGAATACAGGCGGGAGGCTCTGGCTCAGGGCTCCCTTTGAAGAGCCGCGTGGAGTGTGTGTGCAGCTCTTGGGGGCTTTTCCCTGAGGAGGCCGCACACACACACTCAACATGCTCTTTAAAGGGAGCGTGGCTCTTAGGGGAGCCTTAGCCGCAGGCTGCCTCTCCCAGGCAGGGGATGAAGGCTCCCCTTGCCCAGGAGAGGCTGCGCACGGCCAAGCAAGAAGCCAGCACAGTGAGCGGGATCAATCCCGATGGCTGTCCTGGCTTCTGGCTTAGCCGCACACAGCCTCCGCAGGGCATGGGGAGCCTTCATCCCACTGCCCTGCGGAGGCTTCATGTGGCTATCCCTCGCTTTTGCAGGAGGTGGGGGAAGGGACAGAGCGTGTGGCTCTGTCCCTTCCCCCAACCCCCAAGAGCAGCACTCCCTTTAAAGAGTGCACTGCTCTTGCGGGAGGTGGGGGTGGAAGCCAGTAGGCTTGTTTTCGCTGAAGCCAGGAGGGCTCTCCTGGCTTCAGGGATAGCCCCACAAAGCCTCCTGAGCGAAGATGGAGGAGCGCTCCCTGTTAGCTCAGGATGCTTTGCATTGCTTTCTTATTTCTTGTATTCCTCCCCTAAGAACTAGGTGCGTTTTATGGTCCGGTGCATCTAATAGAGCGAAAAATATGATACTTCCTTTTGTCTGTCCTAAATCTCCCACTCTTCAGCTTAATTAGATGACCATGGGTTCTGCTATTATGAGGAAGGAAGAAAAATCTCTCTCTATCCAAAATGAATGGAATCAAATATATCTTAGGTTGCATTTGTCCGCATCTGTGACCCATGCACAAAAACTCTTGTCTTGCATTTTCAGTGTACTAAATAATGCAATATTTTATCCCTAGGTGTCATGTGGCAAACAAAACTTGCCCCAAAAATCATATCTGGAATAATCAGATTTGCAGATGTCTGGCTCAGCATGACTTCAGTTTTTCTTCTTACCTTGGGGATACTGGTAAGCAAATATGCTCTAGAAGTTGTATTCATTTAACGTGGCAATATTCAAGCAAAATAAAAATTATATGCACATAAACTTTTTAAAATTAAGAACTCTCTAATCCTTTATAACTGGCTGTTCACTCCACATTACAAATTCAGTGATTTAGACGTGGGTATGAAAAATGTGAAACTAGCAGATATGTTTCACTTTTTGCAATGCCTGAAGCAAAATTTATTTTCCTAATGTTTGCTGTGTTTATAGACACTGCTGAAGGATACCATGATATCTGTGGACCTAATAAGGAGCTTGATGAAGAAACCTGCCAGTGTGTCTGTAAAGGCGGAGTGAGGCCTTCCAGCTGTGGACCTCACAAAGAACTGGATAGAACATCATGCCAGTGTACATGTAAGAATAAACTGCTGCCTAGCTCATGTGGACCCAACAAGGATTTTGATGAAGAAAAGTGCCAATGTGTATGTAAAAGAACATGTCCTAAACATCAGCCACTAAATTCTGCAAAGTGTATTTGTGAATGTGTAGAATCTCCAAACAAGTGCTTCTTGAAAGGAAAAAGATTTAATCACCAGACATGCAGGTAACTAAAACAACTGAAATACTTTGTGTTGTAACTTCTATTAAATCACATGTTATTTTTGTCCTGCTAAAAGACTTTGGTTACAGTTTCTCAAATTTTCTAATAATCATGCTACATATTTGATCTCTAGCAGTTGTTGGTTGCTTATCAGAGTTAAACAGAGGGCAAAGTACTTTACTAGTCTGGAGATAAAACATGTCACTTGTCATACAGAATGGACTATCTGAACAGAAAGTGTGCTTGACACTAGTCATGTATGCTTACACTGCCCATGTAATCCATCTTTGAGAATATTACCGTATTTGTCACTCCATAAGACACACTTTTTTCCTCTTTAAAACTAAGGGGAAATGTCTGTGCGTCTTATGGAGCGAATGTGTGGTCCCTGGAGCTAAATTGCTGGAGTGTGGCACGCTCCTCAGCTGCTCTTTGGGGCTGGCGGGGGAAACCCCGGGTGCCGGCAGAGCAACCAGGGCCCCTGCCAGCCCCGACAAGCTCTGGGAGCAGCGGGCAGGCTGCGTGCAGCCTGTCCGCTGCTTCCTGAGCTGCTCTTTGGGGCTGGGGGAGGAAAACCCGGGCATCCCCCTCAAGCCCTGGGAGCAGCGGGCAGGCTGCACGCAGATGCCCCGCACTCCTGAGCAGCTCTGTGGTAGCCCGCGAAGCCTCCACAGGGCAGCGGGATGAAGGCTCCCCGCTGCCTGCGGAGGCTTCGCACTGCTAAGGCAGAAGCTAGAAAAGCTAGAGGGAGCGCTGCACAGTGCTCCCTCTAGCTGTTCTGGCTTTTGGGGTAGCCCACGAAGCCTCCACAGGGCAGTGGGGAGCCTTCATCCTGCTGCCCTGCGGAGGCTTCGTGCAGCTATCCTTGGCTTTTGCAGGGGGGAGGGACAGAGCGCGTGGCTCTGTCCCTTCTCCCACCTCCCAGAAAAGCCCCCAAGAGCCACACTCCCTTTCAAGAGCGCGCGGCTCTTGCGGGAGGTTGGGGAAAAGCCAGGAAGGCAAGAGGGATCGGTGCGCACCGATCCAGCTTGCTCTCCTGGCTTCAGGAGTAGCCCCGCAAAGCCTCCTGAGCGAAGAGGGAGGAGCGCTCCCTCTTTCCTCAGGAGGCTTTGCGTTGCTTTCTTATTTCTTGTTTTCCTCCCCTAAAACCTAGGTGCGTCTTATAGAGCGAAAAATACGGTATACAACTGCATCATTGATGATACAGATGTTTGCAAAAGCAGAGCTCTCACCAGTGCTGTTCCCTCCACTAAATAATCTCATTTTCTTCAGCACATACCAGATAGCATTGATTTCAGATATTATCCCTAAAAAAATTATGGAAGTCACCTAATAGTTGTTATTTACAATGTCATCTAGGACCTGGAGAAAAGTGTATTATTAAGATTATACAGCAAGTTTTAAGCTTTTTCAAGGGGAAACACCATATGGTCTCCAGCTCTGACAATCATCAGAGACAATGTGCAGTCTACAGGCCATATCCAGCCCAGCAAGGTTATTCTCCTTAAGCCAATTAAAGACTTGCTAGAAAAATGATATTATTGGAAGACCTACCACAATATGGTTATGAGGATTAATTTAATAGGAAGAAACTTCAGGAGTAAACTCATAGTTGAACAATTAATCCATTATGGATTATTTCCCATTATAATCTAATTTTAAATATGTTCTCTAGGATGATGTGTGCACCAGGTAGTTTTGTTTCCAGTAGGTGTTGTGTAACTTGAGATTTAGAATTGTGTATTATATACAAATGAGTTGAACAAGTGTGACAAGTTATTTTAAAAAAGCTCACCACAAGATGGAACAGGTCGGTCCAGGATGTTTCTTCCTCATTCTTTGCAGATTTCCTCATAGCTGTGCTAATTTGTTGCAAGAATTGGCTCCAGTGTAACTATAATCCTGTTACAAACATATAATACAGTATCAAATTAGTTTTTATAGAATACAATCTCCTGTTTCAAACACAACCTTTTGAACACACATTTCTCTGCATGTGCCATCCTTAGCTGTATTTGAAACTCCTAATAAATATACTAGCAAAATCGCATCCTAGTAGATTTCAAATCCAACTTACATCCTGTTCCTGTCCTTAAAACCCATTTGTCACTGTTCGGATGTAGGTTCACACACACACTGTGGTTAAATGAATGCACTGTAAGAACTTCTTCCTCTTTAACTTCTGTATGATTCATGCAGAGAAGAGCCACAACACTGTAACTCCAGCACAGTTTGTTCATATGATGAGCATTATCTAGCATTTTTCTTCCCAGTAGTTATTTGCCTACTATATATATTACTTTTACTATAGAAAGCAGAGCCAAGAGCAACCTAGAATAAGCCATACAACTGAATGTGATTCTACTGTGAGGAAAACAGCATGATATGTAGTCCATTGTACAAAAAAGTATGGCACATCTCCCTGAATAACCTCTGCAAAAGTAGCTAAGGCTGTTTGCATATTCTCCCAAAGAGGGATATGCTCACATGGGATTTTCATAGAATGCCTGAACCCCAATAATGTCTCTTGTTTATTAGGAAGGGAACTGTTGGTGCTGCCATTACTCTGCTTCTGCCACTGCTGTTTTGGACATTGAAACAGGATGCAACAGATTCTCCCATTTAAATGTTGATAAATTTCCACATTTTGCAAAACAATTTCCCTAATGCAGTTCTCTATTTTGCTTTCACTACATGAATATTTCCCTACATACTTAAAAGTCACCACCTCAAAAACAGACAGGGGTCCGGAACTGAATACTGAATATTGGCACTAGAGAGTAATGTGCATGTATAATCAACACAAGGCTGAAGGAAGGAAGTGGCTCAGGGTGTCAAGGGGGAAGAGAATTAGACTTAGAGGGCAGGTGCCTTGAGATGTATGTCCTCAGCACTGTTCCCCACCCCATACACACACACACAGTAAGGATACTTCTGCCACTGAAAACAGATGGGCACTTGCCTGGAAAAGAAATACAGCAAGGTGGGCTGGGTTTACCTTGAAGAGCATGTGCTCCGTGAGTACAATAGTAATAATTTTATTATTTATACCCCACCTATCTGGCTCAGTTTCCCCAGCCACTCTGGGCAGTTTACAGCATATAAAAAGTTGTAAAAACATAAGACATTGAAAATTTCCCAATATAGGGCTGCTGCCTTCAGATGTCTTCTAAAAGTCACATTTTCAGAGCAAACCCAATCAGGGCAGTTCCAGCTCAAGAAATGGGGGTTGTCCCCAGAGCTGGGTCCACGGAGGTAGGTGTACCAATCTACTTTTAAAAATCCAGATACAGCAGCACTTTTCTGGGTTCAAGTTAGATTGGAGCAGGGAAAGGCATGTAGGGACAGAGACGAAAGAGAGTGTCCTCCCTCTGTCCAGGAAGTCTCTCCCCCCCCTGTGGATTTTGTTGTGCAGACATCTAATATTTTATTTGTAAACTGAAATGCATAAGCTATTAATCAAGAGGAATGTTAATTGAGATCATTAAACTATCTTTTATAAAAACAGAGACAATTTTTAAAACAAATTTAAAATATAGCTGTGTTGAAACTTGAAACGTATACTTTTCGCTCTTGATTTGCTGCCAGTGTTTGAAATAGCAAAAGACTAGTGCTTTGTCTACATTACACACCAGAGGCTATTTGGCACTATCAGTGTGAGGTTATGTTAGGTCAACCTGTTTTAAAAACAACCATAAGGAATTATCATGCTATGACAAACTTGTTTATAGCCTTTGTCCTGCAATCCCTGTAGAAACAAATTATCCACTGATGCAAAATATTTATCTTCTAAGCATGAAGTACTTTTTTACTTCCCTGACTGAAGTGCTATAAATTACTGATGTCTTTCCATCCCGTTTTTAATTCATAATGTTATACATATAAGCCTCTGAACCTGCACATTGCTTCCACTGATGTTACAGGAACTCTACATGAGCAAAACAGGCTTGAGTAATTTTAAAATTAGACTATTTCAGAGAGAAATTCTTGGCTTTTTTTAAAGAAAGAAAATAACTCTGATCTGTAAGATAGTTCATTACAAATTGTTCAGACTAGAAGATATTGCAATTAGAAGCTCAGCACCAGAAAAGTTAGTTGTGTAAATAGCTAGAACGTTTTCAAATATTTGAAAGTTGTTACATAGTTATAGTCACTTGATAATGAGTAATTATTAGCACTGTGCACAGAAGAAGTATTTGCTTCAGAACCCACCTCAGCGAGTCAGATATGCGATTGCCTCATCTTGATGGTTCATATTGACATCACACTTCACCTTGGATCCAAGGCATCATTAACAACACTAGAACAACAACAACAGAACAGTTCACAATTCAGTTACAACAAGTGACAATAAAATAAATATTCATCCTGCATGAAAATCCAGAAAGGACCAGGGCAAACCCCCATGTCTTCCATTGGTGCCAGAAAATTGGCAGTTGAGGGGGCAGAACAGTAGCTGAGTTTTATGTTCTATTCCTATTCCGAAAGCAACATGACTAAGTAAAAAGAGAGCCCTGGTAAATCCATTCCGTCATAGGATGCTAGAAACTATCATTCACAGAACTACACCCACCTCTTCCTTGCTCCTCTCTGTGTGGTGTTTTCCATTTATGGAGAGCTTACATGAGAGAGAGAAGCAGCTGTAGGCGGGGCACTTATTAAGACTTATAACTGTATCCACAGTATCCAGTTCTGTTTGCCAGCCACTTGAATCCACGCACCTTACAGAGAATCCTTGCATAGATTAATTGCTTTTTTCCAAGAGCACATTGTAGATTTCAGAATAGGCAGAATAATTTCTCATGTCAGTTTTACAACTGTTTTTCCGCCCCAACTTCTTTCAGCTGCTACAGACCACCGTGTACAGTTCGAACGAAACGCTGTGAACCTGGATTTTATTACAGTGAAGAAGTTTGCCGTTGTGTGCCAACATATTGGAAAAGACCACTTATTAATTAGTGAAGAAGATACCATCTGACAAATTGGTGTACATTTTTCCTGTGTTTTTTTTTTAAAAAGACTGCTAACATTTTGGATTTACTGTGCAAAAGAGACATCATAGGACTATTGGACACAGACTCATTTGTGCTCTTAAGACGTGTGGAAAGCAAATGTAGAAAACAAAACCTGGGATTTTCTTCATTATAAAGAACTCAATAAGAACTTGATATTTTTTTTCTAATGACCAAACAGCCTACATTTTCTTCCTTGTGATTTTTTAAAAAGATAATAACTATATAATTTATTTCCATTAAAAATATTGTACTGCATTCTTGTTTATAGCAGTAACAATTGTTAAATCTCACTGTGATCAATATTTTTATATTATGCAAAATATGTTTTAAATAAAATGAAATTGTATTATATGCTGCTGACCATGTTCACTGTACTATCTCATTAATTAATATCTATAGCTGCAATTGGGGGAGATGAATGGCAACTTTAAGTATTCTACTGGAATCCAGATAAAATGAAGACTGCTAGAGGCAGCAATACATACTTATTATAACACTGAACATGTAAAAAGTTATATTTTGAGCAATGAAACTTCAGAGTTTGACCTTATGCTATTTAGAGTCTATTCACCAGTCTAAGAGCAAACTTGGTTGTCCTTTGCCAATCAGTGAAATACTGATTGCCAAATACTGAGACAGAATTTGACACACTCAAAGGACTCTCCAAGTATGCAGGAAAATGTTACTTATTTAAAAAGAGACCGTGCCTCCCCATAAAAAAAACACCTTCCCAATAGGGGTTGCACATGTGCAAAATCCTCCCATAGGAACAGATTATTTGAAACAGCTCAGTGCCCTATTGGTGATGGGGGAAAATGGGACTAGAGTGCTAGAGTAACAGAACAGTCTGCACACAAACACACTTCAACAGGACAAAACCCCATTTTCCCAAACTGTAAGAAGAAGATGCTTAACATGTTTTCTCTCTCTACTGCTCAGCCTTGCCTAAAACACTATAATCCAAAGATTCAGGCTAGCTGTACAGCTTGCTGCACACCCACCATTGACCCGATATGGCATGGAAAGGAGGTCCAACCTCCCTCAATGCCATTTGGACTAACAGAACAGTTTGTTGCCCTACTACTATAGCATGCAAGTTTGAGGCTGGCGATACAGCATTAGCAGGGTTTGTAAACCACTCCCCTTTTAAGTTGGAGGCCATCCCCTTGGCTCTACTTCTCTCCCTAGAAGTATTGCCCCCAAGAATCTTTGGGTAGATTTTGCACTCTGAACATCTATATATCTAATGCTGCCATGGTGCATCTTTTAACACAAAAACCTTAAGAGTGTCATATGAAACAGACAATTCAGTAGTCAATTATGTATGCAAAACATCTTCCAAAGGAAACGTTCATGCATCTGATTACATAATGTAACATAATCACCTGATCCACAGATTCCTTGTAGGCAAAAAGCATTGCCAGTAACTTCCATTAAGGAGGCAACTCCACAAACTCAAAGGGGCCTGCATATGAAGTTTGTAAGCCCATACTTGGCTGGAAATCCATTTGCACATTGCACAGTGGGCTCTGGATCAGAGTGAATTATTTATACTTGTGTCCTCAGTACACTTTGGTGGCACAGCTCTGCTGAGGTAATTGTACAAGCCTACTTGTACAAGAAATGGGCTGCAAACTTTCATAACTTTATGAAAGCAGTGCTTGCGTTCTCTTCTGAATTTTTATCGGATTTTAGTTTCTCTGTTTCCTGTGTCTGAAAGAGCTGCATCATTGCATTACTAATCCAATATTAGTTCAAAGAGGACTTTCAGACACTGTAGAAATCCCTGAATATATACAGTTTACTCTTGCTCAGTCTTTCTGTTCCTATCTGCTATACCATTCACACACAAAAGTATTTGAAATACTGTGTGCAACCTTTTGATAATGCATTCGTGCATCATCATGAACACAGGAATGTGCATATTTCTATTTTGTTTGTAGTGTTCCTTACAACAGGAATGTCTATAAATAAGTAGTGCTGTTTTTTAAAAAATCATTGAGAACATCCAAGAACTTAAGATTTTGGCACCAAATGCCATTACAAAATCTGTAAGCTTTTGACAGCAAAAGTACTTCTTCAACAGCTGTCGCCGGAAGGAAGAATGTAGTTCTGGAACGCCAGTTGTGGATAGTCAACACACCATCTGTGACCATTGCTTTATATACCTGCACCCTGATCCAGTTCTACTTGTTGATAAATATATATAATTCACTTACTATATTTTTTATATGAACCTTCTTCCCAAAGGAGGAACTGCTATATTAGCAAATATAGATATTTGCTAATGTTGTAATTAGGGGTGCAGATTTGTTTCACTTGCTGAAATAGACCCATGGTTTTTAATTGTTGCAGATACGGGCTCATGCAGACAATCAAATTCTAAAAAAATAAAACTGCTGTTTCAGAACATGGTAGTAAGGTTTTAAAAAAAAGGTAAAGGACTCCTGGACAGTTAAGCCCAGTCAAAGGCAACTATGGGGTGCGGCGCTCATCTCGCTTTTCAGGCCGAGGGAACCGGTGTTGGTCCAGACAGCTTTCCAGGTCATGCAGCCAGACTAAACTACTTCTAGTGCACAGAGGACCGTGACGAGTGCAGAGAGCACGAAAATGGTGTTTACCTTCCTGCCACAGTGGTACCTATTTACTTGCACTGGTATGCTTTTGAACTACTGGGTTGGCAGAAGCTGGGACAGAGCAGTGGGAGTTCACCCTGTCATGCAGATTTGAACTGCCAACCTTTCGATTGGCAAGCCCAAGAGGCTCAGTCATTTGGACCACAGTGCCACCTGTGTCCCTAACATGGCAGCATCCAATCATGTCCATCCATAGATGGAATGGGAGGTGACAATTTTGGATTAACCTCCCATACACTTGCAGTTCCCCGTGTCTCCCTAAATCTTCTGCAAAGGTTTGGAAGACTTAAAGCAGATTCAGAGGTGAGGGAGAACTGCTGAAAAACACCTCTCTCATCAATAAGGCTGGTGGATTATTTCTGTCAGCAGACAGACACCACAGGATACCATCCACTATTGATTTGCATGGATTACTTGGAGACAAACATGTATAAACACTGTAAACAAGTAGAAGCAATACATACATTTACCACTTCTAAAATTAAGTCAAAATTCTTCACATAAAATTAGAAGAAAGGTGAAGCTGAACAGTCAACCTACAGGAAAACAAATAAAACTGGGGAAATCCACTTATCTCTAGTTTGTCTTGGGGGGGAAATATTGCTATATATATCAACTATCTTTGTTTTGTATGGCATGCAACCTTTGTATCAGTAGCTTGTGTATGTTAGAACCAGATCTCCAAATAAACAATCACTGAAATTTCCTTCTGCATTCTTTTACCCATTGGTTGTTGTTACACAAGTTTTTTAGGTACTAAGCAGAAAGTTTAAATGGGCCATTGAGAACTATTAACATTGCATGGAACAGGGAATGTCGGCTGTTTGAACCATTCAAACAAATATATTTCTCTTCCATTCTCTTTATTTCTTAACACTGCCCGTTTAGATTAAGAATCTGCCTAACGTCACATAATTAAGTGAAAGACCTAATCTCCCTCCCATGTCAGTGTAAATCACTGAAAACAATGTTATGCTTGTACTCTAGGGACTCTTAACTACAAATTGTGCTGAACATGTTTCAAAGTTGTTGTGTAATAAAAAATATGGGTCCAATACTATTAATCCTGTTTTAACAAAAGAAAATTAATAAAGGTTTTCAGCTGACAGTACACTGAAAAGGGGAGGGAAATGATATTAAGGCCAACAACTTGCATTTCGAAAAGGATTTACAAAACTGAGCATTGTTCCTTTTACTCTTCCAATAACCTCTAGAATTTATATACTGTCATCTTTTCAAACCCAGGAACCACCTCTAACCCAAGCCAACAGCATAGGACTTCAGGATTTTCAAAAACCATATACAGTGTCCCATTCCTTCTTTCTGTTCATCCTCTCTCTCTTTCTCCGCATAAAAATATAGAGGTGATGAAATGCTTTGCCCTGGACTAGTAGGATGATCCCACTTAGCAGCTTCATGTAGATGTTAAACAACACAGGGGATAAAACTGAACCTTGAGGAAAGTCACATCAAAGCCTCCATGGAACCTAAGAGCACTCCCCAGGCATCACCTTCTGGAAACAACCATCCAAGTAGGACCAGAACCACCACAAAGTGATACCAACTACCCCTAACAGCCACTCCAGAAAAATACCAATGGTATTGAGAGCTACTGAGACACCAATGAGAATTAACAGGGACACATCTCCAGCCAGGGCATCATACAGGGCAACCAAAGCAGTTTCCATGCCAAAACCCTGATTGAAACGGGTCTAGAAAGTAAGTTTCCTCCAAGAAATCTTCTGCAAGCAAAGCAGTTCCTCTACCACTTGGTTATGGTCCTTCTCTTGTCCACAACCTGATCATCTCACCTAAACTACTTCAATCTTCGCTTCCCTGGCTTTCTCAAATTGGCCTTATCATGTTTATTCAGCACTCAACTCCAAAATCATTCACCTCTCTAACTTCTCTAGGTGGTGCCCCAGCTTAAATTCCCATACTGTCTTCCTTTCCACTCCTGGATCAGTACAAATTCTTTATCCTTAACTTCAAAGACCACAAGGCCTTGCTACCCCTTTCTTTCTGCTCTTTTATCCTGTGTCAAACTTCAGAATGCAGAGATAGATGATGATGATGATGATGATGATGATAGATAGATAGATAGATAGATAGATAGATAGATAGATGATAGATAGATAGATAGATGATAGACAGATATAGATAAGATAGCTTTAACATACCATGCACACTGACAGTATTATATTGAGAGAGAGAGAAACATGGGCACAGCTTATAAGGCCACTTCATGGAACAGCACCCTGCATACACAGCCCAAAATGTTATTGCGTTTCTATTACAAAAACAAAACAATTTTCTAACATGGAGGGAAATTTAATATGCAAAATAGTACATTGGTTTTCTGGGCTTGATCATCTTCTGTTTCCGTTAGAGTTAGCGGTCAACATAACAAAGGCACATTTTGCCAGCGTTAACCACACATTCATATAAAAGACACCACAGTCTTACCCATACTTGGAGATAGGAAATGACTGTGGTGTCTCAGATATTGCTTTGTGGGAACTACTGGCAAATGGTGATTTCTTACAACTACGCTCTCACATGGATGCTTTGATCGGGTGCTAAGGATTAAATTAGACATTGTTTGGTCCTGCTCCAGGACTTCTCACTTGCTAAGCCAGTTTAAAATAGACTTTAAAAAGAAAAGTTACATGCAGGATTTCTGATAATGGAAGTTATGGAAAGCTCAGTGTACACTGTCATGTCGAAACCCATTCACAAACTTCACACACATTTTCTGGTATTAGTGGAAGACACAAAAATGCAGCCATTCAGAGAGTCTTGAAAAAATCCAGATGTTTCCATTTTTACCACTGTCATTGGAATACATACATACTTCTGAAGCATCTCATTCACTGAATTCTGCTTCAGTATGTCCCTTCTTTGAGAAGTAACATGCTAGCACTTGGTTTCCAAAGAAACCATACATGTATTCTCATATACTCAGTGAAATATGTGATACCCTGAAACAGTGCAGGTCATTACGTGGATTGTCGAATTGTGTTCCAGAAACATTGCTATAAAAAGGGCCAAGTGTCAAACAGTCCTAAACATCCTTTCCAGGTCTCTTTTGCTGTTTTGCATGCTAGGTTTTTGACATTAATTCAACTATTGCTACACTTCAAAACTCTGAAAGGATAGAGCTGGTTACTGTCATGTACAAACTGAAAGGGAAAACTCCGTGATTCTTGGAAAGAAGTCAAAACGATATTTTAAATGTTCTAGTTGAAGACAAAGCCTTCTTTGTTTTATATTGTGATTCTTCAGAAATAAATTCAACTCCAGAAACAATATTTCATTTGTATGTGGTTGATAAGCACAACTATCACACGTATAAAATTTACTTATTCATCAAGTTATTTTAGCTCTGCACTGGAATATTTTCAATATCAATATGATATTAATAGGATCAATCTCATTTGGTGGCAAAAGTGTTTTATGAAAGGTGTCCTTTGATTTCTGTTAACAACCATATTCTCCTTCCTATCCTGGCTCCCAGCTTTTAAAAATGTGAGGCTGTATTTCTGCCCATAATTAAAAGGTAATATATGACTTGCAAAAACTATTGGCTTTGGCTAATTAAGAGACAAATACACTGAAGGATCCAGGAACAAAAGTCACAAGGAAGTCCTTGGTAGTTAGGCAAATTAAGCACTTCCTCCACCCTTTTACTCACCAGGGCAGATTCTTGATGAGCATCTGAATCCCAGATATGGGAATAATAATTGAGGGTTGGGGTTTTCAATCACTTCTGCTAAGGCTGTACAATGAGCAAAAAAAGACTGTAATGTGCTCTGGGGGTCTGCAGATATCTGGGCTGCTCTGCTCATTGCTTCTATGCATGACAATCAAAGAAGACATTCCTAAAATAGTTTATTCCATTATTTTGCCCTTCCATGGGAACACAGGAAGTTGCCTTACTCCCGGGCAAACAATTGGTCCATTAAACACAGTACTATCAATTCTACACTGACGACATTGACTGGCAGCAGTTATTCAGGAGCATTTCCTGCCCTAACCAGATGCCCTAGATTGCAACTGGGACCTTCTGCATGGAAAATGCATGCCCTGCAACAGAGCTGTGAGCCTTTCCATGCTTGGTGCAACAGAATATAGTCAGGTACTAAAGAAACATGGTGTACTTACTTCTAGAACATGGATATGAAAAAATGTTTTTTGTTTTATTTTTACAAATACATCTAAAGCCTTTGGCTAATAGAATAAACAATACCATTGAAGCAATCTTATGCAGCTTCATAACAAATACTGACTGCACCACAGCACTGAAATTCAAATCGTCAGTTTCCCAAAATCTTGACATCCTGAAGATTAAGACTGTTTACAACAGAAGTGTAAATTTCTTCAAGTTTGTATTGTTCAAAAGCACAAAACAGCATTTTCACTTCACAACAAAGATAGGTTGAGAGCTAGTGGTTGCCCAGTACCACCCAATATGCTTCATTGTGTCTATAAAGGTTTTTAATCTGTGTCTCCCATATTCAAACCCAACAATCTGATTGTTAAACCATACAGCAATGGAACGGTACAGAACAACTCTGAACATCGTTAAATACATGCATGCATGTGTGCGCACGCACGCATGCGCACACACACACTTAAAGCTGCTAATATGTTTTGGAAGAATTGGCTCATATCAACAAGCAAATGCATTTTCTGTGACTCTTTCAACAGTGCATATGTTTGTACAATCAATTACATTTTGCAGGCAGCACTCAAGAATTCTTCTGCCACTAGTCTCTCTCAAGCAAGGACACTTTCTGGCAAGTCTTCTAATTGTTTTGGCCTAATGCAGCTATAAATTTCAATCTAGCAGTCTTGCTATTTACTTTACTAGACCTTACGTACTCAGAGCTAAATGTCACAATATTAATTTCAGCTTTTTGTAGCAAGTAAATAATGTACAGGGATTTTTTTTTTAACCCTTGCATATTTCTACACCATAATAACTGCAGAAAAAAAACACTGATTCTTAAGCAGCCAACCAGCACTATAGACAAAATAGACAAGCTCAGGCTACCTTGGAATCATTTTTAAAAGGGCTACTATACAAGTTTTGTAAATCTTCTGAGCTCAACAAAGCCAGAGAGTAGTGACTGTAATAATTAACATCCTTGTTCAGTATTACAGTATCAGATTGGTACTAAATGAACCAGTTAGACAAAAGCTGTATGTTATATATACAATTTTCTCAGTTTTTTTTTAAATTTCAAATGCAGCCTTGAAAAGCTACAAACAGAGAAGGGTGCCCTACTTAACCATTATCCTGTTGGCTGCTGTCTCACTTAAAATCCTTCCAAGAGGTTTTCTATTTAAATCCATGGTCTCCCAAAGTTGTTTCCAGTTTGTAAAATATAATGAGGGCAGAAACTGAACGCAACAGTGTGTAGCATCTATTGACGGCCTTACTTCACTACATCATTGTTATCTAGCACAAGTGGCCTCTGCAGTCATCTTTGAGAAAATAATAATGTGGAAATGTGGTTGTTGTTGGTAGATGCTAGGGTTGGGCAGATTAATCGATTTCCAATTTCTGCCATGTATTGATTCATAAGTCCATTTTCCCCCATTTTCCCATTAATCTATGTTTCAGTGGCATGAAAATTCACACTAAAATTGTGTTTGATTTGATTATATATGTTATCTATATATCTAGACGCATATTTTAAATGCATTTCAGTACATTTTTTTGAGATGAGAACTGTATTGCAAAATTCAGAGAAGTGTGGAATCCAATCCAATGAACACATTAAACCAGAGAGTGTAGATCAGGTCAGTTCATATCCAGTGTTAGAAACTGAGATATGAAAGCTAGGAGCTAGATGGCACTTTAAACCTAGGTTAGGGGCGCAACAACAGAACGTCTAGGTGCACTTTTTTATAACAAGAATACAAAGTTGAACTACAAATGAATGAACCACAGCTAAAATCCTATGTTCATTTTGCACCTGGTCTAGTCCTCATCTGAAGACTTCGAAAAACAAAGCCATGCTTCCGCTGCCCGCCACCCTAATATTCTTAAGAGGATCCCTTCTGCAGTCTTCATAGAGTAGCTGAAAGTGGGGAGGCAGAAAAAGGTCCTCCTTTCCCTCCACCTGGCAGACAAGTCCTGGATTATCGCTACACCCCCTTTCCTTGATATAAATATATCTTTTTGGCACCACAATTAACACGTATTAAAGGCCTATACAACTGATGGCAGAGACACCCACCTTGAGTGTCCAGTTTACAAACCTAAGACTTAAGGGTCCTTCAGTGATCCCACTCCAAAATTTGTTTTGATTTTAAGCATCTCTGTGAGAGCCTGAAGTAGATAATACTTTAATATGCACTACTTAAACCATCATAACTAACTGGCTAGCATATTTCAAATTAAAAGCACATCATACATTAAAAGTACATTAAACAAGGCAATCAAAACCTAAACAAAACATGTTGGGTTTCAAAGAAAAGAAAAGTTTTCAGGTCCTCAATCCACACACATTTTACTTGGGAGGAGGCCCCATTAAACTTGCTTGGGATTTACTTCTGAGTAACAGTGGCAATTTTAATCTGAAATCTTAGGTGCAGTACTGCACCCAGAGCTCAGAAACAGCTTGAGTTTATAAAGTTCCCTGTTGCAAAAGATGCCTAGAACAATGGGAGTTTTGAATCAGAATCTGTTCATATCAGAATTGACATTTTCCTGGAGCATCCATAGTAGTTATTGTGTGTCTGTGTTTTCATTCTCTTTCCAACGCAAGTATCATTTTCAGCTTTGAAGTGCCAAACACCTCTCGGCAGATACCTATGGCATGGTCTGTATCTGGAATTTCTTCAAACAGCTTTCTTGTGTCAGCTGCTCCATGTAACTTTCCCTTCTGTGTGCAGAGAATTTCTATCCCTTCAATATCTAGTAGTATTGTGGGAATGACAGGCAACTGGGCAACCTAGATAGTGAGCAACTCTTGATTTTATGGCTACAAGTGTGGAGCAACAGCCATAGTGAGGCTGCTTCAGGAAGCCATGATTATATGACCACAACATATAGACTGGCTGTATAATAAACAGCTATTCAATGGGATGCCTAAGAGGGCTGAAATATCATTTAAGCCAGCTGTTGTGCACAGCAGAGCAATAACCCAAAAGGAACCTCTATTATAGTTGAATTTCTGAAAACACCTTGTTTACTATTGATTTAGAATTTGCCTTAGTTTAAAGCAGCAGCAGAGTGCAACCACTTGTGACCATATTTCCAACTTTTCAGAATTTTGTAATAATGGCAGCCTGCAGAGCATGAAGAACAGAATCACAAACATACAGAGTATTGTTGTGAGAGTTAGCAATGCAGGACAGAGAAACCTGCACGACTACTTCTGCATGTAAGGTAAAGGTAAAGGGACCCCTGACCATTAAGTCTAGTCATGGCCGACTCTGGGGGTGCGGCGCTCATCTCGCTTTTTTGGCCAAGGGAGCCAGCATACAGCTTCAAGGGTCATGTGGCCAGCATGACTAAGCCACTTCTGGCAAACCAGAGCAGCACACGGAAACGCCGTTTACCTTCCCGCCGGAGTGGTGCCTATTTATCTACTTGCACTGGTGTGCTTTTGAACTGCTAGGTTGGGCAGGAGCTGGGACCGAACAATGGGAGCTCACCCCGTCGCAGGAATTCGAACCGCCAACCTTCTGATTGGCAAGTCCTAGGCTCTGTGGCAGAGACATCACCTTGCCAACAAAGATCCGTATAGTTAAAGCCATGGTTTTCCCAGTAGCGATGTATGGAAGTGAGAGCTGGACCATAAAGAAGGCTGATCGCCGAAGAATTGATGCTTTTGAATTATGGTGCTGGAGGAGACTCTTGAGAGTCCCATGGACTGCAAGAAGATCAAACCTCTCCATTCTTAAGGAAATCAGCCCTGATTGCTCACTGGAAGGACAGATCCTGAAGCTGAGGCTCCAGTACTTTGGCCACCGCATGAGAAGAGAAGACTCCCTGGAAAAGACCCTGATGCTGGGAAAGATGGAGGGCACAAGGAGAAGGGGATGACAGAGGACGAGATGGTTGGACAGTGTTCTTGAAGCTACAAACATGAGTCTGACCAAACTGCGGGAGGCAGTGGAAGACAGGTGTGCGTGGTATGCTCTGGTCCATGGGGTCACGAAGAGTCGGACACGACTAAACGACTAAACAACAACAACAGGCTCTGTGGTTTAACTCACAGTGCCACCTGCGTCCCTAAGGTACAGGGTGATTTATACCAGGTTAGTCTGTGAAGTTTGAGAAGTCCTGAATAGGACCGTTATTAAATTTGGTTAGTTTATTTATATTGTTTTATACAATATTGCCTAGACTGATTTTTATTATTTATTTATCTTTTGTTATTATGAATTGACAAGGGATATTTTTTGAAGAAGCCATAATAGTTGTCATTAATAGCCTTCATTTGTTCACACATTAGCCCAAAGGAGTAATGAATCCTAGACGGAACATATGCCTATCAATGTTTGATTTTTATTCCACCTCAGCCTTCTTGCGATCGCAATGCTTGGCCATACCTCCATTGTTCTACCAAATGGCTTTTGCTGAATTTTCTGTGTGAAAATGGCACAAGGAATCTGATAACTGAATCTTCTGACCATTTTGGTCATTTTGAGAAAGCCCTTGGAATCCCCAGAGAGTTCCAAAGAACAATCAAGCTTTGCAACAAGGAAGTAAAAAAGGAAGTGCCAACCCAGTGGAAATTTATTTATTACATGTTTGAAGACTGCTGAAATAACAAAGCATCTAGCTCTAGAGGCAAACAGAGCATACACCAAAGAAGTTGAAAACCTAACTTTAAGATTGGAAGCTTTATTCAAGTAAGTGTTTAAAATGCTTGCTTTTTCTCAAGTCCCCCATTAAAATAAAGAGGAAGAAAAGTGCAACATGCTAATATGAATCACATTTATTATCCATGAGTAAGTCTCCTTGACTCTCTGCCTATCAGGAAATTTACTCAATGTCATTATGCAGGTCAAAGGTCCTTCAAACTTTCTAACCCATTCGTCATGATTCTGAGTTGTTGGAAAACCAAAATCCCTAATACAAAGTGTTAATGGGGTTGTCATACGTCCAGAATTTCCCGGACATACCCAGGATTAGGCAGTTGGAAAAAGTGCCTGGGCAGAAATCACTTAAATGTCCATGGAAATGCGGACGCATGGGAACCCATGTCGGCAGTGTAGATTTTGGCTGATTTCCTCAAAAATAGATACCAAAACTTTTTCAACTTTTTGAAATACGGCAACCCTAGTTAAAATAAGAATTTCAACTGTTTGGAATGTAGGCAAGGTATTGCTACCAGTCTTGCAAATAATCCCACAAAAGTTACAAACCTGCTAAATAAATAAATAAGTAGCTAGCCAGCCTCCTGGGGTCTGCCAGAGGAGGGGGGGAGAGAGTGCTCCATCCCTACTGTGTGTGCAAGATTCCCACCTCTGGCAGCTCACTTCATTTCCATTCTGGGTGCAGAGGAAGGACCAAGCATTTTTGTCAGCTTCAGTGGCTATTGGACATGCCTGAAAAATACAGAACAGCTAGCTGCAGATTTAATGGCTGACTGCAAAGCTATGCAGCAGTTTTGAAGTTCTACACCAAGCTGCATTTCCTTTGATCCGTAAGGATTTCATGAACTCTAGACCTGAGAAACAGAAGTAGTTCAGGTTTAATTCAGTTTGTCTGACTGTTCAGGAGACTTCAGTCTTAAGAAGAAAGGCATCAAAGTGTGGATGATGAGCTTTCCTTTATTTTCCTCCTTTTTTGTGCTTCCAGTATAGTTTGCTACATAAAAACTAGAGCATCTCTCCAATGTGCACCTGAATATGCCACAGACGTACAGCTCACATATTTCTACATAATATTGCACCTTTATATGTTCCAGCAGACGAGAGAACAAAAAGCAAAACCAGCCAAAGTTCTCTCACACTTCCTCTGTTCTACGTAAGATTCAATGCCTTTCTATAGTTTCTAATATGTTTAGTATCTTTTTAAAAAAAGAATATATGAAAAACAATCCCTCTTCCTGATCAAAGTTGTTGATGTTTAGGCATGTTGGGTGCCTCAAACATCACTAACAAATATCTGCCTGTCAGCTAAACTGAGTATTTCCACACTCTCTGAATGCCAGCTTTATCCCATTCTGTCCCACACCACCACATATCACCAAAGTTCATTACACTCCCTATGATACCTTTCACTCACATAAAGCTGTGAGTGAAATCTAATAGAAAGAACAGAGTGCACACTATGATCATGTGCCCATGTATAAACACAGCTGCTAGAGATCTCAATATGACAAAGAGGTCTGTGATAAGGAAGCTGCTAAAGGATACAGAGGATGATAAAATGTTTTACTTCAGCGGGAATGTTTCCTTCACATGCCAAATCGATCAGGTGGGATGATCAAGGAAAGCCCCAGCTGAAGTGGGAAAAGGACAATGCCCTGATGGAGTTATTGTGCAGGTGGGGGTATTCATCCCTGGCAAACAGCTTTTGGCCTCCCACTTGCCTCCAAGTTGTAAATGATTGAAGAATCTGTTCAGAAAAAGAGAGACTACAGAAGATTCCCACTTTTCATATGAGTTTCCAAAACGTTTGACCAATCAAATTATCCCTCTCTGCGTCAAAATGGAGAAGACAATAAAAATCTGCATTGGCACCTCACTGCTTTTTCAATTTTCTCCAGGCAATTGGCATTGCATCCATCTAGAACTCTCACACACTGTTGAAAAAGATCTCTGTTTAGCATCTGCTGCTATGCTGGAAGACCAGTGCAATTTATTATTGTAAACATGATTACCAGAAAACGTGAGATAACCTTTTAGTGGAATATTTTGGCCTTGTTGGGTTATAGCTTGTAACATATATAGCGTAGTAAAGAGCATAAATATTCCAGGTAATTTAAAAAAGATAACTGTCTGGATTGAACTAAGGTCTATCCATTCTAGCATTGAGTTTCCAACAGCAGCAAGCCAGATGCTTCTTCAAGGTCACAAGCAGGTCATGAAGGTGGTGATCATATCCTGTTGATTGTGTCCAGCATCTGGTGCTGAGAAATATATCTTGGAGAAATATATCTTGGAGACTCCATTTAGCCAGCATGGCTAATTACTATTGATAGACATACCCTTCATAAATTTGTCTAATCTTTTTAAAAGCCATGTAACTTATCATCACATCTTTGCAGTTGTGAATTTCAAGATATAATTATGTTTTAGAACTTATTTAGTCCAGCCTGAGTCTAACTAATTAACTTCATTAACTGAACCAGAATTCTAGTATCTTTCTTTCAGAGTGAGCCGAAATTTCTCAGATGATTTTTTCTGAGAAAACTTCTGAGTTTTCTTTTTCTCACCCCAAGTAGAAAAAGACCACATTGTAGAATTTTCTCCAAATATTCTACACCATTTTTGTGGCATCTCTCTTTACCATCCTTATAATTTTACTACCCAGCACTCTTTCTATGTTGTGTGTGGCCAGCTACTGTTTTATGTAAATCCTCTAGTCTAGAACTTCAAAGAATTATCTCAGTGCATGTCCCAGAACCCTATTGTCATACTTTCTGGGTGCTCAAAGGAACTTGGTATATGCTTAGCATTACTGCCAATAAACTGAGTTAAAGGGAAGCTAATATTTTGTAATGATATAATGCAAACTAAACAGGTGTGTTTCCAATTTTTTATTATAATACTACATTTTCATTCACAAGACTCCAATTAGGATTACAGCACCACCTAGTGTGTTGCAATACTGTCCTTTGCTCTCTAAATTTATGTCTTCTCCATTTCTTGTAAAATATACATCCAGAAATAGGTGCTTCTTCTTCTAGCAACCATAAACCTGACTTAAAAAAACAAACAGGAAGAATACAAACTTCATAATTTGACTTTAGAGTGAAAATGCTCCAAGATTGTTTCAGAAACTAAACTGAGCGCCAAGCTACACATGAAGTTAATCACATGGTTTGTCTCTGAGTCCGCCATTTTTCTTTCAGAAATAGCTAGCACTGGCCTTGATTCATATTGGGACCCAAGCATGGAGGAAAGGCAATTTGCATGGGAGAAACGTCCTATTGCCCCCTCCTCACAAGGTCCTGAGGGTGCTCAGGCTACTCCTCATATGCTATTTACATTTTTTAAAATGTGCATGCTAATTGCTTTCACGCATTTTAACATCATGTCTAGTTGGCCCTAAATTGCACCATACTATTTCCCCCCATTCTTTCCAGACAGAAGTCCATGCTTTAACTCTCTGTGTCCAAGCTTCTTCTTCTTCCTCTTCTTTTTGCCCCAAGCTTTCTCCACAGAAACCCACTCTTTAAAGCTGAATTGGTGCAGTCATCAATTCAGATTTTTCACCGATTGACATTTGCTGCGATTGAGCTTTAAAGAGGGGGTTTTCACAGGGAAAGCTCTGGAGCAACAACAAAAAGGGGGGGCGGACTTGGACATGGAGCTTAAAATTGCAGACAGTGCCTGGAAAAAGCAGAAGAAAGGTGTATGTGGACAAGCCTTCTGTTTAGCAATTCCACAGGAATTCTTTGTAAGAAATGGGAATGTGACGTTTTTCACTTCATTGGCTAGTACAATAAGATGCCTTTAGTAAGATCTAGTACTCTTTACTGCCTCTGTATTTTTTCAAGTGAAACACTGCACTAAAAATGTGTTGACGTAGGATAAAATACTATGAGTGAAGGTCAAGGAAACAATAACATCCTTACTGCCCATTATACTTGCTCAGGGCAGTTGGTTTTAATAACCTTGGATATCGTCATAGCAAAGATAAAGATCTCTTGGATAGTGTGAAGGAGGAACTGCCTTCCCTTTAGAGCTCTAAGTATTCAAAGTTGGATCCACTGACTATAGGAAGCAATTCAAGTTGTTTGGAGGCCAGTTCATAGGTGGGTGAAACTGGCTGCCCTACATGCAAAAAGGAAAAAGGGGTTGCCTTCCTGTCTTCACACATATAAACCACATGTGAGAGCCCTTCAGAGGGCCCAAGCATGGGAGATGTATGCGAATACAGTGGGCCCACTATACCAGTAGTCTAGGAGTACCTAACCTGGGTAGGGAGACATTACTGAAAACATAAAAACTGAGGTTAAATTTTAGGTCATGTTTGTTAAATCTATTTGGGATGCCCAGATCTCACAAGATGTTGTGAGTTTTGCTGGAGTCAATCAAAAGGAAATTGGCACCAGTGCTGGTGGCAGAGGGGGCACAGCAGCATTGCTGGCAGAGCTGAGTAGTGCAGTGGCAGTGCCAGCTGAGGTGAGGGGCCCAGAGGCAGAGCAGTAGGGCAGGTCTGCACTTCCCATTTTGCTTCAAGCAGTGAAACCAGGTGCGCTGCCCCTGTATAGTACATGCCACATTTCAAAGCCATATTGAAAGGGATGTTTAAAACGTATTTACCCCTGCCTTGGTTTTCATTTAATTATTTGGCAGGGGCAGTTGTTTGTTTGTTTGTTTTGTTTTCGTCAAGACACTCTGAGTCGCCCGTGACAAGAAAAAGCATCTAAAAATATAATGAATAATAGTTTCAAATTTCAGAGAAGTGTGAAATTTCAAAGGATGCATACTTCTTAGTTTCCATCTTGTTTTGAAAAGTGTGAATTAGCTGTGCTCAATTTTAAATGTGAACAAAATCTAATTTCTCCCCCATCCGTAAGATAACAACATGCCTGGGAGTATGAGGAATGGGATGCCACCATTTGTTCAGCCAAAGAGCAATTGGGGACACTGCCTTTTACAGAGGTGAGCACAACACAAACAGAACCAACATCTGTGTAGAAGGCAGAATCTGCAGTTGCTTTTCGGCTGAACATATTGAAGCCAGCTAGTGGTGTTTTCACCCCACTCCACCCTGTCTATGGCTCGGTATACAAAGACATGTTCCATGAACAAGCTTAGTGTTATGCCATTATTACTATATAGTCCTTTTCATAATGACTAGGGAGAAATGAAGAAAGCAAAAATGATGAGAGCAGGGCAATCAGTAGTTAACTAGATTTTTGTCAGAAGTTGGCTGGTTTCGAGCATTCCCTTAGGCTCTAGCGCATGGAAATCCAACATGCAGGCCTCAAAGCCCTTTTTGGAAGCCCTCAGCAACCTTTGATTCCCCCTCCCCCACCCCACCCTTGTGCTGCCTTCCCAAAGTTGGGTAAGCGAGGCACTGGGCTTTGGGAAGGAGGCGTGAGGGCTCTGACAACATCCTAGATTCCTCCTGTCTTCTTCCCAAAGCCCAGCTTTGAGGAGGAGGTGGGAGGGCTCTAGGACCCTGCCAGAGCCTCATGTTTCCTTCCCAAAGCCTAGTGTCTCACTTAGCAAGCTCTGGGAAGGCAACACAAGGGCTTGTGGGGGCATCAAATTTTGGCCTCCCGCCTGCCCCCCTTCACACGCATGACAAGGCAGTGTGTGGTCTACGGGTCCCATGTCAAAGTGCTCTTGCAGCCCACTTGGTATGAAAAGTTGGACCGCCCTGCTCTAGAGAGTATTCAAAGTCTGGCAATCAAAATTGTTATTTTTGTGAACAAACTGAAATATAATTTATGTGGAAAAGCTGAGTCCTTCTAAAAATACTCCTGCACTGTAAAATCTAGCTATGTTTTAGAAGTTTTATTTACAGTTCTTGAGGTCATTGAAGTTTTATTTTGGGGAAGTTGAAGGGTCGTGCACACACACGCAAATACATATTTTATTCCCGTGAAAACACAGACACAAATAAATTAACCATAAAGCAGTAACCAGGGGTCAGGGCACATAAAAGTAAATTAAGCCTATAAGATTATTTTTAAAATGAAGGTTTTGCTAAAAGATGCCACTACAATGCAGCACACTTGAAAACTCCCAAGCTTGAAAACTGCCAAACAAATTTTGAAGCCATGTCAGTTTCCTGGAAGACTGTCAGTCCCTTAAATTTTATGATATATTTTAACATTGAAATAGCACAGTATCATACATTGTTATTTCTCATTTGATGCCTGTCCCTTGCAAGCTATCCAATGCGTATTGTATGCATGCTTTGCAGTTATGCATGGTAAAAATGTACTTAGACAGCAATTCTGTACACACTTACCTAGGACTAAGTCTGATGGCACAGAATGGGGCTGACTTCTGAATAGATGTGTACAGGAATACACTACTATTAGTCCCTTTGATTACACAGGAGGTTTCGCTTTTGTTTATTTAGCTTTGATTCACTGCCTACTCTATCGTCATGCCAAAAGCAAACTGTTTCAGTAAGTCACTACTAGTCAATGTTGTGCCCTCCAGATGTTGTGGAATACAACATGTGAAGGTTTTGTAGAACCATGAAATCCAGTTTTGTGGAAGCTTAATTTAAGGTTACAATTATGGATTGGTGTAGAAGAAATAAATGCAGAATAGTTCCATGCCTCCTAAAGCCTTTGTGTCTGAGCTAGAAATGGATTTGTATTTAAGCACGATACTTTAAATATTTATTGTCTTTAAAGTCGGACATTTACTCAGTTATATTACTACTTCCTAGCCTCATATTATTGTTATTCTTCTTGTTGTCATTTACCCTTCCATGCCATCAGAATGTAGGAATGTTCACCATCTCTCTGGAGGAGGGACAAGATTCCTTATAGGACTTAGCACACAAACCCCAATTTGGATGTCTGCACATTCAAGACCTCATCTTTAAATATAAGCCACATACAAATAATTCAATAACTGATTCTGTCGAACTGCCTAAGGTAAAGGGTAAAGGGACCCCTGACCGTTAGGTCCAGTCATGGCCGACTCTGGGGTTGCGGCGCTCATCTCGCTTTATTGGCCGAGGGAGCCGGCGTACAGCTTCCGGGTCATGTGGCCAGCATGACTAAGCCACTTCTGGCAAACCAGAGCAGCACACAGAAACGCCGTTTACCTTCCTGCTGGAGCGTTACCTATTTATCTACTTGCACTATGACGTGCTTTCGAACTGCTAGGTTGACAGGAGCAGGGACCAGGCAACGGGAGCTCACCTCGTCGCGGGGATTCGAACCGCCGACCTTCTGATCGGCAAATCCTAGGCTCTGTGGTTTAATCCACAGCACCACCCATGTCCCTTTTGTCAAACTGCCTAAATATGCACAAAAGCTACTTGAGCTATTTTGAAAAGGCTGTGGTTAAGTTAGCTCACAGTAAAGTCTTGATAGTCTTGACTGAAATTCAAAATATTGTGTGAAAATGTTTTGGACACATTTACAAGATTCCACAGTAATTTTCTTTAACTGGCTTACACTGCAATCCTATGCATGTTCACTCAGCATCAGGTACTACTGATTTCAGCTGAGCTTATTTCCAGGTAAGCGTGGATAAGGCTGCGCCCATAGAATAATAGAAAGGGGGGGGGGAATTGTAGTCCAAAAACAGCTTAAGGTCTCTTTCGCCTGGAGATCTCCAAGTGAACAAGAACCCATCATCCTCCCCATTATTCCCTTACCATGAAGGCAGGAGGCACCGTTCTCATTTTATAGAGCATTGTTTTAAAACCAGCTTGTGCCAGGACAGTGCCTCACTTTAGGGAATCGTGACATTTAAAAAAAAAGTGGCTGGGAGCCCAGGGGGTGTTGCAGCACTGGCAGAAAATTTTGCCCCATGCTTTGCTATTCTGAAAATCCCTGAAATACCCTGATGTCACACCCCAAGCATGGGATTGTGGAATGGGGTGGGGAACATTTCACTTTAACGTTAAATTTGAAATATGTGGTCCTGAGTATGCCACCGTTCACTAAAAAGTGCTTTGCTGGGTCCAACTGCCTTTTGTCCATTTGTCTTTTAGAGGATCCTAGTCAGCACTCCTTATTATAGTTAAAAACTCATTTAAGTCTAATGGGAGTATTGCAAGCAAGAAATGTTGCTCAGGGCCCATCATCTAGGAAAAGTGTATGATGAATAGGATATCCTGCCTCCTCCCTATCACGTAATTGCCTACCTAAACAAATAAAAGTGCAATATGATTTACACTCCTTAAGGTTAATTAGAATCCTTTCCATATTTCCTTTCACATGAGAAGACACATTATAAACATTTTAAAATGAACGGTTAGGGTGTGTTCACTTCAGGCTTTTGAAACAAAATCAGGACCTCTGCAAAATATCACTGCCCTAATAAAATACTATCCATTTAACAACCATTATTCCAGAGGACCTGACAGTTAAAGCACAACATGATTTCAGGCATAAGGTTATTTTAAAAAATTGATTCAATAGAGTCACAATTTCAAATTGGATGGCTATGCTGCAAAAACTGTATGTGTTGGATGAATTAATCTGGTGCCTTTTCAATCATATGAATAAGAGAGAGAGCATGTGATGAGTGCAAGAATGAGATAGGGAGTTTGCTACATAAACATGAAGTTCCTGAAAAAAAGAAAATTAGATTTTAATTGATGCTTGCTTGCTTGGCAGTACTTAGCATACTTATGTCAATATGAGAAAACTATTAGTTGCCTGGTCTTTGATCAGCAATTCTCACATAGGCTGTGTTACAAGGAGTCCTGGAAAAGTCAAACAATGACCTGTGAGATGTAGCTTTGGGGATGGGTGTTGATGAAAAGGTTTCCTTGTATTATTTTCATTGTGTTTCCTGCTTGCCTCTTCATTACTGATTTAGCTATGAGCCAGAAAATACAGAGTATTTTTTAAAGAAACTATCTTAAGAAATTATTTCCTTTGTAACTTGAAGGTGCTGTATGGTAGCTTGCAAGAAAAACGAACCTCCGTGAATGGGCTATTAAGGGCCAAACACTGATTTCATCAATCCTATAGATTTTTTTTTAAAAAAAGTTACTTTGATTGCACATCAGTAAAAACAGACGTGATCTGCATAGTTCTTTAGAAACGCAAAAACTCATGCAAAATACATGCATTTTAAAAGGTCTTTCAAAACAGTACAGATTTTGTTTCCAGATAAAAATCCACTGGTTATGGCCCAGTAGAGCCTATAGCTCAGTGGTAGGTTCAATCCTCTGCATCTCCCATTAAATAGTCAGAGTAGACAATGCTGAGCAGAGGCACCAGGTTGCCCCCATGATTGAGGGGATCTGGCGTGCATCACACGCATGTGATGTCACATCATCTAGAAGAGGCCAAGCTCTCTGGAGAAGCTGGCCACTGATACTGTACTGCATGTCCCATTCCCTCAATACTGAGAGTACCCAGCCCCATTACAACATATTTTCGGGGGCTGAAGACACCCCAGTCCCTTAGAGTTGGCACACCTGATGCTGGGCTTGATGGACAAATTATCTGGCCTGGTGTGAGGCAACTTTCTATATATAATACAGCAGTGTGTCCTAGTCTTATTGCTGAACAATGTGTAGAGCTCAGTGGAGTGGGAGGCCAATCAAAGAGAAGAGTCTCTGAGGTGAACTTGCCTGAAATGCAGAGTCAGCATCCAAAGTCAGGACCAGTCTGAGGGCTGGGCAAACAGCAATCTGTGTGGTCAGACAGTCCTGGGGCCAGTGAATCCGATGATACTGGGCAGGGGTCAAGAAGAGAAGGAAGCAGCAAGGTAAGGCCAAGAACTACAAGCGTTGTTAGCAGCATCTGACTGCTGCTGGAAGTTCTGCTTAAGAAGGCTGACACCAGCTGGTTCTCATCAGTGCCTTCTCTGCTGATTAACTGCAGGTGAAATCACTCCACCTTCTCTCCCATCAGGCTGCTGTTCAGCAGGCAAAGCTGACTCCTGGCCCATGACACCATAGCTCAGTGGTAGAGTACATGCTTTGCAGGCAGGCTCAATTCTTGGCATCTCTAGGTAGGCCTGGGAAAGACCACTGTGCAGAAACCTAGATAGCCATCGGCACAGATGAGTCATACAGAGTACAAGATATTTTACTACCTGAAGGAAAGGAAAGGTGGTCCTGTCCATCCATTCCCCCATTCCATGTACAGACTGACAGGTGAATCTTACTTCCACATTGGATCCACATTGGATCCAGGGTCCTCCACTATACCTGAAGGCAGCAGGCAAGCTTAAAGAATGCAGAGCAGGCCGCATATCAACCTCTCTCTGCTACTCAGTCACTGCTTAGCTGGGGGGCAGGATGGAATATGAACATCTACGAAACAATAATTCAAGTGATTGCTGGGTTTCTCTCTGTGTTTTTTTTAAAAGGAGGATCCTGACTGCAATTGCTCTAAGGATATTAAATAACCTCTTATATTAATTTTGGGACAGCTCTGTTTCTGGAATGTTCCCAAGGTTGTAATAGTTCAGTCCGTACAGCATAAGACTCAACCTCAGGGTCATGGATTCGAGCCCACACTGGACAAGAGATTCCTGCATTGCAGGGAGTTGAACTTGATAACCCTCATGGTCCTTTCCTAACTTTCCTACAATGATTCTGTGACCTGGGGCTCCTGAGTGGGCACCGTGATCCTGTATTCTTGCTGCTGTTCATTCCATTTTCAGCACTAACTGGAGCAGGTAGTTCTCCTGCTCCCCTTGTTCTCCCGCTCCCCTTGCCAAATATATGGAGCTACTCAGGAGTGGGGCATCAGGGAAGGCTCAGTCACCACTGTCTTGGCTATAGCCAGGGCAAGGCCCTGAATGCTCCTGAACATGTTTTAGTTCTAATAAACCACAGAAGCTTGGGTGTTTTTGATCATGTATGGTAGTAGTAACCATCTCTGGCCAGTACTAAATGAGCCTCTGCCAGCTCCCCACCATTAAACTAACTTCACAAAAGGGACACCCAACAGAGGTCCTATAGAAGTCTCAGCTCTTGCAGCATGCAGACCATAAACATTCACAGAGGTTTCTAGAGGCTAATACACAATAATGTCATTTAGTCACACTAGTTACAGATGTAGAGCCGCATGTGCAGCCTGTAGGAGACATCCCATAAACTACTGTTTTGGGGCAAAATTCAGACTAGGCCCCAAACTGTGCAAAAAACCCTATCCCCTGAATCTATGGATTCAGAATTCCATTCAGAATGCCTACATCATGGTTTCCACACCTTTTTGAATCAGTTTTAATACTGGTTAAAAACAAAACAAAAAGACGAAATGCTCATGAACATTCCCTAAGAATATATTTAATTTAGCAATGAAAATAATATTTCTTCAACATTTTGTTAAAGTGATGGGAAATGTAAAAGCAATACAGTTTAAATCATCTTCACTTTATTGTATTTTCTCATGTTAAATACACACTTCTTTTTCCCATTAAGTCAGTGTTTGGTATTGTCATTTATCTTTAAGTAGTGCTCAGAGAGATAACATTAAAAGTTTAACAAATGAGATTTCCTCTTATTGTGAAGGAGAAATACTCCCTCTTAGTCACAGTTAGTGGCACAGGGATGAAAGGGGGAGGGAAGATAGTAGCTCTAGATGTATAATTACCAAATTGAACTATATTCACATTAATCAAAAACAGTTCTTCTTGCTATATAAAACCACCCAATATTTGCTGTCTATATTAAGTCTAAAGCAACAAACAAGATCTAGAATGGTAAGGTAAGATTAGTTTTGCTCTTGTTAAGCATTCTTTTGGAGAAAAAAAATCTTACAGCAAAGTTCTTAAGAGACGGGAGAGCTCTGACAAAGTTAGCAGAGTGTAACAAGCCATGATGTCAAAATTGCAGAGTTGTTGCATCATTATGGAAGACAATTTCGGTACACAAATTTATTTGTTCTCAGTATTTGTATCCTGCTTTCACAGTCTCCCCAAACAGCACACATCATTAAGGGCAGTGAGAAATCCTGCCACCAGGCTCACAACCTAGCAGCAACTAGACAACACAAGCACAAATTCATGGAGGAAGGGACCATCAATGGCCATTAGCCATGATGGCTATGCTCCACCTCCACAGCTGAAGCAGCAAAGGCTTCCAGATACCAGTTGCTGGGAGGGGAGAGTGCTCTTGCGCTCAGGTTCTGCCCGCCTGGTTTCTCACAGGAATCTGGTTAGACACTGTGAGAAGAGGATGCTGGACTAGATGGGCCATTGGCCTGATCCAGCAGGCTGTTTTCATGTTGCTGTTAGCCAAACAAGGCTTTTCCCAAAATGGGATAAAACACCCAAAGGCTTCCTAAATGGAATTGCTATGTGATAAAATAGTTATTCTATCCAGTCACCAAGGCAATAGAGCAAAACCAGACCAACTCCCAATACTATCAGCATACAGAACATGGCCGTTTAATGTGTAGTTGTCATCACTGTATTTTAATATTTTGTTGGAAGCCGCCCAGAGTGGCTAGGGAAACCCAGCCAGATGGGTGGGGTATAAATAATAAATTATTTAATTATTATTATTATCACAACAAAGACAGCCAAAAAACCCTTTGCACCATGAAGCACTGTAGGATCAACATGCACGAGGAATCACAAGGTCAGTGTTACTCCCAGGGCTAACCCATCATTTTTTTAAAAAAAGAATAAGCACAATTTGTTAGACTGTCAGCAAAATGATCTAAGGATCAAAAGAACTAGATTCATTTATGAAGGTGTATCCTGTGAGCTTCTGTTTTTGTGTCCATTGGAATAAGGAAATGTGCTTCTAGCAGTGGTAGCAAACATGGTGCCCTCCAGATGTCACTGGATTGCAATTCACATCATCCCTGACTACAGGTCATGCTGGCTGTGCCTGATGGGAGTTGTAGTCTAACAACATTTGGAGGTTACTACATTGGCTAGCCTGCTTTAGGGCATCAAGAACAGCCCATATAAAGGCAGAATTACAGGTGGACTAGACCTGTGTCCTGTCTAGGTTCTCTAATACTTAAGGAATGGTGATGGCTAGTCACACTTGGAAGAGGGCAGTGGTTGTCTTTCGCCATGGCAAAAGTTTCCAAAGTATTCATTGAATCCTGGGTTCCTTGGTGATAATGCCACTGATGTTAGACTAGCTTCCCAATAAAGTTTGTCCAACATTACAAATATTGCGTTGCTAGCCATAACTACACAAGTGTGTTAGAGGTGATTTGGAATGAACGGTGAATGTACCTGCACCAATGGTGAAGCCTAGCTACAAGGGCAAACACGTTTGTAATCTTGTTGGGAAAGAGACTGAGAGGCAACTTCAAGCAGAGAATGTGGGAAGAGATAGAGATGATGATGATGATGATGATGATGATGATTCCTTTGTACCCCACCCATCTGACTGACTCTGGGTGGCTTCCAACAAAGTATAAAGGAACACACCAAAACATTGAATATTAAAAGCTTCCCCCAAAAAGGCTGCTTTCAGATATCTTCTAAAAGTCAGATAGTTGTTTATTTCCTTGACATCTGATGGGAGGGCGTTCTACAGGGCGGGTGCCACTACCGAGAAGGCCCTCTGCCTAGTTCCCTGCAACTTCACTTCTCACAGAGAGGGAACCGCCAGAAGGCCCTTGGCGCTGGACCTCAGTGTCTGGGCTGAACGATGGGGGTGGAAACGCTCTTTCAGATATACAGGGTGAAAGCCGTTTAAGTGGTCCTCTGCCTCCTGCTCCTTCTTAGCTCAGAATTGATTCTTCCTGAAGTTTGCTTTTATATTTTTTTATACTGTTACCTGCATTTGTGTGCAATGTGTGTGTTTGTGCTTTAATTTTGTTTTTAGCTTTAGGTTTCGCTTTGTATTGCTTTAAATGTATTGCAAACCACCTTGTGTGCTCAAGAGAAAGAATAGAAAAGAAGCAATAAGCACCTGCCAAAAAGTTATCCTGTCCCTCATTCACCACACCATGAAAAATGTAGTCCTGGCAACACTTTTCTCCAGGACACCGGCTGGTATGGGAAATGCAAAAGAAACTTTAAGAAAGAAAATTAATTTCAAGTTGTCAAGGGAACAGGAAAGCACACTTCATGCTCTGTATGCCCTTAAGAGGGAAAGCTTATGTTTCAAAAGGCCACGGGGTTCTTTACATCTTTCCTAACCCTCTTATTTTAAAGAGTGTTTATTCTTCAGGCAAGAGATTGGTATGCAGTGCATGCCTTATATACATGGCCTGCATATTCATGGAACAGCTCCAGTCTGATGGAAATAAAGCAAGGTCCTCTGAAGAGATAGAGATAGAGATAGAGGGGTGTGTGTGTGTGTGAGAGAGAGAGAGAGAGAGAGAGAGAGAGAATTTCTTAAATGCATACATTTATGTTCTATGTACTTTTCCTCCTTTGAAATGCAAAAAGTTCTTGCTACAGGTGCTCACTGTGTCCCTTGCATGATGTTCCACAGGAGCAGCTAAGCCAAGCTGTGACCTTACAGAAGTTGCAGGACTACACCTTTCATCATCCCTGTTCATTGGCCACGCTGGCTTGGGCTGATGGGAGCTGAAGGGTCACAGGCTAGCCATCCCTGCTGAAGCAAATAACCTTTGAGTATTGGTGCAGTTATGATGCCACTCAATCTGTATTCTAGTCAGAGCTCCTGCCCTTTAGCCTATCAGCTTTATTAGCATGGCACAGCAATCTCTGGGGAAGTGCTTAAAGGAAAGGAAAACAGACCCTAATGAAAAATCCCCCCCAAAAACCCCTGATTCCCTCTTCTCATGAAAGCTGGATGCAGTGGCTGCATCACCCTAAAAACCCAGCAATTCACCCAGGAAGTAAGCAGGATGGACCATAAGTGCTGGGGGAGGGAGGGGAACCACTTGAATGGAGTGGAGAAGATAAACAATGTGACAGAGCAAGAGGAAATGATCTGAGAGGAGTGGAGAGGATTAGGAGCCAGAAAGACAGAATGAGGGGAAGCAAATAGGCAGAGGGTCTTCTCGGCAGTGGCGCCCTCCCTGTGGAACGGATGCCAAGGAGGTAAAGAATTACACAACTTTTAGAAAACATCTGAAGGGAAATTTTTTATGTCTGACATATATATATATATATATATATATATATATATATATATATATATTGCTGGAAGACGCCCAGAATTGTTGTTGCTGTTGTTGTTGTTGTTAATTACAAATAGATAAAGGAAGATATACAGATGCAATTAAAATGCATACAGCACAGTACATTACAATTGCTACAAGAGGCAGAAAAATCATTAAGTGGGAACCACCGTTCTAGAATGAATGAGCTAAAAGTAAACCCTTCACACATGACACTAATCACAGAAAGAGAGGGGAGTATGATAGCGCACACTGGCCCTTCCCCCACCCCTATACAAGTTTAGTATAATTTGCGAAAGATCCTACTTGTTGTATGTTGGCTCTGCCCAAATTTTGGCAGGCTTCCAAGTC
This sequence comes from Podarcis raffonei, assembly GCF_027172205.1. Taxonomy (NCBI): domain Eukaryota; kingdom Metazoa; phylum Chordata; class Lepidosauria; order Squamata; family Lacertidae; genus Podarcis; species Podarcis raffonei. The sequence continues at coordinate 33,290,878 of NC_070610.1, forward strand.
ACATAGATGAAACCTACACACATACCGTAGTTTGTAAGTCAGCAGGCTCTTTCATAAATCATGTGAAATATGCATATTGGCTCAACCCTGCTACCTCCTCTATCTGTGTTCAGCATAACACATGAAGAGTCCCTAAGTGACAAGTGTCTGAGTTAAATTCTTCCCTTCTGTGAGAGGTGAGCCGTCACATATAGATGGCTTATTGAGGGAAAAACAAATATAATATCGTTATATTGCAACAGCATTATAAATGTTGAAGACCATTCTTTTGTACATCTCTGGTGGTTTTATTAAACACACACACAGCACCCAGCCAGTAAAATATTTGGGAACAGGGCAAGTACGGTAATCCTTCATGGAAATCAAGGCTTGGAAAAACTACAATGTTAGTCACTCCAGTCCCTAAACATGGACAAAAATGGTTACCAATTAATTGAAAGGTGACGAATGCTATCATGCAGTAGTATCCAGAGTCCTTTTGCAAAGCCCAATAGCTAGACTTGACCTGAATCATGATACAATATTATTTCTAGGCTGTTTCATTTTCCCCAAGAAAGCCTATGCTACAGCTATACGAATCTTTATAGACAAGATTAATTTCATACATGACCTCAATAGGCAGGGATTATCACTCTCATATCCCAAGGCAAATACGTGTGCCAGAAGTAATGCAAATGTTACATATCCTTATAAAACAAGATATTCAACAATATTCCCTATTTAATTTCTCTGCCGTGATCATAGTCAAAACAGAGAGAGAGAGAGGAGACACAAAGCAGCCAGCACTACACGGCTGAGGAAACAACAGATTTTCCCAAGCATCCTCCAGGCATAGCAATAAGCTAATGAACAATATCCCATCCTCTTTTTTTTCATCATATCAGTACAACATCTGGTGTTTTGAAAGAGATGCAAAGTATTTGCTTGCTAGTTCCCTGCTGGTCAACATACCTCACAAGTTTAAAGTAATAAAAATTTTGAGATTGGGCTACTTTCCATCTGAAGTAACTAACATTATTCACACAATTAATACACTTGGATTCTGCACATTATTATTGCAACTTACCATTTAGTTAGTGCTACATGCTAGGCACCATATAAAACATGTTATAGTTCCTGTCTAGAGGACTCACAGTTTTCTACAGATGGACTGACACAATAGTTAGAAGTAGAGCCGTAATAGGATAATCAACAAAAGGCTGAGTATTTGCTCCTCAATTTGCAGTTTTGTTCTGGTAAAGTTTTGTTTATTTACAAATGCATGTATATCTCTAGGGGCTTGTCCACATCAGACTTGACTGTGTGTTAGTAGCTGTTTGCATTCCTGTTTAATTTGTGCAGTCCATATGACATTCTTCTCAAACAACACCAGTGCTTTCCCCCTTATAAGCTCAGGACCTAAAACATGCACAAACTACTGGGACAACCTAAACTAAATGTGTTTTATCATTAACTCAGTGACAGCTGTACCCAATGCACTTCCAAATATTGTTGAACTACAACTCGCATTAGCCAGAATGACCAGTGGTTAGATTATGGGAGTTGCAGTTCAGCAGCATCTGGAGGGTCACAGGTTAGCGTCACACCTTCTCCTGACCCAGCTAAGAAAGGCACACACCTGATAGTTAAGCCTTTATGCACTAATTCTACTAGCCACCAGGCAGCCATCCCTCAGATCTGCGCCTGGTTCTATGAGACAGTGGGGGCAAAAGGGGGGTGTCTACCAGCCCATCTGTCACCAGCACAGCCTCTTCTTCTTCCACCACATCCTGTGTGTCTTCCTCCTTCTCAGACTGCCCTGTCTCTTCCTCCTGCCCCTGCCCTGGTTCCTGCCTTGTGGGTGGTGCTACACCCCATACATCACTGATCCCCTCTCCTGGGACACTCCCCTGGTCCCCTCCACTCCACTTCAGAGCCCAGCCAATCCCTGACATCTCTGCACTACAAACTGATAGGTGGGACAACATGAAAATCAAATGGGTCTGCACTATGCACACCTGGGAACCTAGGATAAGATTGCACTGCAGAAAGTAAAGATATTTGCATGAAAGAATTAGAAGCTTCAGCATTAAGCCAAGATTCAAACAGAAATAACGTATGATATTCAGTGCTGCACTCCTCTCGTGGAATGGCTTTTGATCTAGCAGAGTCTCCATTAATGTAATAAGGAGGAAGCAATTTTTTCTAGCACAAAGAAAGGGTTAAATTCCCTCCCCCCTCATGTCATGGTCCCAATCTAACCCACTATACATAGTTGCTTTTACACACACACACACACACACACACACACACACGAATCCATGCATCCTAAGCCAATCACAGAGGCAAGAGGTTTCTTATTATTTGAAATCTGAACAGGCCTCAGACTGAATACTTATTCTAATTATTACAGACAGAAGCACATCGTAATGGTAAAGGAAACTGCACCTATTAGTATGCAAACAGATGTGCCGGGCCCTCTGTTTGTGAAAATCATATGACCCAAAGGGCTATAACAGCAATTACGAAGAACTCATTTGTATTATCAAACTACAAACAGAAGGTTTAAACAATATGGTTTTCATCTCCTTTGCCTGTGCTGTAAACTGCCACACATGTTCACTTTCTGTTGTACGCAGCAGTCTTTCAAAGGGTTGGACTATGGAAGCGTTGCTGGGGTGATGTCAAGTGCAATGAAATCTCCCAACAGTTTTTTAGACATGTCATGCACTTCCTGCATCTCACTTCATCTAATGGACAAACTACCTTGAATGGAATGGCTTGCATATTTTGATATGCTTCACTTTTCCAGTCACCCATTACTTCTATTAAATAGCCAGAATTAACAACTCCTTCAGGGCTTTCATCAGTTGGGATTCCTGCTGTTTTCCTTGGAACCAAATTCAAAAGATGTCATTTGGCATGCAACCCATGAATAATATTTGCTAATCCATCAATTTGACAACACAAATGAAACTGAAACCCTACTGTCCTCTATATTGCTCCATGGTACAATAGCATTTACAGATTAAAACCAGTTTATACTTCACTAGCTCTCTAGGGTTTATTTTTCTCTCTGAAAAGAAGTGGAGCCACTATCCTATTTGAAAGGCTTGATTACTTGAGAAAAAATCTCAGACATAAGCCATAATGAGGACTATGGACATACAATTCAAGTTCCATGGTTGGACAAAAATTTACAGGGATGTCTTAAATTCTCAATGTTATAAAACGTATCAAAAACTGGTGGTTATATGGGGGTTGGTGCTATAAAGGTCAAAATCAATTCCAACTGAAATGCTGTAAAGCAGTTACTCTGGAAGAATAATTTAAACCATCAATATACATTTTATGACTCTTTGATGTGCTCCATATTATACATTTTAGTACTTTTTCTTTCTGACAACAAGAAGAAAAATAAGAATTAGAAAATATCAGATGCATTCTTTAAAGGGAAAATAGGCTAAGATATATCACTTTGCCAGCAAGCCAGAATCTGTTAATTCATTGTCACAATTAGCCTGTGTTTGAACAACATGACTTCATGGTCACATGTTATGTAATCTCATTTGCATTTTTATAAGGAGTTAACCTGTGGTCAGATGCTCGCTCCTCTAAGTTCTAACAACAGCTTTATTCCCATGTCTCTATAAATTGAATTGTGCTGAGATAACCTAAACTTCCCTTGGGATAATTGCACATAGTTAATTAATAGCTGCTTAATCAGGTGTTTTGGTGAAGATGGTTTCTCACAAGTTACCAGATGGTCGACACTCAAACACACTTTAACACTTTCTGCACCTTTACTGTGTTAACTCTGGAAGGTCCAAATCTTAAAGTTTGTCTAAGCAAGCACAGTAAATTTTACTGATCTGATGGGCAGATATTGTGTGGCAATGACTTCAGAGATTCCTTTCCCCACACTTCAGTGCCCTATGGAAAGGGAGACACATGTGCTGTCCCAATGCGGAGACAGAATGCACATCTCTGCAAATAGCATCTGCTCATATTTTCCTTCAGATAAGGCCCTACAAGTTTGGGACAGGAAACACAAGCTAATTGTGGTTCTCTGCTGCTGCTTCTTTTAAACATAATGAAGCACCCAGGGCCATCTTACCCATAGGCGCTAGGGGTGCGGGACACCTGGGCGCTGGGCTCTCAGGGGTGCCAGGCTGAGACCGGGGGCAAGATTTGGAGTCCGGGGATTGGGAAGAGCTGACAGTCGCTGCTGAGCAGAGCAGAGCCCATCGGAGCACCGCAGCTCTTCTGCTGCGGGTGAGCGAGGCGCTGAGGCAGCCGGCTGGCTCCACCCTTCTGCGTGCCTGGGATTGACAGGCCATCGAGAGGCCCACCCAGTGCACACTGCTCACACAAGGCACCCAGCTTCACTCAGTTGCTTCCGCTGCCGCCACCTCAGGCTTGACTTTTGTTGCGCTGGGCTCTGCTTGCCCCCTCTTGCTCTGCTGCTGCCACTGCCACCTCAGGCTCCTCTGTTGCTATTGAGGCGGCCAGCTAGGCCAGCTCTGCTGTGCACATCTCACCGGCCCGTCCTAAAAAAGGGTTGACAACTCTAGGCAACCTGGGGAGGGGTGCCAGGTGGATCTTTGCACCCCGGCACCGCATATTCTTAAGAGGGCCCTGGAAGCGCCTCTCAGTGTATGTTGGGTATTATCTTGCATCTTCTAAAATATTGAACAGACAATTTATGCTTTCCTTCTGTTAATTTTTGAAGTTCCCTGTTTTGGAAAAACGAAGATACACACAGGAAAGTGATTGACAGGAAAAGAAGGGCCCTGCATGAGAGGCAGGGTGGAGATGATTTCCACTGTGGGAGGGCTGGAGGAAGAGGAGGAAGCTCCCAGGTGAGAGTTGAGAGGGTTCACACTTTTGTGTCCGTGGAGAAAGGGGTATGATAAAATTGTGATAGAGGGCTTTTCTTTTTCTTTTATTATTTTCTTATTTTTTCTTTTCTCTCGTTTTTATTGTCTCTTTTTAGATTAGCTTGGCTTTTATTGTATTTTATGTGGAAAACATTCATCAAAAATGGATTAAAAACAAGGTAAAATATTGGAGAGGCATAGGTGGTACTCTTTAAGATGAAGAAATGTACTTTGCTTGGTGTTTGAAAGGGTACAACAACTGATATGTTTTAAACTCTCACACACTCATCTGAATTGCACAAAGGCAGTGTTCTATCAATTAATACTGGACATATAAAAAGAAAGACAAAAAGATTCAGTATCTCAGACTGCAGTTTTATTAACACAGAGTTGATGTGCCATGTGCAACTTGAAAAAACTTCTTTTTCCAGCTAGTGCTACATGCTGTCAAATCATTAAATGAAACACCTAGATTATTATCCAAATCCAAACATTAAAAAGCTACAGGGACATCATGTAAATCACTCAGTTCCAGAGCACCAGAATTTATTTTCGCTCATTCTCAAATGGCTAAGCCTATATAATTCATCATAAACCAATACACACAGAGTACCATGTATCCCTGAAGTATTATTTAATAAAGTTGTCTCTTCAATTACTATCCCATTCTATATCTTCTGGACTCTGTGATAATTCTAAAACCTTCTTTTCTAAACAGATTCCTCTTTGGCAAAAAGTTAGACATGGAAAATCTCCATTTGTTTCCCCTGCTATACTACTGAAAGCACGGTCTGCTAACATTGCCTGTAGCTGAATGTGAGGTAACACATAATAACTTCTGGTAAGCAATCCTATATTCTAATAGAAATCTCCTTCGCCAAGTATGGATCATTATGCAATCAATAAGGTACTATGCATGCCCAAGAGGGAGATATCAGCAGATTAAGGGAAGTCCCAAGCGTCACAGAAATATGGGAGGGGGGACCTTAGCAGGGTCGGGGGAGACCATCCTAAGCAGTAAACAGCCCCAAACAGTCCAATAAAGCAGCTAGTGTCCAGAATGCCAAAAACAGGGAGGTGAAATGGAGTATCCTGCAAGAGGGCATGGCTGGCTACCTCCTGGAACAAGGGCACCCTGCGTGGCATTCTATTGTTGTAGATCCACTTGTATTTACTAAATATGAATAGTTTAGGATTGTACGTTCCATGCAACAAGAATCTGACATTTGCTCAGCTAAAACATGATGTATAACCCTAGAGCTATGTCAGCCACCACCATTGAGGAGTTGCCTTATTCTCATTTGTAAATAAATGCAATTTATTTATATAAAGAAAACTTCACAAGATGCACATCCGCATCTTTATCAGCCTCCCAAGCCAGGCTAGTTAATTATAGGTCATCCATTTGAACCTTTAGGGAACCCTTGATTCTTGGGGTGTCCTCCACACACACATTATGGGTTTGGCATAGTGCCCAGTATTCTTTTGTTCACTCTTAAAAATATAATTGCAGGTAAAGGGTTTATATATTATAGAGGCAGATAGTGAAAATATTCATTTTTAAACATAACATATGTAATTATAATAAAAAGCCCTTAATTTAAAACAGAAGAAAAACGGCATGGGTAAAGTTAATATATCAGAAAAACCATAGCTTCAATACTGGCAACCGGAATGGCAATGTTGCCCATTGTCTCCACTGTTGTTCACAAAAGGGTTTCCAATATGGGCAGAACAAAAGATAATGGGCATACAGGTAGGAAAAGAATCATTGATGATTAACCTATATGCAGATGATGTAGTACTGTTTCTGAGTAAGCACCATTTTGAGAATGACAAGGCTGTTGAGGGTTGGGGGTATGGACAAATACTAGGCTATAGGGTAAATTTAACCAAGTCCAAATGGATAGGATTTAATATGGAGAAGACCAAAGAAAATTCAGCGTAGACCTGACCTGTCCCATGGTGGGGAGGAGGGGGGCAGTACAATAGTTTGATTAACACCTAACTTGGATTAATTAATACAGTTTAATCATAATTTAACTTCTACAAGAAATAAAAAAGGTTCAACAAAATGGACTGAATTTTAAACCTCAAAGCTGGGTAAAATACCAGAATTTAAAATTAACTTATTCCCAAGAATCTGTATTTCTCTCACACAATATTTCACTGCAAGTGCTTTATCTACTAAAATGCTATGTTGTTTTTTGTATAAAAAGGGAAAATAGCAAGAGTACCATCTAGAATATTGTATGAATCAATAGAAGCAGGGGTTCTGGCATTTCCAAATGTAAAACTCTATTATCAATGCTTAGGCTGGATCTAGACACATCAAAGAAGTGTTTCAGTTTAAAGCATTGTAAATTTAAACAGGGAAAACAGTTAGAGAAAAACGAGATTCCACATCGCCATCTGATGACACAATGTTATTTCGCACATACAACACATATAAATCGCTTCTTCTTTACCAGTCTAGCTGATAAAGATCATGAAAACATGGTTCTATAAGGAAAAAATATAGGTTTAGAAGAAGGAAAATATGACACTGTACCCATGAGATACAACTTAGCTCTAAAAAAGACATAAAAGATGCATGGTTTAATCACAGCTGTCAACTCTTCCCTTTTTTTAAGGGAAATTCCCTTATTCCGAATAGGATTCCTCGCAAGAAAAGGGAAAAGTTGACAGCTATGGGTTTAACCCAGGCTTCCTCAACCTCGGCCCTCCAGTTGTTTTGAGACTACAATTCCCATCATCCCTGACCACTGGTCCTGCTAGCTAGCGGTCATGGGAGTTGTAGGCCAAAAACATCTGGAGGGCCGAGGTTGAGGAAGCCTGGTTCAACCCATGCATAATATCAATCTTTCAGACAATCATGGCTTCTTCTTTTTTATTTTTTTATTTAATAAGTTTGCATACTTGCTTCATTGTTGAAACCTCTCCATGGTTTACATAAAATTTAAAATTACTATAATAGTCAGAATTTTTTAAAAAACAAATTGATATATAAAAAATTCCTAAGGTTAATAAAATCAGTAGTTAAAAATCTACATCCCTTTCAAGTGCATAAAAGTTGTTGCATGGCACTTGTGCCAGTTCCACAGACTGAAGTGGTTGAATGGAAAAATGAGGATAAGGCAGTAGACGGGCTTCGAGCTGTGAAAGGTTTTATATACTAATAGTAACACATTGAATTTGGCCCAGTAACAAATCAGCAGCCCATGCAGATGTCTGAGCAGAGGTATAATAACACTGACAGGGTCTCACTCCAGCTGGCAATGGTGCTGCAGCATTCTTCACCAATGGTAGTTTCTGGACCAAATGCAAGCTAAGCCCCACATAGAAAGCACTGCAGTAGTCCTGCCCTGACATCACCTAGGCTTGGACTACTGCTGTCAAGTTCTCCCAGTCCAGTAACAGCTGCTGCTGTCATACTAGAATCTGAATCTGGGAAACTAGTTGCTGGTCATAGTAACTTATTTATTTTTATTGTATTTCTATGCTTTATTCTAAGTCTCCATGAAACATTGTTTTGCCTTAAAAGGTTCCTTTTTGCAAAGTGCAATGCTCGTAAATCACTGACCCAGAGAGGGGGAGACTTCAAGAGTGTGCGGGATAGGGGTCATTACTTAAAGTCCACCTTACTTGGCATGAAAGAGATTGAAGAGCATATGTTGGACTGCTTCCTGATTCTAGCAAAAAACTAATAACAATACACCCAGTGATTCCATCAGGTGCAAGACCGTCATCTGTCCATTCAGATTATAACCCTTTTCTAGCCTCCTCTCCAGCAGAGAACTATAAGATGCATCACTTCACCATAGCTAGCAGGATGAGAGCTTTTGAAGATGGGGTTCTTGGCAGTATAATGTCAGGCCTCACAGCTAGTCTCCAAAAAAAAGTTTTATTCTGTAAACTAGGCAACATTTATCTTAAAGAACAAAGCACACCCATTGTGAGTCAAAGAAGAGAAGAACTGGGTTTTTTGAGAAAGGAAAACACAGCTGTACCTGCAGACTTTGGGGGTCTAAGGAAGCATGTGAGCCTTCCTATAGCTGGAGGTGCAACAAACGTTAAAATCTTGTCAAAATCTTGATTTAAGTGTGTTTCCATTTAGGTGTCTTCTCTCATGTTGACGCTTGTTTCTCAGATACAAAACACTGATATGTGAGGAAGTTACACCAGTGAGGGACTAGTTGGAGAAGGCTTGATTTTAAACAGCATCACAAAGAAGAGAAAAAATTCCATTGGGAATACACCTTGCACACTGTAAAATGTATTTGCACTATTGCCACCTACTTGCTGATTAGTAAACCTCCATGTGCTTGGCCATATTTCTAGTACTTGTTTGTAAGAGTGTTGAAAAATGAAGAGGATGGAGGGGAATGAAAACTGATAGAAACTGGCCCATGTGTGTCCACAGACATTCGGGGGGGGGGTCTATGATTACAGGATGTTGTTGACTTGACTGTCTTCAGTCTTTATATGTCTGAACCTCAAGCACTGTCATATAGTGCTGAAAAGACGGTGGGCTATGCCTGTTGGTGATTTACTGTACTATATGGGATTATACAAGGACCTGGGGGGCGCTGTGGTCTAAACCACAGAGCCTAGGGCTTGCCGATCAGAAGGTCGGCAGTTCGAATCCCCGCGACGGGGTGAGCTCTTGTTGTTCGTTCCCTGCTCCTGCCCATCTAGCAGTTCGAAAACACGTCAAAGTGCAAGTAGATAAATAGGTACCTCTCTGACGGGAAGGTAAAACGGCATTTCCGTGCACTGCTCTGGTTTGCCAGAAGCAGCTTAGTCATGCTGGCTATATGACCTGGAAGCTGTCTGCAGACAAACGCCGGCACCCTCGGCCTATAGAGCGAGATGAGTGCCGCAACCCCAGAGTCATCCGCGACTGGACCTAATGGTCGGGGGTACCTTTACCTTTTATGGGATTATACATTTCAGAACTAGTTTCTAATAAATTTCTTTATTTGCTCATTTAATAGTAAGAGAGCAAGGCACTAGAGAGACAGCTTAAATTTGTCCACTGAACATTAATACTGTAGGACTCTGAACCAAATTTAAAACTCCTAAGGCTACATTTCATACCCTTCGCCTTGACTGTGGTGAATTGCAGGCATAAGGCCTGAAAAGAGTAAGACTTGTTTAATGCTTGCCTGACCAGAATATAAAAACTGGAGCCTTCAAGGTTCTTAGCCAAAATGGTCAATAACGTAATAGCTGCACAAAAAGAGAATGTTAGCAGGTGTAGCTTGTCATACAAACTCAGCCTCACAAACACTTTAAGAAGCCTGGTTACATTATTCAGATTTGCAAAAATCCTATTTTAAAAACAGCTTTTCTGCATTTTCATTCTATCCTTCCTTTAAGGAGTTCAGGATTCTATATCTGTTGCTGTCCCATTTTATTCTCGTGAAAGTCACCTGGTAAATTAGCCTGGTGATTGCCCAAGTAGGGATTTGAACCAAGGCCTTCCCAATATTTCATCCACTTCAACCTACTGGCTCCTCTAGTAACCAAGGAAATGGGGCTCAAATAGAAGAGCTGTCCCCCATTGCAAATCAGGTTTATTATCAAAATTTACATACTTTTATCTGTTGGCAATGAGCAAATCAAATAAAAGCAACTGATATAGCTCAACACAGCAGATACTTCAAGTGGTTCCCCCAAAATCAGCTGAAATTGCAGCTTATACTAGCTTCCCCGGTCTATTATTCAACCCCCTGAATAGAATCCCTCACAACAGCACAAAACAGGTGTTGTCTCAAGCACACCTGATGCAACTAATCAACTAATCAATATTTTTGAGGGCCCTTAGGAGTTGGCTCCCATAATGGAAAATCTGACCCAAGGGAATGCAGCCATCAGGATGAAAAATAACCCCCCACTATGGATTTATGGCATGCCTTTCTCTGGTGTCATTACAGATAAGGAGTGAGCTGTACATAATAAGCAAGTAAAGGGGAAATGGCTGCTGAGCTCCCCCCACCATTATGAGGCCTGAGGAAGTGATGATGATGATGCCTCTCCAACTGCTGTTATGGATGTGGACGTCCTGTGATGTCACATAAGCACATGGCAACTCAGTGGATATACAAAAGCAGCCCAAGGGGGAAGCCAAGGCGAAAGCTTGAAGAGGACACAGTGGACAACAGCGGTGTTATTCAGTACTTGGTGGTCTCCTTCCACATGGAGGCGAAGTGGAAAATGGAAGGAGGCCATCATCTGTCAATGAGATAATGTGGAGCAACGAGAAGGCAAGTGTACCTGCTGAGCAGGACCATGGCTTGAAAGCGGCAGATATCCATGGTTGGAAGCTAGTGGTGGACCTGGCAGAAGCTAGCAGGTATTGGTGGGCGGAAGCTGTTATTAACATGTGGAAGCCCGGGATGTTGCAGGTGTGAAGGAGACTGAAGTTTGTGCAGATAAGCTGATTGAAATTCACCTTCAGAAGGCTGTTGACAAAAGCTGTGTGGCCTCTTTCCACCTGCCTTGTCCCACCCTCTGACCCTCGGAGTCCTCATAAGGGAGCAGGTCCTGGAGGAAGAACTGTGAGGGGAGAGACTTCGTCAGGCAAGGCCTCCTTCCACCTGCCTCGCCCCACCCTCTAGTCTCTGCTTCTCAATTTGTATTGTATTATTTTATGTACTGTGGCTTGCCGTTGTTTTATTGATTATACTTTAGAAATTATTTATTGTAACTGTTGAGTGGATTTCTGTTTAACTTTTATATATTATTATTATTTAATACTATTCTAATGATTGCTGAATGTTACTTTTTTGATGTAGGTTGCCTATTTTAAAATTTTATTATCACATTTTTGTATTGCATTAGATTGTTATAAGAAGTACATTTTTTTGTTTCTTCAGCTTGTTAACTGCCCTGAGTATTGTAAGATAGAAAGACGGTATACAAATTAAAAAATGATGATGATGATGATGATTTGTGGATTGATGCTGGGGTAAGTATGAATGGAGAATAGACATAGGTCACCCACCAGACACGGTATGCCTGGGAATTGCATATTCAGATAGCGGTGTAGGCTGCCCTTCAGGCTCTGGGTGAATGAACCACTGGATATTCATGGGTGGAAGCCAGCGGAGGTTGGCAAGCTGGTCAATGGAGGTGGCGGGATGATACTGTTGAATGAGGGTCATTCCCCTCACTGTATCTGTGTTTGCTTTTCATGGATGTCAGAAGCCAATGAGGCTTTCCCCGAAAGCAGCAGTGAAGAGGACAGCAGAGCTTAAGCAAGCCATCTTCTACTTCTAAATCAACGTATTTCTAAATACGTCTAAGTAATGTTCATGACATTCCCCTTTCCAGTACCAGGATGGGAGGCTGTACAGATGCATTCCTAGCAGTTGCCGCTGGCTACAAACTTCCTGTGATGTCACAAATGGACAGGGTGGCTGAGGGGAAATAGGTGGGTGGAAGAGTGGGGAAAGGGAGAAACCCCAGTAGAAGCTTCAGGGGAAGTTGGGGTAGGTAGACAGGGCCAGCTGGATATGCGGAAGTTGAATAAGGATTGACTCCATTCTGTCTATTTGCGTTGCCAATGTTTTGTTCTCTGAGGGCTCCTGTACCTGTCTCACCTAAATCGCTTGGCAGAGCCCAGTGGCGTAGCGTGGGGGGTGCAGGGGGGGCCGGCCGCACCGGGCGCAACATCTGGGGGTTAGGGTTAGGGGGCGCAAATCCACGGGTTAGGGGGCGCAAATTACTTGCCTTGCCCCGGGTGCTGACAACCCACGCTACGCCACTGGCAGAGCCCCAGCCCTTTAACGGTTCCTGCATTTCTGCAGAGCACCAAAAACCGCAGGAAATAAAAACAAGAACCCTGCCTGGCGTCCCCACGCCCACTGGCAGCTGCCCCCCATTTGATCACCTTTGCCTCTATGAAAGAGCAATATCCTCCCCTCCTCTCTCAGCTTAGGGAGTTGCCTTCAGATTCAAAGGGAGGGCTCCCTCTCTTCAAAACACCATGCTATAATTAAGCCAAATGAAAAGTTTTCAAAGCATCATTAGCTCACTCATATCTGAAAATTGTTGCAGCCCTTGCTGATATGGAGATGATAAGAATAGCCTCAGTGGTCCGCTATAGTAAGAACATACCAATCTAAAAAAGTAATCCCTAGCATCAGAGCAGGTCACCATTGTTCCCCACCCTCAATTAATCAATGGTGTTCCCCACCATTAATCAGACCATCGTTGTTCCCCACCCTCGATAAATACACGTGCATGATTTCTTGCTAGATCAATGCTCCACATGCATTCACATTTTTTACATGACATAGTTGGCATCAAAATGCAAGCCCAAATCCCACCACCACCGTTTAATTCAGATTTACCCTTTTTGAGGAAAATCTGGTAAGTATTTTTTTTTTTACTGTTCCCAACATCCAATATCCGAGTGACCCATTTGCAATATTAAGCTCCAACTGAAAGCATCCTAAAAACTAAGGTCACAAAAAGTGCTTCAGGCATTTAAAACATTTAAATATAGGTATAAACAGCAGTGACTGAGTTCTGGAGAGATACTGCCATTCAAATTAGTGCAGAAACAGAAGGAAAAGTTAACCACACTTGTCTTCTGCATGGGTGGTCTTCTTTCATTTTCAGTACCTTACGCAAAGCTAACATTCATTAGGTTGTGTGATTTCTTGTCTTTTTCAATCAGCTGCTTCCTGCCGTAAACATCAGAAGTCTCACAGTGTACACTGTGTTTCAGTCTCTCTGCATTTTAAGAACATACTTTTTTCCATGAACTAAACAAACAGTTGAACCTTAGAATGAAAACATCTGCACTTGCCTACTGGAGGAACATTTTAAAGCAGAACATACCCACAAGGCCAAATGCTTATCATTGTTATTCCAGAGTATGAACTGGTACAAATACAATTCTCTAAGTATGAACATACTTATATTTATGAAATTATCAGCACATTCTTTTTTATTTAAAACAACTGTGGCAAAAGGTCAAAAGCAATGCTTGGAGGATCCCAAATACATAAACCCCAGAGCTCAGAACTGCACATTTAAATGTACTGAACTGAATTTATCTGAATTTTTAAAAATCATTTCTTGCTTCTCAAATCCCTGTCCATAATAGAGTGGACATTTCATGGATTTCTCTCCACACTAGCTTTTTCAAGGCACAAGAATAGTATTTACAATTCAAAAGAATAGCAGGAAATGTCTAATAGACTTAGCACTTGGTCCCTAGGAAACAAAACAAAAAAATATATGCTAATCTGAAGGCTACTCTACTGCTCTTTAAATAAGCCAGCTTTAGCTTGTCCATACACATTATGAGCAGATTAAGTGCAGACATTTTTAAAAGCAAGAGATCAATATTAATAATCAACTTTACAAGTGTTTGCAAAGAATATCCAACACTGCATAATAACAAAGCAAGAAGAATTGTGCTTTTGAGTTTACGCTAAAAAAATACTTTGGAACAACATTATGAAGCTTAATAGCTGTCAGTCATTATAATCCTATTCTAGGGTTTTTTAAAAAATCCTCTGGTTTAAGAGAACACTTAAGGCAATTACAAATCTACTCATGTACCAAAATGCATGGAAATTGTAAGTTAAGGCACTTGCTTTAACTTCTACACCATGTCAACATTAAACACATTTCAGTCTCCTATATTTGCTTGCCTAGAACTTAACTTCCATGCACTCATACTTCCCTGGTCTTCCACCCTCATTTCTCTTCCAGTGCTAGAGGAAAACTAAAGCTTACTGCTTTTCCTGTAAGGTTTCATTGAGAGAGAATGGACTAATAGACCCTCCAACTGTTCTTATTTTCCAGGGACATCCCTGATTTAGAGAAGCTGTCCTGCTTTCTGATTTGATCCCGGAATGTCCCACTTTTCCTTAGAATGTCCCTATTTTCATTGGAGAAATGTTGGAGGGTATGGAGTTATCTGCCCCCCCCAAGCTGTCTGAAGGCAACCCTGTATAGGGAAATTCTTCTAAAATGTTTAATGTTTTATTATGTTTTTATATATATTAGAAGCTGCCCAGAGTGGCTGGGGCAACCAAGTAAGATGTGTGGGGTATAAATAGGAAAAATTATCATTATGGAATGGGGTGTCCCAATTTCCATTGGATAAATTTTGGAGGGTATGGAATAAATAAATAGTTCTAACTATGTACAATTTAGGGAGAGTAGAGAAGAAAGGGATACGAGGCTGGAGACCAACAGGAAAGCGTCTTTCATCATAAGATGGCACACACAACTCTTTTGAGAAGTCCACCTTTTCTTAGTAAAAATGTAAAGGACTTGCCTTTGCAAAAATTGGCTTCATTTAAAATTAGTTAGAATTGTCTAACACTCTGACAATGCTTGGGATAAATTGCTTGTTTTACTCTTGGTTAAAATATGTACAAAAATGCACTCTGCAGCTTAAGAAAGGCTATGCAAGTGGCTGGAAGTCATAATTATGGGTTTAGAATGTAAACACATATATCTCATTAAATTTTGACATACTAAAGACTCCAGCTTTGGTGCTGTGGTTGAGCCCAACCTACAGTAGAAGGCAAGTAAAGAAAAGCATGGGTATAGAAGCCTACATAAGACTGCAAAACATACCATTTACATGGTGTTAAGGCAGGTGCCATCACCTACAATATCCACAATTTGGGGGCATGAGAAAACTTGTAAGTGCCTCAATCCTTTGTATCCATGTTTGTGTGTGTGTGTGTGTGTTATACTGCACAATATTTCAATATAAATGATCAAAATACATATTTTCAACTGATTTTTTTTTAAAAAAAATAACAATTCCAATAATTAAAAAATAGAACAAACCCATTTCCCCTGTGGAACATAGTCAGGGGTGGAGGAAGGGGGTGTGGTGGGTGCGAGCTTTCCCGGGTGTCACCACTGAGGGGACTGACAAAATGCCGGGTGGCACTCACCGCAGCGCCTGCAGCGTGCCCGAGCCCCGTGTCTCTCCTGGGAGAGACGTGGTGGCTTGGGCATGCGCAGGCTCCATGCTGCCCAAATGGTGCGCCTGCTGCCTCTCCCCCAGCTGTAGGGCAGCTGAGTGGGAGGAGGCAGGCAGACTCCAGAGTGCGCCCCACCGCTATGGGCAGCTCACCCCGCCCTCACCCCACCCCTATGGGCTGCTTGCCGCACCGCTGGGCGCGTCGCCCCAGGCGCCCGGGCTACTTCCTCCAATGCTGAATACAGTCACAATTTTTCCTTTAAACCGACTTCCACAATGTCAAATATCTTTCTTTCAATCTAAGAGGAGACCAAGCATGTATTAGTTTTTGTTAGAATGAACTGGATGTTTTTGGATACAGAAATAATTATCTGCAGAGTAATAGGCCTAGCAGAAGTAAATGCAGCTTCCAAACTTGAAAAATACCCATGCATCAATAGTTCCGTTGGTAGAGCATGAGTCTCTTAATCTCAAGGTCATGGGTTTGAACCCCATGTTGGGTCAAAGATTCTGGCATTGCGAAAACTATTTGTAGCATTAACAATCAAAATTACAACAACAAAAACTTTCCCCAACCCAAAAGAATAAAAACATTGTAAGAACTGTTAAAAGGATCCAAAATTATCCTATGAACAGAACATCCTATCCCTTTATGCTGTCTTTGTCTTCTAAATATTGGCTGTGGGACATGCACATTTTCTTTTATCAACAAAACCCAAACTGACCGATAGTTACTTCTTGTTTGTGAAGCTCTCATCTGAAAGCCCCATGCTGTGTCAGGAAAACTTTGTGCACACAATAGTCTTCTAAATGTTTCCTGGTGATATTTAAACAGGTTCCCACACCTCTGCACTAAAAGACTAAGGTCATCTCAGAAACAAAGCAGATGCTAATGTTTCCATCTTTACAATCAGTGAAAGTGTAAAAAGTCAAACATATGTTTTAGTAAGTATGCTCAAAGCTTGCATCATGTAGAAATCCTCGATACCACCCCATTTTGATTTTTTACAAAATATTTATATCCGACTTTGCCACTAATATCATTTAGAACACCTTTATAACATATTTTAAAGATAACAGAAACAACATCAAGCAACAATTAACAACCCTGCCATAAGCACTGAAAGCAGTAGCAAACAGAACTGTTAGCAGAACTTATCAAAAGCCAGAGAAAAGGGAATGCCCCCAAAACCAGCTCTTTGGTCAGTAGTCATACAAGAAATAAGCAAAATAACTAAACAGGTACTAGAAGTCACCCCAGAACTGGCCCGACTGATCACAATGCCCACTCACACTATAAAGAGCTCATAACCCACCTACTCTCAGCAGCCAGAAACATCATAGCCAGACACTGGAGGGACCTGTCAGGAATAAACATGGAACACTGGTATCAAGTAGTATCGGAAACAGCCTTACTAGAAAAGCTAACCAATAGACTGAAACGTGACATGGGGACAAATCGAAGAGGATGCCTTCACTCCAGTATGGCTTCCATTTATCATATCACAGCCCAACAGCACAAACCCACCGACAGCATATGATTCAATGCGGCAAACTTAACCCAACAACTCCCTCCCCTCACGGATGCACAAACAAATCCCACTGCAGCCAACCAAGATAATCAACCGCACCCTAGGCCACCCCAGCCTTTCTCATCACCAAGGAAACATAACAGGCGAATAGAGAACCCACCCAAGGGACGCTGACGCAAAAAAATACGCTAAGTAAAAGAACACAAACTTTTCCACTCCATCCACCCTATATTGCATATAACACCAATGCCTCATGACAAATGTAACTGATCTGTAGAAAATGCAACCTGAATGCATGTGCTTTTGTAAACGAGGAAAATCTTCAATAAAAATTATTTCTTCAAAAAGAAAGAAAGAAAGAAAGAAAGAAAGAAAGAAAGAAAGAAAGAAAGAAAGAGCTGTGAGTGTAAGGGAACCCCCTTCCCATCTTTTGGGTGCCCTGGGAAACTCAACAAGCCTCCTTTGCATGGAACTGGGTGTGGAGAGTGTAGCTGAATGAGACACAGCTGTGGGCAGCCTAAGGAAGTACCCTCCACCTTGGGCCATAAAAAGCAAGTCTAGAATGAGAGACTAGGGTGATGTTTGCTGTTTCCAGGAACTCCTCTTGTTGTGAGACTCTTGGGGATGAGATGAGAGCTTTTCGGAGCCTGAATGAGAACCTGGAGGCTGAGAAGGGAGGGTGTGTCTGAAGGAAAATGAATTGATGTTGGGGGGGTGTTAGTAACTTTGTATTTATGTAAAATTTTTATATGTAACATTTTGGTACTATTTTTATATGTAACTGTATTTTTTGCTATATTTTAAGTTGTTTGTTGTTGGCTCAGTTTTTTGTACACTGCTTTGAGATATTGTAAACATACTAAGTGATTTAGAAATTAAATAATCAATCATCCAAAGGCACTTGCTGACAGAAAGAGGCCTGAAGCCCATGAAGGTAGAAATTGTAACTTCTCCTTAAAACAAAAACAGTTTCTGACAGGTTCCCTAAGGTAGGACACTAACCGTAAAACATGGACCTTCGACTCTCTTCAGGGACCATTTTCTCTAAGAGGCTGTTTAATAGCCTGGAAATTTCTCTCCAAAGTGTCCAACTGAGCATGCTCCAAAGTGGAATCTCAATTTCTAGCCAGGGGAGAGAGATGCCTTGGCTTCCCTATAAGAAGAGTGTTGACAGAGATTCTTTGCCATTAACATCATTATAGGCAAAAAGTTAATTCAGGTTGTGGAGAAAGTTGTATAGGTGTCTGCTTAGGTTCATTGCTGTGAAGCAAGATATATTCTGTGACCTCCCTGAGTGTCAGGAGGCCTTATATTGGCCGGATGTTACAAGCCTGTTTTAGAAGTGGTTGCTAAGTGACCACTTGTGGCAGAGCGGGTTGCTTTAAGATTTAGTAGCTTGGATCTGGCAGATTTCAGTCTGATTAGCTGGAGGCTCCAGTCAGTTGGAGGGGCAACATTCAGTTGGGGGTCAATCATCAAAAAGAGAGAGAGAGATAGTTGGGAATTGGTTGAAGAGAGGAGGAGTGGAAGTAAATTGGTGGGGGTAGAAAATTAAGCTTGAAGCTCTTAAATCTGTGGCTCTTAAATCTGTGGAAATTACTGCCTAGCACTTAGATGCCCAGTATAGGTTTCCATTTCCACTTAGGTATATAAAAATTCCCTTAATAAAACAATTTAAATTTACTCTAGAGGAGGTGTCCTTCTTATGCCCGAGCCTAACTAGGTGTTGGATTGCAAAGGTTGTGAAGCTCTCTGTCATGAGCCCTGAGGAGATGACGTGGAGGGGCTGGTCAGATCAGGATGAGGGGTGCAAGGAGCTCAAAGAGTTGCTGGCTGGCAATCCTGGGGAGGGACCAAGCAGGCTGGGGCATCAGGGAAGGAAAACGGAGCTTTCCCCAAGCGTAAGAGGCTGCTGATAGCAAGCACAGGAGTGGCTCCAAACATTCATGCTGTAACACCGCAGGAAAGCAGGTATAGGGTTGCAGCCTTAAATTATTAGTTTGATTACCTATCTTATTTTAGGAACCTGCTTCTTGAGAAATGGCCCTACCACCACAAGTTATACCCTGCTCTGGTACTAGCACCAAGCATAAGTTCATCTGCTTTTATGCCTCCCTCACACTGTGCAAGAAGGGGTTACTTTCCCTTCAGTTCTATGGTACAGCAGTCCTGCACAAGCATGTCCCAGCAATTAGCTTTCATAAAGGAAGGGGTCCATTTTTCCTGGGACACACTCCCAAGGCATTCAGTTACTTGCAGCAGTGCAAGTTACTACTTGTGGTGTTGCAACAAGAGCAAATCACAGAGTATGGGGGTCCACTTAATATTTATATTTAATATTTAAATCAAACTCAGGTTTCTACAGCATGCAAAGGTAAGAATATGTATATATTTGTTTCTTTGTATAGCACAAAATACACATCCCACCTTTTGCTCTGAAATAATCTATATCGTTGACTCTATGAGGCAGCTTGGAAATGATAATAGTACACATAAAAAGAACAACAACACCACCACCCCACAATAACCATGAGAATAATTAGTTAAATAATCTGGCAGGGAAAGCAAAAGAGAAGCAGAAAGAGAGACATTACTAGAGGTTCTCAAAGACCCTCCAAAAAAAGAACCATCAATGTCAAATTGCCAAAAAAGAAACCCTCCCTTCTCTGAGAGGAAATTGCATTATCTCAGTGCTCATGGTGAAAAGGCACAATCACAAGCATCTCTCATCCTCCAAAGCAAAATCTCGGGGAAATCTCTGGACATAGGTAAGTTCCTATGAGTGCGTTCGGTACTTGTGGTATTTCATGCAAGTCTAATTTTCTACACTTTGGAAAGAGGAACATGTAAAGTAGATGGGCTAGTTTAATCGTGACACATCATGTGGGTGATTAAGATGCCCCAAAGTGACAAAGCTAATATTAATGCCTAGTTCAACTACTTAAATTTGGAACATGAAAATACAAATCAACACATTCTACTAAAAGAGCAGGGAAGCCAGTCCTTAGGTCACATTGTCTAGAGACTGACCAGGTTAAAGATTACAGATGAATAACAGAACATTTGTTTTAGGAGTATACATGAAGAGATGAAGTGGTCTCTGCTGGCAAGTACTGAGGAACTAAGTGACTTCGGTCTTAAGAACCCTCAAGTCTGCATGAGTTCACAGACTGCTTTGAACAGTACATAATCTGATAATTAGACACTTTTTGTACAAATTTCTAAGAGGTTTTCCACATGTTTCCATCAACTAAATAATATAGTTTCAGAAATCACCCATTACAGCGTATTGTTGTTTAGTCGTTTAGTCGTGTCCGACTCTTCATGACCCCATGGACCAGAGCACGCCAGGCACCCCTGTCTTCCACTGCCTCCCGCAGCTTGGTCAGACTCATCTTTGTCGCTTCAAGAACACTGTCCAACCATCTTGTCCTCTGTCGTCCCCTTCTCCTTGTGCCCTCCATCTTACAGCATATTACATTATCAGTTAATAGAATTTTGCCTTTTTATTATTATTATTCCGACTTCTTTCAGTTACTGGCTTCGGCTTCGACACCACAGTATGAATATGTTGTGAGACAGATCTATATATACTTATTTTACACAGATGATCTTATACCCTATATAAAAAGCCCCTCAGAACTCTGAATATTTTCCAACGCTTACTTAAATGTATTAATAACTATAATTCTAAATCAGATTTTAAGTAAGTATTATCAGATGTTCTGGCATTGCTGACATTTTCACAAGGAGACAAATCTCTAGATTAAGAGACTAAACATTTTTGTTCCATTTATAGTCAGAAGACTTATTCAAAAAAAAGGAGGGGGGAAGCCACATGGACACAAAGTCTCACATAGTCTTCCCGCCTCCAAATATCTTTGACATTTATGTCCCTAAAGACTTCTGAGCATTATCATATTTATTGCATGTTGGCAGTTATCAGCATCTCAGGCATTGGTGGGGGGGATTTATGTTACTAAATCATATACACTAATACCAATGAGATTACTAGACCAGTTAAAACCAGATGCTGGTATCCAGATTTCACCCATTATAAACATACACTCACACACATATATCAAGGAACCTTCAGTTTAAGAGTTGAGCCACTTGCAATTCACTCATGCACTGTAAAGCATGAAAATGTAAAATCCTTCTGTGTCATGTAAGCAGCATGCATGTTCTATAATCTCATACATCATGCTCACATACAATTTAGCCTTCCTATGCCCACACTTTCCTTTGGCCTAAAAAGCCAGGGATGTTGGCCCTGACCTGAAGTGGCTGCCATACAACCTGCTCCCTTGTAACCATTGATACTCAAGCCACACACCCCATGTCATAACAATGTATTGTCCCTGGGTAAAGAGGGGCAAGCAGACAGGTCTCACTTGGCAGTACAGAGGAGCATGGTGTGTGTTTTTGAAAAGGCTTGGTTCTTTATGCAGTACCTTTGGAGCATTCTCAGTGTAGGTATACGTAGAAGAAGCAAAGTCCTTGAGTATGAAAAATGTGGGAAACGACTGGTTACACAATGCTGAGCAAATATTGGAAAGGACAAGGAACCATTTTGAATGGAGGCTTTCTGTGGTCTAAGTGCTGCCAAAGTCCTTCACCTTGTAAGTGATGACATGAAAAGATTTATGATATATGCACATGCAAGCAAACACTCATATAAGAATTTATGCTTAATTCTTTTCCGTGTGAAAACCATCACATGAATTATGATGATGAAAACTAAACCTTTGGAGACCCAGGAACTCATAACTCAAAGTTACTAGGATCCCTAAACTGAACAAATATTTCAAGAATCCAACTGTGGTTTGAGAGAACAAGCAGCCATTACTCTATCAGGCTAAAGCATCATTTATGGAGATATTACCCTTAGGGAATCACTGAACCCACTTCACATAGTTCCATTAATCCATAGCATTTGTGTATCATTACTAGATTTTAAAAAACAGAACAATATATGTAGATTATGGTGGTTAATAGGGCATCTGCTATAGCTAGGAATACAAAGCTAATAGTACACATTTTCATGTTACATTCCAATAAAAGACAAAAAATGGGGGGAAAGTTATAATGACACATCATCATGTTTTGATATTAGCCATGACTATACTGTATATCACCAAATTGTTTCTGAGCACAAATATGCTGTATATTCCAAAATGAACTGTACACAGTTTTAAATTTAAGCAATCAATCAAATGTACCACTGCAAAGGCCAAAGAAGTCCAAAAAGATTCTGAGTAGCATTTCACTGAAATATTAATACATCTAATATTGCAATCTATTGTATTTTCCACAAAAAAGCAATGCACTTGCCATATCTGAAAGAGCAAGTATTTTGCTAAAATTCACAACTCTGAGAAGCACTCCCTTTTGGCAACTATTGGGAGAGCTTCAAAGCGGCACACAAATGTTTGCATAAGAGGGGAGTGTCCCCATTGCTGAAGAAACCAGGTTGATCGATAGCGGACATAACTGAGCAACAGGGACCCTCCTTTATCCACAGCAATTTAAACTGAGGGAGGATAAAAGCCTTTTGTGAAGCCATCTTAACAACAGCCACATGAAGGGAGAAGGCAGAGCGAAATAAGATTACTTTTATTAGACGTGAATTCTTCAGAACATACGTTTTCCTTTTTCAGTACAGAGCCAAATTAGTTTCCTCATCATTTTCATTCTAATGGTAAAAATAAAGACTCAACTTCAGAATTATTTTATATTCTGAAGAAAACGTTTTAGCAAATAAGAATCTGTGTTGGTCTGATTATATACAAACCAGCTAGAGAATACAATCTGCCAGTGTAACATGCCATTGTTATGGCATACTGTTGCTTTATCAGGAATAAATACAGAAAATCTAAAGCCAAAGCCAATCTGAGCACTGGACAAGCAGTTTGATAAAATTTGGGACAAGGTGCCTAACTGAAACAGATTTGACCTGGTGATTCTACAGTTCGGAGGGTACATTAAACTCATTAATGTTCTTCCCTATGGAAGTAATAGGGATGTGTTAAGTCTAAGCCACTTTTGCATACATTCACCCACAATCTATCGGGCTTTCATATTAAATGTGATTTTTAAAAAATCATATAAATTTGCATTAAAATACATAATTTAAAACCTGCTCACTTTCAAGATATGCATGTTCTATCCTTTCATTCATCTGGTAGGTGCAGATCAAGTCAATTCAAACTAGAAATGTGCAAAGACTGAATTCCTCAAGCATCACTGGCTGTGATTTCCAACAGTGGTTTGTACTGTAGTAGAAACCTTGGTAGATATCCAGCATCAGAAACCACACCATACATTTAAAACATTCATACCACTTTGTAAGTCATGGCTTCCCCCAAAGAATCCTGAAAACTGTGGTTTATTAAAGGTCTAAGAACTCTCAGTGCACTTACTGTAACAAGCTACAGTTCCCAGGATACTATGGGAAAAGCTTAAATGCATGGTGTGGATGTAGTGGCTCTCAGTTGAAGACCTCTGCATTATAATGGTTAGGTCCTGG
Organism: Podarcis raffonei; assembly: GCF_027172205.1. Taxonomy (NCBI): domain Eukaryota; kingdom Metazoa; phylum Chordata; class Lepidosauria; order Squamata; family Lacertidae; genus Podarcis; species Podarcis raffonei. The sequence continues at coordinate 33,314,767 of NC_070610.1, forward strand.
AAAAAACTAGTCCTCAGAGGGCGGGGTACATCAGAAAACTGTACTGTGTGGGACTAAGAGCCTCTTGACAAATCTAAGCTTCCGCTGAAGTTGGAGAGAACAGAGGATCCTAGGAAACTATATGGCAAGGCTGCAAGAAGTACATCACGACTCTTCAGGAAAAAAGGAGCCATTCAATGACTCCAGTGTACAGGGAAATAAGTTTTATCACTATAATAACTCAAGTGTACAGCATAAAGGCAGGAACTCTGGTTTGCCCCTTTCTAAAGGAAGAATTTGTTCTGGGCGATACAGACCTAATTAAAAATAATTCTGGCTTCCCTTCAATATTCTGGCAGATTTTGCTTTACATTAAAAGGTCTGCTGTAATGGGAATCTACAAAATAAGCTTGAAATATGACTCACTGCTATTGTTTCCTCTGGTTTTTCCTCAGCTTCCTATCCTGCACCGTTTCCCTTGCTCACATGAATGAAACACACTGATGGAAAGATCAGGGCTTAAAAAGATGTTGGTTGTATATACTGAGTAATGGATTGCAATTATCTCACACTGCAGTGCACTTTTTTAAAAATTAAAATAGGTTAGGTGTTGGTTTTCACTTTAGTTTATAGAAACACATGGAGATGGCTTATGCAAAGGAAGACCACTGAGCCATCTAGTGCAGTCCTGTCCACTCCAAATAGCAGTAGCTACCTAGAGGTTAAGCAGGGATCCTTTGCAGCCTGTTTAAATTGGGCTAATAAAATTTTCAGGAATTATAATGTAGAAGATGAGCTCTGCCATTGAGCTTATGGCTCCTCCCTAAAATACTAAGCTACCTTCACTAAATCAAACCATTGGTCTGTCTTGCCGAAAGATGAGAACTATAAATCTAAACAATGTATTTAGCAATACAGGTATAATTTTAATCAAATTATCCTCAAAGCTAGAAATGTACCCCAAAAAAGTCATCAATAAAAATGAGTTAATAACTGTGCAACCGCCAGTAAATTCCAGTAAAATTCAAATGATCCCTAAGTCTTCAGGGTTATTCCTATTGCATATCCTGAACTTCTGTCTCTGATCCCAGTCAGAACTCTGACATGCATGTAGTTGCTGATGCTTCCTAAAGCATGTGAGTACCAAAGGTGGATACTGGGAGTGGTTATTTACAGAGGGTGAAAGTGCCATTAATTAGATGGTTGGAAGGGCACAGTGAACTGTGGCACGTTTCCCACTAAATACATATATGTGGCTATCTGAGTAATTTTATATCTCCTCCAAGGCACTAGAGATTATAAACATTAAAGGATAGACTGGATTCTTACTAAGTAGTACATCCCACTGAACGCAGTAGGACTTTTAAGTAAATGCATTTTTACACTTTGGTCTTAAAATGAAGTCTTCTGGAATCAAATATAAAAATGGGCACCTACGTAACACAGCTTTTGAAGAGGCGTGGGCTGACACCTAGTGGAATCTGCTATGGAAACTAAGCAAACAATTTTTTAATGCAATACTTAATTTTCTTCACACTTTTAGTTGATTTGAAGTGTTTGAGGATTCTCCATTCACCTATATCAGAAATTAAGATGGAATTCTTAAAAAAAAATCTCTCCCCAGTTATGTGGACAGTTGATCCATGTGATCTTTCCTGCCAATGATGGGAGATGGAAACAGCAGTGCCCACGGATAAAGAAGTGAGAGTTATACAAATAATTTGTTTTAATATAATTTTACAACTGACTTAAACAGCGCTATGCAACAAAAATGCAAAAGTGTTGAAAATGAATTAGTACAGCCCTTATTGATTTGTCCCCAGACTCTGAAATGTTGATTCCTATGCTTTTATCATTGAGATAAATGTATGGACGGTTTCTGCTCAGACCAGGAACTGATCATCTGTGCCAGGTTCCAAATTCACCTTTGTCTGCTCACAACATCCTCCCCTGCCCTAGTGGGACACTTATTCACCAGCTGGTTTTTCAAGTTGCAACATATAAGAAAGAGATGGTGGGAGACAATATGCAACCTCCATAGTCCTTATTTGCCATGAGGGATGTAGCAGGCAAAATGTCCCAGAACCCACTTTCCAGTCTGAAACTCTGGACTACTGCTGCCACTGCAGACAAACAAACCTAAATGGTCCAATCGCCTGACTCAACATAAGAGCAGCCCAAAACCTGAGGAGCACCAGGTGTTGTGTAGTGCAGACTATACTGATCTAGAGAGACCTGTGTTTCATTTCATTTCATTTCCCAGGATAGCTGTGTGACCATGGGTGTGGGATCTGGTAGATAGGCATTAATGGTGGGAGGGGCAGGTGCAGTTTTTGTTGACTGCTGTATTGCCCCATGCAAAATTATCATTAACTCCAAGTGATTGTACAGTTGGGGTTAAAATCTAAGCCAGTTTATGGACTGCAGAGTGCGGCTAGCAGGACAATGAGCTAGTGGATCAAGCTGCTTTTCAAAAAGAAAGAGTCTGACAGCCATAAATCCGAACCAAGTTCTACACCATTTCATTATAATGTCTTTTTTTAGTGAAGGATTCTATCTCGTGGATCTGATATATGTGAGCATCCAGAACTGTGCAAATTAGAATACACATGTAAAGAAAATAAATGCTCGTTCAAGTACAGGCCATAAACTCACTGGAAAGAGGTGAGCATAAAACAAACACATCTGTGAACAAACTCGGTGCCCGTGTGACTATAAAACGCTTTTAACTATACTCACAGATTTACACCATTTCACTTTAGCCTTTGAAATGTATGCATTGTAATCATGATGAAAGGGAATGTGCCAGGTGAGGTTTACAATCCAAATAAGTCAACCACCGCCAACTTGCCTCATTTAATATAAGGCAATAGTGCCACCTAAAGCTGAATAGCAGTATATGTACATGCATTTGTTTTAAACTTAACTCCTATATTTGGAACAAGTAAAATGTCAGAGTAGTGAGCAAGCTTTCACTCCTCTTCAGGCAGGATGGTAACATAAGGAGAGCCATGCAGGGTCAGGCCAATAGCCCACCTAGTCTAGAATCCTAGACTACCACCAGATGTCTAAAGGAAGGAGTTGAGCGCCACAAACATGGCGCTTCCTTAAGCACAGTGGATATTAAGCACAAACAGGCAGGTGGTAGTGGTGATGGGGAGATTGCTTGGCCTCATAAAAGAGCCAATTTGCAGTTTATAATAGCATTAGAGTAGGGGTCAGGTAGGTCTGTCGTAAGTGCAAAGATGGTCTTCAGTTGCTACAAAGACTAATGGGGAGAAATGAGCCACTACTGCACTTCTTTCAAAAATGTAACACCATGGCTTATTGGGATGTTTTTCTAACAGTTGTCAGAACACACTGATCCTTTCTAAGCCAGAGAGCAAAGAAAAAGAATAAGAGGGTAGATCTAACATTTGCAAAGTTGAAGATTATTATTAGGTAGTGTACAAGGCAAAGCCCCAATAGGCAGCCAACTGGGTATTGCTTACTTTTTCTCCCGTAGGCAAAGTTCAGTATTAGGTTGTTGGTTTTCTTTCTCAAGTTCTAGGACACCATCACTATTGACAAAAGGCTCCTATGTCTATATAACATCTCTGCTCAATTTTTATGCCATTATAAATTGTAACAGGGATTTCTCACCGCATGCAACAAAATCTTCTCAACCTGACCGTACCCCCTTCATATTGCTTCATATTTAGCTTCAAGAAAATTCTGGTGAACTCAAAAGCTTCTTCACTACTTTGCAATTTTTTAAGGTGATCTTAATATTACACTACTGTTGTCCCACCCCCCCCCTCCCAAGTTAATGTAATGGACCAACCTGCATTTTTTATTTCTTCCATATTTCCTCTAGCCGTAGAAGTCTTCATAAAAGATGTCTGAGGGGAGACTTTGTGCTGGCCATCAGGCAATGGCTTTTTTCACCTGCCTTGCCCCTCCCTCCAGCCCTAGGAGTCTTTCCCAGACCAGGCCGTTAGGAACAGCAGAAACAGCTGGGAAGAAAGGGAGTTCAGGGATACTTTAAAAATATATATATATCAGTTGTGTGTCTTTGCTTCTCAGTTTGTATTGTGTTATTTTATGCACTGTGACTTACTGTTATTTTTATTGGTTATAGCTTAGAAACTATTTATTAAAATGGTTAAGAATGAATTTCTGCTTGTTATTTGCTAATATTTAATTTTATTGTGTACTACTATATTCTATTATATTCTGGACGCAGGTGGTGCTGTGGGTTAAACCACAGAGCCTAGGACTTGCCGATCAGAAGGTCGGCGGTTCGAATCCCCGCGACGGGGTGAGCTCCTGTTGCTCGGTCCCTGGTCCTGCCCACCTAGCAGTTCGAAAGCTCGTCAAAGTGCAAGTAGATAAATAGGTACCGCTCCGGTGGGAAGGTAAACGGCATTTCCGTGCGCTGCTCTGGTTCGCCAGAAGCGGCTTAGTCATGCTGGCCACATGACCTGGAAGCTGTACACCGGCTCCCTCGGCCAGTAAAGCGAGATGAGCGTCGCAACCCCAGAGTCGGCCACGACTGGACCTAATGGTCAGGGGTCCCTTTACCTTTATTATATTCTAATGGATTATTGAATATTACTTTATTTGATATGTTGTTTATTTTAAAGTTGTTTTTATTGTAAGTTTTTTGCATTGGACCTGATTGTTATAAGGTGTGCATTCGTGCTTTTCTTCAGCTTGTAAACTAATACAGAAAGGTGGTATACAAACTAAAAGTGAAATGAAAAATTAAAGTAGCAGAGAAAGATTTTGAAATTATATAGGTATACTAGACACCCCCTTATGTTAAAGCATACTCTCCACAATTCCTGGTGATGTGACTCTGCTTCCGGAAGTGATCCAGATCTGTCATGGAATTTACAAATGACTGAAACATTTGCGTTAAGTTGCTAACAAAATGGCATACTTTACATATACAGTGGTACCTCGGGTTAAGAACTTAATTCGTTCTGGATGTCTGTTCATAACCTGAAACTGTTCTTAACCTGAGGTATCACTTTAACTAATGGGGCCCCCCGCTGCCACTGTGCCACCACAGCGTGATTTCTGTTCTCATCCTGAAGCAAAGTTCTTAACCCAAGGTACTATTTCTGGGTTAGCGGAGTCTGTAACCTGAAGCGCCTGTAACCTGAGGTACCACTGTACAAAGAGCCCCACATTCAATTCCCAGTATCTCCAGATAAGCCTAGGAAGTCACCTGGCCTAAAATGATGGAGAACCACTGCCAGTAAATGTAGGCTAGCCTTCTCTTACCGAGTGTCCTCCAGGTGCTTTAAACTATAGTTCCTACCATCATTTGGCTGGAGAGCATCCAAAAATCTGAAGAGCACCAGCTCTAATGTGGTGCAGACAATACTGATCTAAAGAGAACATTGACCCGACTTGATACAAGACAGCTTCGTATGTAAGTTAAGGGTGACCAAGATCATTCTTTCATTTTATATGACAATATACAATTTGTATAGATATACTTGGTGGAGCAACCAATTTTTCTTTGCAGTTTCGCTTGTCAAATAGTTGTTGTTGTTGGGTTTTTTTTTTGCAGTTTTTAGAATACTAGAAAAAGGATCCCTGCAGAAATAACCATGACATTTGGGCTTTCCACTGAATAATGCTCTACTTGTTCTTTTTTCACTTCAGCTACTCTTGTGCCATTAATGATCCATTCCAGAATCATTATGGGCTACTACTGGGCAGGTTTTTTTTTTGTTTGTTTGTTTTTTTGCAAAAGCTGCCATTCCTGATTTATCAGATTGACTTGTATGAATAACTGCTTTATAAAACAGTTTCTTGCCAGGGGCTCATTTTTTTTCTCAAAACACTTACCTGAACTCAGGATAGTGTGGAGACAGCTTGGGCTCCAGAGCAGGGGATAGGTCACTCTTGCCAGAAGTTTGAACTGATTGCTTGCAGAATTTTCTTCTTCCTCCTCCCATTGCTCCATCTGTTTCAGCTCATCTCACCATCCTTTTCTCCCCCCAAGGCGCCCCCTCCCAGACAAAGAGCCCAAGGGCCACAGGCTACACACCCACTAGAGACACAAAAATACAGAAGTCCCAAACGCTGATACTCTCAACTGTTTTTTTGTAAAGATATGCTGCCTACAGATTAGTGTACCTGTGCCATTGAAAACTTGAGAGCCAGACTTACGTTTCCTACAAAATAGGTTGCTGGGGTAAGTAGTGTAATGGCAATTCTATCGTTATGCAAAGAGCACATGTTGTGGGCAAGAGGGTCAGAGAACAATTACTATTTTCAGCACTACAGGATAATTCCCCAAAGCGGTAAGATCAGAATGAAAGTACATGCATCTATAATTGATATCAATGAAGAACTACCATGACCCACTAGCACTGTTCTAAGATGGTACACTCAGTATTACCGTGAGCAGATTATCAACCAAATCACTACAATCACTATTTAATATTAATAAAAGGGTCTCCTCATTTTACTATGCTAAAGAAGAAAATTAGAAAGTCCAAAAAAGTGAAGAGAAACACAGAGGAACAGGCTAGAAGAATATTTTTATGGAACTCTGATGTCTTGTCTTCTACCTCGATCAATCATTGAGAAACTTCTGTCCTAACTATTGATTCTAGTAGTTTTGTTCTGGCATTTTGGGGGGTGTAGAAGATGGTTCTCACAATCCTTTGCTTAGAAGGATTACAGATGCGGCCCAGAGATAATAAAACAATTCAAGCTTAAGGAACTACCATGTGGTTGCTAAAACCATACCAACCCAAGCTTCATTGCCATTCCACGTAAGCTCACGTACCGCAGATGGAATGGTCTCACTGATGAGGAAATAACACCATATATGAAACCATATAGTTAAAATCTATAGTGGTGCTAATGTCAGGCCTTTTTACCTTTCTAGGTACTCTCATGCACAGTAATGCATGATCCATCTTAAAGTTAAACCTTAACATTCTAGTATGTGGTATTTATCAATAAGGATGGTAAAAGTACCAAAAGCTTGTTTACTTCCACGAGAAGACTCCATGGGTAAAGGAAAGTTGTGTTCATTTGAAACCAGTAAGCTGTTTGCTATAATTCCAGATAAACCAAATAACATACTTCAACATTTTATTTCTAGACACCGTGAAGTGTTTTCTGAAATGTCACATTAATTTTTTATCAACAAGCCAATATACCGTATTTTTCGCCCCATAGGGCGCACTGGCCCATAGGGCGCATCTAGTTTTTTTTGGAGGGGGGAAATAAAGGAACCCCCCCCCAGGCGCAGGGTTGGGGCGGGGGAAGCCCGAGCTTCCCCGACCCCAGAACAGGCTGCTATCCGCAAGCCTAGGGAGCCCGGCGGGATAGCTTCCTGAAGCCTGGAGAGCGAGAGGGGTCGGTGCGCACCGACCCCTCTCGCTCTCCAGGCTTCAGCAAAAGCCTGCATTCGCCCCATAGGACGCACACACATTTCCCCTTCATTTTTGGAGGGGGAAAAGTGCGTCCTATAGGGCGAAAAATACGGTAAGCAGCAGCTGGTAACCTCAGATATTTTCCTTAAGTTCCTTTTGAGTTCTCATAATCATCTTTCTTTACTTGAAAACTAGTGCTGGAATACTGAAATTACTTCTTATACATCAGCTGAATGATTGAGAGGTACTTGCTACTGAAGAGTTTGCAATTTCTTGACTTTTGTGTGTTTAAATGCTTCTATTTTGATATCTGGTTTATTCTATTGTTTCACGGACTTTGTATTATATGCTTACATTTTGCAATGAACATATTGTCTGAGAACCTTTTATTAAGGTCTTTTAATTTCGTCATAGCTTTGGATCTGAAATCTCAAGACAAACATCTCCTACCTATAGGGAAATGTGAAAGACTGGGGGGAAATATGAACTCTCAATACATTCAAACCAAATGAACTGTTTCTGGTTTCAAAAAGTTTTATTTGTAAGAAAGGTATTACCTGTCCTGATAACCAGAACAATAACTTTTTGCCCAAAATTTAAAACAACTATTCACCTTTCCTTGAGATTTCAAGTTCATTTTTTTGAATTGAAAGTTGAAAACAAACCAGACAAATTATTTTCCTTCCATCTCAGCTAAACCTAAAGAAACTCAGTACAGTACCTTTGAATTGAGGTGGGCGGGAGACGAAAAAGCGATAAAATTTATAATGTACAAGTATAAAAATATGTTACTCAAGGTTCAGCATAATAATTTAATAGCTTTTTGCCGTTTTATAAGTATCTGGGAATGGAACAGATATGTGTCCTGCTCCTGTCACAAGAGGTAGGATGCCAGCATTTGGTACGACATTCCATGAAAGAGTCAATGTGATGTTTCTGTTGCCCCTGCAATTTGAACACAGTATTAGTAGAATCATTTGAATACTACAAGCAGTGTACATTGCAATAAATGCTGCAGCATGCAGGACCACGTATGCCAGCATTAAGAATTCGTTAATCTTATTTATCATACAATCCATTGGCCACATGCAAGGGACCAATTTTTCTCACCAAGAAACTATGACAATCATATTTATGACACTTTGCATCTTAAAAACATACCAAACTCTAGATGTGCTAATCTGCAGAAAGTGTCCTCAAAGAGATTACTGTTAAGCATTGGAAGTGCTGCAGATCTCAATAGGACTTGAGAAAACTAATGTATTGAACCCTAAATCCAGAAACAGAAGCACTATAAAAAGTAGAAACTCTGTGAGCCCTTGTAAACCCTCTTTCTGGTTGCTGCTTTACTTCCATCATTTCTAACATTTCTTATATATAAACCCTCTCCTAATATAACTGTTCCCTGTGCATCTTGCTCCCCATCCCCACCCTGCTCATTGTCTCACCCATCGTGCTAATTCGTTTCATCTGTTTAGCTGCTGTAGGTTAGATTGTGCTTGCAGGTAATGAGGCGACTACTCCAAAGTTTTGACAGCTTCCAGCTGGCACAACCACAACATTAAATGTGGCTGCAAAAGACACAAGGGGAACTCGGATTTTGCATACAGTAAGTTATGTGAACTATGGCTGTTTGCAAATGTGTTATATTGATAGAAAGCCTGTGATAAGAAAATGTTTATGTTATTCCACTAAAAGAACGTAGATGACAATGTGAGCGCATTCCTGAAAGTAAACATTCTCTCTGCTGACGAGTTCTCTCAGCTGTATCACTGCATACATATCACAAATACATAATCAAAATGAATACAGGAAGGGAATTTACTCACTTGAGACCATTTCCATCATCAAAGAAGAAGTATTTTGATTTCATGTCTTTCAACAGCAGCTTTGGGTTATCCCCTCTTAAAATAATTTTGTCCCAGAGGACAACCTGGTTCAAAGCCTGCAATTAAAGTTGCCATTAATCACTAAAAGGAATAGAAAATGGCAAAAATTTCTCATCAAGGAAGCTGAATATGGAGATAGCCATTCACCCAGAGCTTGAGGGCTTTCTTTCAGTGATATTGTAAGCGTTATAGGCTCAAAAGTAAACTACATAGTAAAGCATCGGCAAAAAAAATCCTTCCTGAAAAAACATTGTAGCATTACGATAAAAAGAAGTAAACAGTTAATGAACTGCTTTTGGAAAAATTAACATGTAATAAAACAGACTTTGTTACTGTTATCAAGATTTGTATGTGTGCATAGCTGACTAGTAATTCAGAGCTATGACTGTGCACCAGAGAGATTGAGAACTGCAGCCCACTTCCCCAAAATGCCAATCTCACATAAGGTGTTACTAAAATAAATGGAAATTGGAATAAACCAGTATTTCCAGCCTATTTACATGTTTTCTGCAGAGGACTTGGTGGATCTCTCTAGCAAGAATCACAAAATATTTGTGGCAATGTTTCACTGTTTGCCTTCTTTCAGTTTACAGAGACCCTGTTATCACACCACATTAAACCACAGATGGAAACAAACTATGCTTTAATGTAAATATACATTTGCACTTGTGTGCTGAAAAGTTTTGCTCTGCTCCTCTTCTACCACTCATGCTGCGCTGCTGGGAAACAAGACAATTCACCTTGTTATAACATGAATCTGGGCTCATGGATCACCCTTCCACCACAAGCAATAAGCCAAGGAGCTTGAGTACTGCTCATGGTTTGTTTTGAGAGAAACTGCAAACACAGATTTGCCCATCATGACAAGTCAAAATCTGACTTGTTTCCTAGAGGCATTGCAGCAGCAATAACAGGGGAGAAGCAAAGTGAGAATTTTTCAGTAGAGTGCACTAGCAAGCTCCTCATTCACATTAGACCGTAGCTGGTTTTCTATGGTTTTGCATGATGCGTGAACCAGGCCAGAGACTGATGAAACAATCAGACGAATATAACAAGCAGCAGATAATTATAGATTGTGCAATGATCCAAGAAGCCAGAGCATCACTATTCCATCCATGTTTAACTAGCACTATCATGAATACACAGGCATGTTTTCGAAGTTTTTTAGGCAAGGACTGAGGAATTAAAGAGTGGTAACATATCAATTTCAATGTAGCGCCCACTTAAATATTCTACAAACATCAGTGGCACAGTTGTTGTATCAGGATAAAACAGCCATGAGTACATTCGTAGAAGCAGACATTAGAAGGTGCTGGGAACTTTACAACACTAAACATTTGAAAACCAAAGTGTTCCCCTTTCTACAAAGACAACTTTGCGAAACAGATTTCAGATCTGCATCTAAGCTGGAGATATCAATTACCTGCAAACTTTCAGAATATAGAAAAACTTTCCAACTTTTGCCAAACATTAGATTTGTTTGGGTTATTTCTGCTGGGAAGCTGAGTACAGCTGGTTTAAACTGGTTTTGTTGTCCTTTCTGTCAAGGTCAAGCTGACTATGATAGTCAGGCCAGAAGGAGCCTAGCTCTCACTCACTTTTGCTTTCTATCTCTCTTTGTTCTAGTGTTTTGTTTCTGTATGCTACACAGTGGTACCTCGGTTTTCAAACTTAATCCATTCTGGAAGACCATTTGACTTCTGAAACCTGAAGCATTTACTTCTGGAAGCATTTACTTACAGAAAACTCAAAATGGAAGCCGCGTTTCCTGTTCAATTTCCAAGGCGTGTTTGAAAACCGAAGCAGTTACTTCCGGGTTTTCGGCGTTCAAAAACTGAAACGTTCAATTTCCGAGATGTTCGAAAATCGAGGTACCACTGTAGTGTTAAGGTTTAGTCTTATTATAAGTATTGCAAGTTTTATTCTAAGTGCTGCTACTGGATTTTTATGAACTGTGCCAATCCTGAATGTATTGGATTTGTGATCATTATGTTCACTTGCCTCAGTAGCAGTAAAAGATCTGCTGAATGAAGTACAATTGCCTCTGGTCTATTTTTGGGGGGGCGGGGGGACTCTGCTACATGTTTAAGTTTTTTCCTGCTCCCCCTTCGTGAGTCGACAGAAATAACTATATAATTAGTATGCATTTTCATTTAACCACTTTAAAATGTATACTTACATTGTTCTTTGTTGAATATTCTGCTGATAAATACAGAAATAATTGTTTCACATTCCAGTCAAATATACTGTGCAGATGTGTGAACGTTAAGGAACATATACTGTTTCAAATTTTGAATATTTTCAAAAACACTCATTCAGTGCAGATCAACTATCCAAGCATTTTAAAGCAGAAATGTTCTCTTCAGAAGGCATTTCTCAACTTAAGGCTTTTCTCTGTGAGAAACAACATATTAACTGAGGATTCATGACATTTTAATTTTTGTAGATCAAGACCAGCAGCTTTACTTTTGTAAAAAAAGAAAACTGCTACAGGTTCTTATCTTTGTGTTGAAGGGTTGTTGGGGGAATAAGAGGCAGAAAGGAAGGGGTGATCACTCAACATGTCCAAATCTATTTAACTCCCCTGCATTCTGCCATGTGTCCCAATTCTTATTTTATTTTAAAAAAAAATCTTCAAAAGGAAATGGATTATTCATATTGTTTCAAATAAACCATTTTTGCTTATTTTAAAACATTTTTATTCCACATTACCTCAGATGCTGCTTACAATCAATAAAAGCAATACTATCAGATATTGGTATTAAACAGGTAATAGAATACTGTATATGCATGCCAGTCCTGTTTATTCCAGTTATAGGACTGAGGAATTTGGGATTTTGAAGAAGCAAAGCCGAAGTCTCTTATTTACTAGAGTTCTAGGCCAGTATCCAATGACTAGTACAACTAGTTCAGTTTTCAGACTTGTATAACCCAAACAGCAGTTTCTTATTCTACATAGCAAACTACAGATGAAGCTGAAGGGAGTTTCTGATACGACACTGAGTATGCAGTTTCAAGACAAGAAATCCCACTGGGATAATGAAAACACTTAGGGCAGGCCTGCATAACGTAGGGTCTGTGTGCAAATTGCAGTTCCCTGGGGAAACTTCTAACTGAAACACTTGTCCACTGTTTTCACTCTTTATGGAAACACCTGCAGATTGCAGGTGCCTGAAAATAGCAAGGGTGGGCACTCAGCTGCTTCCTGGACTCAGGGCTGCATGGCTGAGTTTGTGCCAGTTTGCCTGTCCTGTTTCAACCAGGCAATGAGAGGGGGTAGGACCAGCAGCAGAGCAAAAAGCAAGACTGGAGGGAAAGGATATGGGTGAAAAGAGAGGAAGAGGGGGGACACACAATTTGGTGAGGAGAGAGAACAGGGAGAGTTGTGACAGAGAGAAAGCAAAGCAAAAATAACGGGCAAGAAAATAAGGGTTAACAAAATGTGGTATTGTTTTCCATGAATAACTTTGTGGCATGGTCCCCTTCTGTTTTTGTTTTGTTTTTTAATGTAAACATTTGTGTTCAGAGTATCCATGGTTAGCTTTAACCATCATTTAACACCAGATTTATAAATTGGTTTGCAAATACTGGGCAACCTTCAGTAATGCAACACCATAGCGCTAAAAGGGAAGGAAGGGGAATTTACCACTGAGATAAGAGAAGTGCGCAAGCTGGTAGCCCACTCAACCATGGTTAAGTAATCAGGTGTGTTACATCAGCACCACGCTAAAGAATCAGGTATCATTATGACATTAATAACAATGCTGTAGTTGAGAAAACACTCAAATATAAACCAGAAATTCTAGCCTTTAATATTTGTATAATGTATTCTCCATTCCCAGCTTTTGTTAGAAGTAGCTTCAAAGATGTATAGATTTTTTGTTTTCTCACCCTCTAGTAACCAGTACTTAAAAACAGGATTTATTCTGAAGCTCTACAAATTTTTATGAAGGATATCTGCAGTAATGTCAAAAGTAATGATTCCAAGGTCACTTCTTTCTCCAGGTCCAGTGAAGTCTTCTACATTTTTCCTAAAAACACACACAAAAAACACATTATTCAAACTTCTTTGCAGCTGGCACAAGATAATATTAGTTTCTTCAGAGAAAGGATACTCTTATTCAGTGGGGAAAAAATGGGAAACACAGGCAGTGCTGAGGCTGGTCCCTTGTAACAGAATGTAGAATGAACAATAATTACAGTTTAAATATACTTCCTGAAGTTGACTTATCTTAGAATCCAAGCCAATAACTTAACTTGGATATTTTAAACATGCATATCTAAACATTCTCCAAAATTTGGAAAAATTAAAAGTTTTAAACAAATATTTCATTAGAGAGTGCAAATGTTCTGTAAGTCATAAATAAAGTATTATGGCTACACAAATGTTTACAGGGTTGTGTTTGGAGGATTCCACTGTTGAAGTAGCAAGGCCAGCTTATTTGTTATAAGGAAGTTACTTTGTGCCAGAGGGCAAATGGGAGGACCCCCTCCCTCACCTGGTTGGTAGTGAGAAGACAAAAGCCACAGTGAGAGAGCGAGAGCTGTGCTAGAAGCAAGCAGAAGTCAGAGAGTGAGAGTCAAGCCTGATTTCTGTTGGAATCCAAGGCTGTGACTATGGGAGAAGCAAGACCTTCTGGGATGTTAATGCTGTGAGTCCCTCCATCATAGGGTGTGTGTGTGTGTGTGTAGATAAACCATACATCCTAAAGACATCAGTCACTCTCTACTGTCCCTAGGAATGAGGAAACCAAACCCTAGGTAAGAGCCTGGAACACTCACACTGCTCGGACATTGGGGTGGCGTGCAACATTATGCAGGGCAGCAGAAGGAAACTTAGGAGTTGGGCAAGAAATTTAGGCAAAAGTGAGCCAAGTGAATGTCACCTGTGATTTCAATAATGTATAGGCTACATAATTTAATTTCCTTTACCTTACAAGTTATAGTTATCATAGCCATTATGTGATGATGACATTTGGCAACTAATGTTAATGTTCCTGCCAAGAGGCACAATACGAGAGAACACCAGAACAAATCTAATTCTCCATGCACTGCCATGCTTTTATTCATCAAGAGCAGTCACATTTAGCACATTTTAACAGCATAGAGGATGATGTTTGAAGCCCATAATTTAACACATTCAGCTGAGATGTTCCTACTTAGCTCCAAATGCACTAAGGAACATAAAATCAGTATGCAAGCACCACAAATGATGCACGGCAATCTATGAAACCATTCAGAGCAACACCAGTCAGCAATGCTGAGAGCAGGACTTGTGTTTGTCAGAACAGCACGGGAATTTGCTGTAAAACAACACTGCCCCCCCCACCTCCAACTGCATGGAAACAGACATATGCTTGGCAATATGCTGCCAGGGCAACAGCCACTGACGTGTGCTAAACCCAATAGCCGAGTTGCCTTTCTATGTACACCCTGGAGGGAGCCTGCCAGAGGGCGGACACTACAGCACCAGCGAGTTCGTGGTGCTCGCTCATTGGCTCGCACAAAGGGGAAATGAGAGAACAGGAAGGAAAGGTCTACTGTTCTGAGACCCATAATCGACAAAGAGAGAAGGGAATCCAAACTTAGGTGATAACACAGAGAACAACGGGCGATTATTGCAGGATCAATAACACACAACACTTTTATCCGTCTTCAAAGACAACCCCATTTAACACGAACATTCCATTGTGCGACTTATTTGCAGCAGGCATGGGACTGATGTGGTGGGGAAATAATAATAATTGCAGGGAGGTGGGGTAACACATCAGCCACTGCCATGGGCGCACACAAAGACATCCTGATAAGTTATGCCCCCGCCCCAAATCACTTCGAGGACCACAGGTGAATATTAATGGAGCGAAGGGAGATGGCTCGTTGCAAAACTAACGTTTTGCACATGAGAGATGCTCCACAAGGGGGGTGGAGGATTTTGGGGGGGGGGGGTTAAGGGAGAATACTTTGAAGCAAGTCAGGCTTCGCCTCCTTCTGCACCCCAATCTCCTCGCCCCACATCCTTGCTGAGAAAGGGGTGAGGAGAACCTTTTCCGCCCACTACTCGAAAGACTTCGAAGAGGCTCAGCCCCCAGAAGGAAGAGGAGGAGGAGGAGGAGGAAGAAGAAGAGAGGACCCCCAACCCTCCCCTCGTCCCTCACTCACAGCATGACCCGCGAGACGGCGATGCTGACGGGCACCGTGCGCTCTTTGAAGGCGGTGGTGATGAAGCAGCCGAAGGTCAGCGCCGCCATCACGCTCAGCGAGAAGGCGAAGAGAGAGTTGGCGCGGGTCAGGACGGTGTTCATCTCCCCCGCCGGCCGCTCCGGCCTTCACCACACACACACAAACACGCACGCTCGCTCCGGCCCTCTTCGCCTGCCCGCCTGCCTGCCGGCCGGTCGCGCCACCCGCCTCCGCCGTCTCAAGCGCGCAGGCAGGACCAGCGAGCGAGCCTCGGGTGGCGGGGAAGCGGACGCGGGAGGAGGGGGGGAGCTGCTGCCGCTGCCGCTACCACCGCGCTGCGTGGCTGAAAGGGAAAGGAGGCCCGAAACGGCCGCCGAAAAGCCGAGCCCGCCCAGTCGCCCGCGCGAGGAGGAGCCCAGCCAGCGTCCCTGCCTCCCTGCCCGCCTCCCTCCTTCCCTCCGCCTTAGCTCGGCCTGCCCGGAAGTCTCATCGGCCTCGAAGAGTCGCTTCCGCCCGCCCGCCGCAAGAAAAAAAGAGAGATAAAAAAGGTTAGAGTGATAGTAAGGGAACCACCTTCTGGCATGGAATGGCTTCTGGCTATAGAATAGTCGGAGCTTCACGGCGTGTCCGTGGGAGAGTGAACGGAGAATAGCGGCGGCGGCAGCAGCAGCGGCATTTGGGGGCGGGAGGGCAGGAAAGCGGCTACCTTCGCCTCCGCTGCAGCCCGAGCATGGCTGTCAACGTTTACCTTTTTTTAAAGGGAAATTCCCTTATTCCAAATAGGATTCCTCGCAAGAAAAGGGAAAAGTTGACAGCTATGAGCCCGAGTGGGGGGTGGTATTGGGGCGCCTCTTTCGTGGCATTTGCCATGCAAGGTGAATGTCTACCCAGAAGTCAGCTCAATAGGGCTTGTGCGTTTAGAGATCGCAAGTCCTAGTTATATGCATATTAGCGACATAAGCTTATCTACATATCCTGGTTTGTAGTGTAATCGTTCTGCCTGCATCTTGATGACATGCCTCCTCTGTGTAGTACCGCGATGGAAACCTTTGCTGGTGAGGTTTCATTTCGCTAATAAAGACTGTGTTTTGTTTTGTTTTTGTTTAAAAAAAGACTGGATCGGTTTTTTAAACAAACCTTTGTTAGAGAGTTATTTTAAGTCATTATTAACTTCAGTCACCGCAAGCACTGTGGAGATCGTGAGGTTTGCTCAGGATTATGATATAATCACTTTCAGGTACAATCCACTCACTTGCAGCTACTCCGAAGTTGAATGAATTGTGGCAAGGTGATAAAGAGAGTCCAAATCAGCACCGTGAGAATGGACTATAGTAAACTCTCACTATAGCTCTCAGCTACCCCATCTTCAGGGAGGGGGGCAATGAGCAATGGACTTTGTAGGGCATTTAAAAAACCCTTTAAAATAAAATAACCCAAAGAAGACTTGACGTTGGAGAAACTTAAACTTAGTCCTTCCTTCTAGAGGAGGCCGCGCGTTGTTCCCAAATCACTGCACCGAAAAAAACCGGAACATCTCCCTTGTTGCTGCCTTATGAGCAACCGCCTTGCTACCACTCTGAAGGTAAATAGTCAAGGCGTCAAAAATAGCCAGGAAATCCGGTCTGCAGGCAAAGGAACAGTCTAAACTCCCTTATGGTTGTCTCCTGTTTCGAATCCACCTATGAACCGATCTGTATGGAGGGAAGTCAAGCTTCTACACACGGAAATGCAATGCAGTGCCTTGCCCCTTAACAAGCTGTTCAAGTGACAAGGCTTATGGGTGCCTGAAAGCTCTCACGTGGGGAGTGTGTGTTTTAATTCAGTATATTTTGACATCCTGGCTAGGATCTAAGAAAAGCAGGAACTAGTTTAATAAGCCCGTGCAAAATCTGTTTGCTATAAACACCAACTCCCCATGCTGCAAATCAAGCGGGTTTGGGTTTTGTTTTAATTAAGAGTTTCAAAGTAATTTGGTTTGGAGGAGGAACTTTTCAAAGAGGTGAAGTTAAAATTTCCACTGAATTCAATTACTGTAGATCCTAGAATATTTTTACTAACTAATCTGCAATATGTGGTTCCTAAAGATACAGGGAAATGGCTCATCTATATCATATTAGCAACCAGTAAGGATTATTTATGCAAAAAGCAGAGGCAGGGGAAATAGCTCCCATTTAAGAGAAGTTACATCAAGGATAGCAAAATCCCCTGGATTTTATGGGTACAACATGGCAGGCAAAAGAGGCAGAGATCTGAATAGGTAGTATGCAATAATTTTTGAAATAGTAAATAGTGGAAGATGAGATGTTCACCTTTCTGTTTAAGAGAATATGTGATCATAGAGCTTCCACAAATTACGATGATCCTGAGCTGTGTATAATTTTTTTAATAATATGTGTTTTACTTCCTTAAGTAATTGTTTATGGATTTGGTGTTTTTTTCTTGACAACTTTAATGATTATTTACCACCTATTATTACTATTTTATTTATGTGGGCTTGGTTTCTTAATTAGGACTATTTGTGTTCTTTTTGTAGTAATATTTTATTTATTAACTTGCCATGATTTATTATGAACTGTTAGAATTGGTCTTCATTTTTAACATTTCTTTTGCTAAGGTAACAAAAAAGGAAAGTCAGGGGCAAAAGAGAGGAAGGACCCAAGACTCAAACCCATGCTGAAACATCACAGATCAGTTTCTTTGCCATTCAGCTCCAGCAGCATCAGACAAGCATCAGGGAGAAACACAGGGTCTGTAGGAGGAGCATGGCTTGTTGCAACAGGGCTTTTTTTTATGTTTCACATACAAGACATCCCTAGTTTGAATCCAGGATACCCTAGGAAAAAGTATAGGGTTTTGAATGGCACTGAAGCCATTCACCTGGCTCCTGCATGGCCCAACCAGCTTTTGGTCTACTATCTTGCATCCCACATAACTCCTCCCACTTTTCTGATAGGCCAGCTCTGCTAGGAAACATCTTCGTAAGCTTCATTGATGCTCCCCTTATTCTTAGCCAACTGTCTCATAGACCCTGATGGCACCATCCACCCACCTGTGCACCTTGAGAGGCCTACCTGAGTGAGCAAAAGTAGAGAGCCCACTGCCCCTGAGGTCATCATGCTGCCTGTCTCCTCCCTAGGGCCATCAGAAGCCAAGACAAATTAGGCCTCCTCTCCTACATTATTTAGTGGCCTTTCCTCATAAGCTCAAAAGTTGGATCTCTCTCCAAAAGTTGGATCTCCAACAGCCCCCTGGTCTTTTTACCTGCTGTTTAGTCTGTAGCGACTCTTTCACTGGAGGCTGGCTCTTCCCTGACCCTGTCTCGGAGAACGTTTTCCCGCTCATGCACTCCTTTTCCTGCTCATGCACTGCCAATCATGTTACCAAGCAGCAGCTGTGCTGGGCTTTGTGTTTGTTTTGTGCTGCCAGACATTTCTAGCCTCGTGACTAGTTCATGTGGCAGTTTTTTCCTTCTGCCTAGAGCCTTTCCATGCACGATTGTTTCCCCCTTTCGTTCTCCCTGACTTCTCACTGTTAATCTCAAGTGTTGTAAACAGGCCAGGTGGGATGTTTTGAGAATGGGTAGCATAATTAGCCTGCGTTTGTTCTCCCTGTGACCTTGCATATCTCAGAGTGCCTTTTGCTTCACCATATGTAGGTAAGCTGTGTTGGTTACTTCCCCTTTTGATCTGGCAGCAGCGGCATGCCTGTCACAGCTACTGCTTTGGGATGGAATTCTGCAAACAGCTGTCAGATAAGAGATGGATTGGTGTACTGGCTGGCGATATCACAAAGGCACTGAAGTTGCCACCCACCTCTGCGGCTCTGAAGTGGCTCACCCTAGCTGCAATTCCTGGAGAAAGAGATATGAAAGGGGTCAATGGTTGTAGATTACTCAAACACGGAATATTATTTATATTTCCTAAAGCTTTTAAACAAGCAACACTACTTCTGCGCACACTACTGAAGAGGACAGGCTCACATTAGTGTTGCACACTCCACTTTTCCAAGCACTGAGATGTAGGAGCACAGCACTTACCAAGATTTAGAAGGCCACTGCAGGGTTATTGGCATTTTATGTTTGAGGGTGGGATTTTTTGTGTTTTTTTACACAAATATACAGGTTGAAGGTAGGTGGAGGTACAGCTTAAACATTCCAACAGACAATCAGAATTCACTGTTTCCACATCAGATCTTTAAGGATACACCCAGCACCACAAAATGCTGTTAATTCAGAGTCCAAGAAATTGGGTACAGTATCTCTGTTTCCCCCCAAACCATAGTTTGTCTTCACAAGCTGGCTATTTCTTGCACAGAATCCAAATGATTCTCCAGTTACTTCCTAGGCCATTTATCTGTAATATCCCTAACAAAGGAGATACTTGCCAGGGCCATCCTGTCTAAACCCCAAAGCTTCAAACCCTAGAAAGTTGGAATAGCTATCAGGCAAACAAGACTATGTTTCTTTTAAGCAGGGGTGACCTGGTGGAGGAGAGAGTCTAGTCTTTTGCATCACGCCTTAGTTTCTCAATCCCCTTTAAAAAACAAAAAACAAACACACAATCAATTTCCCTGCAGGGCAGCTTTCTCTTTGAAAGTCTGCTTAAATTTGCACACACACACACATACACACACACACACACACACACACACACACACACACGCACACACACATATATACACACATACACACACATCTGCATATACAAATTTGTATCATACGTTTGTGTCAAAGAACTTGGTGACACCTCTGCTTTCAAGACCATATTAGTATTTGAGAATGTGTCCATTAGTAGAAATCTGAAACACAGCCTTAGCTGCACAAGCTCATATTAAATGGTATTTCAAGCAAAGCCACTGGTGTTTAAACATACATCCAAATTGTTAAACAACATTCATTATAACAGGCATAGACAAATGTCTCCAAAATTGCATCAGCTTCCTTCCCTTTCAGGGATCTGTCCTAGGCATAGCCTAGTTAACACACCAAGCCCTTTTTCCTGGCTTGCCTTTCGATTTCATTCTAATTAAACAGAACTCATCCTTTTAAAATAAATATGTTGAGAAAATGTAAGAACATTGCTATAATAAAAGATCCAACAAAACTGTGTATGTGTGTTTATCACGTTTTGAGGGAGGGTGACAATCTTCTTTTAGATTGACAGCAGGTGATTAAAACTGTGGAGTAAAACAAGGAACAAGTTGTAAATCATACTGTTTGACAACTATTCTTCAGATGCAAAACTGATGTGATTATGCACAATAGATATGTGAGCTGTGGAACGAAGCTACTGTTTTAGTATGGAGTGTCATATTCAAAGTGTTTGAAACTGTTTATATGTGTTCTTCTCCAGCTGAAATACCATCACACTAGCAGGAGCTCAAGTGAACTCAGTGCTATGTACAGTATAAATAATCCCCATATTTTGAGCTGCAAGCATCATGACCAGCTGATATTTTCTTTCCTCAGCACCAGCTGTTCCCTAGGAGTGTCTGGCTGGAGCCATACTATCTTACTGACATATTTCGGAGCTGTATCTAAACACTGACAAAGCCTCTTGTGCAGCAATGACTGTCGTAGAGGAAAATCGTCCTTTTGCCCAACAACTATCCAATGTCTACTTTACGATACTTTCACTTTTCTGCTTTAAGCTTTTTGTGAAAATCAGCCTCGCAATACTCAGCCATTTCTATATTGTAAAAGGGAACCGTAAAGAGGCAGCAAGAATAGCTGCTGAGTTTTATGGACTTCCTCAAGAACAAGGTACGCTTTTGTTTCCTTTATCACCTTTGTCATTTCTTGTTATTGAACTGCTAACTTATAAAAAGTATTTTCTTTTAAGCCAACTAATTGTAATTTTCCATAATCTTTAGGCAACCTGTTACTGACCAGATTTTCCCACTTTATTTTCACATTGAATAGTATTTCATAGAATCAGAATTGTAAAGTTGGAAGGGGCCATGAGAGTCATCTAGTCCAGCCCCCTGCAATGCAGGAATCTGTCGCTCAACATGGGGCTTGAAACCCATTACCCTGAGATTAAAAGTTTCATGTTCTACCAACTGAGCTATAGGTTGTCTTATGATTACTTTTAAAGCAGATTCAATCTAACATGAGTAAAATGGTAAATTAGTAAATTAAAATTGTGAAATTAATCTTCGTTTGCTATGGTTCTCTTTTTATCAAATGGAGGAAGGAAAATGCCTATAAAGTATTGGCTGACATTCATAATGCTTGCATAGGGTAACTACAGCTCCTTGTTTACCAAGCTTATTTGTGCCATAACACTATCCAACTTTTAATGCAAAACTATAACATAGAGTGGAACCTGATTCTTAATATTTTTGAAGATAGTAGTAGAATCCATTTTTCATCTGGTTTATAAAATTTCAAGCATTTATATTATGAAGATGCGATATTTTTTGTAAATGTGTTCAAAAAAGTATATATATGTCACAAGCTAAGCATATAAAGAGCTCGCTTTTCTTAGGCCTCAGCATTCAGCAATTCACTCCTAAGCAATATGCAATTGTGGTCTATATGAGTAAGCGGAGGCTGCACTGCAGCTTTTGTGTGTTGTTAGTCAGCTTTGAGTTCTTTATACTCAAAATCCCAGAAGTATGTGTGTCAAAGGAGGCCATCAGTTCTAAACAAATGGGTACGGGATTTTACATTATGAGATTTATGATCACTTGATTCTTTGGTGCAGCCAGGTTTAAAGATTTCGAGTTCTGCCCATGATATTGCAGGAGCCAGAGGTGTTGCTGGTGCCAAGGATTGTCCAAGTCCAGGAAGGATTCTTATCTGGCGGCAAGGCCTGAAGTAATCATTTGGCATCCCTTGACCCAGCAAATTATTAACACAATCCTGCAACCAGTGGCGGAGCTTCATGCTCCGGCACCAGGGGGCGGAGAGCAGGTGGGGCGGGGCTGGTGCGCATCCCAGGGGCATGGCATGCGTCCTGGGGGTGTGGCACACCGCCTTTGGGGGCATGGCGCCCAGCGCAGGAGGGGGGTGCAGCCACTATGGCACCCCACCGGGATCACGCTGCCGGGGGCGGTGCGCTCCCCCCACACTCCTCTTCCTCTGCCAGTGCCTGCAACTGCCTCCTCCCTACAAACTGCTTGTGATGTTTAATTATCAATTGGGAATGGTTTAATGCCAACTCACCGGTTGTTGTCCCAGCTATCATGATCCCAAATACTATGTTTAAAGAAAGAAGTTAATTTTCAATGTGGTGTATTTCCTCATGACTATATGCAGGGGTCAGAATGTCTCCATCCATGACACTAATACATCCATGAGCCTCTCTTGTATTTGTTCCATGTGTAAATATTGTTAATGCAATGTATTTAAATGCAATGTAGTTCTACTAAAAATAGGTTTGCAATATAAACTAAGGTAAATATAAGTCAATTTAAATATCAAATGTTTAAAAATGCTCTTAACAGGAAATGACAGCTAGAGATTTGAAGAAAGTTTCCCATTTATTTATTTAAAATATTTTTATACCACCCTTCATCATAACAGATTTTAAGGTGTCGTATATCATAAAACAGTGTAATTATCAAATAAGTAAGATATCAGAAAAACAACAACCCAGAACATAAGCCTCATACTGTTTTAAAACTGAGCTGAATGCAGATGGGATACTATTTAATGAGATATATTATACTTCATTTCTCTGTTATTGAGTATTTTCTCTTTCTCTGAGGTGACATTGCCACATGTTTGCTTCCAATGGAGTGCTTCTGAAATGCATCCTATTAAGAGTACATATTGTATGGAAGCTGGTCATCCAAGTTTAGTTTTATGGAAAAGCGTTTTCCAGTGCCACCCTATGGGAATGGCTGACACAATGGCTAATTCTAATGCATGTCTTCATGGGAATCATTCCAAAAACACTCGCTTGGAGCGACTGGAAGAGATTCTAGACATAAAATATAGCAACAACTAGCATTAGGAAATTAGATGGGATGGGTATGTGTTAAAGTGCTAAGAGTATTTCCTTTGATAGAAATGAATGGCTAGAAGTTAGATACATTCCCAACAGCATTATCAAATCAGGAAGGAATTTTCCCCCAGGTTATTCTGAAGGTTTCTGTCTCCTTTGTGGTTCAAAATACACCCTCAACAGAATGAATCATCCTTATTTTAGGCAATACTTACAATATTGCTTTGGACACAAAAGAGGTTAAGTTGATTGAATTGTTGCAAGGATCTAAGTGCAGTTCTTCCAAACAACATTCCAGCTGCAATTAAGATTATAGATATTATGATTTGCGTGGTAGGGAGAAATGTTTTATGTTATTTTCCTCTTTCTAGTACATGCATGGGGAACCTCTGCACTGGGCATTTTCCTGGAATGACTCCCTAGGCTGGAAGTTGGGTGTCTGCATATATAGGCAATCCCTGATTTGCACAGGGGTTGTATTCCAGATCATCATGCGTGGTGGCAGAGCGTGTTTAAGCCTACCCTATTACGCACACTTTTCCTGCCACTTCCGAGTTCGCAGCGGTGCGCATGTGCATGGTCATATGTGCTTTGAACGTGCTCAAAATGGCCATGTACTACTGCATGTCAAAATATATACCTTTTGTGCAGAGTGGAGATAGAACTCCCATAATACAGTGGCTGATGACTCTCCACAACATTATGTGAATGTATCAAAGGAGCCATCCCCATGGAATTTAGCAGGGGTTACTTCTGAGTAACGTATAATTACTGTGACATAAACCCACACTAGAAATTGTGGGTTAATGGCAGGGACCCCCCCCCTTCCTAAGCCAAGGTTGATTTCCTCAGAAGTAAGGTAAACCTCATTGAGTTCAATAAGACTTATACCCAGGTACACAGGGTTGCAACCTACATCACTCATCTCCTTTATTAGTCATACCTATGAATTGTCCCCATAAGCTCTGGAAATTCCATAGAAGCTCATATTTCTTGATGTGTTATCTGAAGAGGTTGATGGCATTCATACAGTCAGGAATGATAAGTAATGTTTTCCTACTACCCTGTTTAACAATTGCAACTGATAATGTCACTCAACAACAGTTGTTGGGCGAGGAAAAATAGTACAAGATGTTTTCTCAGCTCACATTCCAGATAGATCATAGTTCTATTAATAAAAACTATATAGGAACATCCTAGCTTTCTAGGTATAATAGAGCTCTAGTGGTCATGAAAGGAATATGGCACACGGTACCCAACACATAAAAACAGCAGGATTTAGCATTTTATTTTTCTTAAGCTGTGTAGTCAACAGTTGAGCACTGTGGTTTTACATGAGCTTTTTTCTTAAAAAACATGTCCACCAAATGATTAATATGCAGAGATTTGTTGAGATAGTATAATGAGATGAAAAAATGGTTTAAAATAACATCCCCCCAAACCCAGAAGCATTCCTTTTAGGAATGGTGCAGATGGAGGTTCCCAGAAGTCAGGAGGAAAAAAATTATGTATGCAACTACAGCAGCTCAGATTTTGTTAGCCCAAAAATGGAGGGTGGGAGAGGTCCCTAAGAAGGAGGAATGGCAACTTAAAATGATGGAATAAGCAGGGTTAGCATACCTAACCAGCAGAATAAGAGAACAAGAAGATCGAGTCTACAAAGAGCAATGGAAAATCTTGGTAGAATATTTGGGAAATAATTGTAAACAAGTGAAAACGCTAGCAGGATTAAGGTAAATTCAACAGTATAAAAAGATGAGGTAATATGAAAAGGGGGATGGGATTAAATGGTTGTAATGGTTGTAATAGAATATGCGTAATAATGGGAAAATTAACCATGAAAAGAAAAGAACCATGGAGAAGAAGAGAAGTCAATGAATGTATTATTATAATGGTGGGTATTTAATGGTGAAAAATGTATAACTGAATATTTCAATAAAAATATCTTTTAAAAAAGAGATTTGTTCAGGTATAATGAGTTAGTTGCATTCATATAGATGGTTGGGGTTATCACTTTCCCCATTTGAAGTGGACTTTCCCTTGTCAAGATCTTGAACTCATGGATAAAGCCATAAAATCTCTTTCTTAATATGTGCATCCCTAATATAGTATTCATACAGGGCTGGTTTCTCCCTTCCTTACTCTGACTCACTGGGCATTTTTGTAGGCATGGATTCTATTGCATATGCTGCATAGAGGGTCAAGGCCTTCTCACTGTGTAGTGTCTAGGGCCACCAATTCCTGAAAGACAACGTTTTAGTACCTGGGAGGGTCCTAGGGGCAAAGCCTGACAGGTAAAGCAGCTATGCGCCATACTTTACAGAGGGCAGTCCTCTCTTTGAAGGGTTTTCTGGTCCAAGACCAGTTTAACAGTAAATAACCATAAGGGAAAGCAGGAACCCTGAAGTTCCCAATCAACAATTAGCACCTGGACAGCAGACTGAACAGATAGGCCACCTAGTCAGTCTTTCTCATTATAGTGAAATGAATTGTATTTCTTTTTAAATTATATTAAGTAATTATGAATATGCATCTTTAAATACAAATTAGCATATGAAAAACACAAGCAAATATTTACTATTGTCCTTTTTCAGGTGATATATTTCCTCTTTTTGGCAATATGCAAGTCACATTCCTGCTGGCAGTCTCAAAGGACAGTAGCTGGGGTAGAGCCCTGTACTCATGGGCAGAAGACAAGTGAAAACACTGTGTAATCTAGGTATAGACCTGTTCCATGTGTTTACTTGTTCCCTGCCACCAAGCATTACATTCATCCATGATATCAAGCCATCATCACATATCATTCTTACACAATCCAGATTCCAACGGTGTCACAAAGGAAAAACTAAAATTCCATTTATAACTCAAGCAGATGAATCTAATGTTCACATTAAACCTCACCCACAATGCACTTGCATGCAACAAATTATTAAAAATTATTTAATTGCCTTCTAGAAAACACAGAAGCTGAGATACTTTCTGGTCTTTTTTCAGATTATGGCAAAGAACTCAAAATCTATGCAAAGCAGATCTCTTTCCTTCTTTTTCCCATGCAGGTTTGCATCCTCCCTTTCATATATGCTCATTCATCCATTCTGTCTCACAGACAGACCATAATCTCTCTTTCACATGTACATGTACATGTACACACACACACACACACACCCTTCCCCATAGTCTGTATCTGGTAACTGTTGCTGCTTTGTTCAGCAGTAGTTATGTGAGATGGCTCCTTTCATTCATGTAGGAGGTCTGAGGATCTGTGTGCTAAGATAGGGGCTGGATCTGCTAAACCATCCAACTAAGACAGAGAGCAGGCATGTGGCAAGAGGTTGACTGGTTCAGTGAAGCTGAATGGGCTAGCCCAGTTGTTCCTTCTGGCCTTTACTGTCCATCATTTTTATCCTCCCCCTCCCCAATAAAATCCAGAGCGAATGAGTAGTAAAACAATCAACCTGACACTCACCACCATTCACAACAGGGAAGGAGAGTGGTCTAAAAAGTATGGCATGAGCCATATCAGTGATTGCGTGCCAAGGCCCCATGACCCGCAGTTCCCTAGTGGATAAATAAACACACAGACAAGTGGATTTTGGTTTATGGGTTTGAATAGGCCACAACTTTATCAGTTATAGATGTGAGCGGTTTGGCCTTAGGCAATGGGTGAAGCCAGACTATATATTGACTCCTGCCCATCTGCCGGGAGACCAGCTAAAGGTAAAGCACCAATAGGGGGAGTCCTATGACTTGAATGGGCCCTGGCTGTGCCGCGGTTTAAATTTCCTGTGGTCACGCCTACAGCTAGCACTGATTCGTCAGCAGGGCTGCCCCGGGCAGAGCCCCACCCAGCGCTGGCGACATAGCTGGGCAGTGACAATGAGGGGGCCGATCTCTGCCCCCAGCCGGATCACTGCGGAGCCCGATGCCTGGCTGAAATGCCACCCACCAGAAAAGGTAAGTGGCCTTTTGAATGCCTTTCGCATCAAATACTTCCAGCTTTTCTGTCTCCCAGAATAAGGATGTTCCTGCACACGTATGCAGAATTTAAAATGAATGAAAAAAATACGCCATTAAAAAAAATCTGGTTGAAAAAAGCAGCAAGGAGAATGAGGCCAGAGAAAAGGGGGGCTGTGAGAGGGGCTAGAAAGGGGAGAAGATGTAAAGCAGGCATAGGCAAACTTGGTCCGCCAGATGTTTTGGGACTACAACTCCCATCATCCCTAGCGAAAAGGACCAGTGGTCAGGGATGATGGGTGTTGTAGTCCCCAAAACATCTGGAGGGCAAGTTTGCCTATGCCTGATGTAAAGGTTCAAGATATGTGATTTGGCCCCCAGGTGCAAGTGTCCCACTCCCCACATTAATCCATCCTTTAGACAACACTAGATTTGCTAACATTTATGGCCGGAATCATAAATGCATTGGCACCTAGAAAAGCTTAAGTTAGTTAAACAGGACCACAAGATAAGTAAGCTTCTTTTACTGGGGATACCACTACTGTAATAAGATCATTACTCTGGTTAATCTGTGTTGTAACTTTATCCCAGATTAGTCTCTTCTGTTTGCTTGTTCATGAAGATTTTCTTCTAGCACTACAAGGGGGTTATTTAGTGCCATGCCAAAAGAGTATTTGCTCTGGTTTACTAACATTTACAGTTTATGCTCCTGTTTGGGTCAACGCACGAGAAGGTAGTTTAATAGCTCTTTACAACTGTTACTAATGCTTAGTCCTTTCCCCCATAAATTGTGGCTGGGGAAACCCAGCCAGATGGGCAGAGTATAAATAATAAAATCATCAACATTATTATATCTCACAATGTTGTTATTAATATTATTTATTAAATGTGTATACTGCCCTTCATCTGAAGATCACAGGGTGGCTCACAACCCAAAAAAAGAACACGAAATACATAATAAAACAAAAATAAAAGCAAACCAATAACGCTCCCCAACACGTTTAAAAGGCCAAAATAGTAATCAGCAACCTGACCACCAAATTCTGCACCAGCTGAAGTTTCTGAAGAATCTTCAGAGGTAGCTCCACGTATATGCGTTATAACTTAGAGGTTACCAGAGCATAGATGACAGAAATTAGGCTGCCCCAGTTCAGATAGGGTCACAACTGGGCCACCTTCTTAAGCTCTGTGCCACTGAGGCCACCTGAACCTTGAAAGACAGCAAAGGATCCAGGAGTACCCCTAAGCTTCACTCCTTCAGAGGGAGTGTAACCCCCTCTAGAGCATGCAACCTCCTTTCCATCCAGTCTAGGGAACTGCCCACTAACAGTGCCTCAGTGTTATGTGAATTGAGCTTCAGTTTGTTGGCTTTCATCCAGTCCATTACCAAGGCAAGAAAAGGTCTAGCACATCCACTGCTACACCTGCAGATGGAAAGGAGAAATAGAACTACGTGTCAGCATATTGCTGACAACATACTCCAACACATGAGATAAGCTTACTTAGCGGTTTCATGTAGATGTTGAAGAGCATAGGGGATAAAACTGAACCCCGAGGAACCCCACATTGAAGGCTCCACAGAGCTGAGGAGCACTCCCCAAGCATCACTCTCTGGAAACAACCATCCAAGTAGGACCAGAACCACCGCAAAGCGATGGTACTCACCCCTAACTCAGACAGCAACTCCACAAGGATAACATGGTCAATGGTATGAAAAGCCACTGAGAGGTCGAGAAAAATTAATAGGGACACATTTCCCATGTCTCTCTCCCAGCAGTGATTATCCATATAGGGTGACCAAAGCAGTTTCTGTGCCGAAACCAGGCTGAAACCCCGATTGAAGGATCTAGAAAATCTGTTCCCTCCAAAAGCACCTAGATCTTGTTACAATCACCTGCTCAAGAACCTTGCCCATTACAATATTAATATTTCAGTTTTGCAGTAGAAACTTGAAAATACTCTGCCCATTGCAAAATGGCCAAAAATTGCTTTATAAATTAATTTGCAAAATGCTTTACAATTGTTATTATGCTTGCTTTCAAAACATTTCTGGGTGACAGATCCCTACTGTGCCCTCCCCCCCCCCCTTTACAAATGGAGAACCAACATAACCAGGGAAGTCTGTCTTTCTAGGACAAGTGTAAGCGAGGGGGAGGAATCAAACACCCTCTTCCATTTTAACTCGTGTAAACAGACCCAGGCTGCAGCTAAGCTGATTCTTTCTTGTTTTATAAATAGAACATGCCAATGCAATCCTTTCCTTCCCTCACTCTAGCTGCCCGTCCTGCTAGTAAATATTGCAGGATGGTGTAGCAGCTATTTTACTGCAAGTACAACCAGACATCTTGTGAGAAAATGACAAGGAGGGCCGAGAGCAGTTAGCACTTTGTGGACATTCCAGAGGGAAGAGCATCTGCATTAATGACACGCAGGCTTTGGCAGGAGGGAAGAGAACGTTAAAATCATGTCCACAAACACTGCGGTTCAGAGGAGCTGCACTAAACAGAATCTCTCAAAGAGAAGCCTAGAATGCATAGGGGAGTGTTCTGCGAAACGAAAAGCTAGCTGGGGTATTCTCACCAGTCAAGGTCAGTACAGCAATCATTTCAACAAGCCGATGGAGGC
Source organism: Podarcis raffonei (assembly GCF_027172205.1). Lineage (NCBI taxonomy): Eukaryota > Metazoa > Chordata > Lepidosauria > Squamata > Lacertidae > Podarcis > Podarcis raffonei. The sequence goes on from NC_070610.1 coordinate 33,344,734, forward strand.
TCCAGAATTTTCTAATGTGAACCATTTTTGCAACATCAATTTTATATCGTGACTGTTTTCCTAAATTAAATATTTCAATGTTATTGTATGATAATAGAAAGATAGACACAGCTTTAATCTAGTTTTCTTTTAGTGTGAAATTAGCTACAGCATGTTTTGTCTGAGGTATGCTTTTGCAGATGTTGAAGTCACATTCAATATACAGCAAACCAAATGCCAGTGTTGCTAAGTACCAGGGACTGTTTACAGAGCTGAAGGGCTGGAGCGACCTTATATGTAAATTGTAAATATACATGGGGAGGTAAACAAGGCAGGATACCTTGTAAGAACTACATGTGACATGCAAATACTGCAGATATTAGTTAATATTATATAATCTGTCTGTGTGTGCCTGCATTCAGAAGCACTGTGATGCATACAAAATAAGTTTACAATAACTATGAAAGGAGCTGTGAAATTTGTTATAAGTTCCTGTCATTTATATGCTACCAAAAATCAATAAACCTGGGTCCCCTCCACCTGAGTATCAGTTTATTTCTGGATTGGGTTCCACTTTGGAATCATTATTGAAACATATAGATTCATTTATTCGAGACTTGGTTCCAGCTTAGGGTCAAACTAGATGTGATGCTAACTAACCACAACCCAGAATTCTGGGCTTGGAATCCCCCCCTTTAAAAAAAACAGCTGTCATGGAGGCTCTGATTCAGATTTGGATTGTGGCACACAGGAGAAGGTTTTTACCCATTTCCTCCATGCCATTTTCCCTGCCCCCAGGTGTTACTAGTCTTGGGCAGAACAATCCTACCTGGAGTCTGAGGGGAAGGGAGGAATGTTGTGACAGATCTATCACCACATCCGAAGCCCCATCAGATTGTGCAAACCATGGTGGAATGTGGGGAGCAGGTAACTTCACAATTTCCCCATTCACCAGCCTAGGATCAGGCACATCAGGGATCTATGGGTCTTTGGATCCAGTGGGTGCATTCTGCTTTTTACCACCAGTGGTAGCTTTCCATCCTCTAACATTGCAATGCCCCCACGACTTGTGGCACTACTATCCACAGGTAAAGGAAAGTCCCAGTCATACTATTTATCATGAGGCCACTAGGCTGGGACATACCGCAGCTTTCCCAATTGGAGCGGGTCTCAACTGCAGCAAATTAAGGCATAAACGCCTGTTGGAAAACTGCCAAAGGCAGCCTCCACAGAGGCAAATAAGTCCATTTTGCAATGCCTCGTGAACGTGTTAGGAGAAGCCCAGGTAGCTGCCCTACATTTTTCTAACAATGGAGCAATTTGTAGAAAAGGCGGCTGTGGTTGCTGCAGACGTGGTAGAATGGGATGTTAAATTAACTGGATGGGGTAATTTAAGTATCATATTGATACACACTCTGATCCATCTAGGCAAAGTGGATGAGACTTTCCCCTTGCGTAGATATAAACAGGGTGTTTATGTATTTTATCCTAGCAATATACACCTTTAGTGCTCTACAAACATCCAGTGAGTGCCAAGCCTTTTCCAACAGATGGGATATATTATCTATAAGAGGATATCTATGTAAGATAATATAGGCTTAAAATAAACAAACAAGCCTAATTCTTGTAGTTTATGCATTACCAGATTCAAAAGGTCAGATTCAATAACATTTTGCATTCTGGAGTTTAATAATCTGAAACTCATATTAAGATGATCATTTTAAGGCACCAGGCAAAATCCAATGTTAGTCACACTCAGAGCAGACCCTTTGGTATGTAATGCACTGTGGCTGCTTTCAGATACCACATACTTCAACCCTCCAGTTGTTGTCTGGAGCACTGGGAAGAAGAACATGCCTGCTTCATTCCCATTTCCTCACCAAGCCAAGTTTGCAAAATACAATTGACAATCTTCGTTTGGAGGAATCACCTCTAGTTTGCTGGTTCAGACATCAATAATGTAGCACATTCTAGCTTGTTTTCACAAGCTAGAATGTGCTACATTAGGCTGGATGTGTTAGAGGAGGAGGGAGTTGTGTGCACAGGAGAAAATCCTGATCCAAACCACATAGACTGTGGGATCAGAGCATGTGACATATGAATGCGGTCGGAATACCTTGGTGTTAGACTCCTTTTGAAAGAAATTATGTAGGAGGAGTAGGAAATAGACCTAAACAGCAGTACTGTAAGAAAAAGGTAAAGGACCCCTGACAGTTAAGTCCAGTCGCAGGCCGAGGGAGCCAGCGTTTGTCCGCAGATAGTTTTTCTGGGTCATGTGGCCAGCATTACTAAGCCGCTTCTGACGCAATGGAACACTGAAACCAGAGCAGTGCACGGAAATGCCATTTACCTTCCCGCCGGAGCGGTACCTATTTATCTACTTGCACCCCTCTTTTTTGGCATGCTTTCGAACTGCTAGGTTGGCGGGAGCTGGGACCGAGCAACAGGAGCTCACCCTGTCCCGGGGATTCAAACCGCCGACCTTCTGATCGGCAAGCCCAAGAGGCTCAGTGGAAGTGGTGGAGCTTCATGCTCCAGCACCGGGGGGTCGGAGAGCAGGCGGGGGCGGGGCTGGAGCGCATCCTGGGGGCGGGGCACACTGCCTGTAGGGGCGTGGCACATGTCCTGGGGGCTGGGTGCACTGCCTGCGGGGGCGTGGCGCCCAGCACGGGTGGGGGGGCAGCCACGATGGCACCCTGCCGGGATCACGCTGCCAGGGGCAGGGTGCCCCCCCGCACTCCTCTTCCTCCACCAGTGCTCAGTGGTTTAGACCACAGCGCCACCCGCGTCCCTGCAGTACTGTAGAAGGGGCAATTTAACCCTTTCTCTCGTGATATTTTCCCCCTCCCCCTAACCCTCCCATGCCATTCACTTTCCCCGTGAGTCTGTTGTATCAGCAGGCACAGATGAACATCGTTCTTGCTGAAAATTTGGTCTCTTTTCAGTAGTCCACGCCCTTTTAAGTCGATCCAACCTCTATACCTGTTTGTACTAACGTTGTTGTTGTTTAGTCATTTAGTCGTGTCCGACTCTTCGTGACCCCATGGACCAGAGCACGCCAGGCACTTCTGCCTTCCACTGCCTCCCGCAGTTTAGTCAAACTCATGTTGGTAGCTTCGGGAACACTGTCCAACCATCTTGTCCTCTGTTGTCCCCTTCTCCTTGTGCCCTCCATCTTTCCCAACCTCAGGGTCTTTTCCAGGGAGTCTTCTCTTCTCATGAGGTGGCCAAAGTATTGGAGCCCCAGCTTCAGGATCTGTCCTTCCAGTGAGCACTCAGGGCTGATTTCCTTCAGAATGGAGAGGTTTGATTTTCTTGCAGTCCATGGGACTGTACTAACATACAGCATTTATATGGTTATATGACACAAATTACTTTTAAGCACCATCGACTTAAACTGTTCACTTAAACACATGCTTTAATCCCTCCAATGTAAATAAATCTCAATTGAACATACTTAGCTTTTCAGTGCTTCACGGAGTAGATCAAGCTAATACTTCTAGTCAGAGGAAGAGGAATGATACAGGTATGTCACTTAAAACTTGTCAGTTTAAACAAGGAGCGTTGCAGATATCATTTGCTATTAATATAACTGCCATTTTGTTAAAGGGTAGAATTTGAATCTTTAGAAAACATTATTATAGCTTTGAATTTGATTGGAGACAGATTACAAGTTTGTTTCTGTATAAATCCATTAACCAGCCCACTTCAGTGGGTCAAAATACATGAGACAGAGATTCATGGCCATCATATCTCCCAACAAATCTTTAAACACTAGCTGATGTCCTGGAGCAGCAGCGTTGAGAAAACAGGACTCAATCATCCTCCTAGTCTGGATTTCCTGATCAAAAACATCTCCCAAAACTTCACAGGGTGGCAGATAGAGGTGCCTGCATTTTTCTTTTGCAACAAAACTAATAGCCACTCAATGGGGTGCAATTTAGGTTGAGAAAACTGTGCAGAAAGTTTAAGCATCACTCCTTCAGTACCATTGCTCAAATTCAAATTCGAGCCTTCAGCCAGTAATTTAAGTTAAGAATAGAAACAATGGGAGATATGACTACAGATCTGTCACATCCTGTGGAGCTTGGCTTTATTGCTCATGGTTAAGGTGGCAGATCCAAAAAACCTAAATGGATTGGCATGTGTCAGTGGAAAGATTGGTATGTGAGCATTAGGATATTCATAGAACCAATTATCTATTATAATCATACATAATAAATATTAAAATAGTAATGGTGCTATTTATCTGATTACTTGCAATGCACATTAATGCTGCAGTTTCTAGAAATAAGTCCCATTAGGCCTGGCTTCTGAATAGACCTGTACACTTTTATGCACTATATTATCTTGTACAATATATTTTACATTTTCTAGATCTCTCAAGCTCCTTTCGCCTTCAAACTAATAAGGGTACTTTTTAAAGCTCTGTATAAGATATATACGACGCCAATTCCTACTGATTTTGTTGGAAAAGGCAAGCATGTGCTTGTCTCTCTCCAACAGAAATAAATTGGTTTTAAAAGTACTTCTCTTTGCTAGATCATGTCTGTTGTCATGGTGAAAAGGAAATTGAGAGGAGATATTCATAAACATGTGGTATATCTTTAATTTTGGACATTTTGATTAGAATTTCACATGCTGAGATTATAATGAGCATTGTGCAATAACTTTAACATGGCTCCTGAATGGGAGAAAGGTGTATGGGAACAGGAAACAGCCTTGCAGTCTTCCATCTAGTTCTAGATAGTCTACTACATACACTCAAAGGCAGTAGCTCTCCAGGGTATCAGACTGGAGTCCTTCCCAGTCCTGCCTGAAAATGCCAGGGACTGAATTTGAGACTTTCTGTCCACAAAGCAAGGACTCTACCACTGAATTAATACAGCCCCTGCTCTCCCTGCTGCATATGGGCAAATGCTTGCTAACGAGGAAAAATTATTTCTGTTTCTCTCAAATCTTAGGTATTGTTGTCCCCATAGCCTTCCCTTACAAATTCCTTACCCATCACTTCTGGGTCCATTAAGCTTAGCAGCCCTCTCACCTTTTCCTTAAGGAAGCATCAACATCCTCACACAGTTCCTGCTGGGCCGCCAATCATTCACCCACATTTCTGAGGACAACTGCAGCATGGGGGTAAACAGGCCATGCCTACAAAATCCCATCTTGTATCAGTGTAATTGGAGATGGAATGTCTCTGCCGACAAGATCCCATATACACCTACTCGACTGCTTCGATCAGCAGAACTGGCACTGTTACAAGTGCCACATAATGCCGATTTTCACATTTGTAAGAACTCAATCTTTTAGTGTGGCAGCACCTACACTTTGGAACTCCATGCCTATTGAAATCAGGCAGGCACCTTTGAGAAGGGCACTCTAAAAATATTTTTGTTTGGTTGAGCCAACCGAGTTATTTAGAAAGTTGTTGCAGGTTTTAATCTGTTTTTAGTTTATTGTTACTTTAACCTTTCTAAAGTATTGATTTATTGTTGTTAATTCTTCTTATTGATTTTTTTCATTGTTTTTTTTGTAAACCACTTTGAGATTTTTTTACAATCAAACTATATAAATTTCATATAAATATGAAATAAATAAAATAAATAAAAGCTGATCTTACATGTTGGGCTTCCCTTCTAGCATGGCTAATGAAAGAGAACCATATAACCCTATAGTATTAGGTCTTCTACAATACCTGCTTTTGCCAAATGTGTGCATAAAACTAATTGTCTTATAACTTTAAATATAGGAGTCATGTAGATAAACTTTTTATTATATATAAATATATATGTATATGACAGGAAACAGCTCATATAGACTATGTTTGGCATAATTTTATTAGACAAAGCTTCATTTGATTTTTGATTCAGACCCACTGGAAACAATCCATATTCATAATGAAAATGATATTTTTTTATTACACGTTTAACTTGTAAAATGACTTGCAGCTTTTATGACATTTGCTCCCACAACAATCCTGTGAGGCAGAATACAATTCTTCCTATTGAGCTGAAGCTAAGAAATGGTCTTCCTGAAAACCACCTGACCAATTTATAGTGGATGTTTTGATTTGAATCCAGACCCAATTCTACATCACGTTATCTATTATAAAATGAAACAACAATTATACTTTATTTAAACTATGCATTATTATATTTAAACTATGAATTATTTCATGTACTGTGTTTCTATGGAGCAACGAAAGCTGGCTTATTCCTAAACTCAGGGCTTTGGATATCTGTTTACTGCAGAGGCTTTACAGGTGAAAGTTCATATTATAATGAGTGCAGAGCTCCTTCTAAAATGGCTGAAGTGTATTAATAGGCAGCAGCAAAAGGAAGAGTTTTATTTCCTTGTTTAACATGAGCCGGATTTATAATTGCGATTGGCTGGAAATGCCATGGGGAGATGGAGATTTAGGTACTGTATACATTTCTAAATCATTCTTTGTACTTGACTGTTCGTTATAATTCTTAGCCTTATCTCTGCAGTATTACAGAACTGTATACTCCAGTAAATTAGATACCAGCTGGCTTGGAATGCAGAGTCTAAATATAACTTGAAGTAGTTTGCACTTCAGTCAGAGAGAAAAGAATCATAGGGAGATTGTTTTTGAATAAAGAGTATTTTTGCAACTGCCTTTCTAAAAGGTATATTTTTTATTTGAGACAGCTGGGTACCCAATCCCATCTCCATTACAAAAAATGGGAAAGCTATGAGAGCAGAAGGTCACTGAAAAAACATGCAACAATTCTCTAAAATAAATATACATAGTGTATACCAGTAGTCTTATTACAATCTACAAGTCTGTCTGCAGTAGAACCAATCACAAAAAGTCACTAACAGCCAAGACAAGTTGCTGAGTTTCATACACTCCAACTTAGCCAGGAAGGAAACCCAATGACCCTATTTTTCCCTTTGAGAGTGGCTTTTAAAAATGTTATTAGTGTGCTCAAGAGCACTTCAGGTTTCATTATCATTTCCATAATAATCTTTAGAAGTTAGCTGTCTTGGAGGGAGGGAGATGCTTCTTGACTAGTGCATTTATACATATGTATACACAGAGATGCAAAACTCCAGTGGACTACTTCCTTTCAAACCACCTGAACAGATAATAACAGGGGTGGGGAACCAGTGGCTCTCAACATGTTGCAGGACGTCAGCCCTAATCACTGATCATGCTGTCTGGAAATTTTGGAAGTAGGCACTCCAATAACCTTTGGGGGGCCACTGATTTCCTTCCACTGTTCTTTAAGAACTAGATCCAGTTTAAGACAAAACACCCTCTTAAACAGAAATAGTGAAGTTAACATGTACAGAAGTGTGTTTCCATTTTCACCCATGGAATGTTGTAATGTACACCCTGATGTGAACAGTAGTGGGCAGAGATACCCTGAATGCTTGGTGCAAAGCAGGACTTGGGTTATTTTCCAGCACCATGGGAAAAATAAAATCGTGTCACTGCGGCAATGAAATGTGCAGGCATTTTTCTGCATAGCACAAGTGAGCACATGTAAAAAGAGGCACAGGATTAGATAGTACTGTAGATGCAGCATAGATAAGGATAAATATGATTTGTAGAACTGGAACTGCAATGCTGGATTCAGATTTTTTTAAAAAATCTGTGAAGTTAGCATCTGGGATCTTTTCCTTATCCAAAGTTCAAAATGCTAGAGAGATGTTAATAAGGTACTTTATATGCTTGCTACCATTTCCCAGTGCAGCAGCTCTCAACAAAGTCTTAGGGCGGCAGCTCAGTTTGGCAGTAAAACAAATTGGCACAAGAGAGAGAGGAATTCTCTGCAGTGAGGATGCGTCAGTGTGGTTGTAAACAGCAGCCGCTAATAATTTGTTGCAAGAAGTGCAACATTTTCTTCTTGCTTTGTGATTGTCGGATATACATATTGATTAGGATTTTTAAAGTGCTGATTGCTTTTCTAGCATAAACTAAAGGTGGATTTAGGATAACTTTCATAAATTGTACCAGGACACCCATGTACCTCAGAAGAGACCTGTTCAATGCAATGGGGGCTCACCAGAGTTCTCATGTTAACTTTTGGCAACTTTTTTGTTATCATTATATGAATACCATATTTGGGTCCTATATTAAGGTGGACCCTACATTTTGCTGTTGAAATTGCTTACTTTCTGCAGCATCCTAGTAGTGCAAAACAAAGCACTATTTCTGCAAGGCAGAGCAAAGAGTTCTCCATCTGGAAGCAACACTGGATTATAGATATTTCAAGCCACCTTCTGACTAGTCAACTTGCATTTCCATTCTAATGTGATAACACTCAATAAAGTCCCATTGATCTCAATAAGACTTGTTCTCAATTAACTGTGTGCTAGGGATGGGGGAAATTAGATTTAGCTTCCTTTGCAAGTGAAGCTTGCATCTGGTGCCTTTTACATTTGGCACCAATTGCAAACCCCTAGGATTGCTTCCACTCAGGATATCTCACTTGAGAACTCTGCCAAAAATGGGTTTGCAAACCCCAGAACTCCCAAGTGCAGCTGATCCCAACAGGAGTTGCGCTGATTGCAAGCGCCTTTTGGAAGGGATCTTCTTTTGCATTCTGGGAGTGCACTCCCATTTCTTTCCTTTTGAAGCTGGGTCACCCAGCATCATGGTCAAAGTGGCCTGTGGGTTGGTGGTGAAGGAAGTGGCCAGATCCTGTTCCCTATTTTCAGGTGGGATTGTGTCATTTTTTTTTTTACTTTATCATCTTTTTCTACATTTACAAAATAATTAATTTAATATTTAAACTGAAGTATGGGGTTTATATTTAAATAGGAATTATGTAGGGTTGGGGTAGTCTAAACGTAAAATTGATCATCAGTTTATTATTTTATATGAATTAAAACATATCCATTTTTGTAATTTAAACTATACGGTGGTATTTATTATTCACAGGTTCTTGGGCAGATCGCTCACCACTGCATGATGCAGCAAGTCAGGGACGCCTCCTTTCTCTGAAAACTTTAATTGCACAGGTAAAAACGTTAAAGTATTTCAATCACAGTACGTTTCCCCTCCCCCATTCTTTGTTACAATCCAGTGTTTTAATATGAAAATTACTGACATTCAGCACTAGCAGGTAAGAGATAGCTAAACAGCAAAATTGTAAATGACAAAAAATCTCCATCCAATCTTATTAACTGCTCTAATGTATAAATCCCACTATCAACCCACTTCATCCACCAGTAGAATTAATTTAGCATGAGCATATGGGTCAAAGTATAACAAGGCATAAACCACATCTCCCAGCTGCTGAGATTGCAGGTGGAAATAATCCTTCCCTTTTTATATACATAGATCCTAATGCCATCAATCCACATGGAGTGCCAACTATATCAGGTGGTATTTACCGCTAGTCCTACTCAGAATATATCCACTGAAATGAATGATTAATCTGTGTGGGATTTAGGTTGTATTCCACAATCACCTTCATGATTACGCATGTAGGGGTATATGCCAGAAAAAGAGGCTTGCCAATAGCTTGTATGAGCTAAGAAGGCATGCCTTAATGTATAAATTAGGACCTGGGAAATCAAAACTTCCCGTATTTACAACTGCATCTTCTAATATGAAAAACTAGGTGGAGAGGCCCTAGGAATCAGGTTTGGAGCTAGTACCAGCCCTAACTGTAGCATTTTATAGCTATATATCAGGGAGAGGCATTCTAGAAAATGGAAAAAGTGAACAGTATCTTTTCCTCTCCTTTCCTTCTCTCTGTATAAAGTAGTGAGGGAACTTTTTAAACTTCTTAGCTTGCAGCTTCCCAAGTCATCCCAAGCCAGGAAAGTTACTGTAACTACTCCAGTCAGTTTATAACACTGTTTTCTCTAAAACATTTGTTTGGATTAACAATTTAAAAACTTTAAAAATATTTTGGGTGGGCTTTACGAATGGAAGGAGAGGGGAGGCAATATTTGCAGACCCCAGAATCCACCCAAAATTAGGAGCTGTTGAACCCCAGAGCTGGGTGGGAGGTGGTAAAAATTACTAATGGAAGTGTCTGCTGGGTCAAAAACCCTTCTGTGAGCACGAGGGGGCACCAATTAGATTTCACCCTTTGATTTTAGACCTTATGCTGGCTAAGTAAAGTATATTTTGCATATAATATTCTGTCACTTGGACAAACTGGCTTACAGCTGTTAGTTCTTTTCCTGTTTAGGGATACAATGTAAATGCTCTGACCATTGATCAAGTGACTCCACTACATGAAGCATGCCTAGGAGATCATGTAGGATGTGCAAGAATTCTTCTTGAAGCAGGAGCAAATGCAAGTATTATTTTCTAAATAAAATAATTTTCTTCTGTATGTAAGAACATAAGAATAGCCTGCTGTAGACCTTGCACTGATATCAATGTACTATAAATTGTGGCTGGAAGACTCTCAGATGGCATTCAATGCTTTCAATGGCAATTTTTACTAAACATCGTTACAAGGTGGTATACAAGTTTCCTACCTCTGTTCCTTTCTTATCATCTGCATGTTGCCAGCTCTTTCATTCTCCTGATTTTTCATCGATTGAGAGGGGGAGGACGGGGGGAGACAACCTATATTCCCAAAGCCGAAATATAATATGTAAACAAGTATTTTAGTTCTACTCATAGCAATATCCAATACTTTAGGTGAATGCTACAACAATTGATGGAGTGACACCCTTATTCAATGCATGTTCAAGAGGAAGTGCATCTTGTGTAGAGCTTCTACTGGAGTATGGTGCCAAAGCTCAGTGGGAGACATGCCTCCCTTCTCCAACTCACGAAGCAGCTAGCAGAGGTAAGAAAAGAGACTAGCTGAATGAATCAAAAACTACATCAGGCATTATAAATCCAATTCTTAGTTTGAGAGATGAATTGCACTCTCTTTTCACTAGGTCATAGTGACTGTCTAGAACTGCTGATCTCTCGGGGCATAGATGTTGACCAAGATATTCCTCACCTGGGAACACCTCTATACGTGGCTTGCATTTCACAGCAGAAACAATGTGTACACAAGCTTCTGCATTCAGGTACATAAGGTTAATTAATATATTTTTACTTTGCTTCTTAAACTGGACCAGAGTTTCATTGTAATGCATAGTGTATTGTATTGCTATGAATGAACTAGTACATTTGATCTGACCACCTTGTTTTGCTAACTTATCTGCTAGGGTGCAAGTGTAAACATTCAAATGTACACATATCCTAACACATGCATTTTCCTAAAAGGATAATCTTGAGGTCATCTATCTTGAGATATTATTGGAGATGACTGTGTGTGCATAGACAGAATTACATTGACTTTTATAACCTTGTAAAATTTGAGGGATTTAGTATGGACCATCCTAGTCTGCTTGCTCTGAGGAGCCAACAATAGGCACACCACGGTTTATTTTAAAATGAGTAAAGGCAGTGGAGGACAGAAGTGCCTGGCGTGCTCTGGTCCATGGGGTCACAAAGAGTCGGACATGACTAAACGACTAAACAACAAAGGTTTAAAGATGACAACATGCCAATGTAAAACAAATAAATAGCAGCAAAAGCAGCTTTGTGACTTGAAATGCCACTACAGAAAAGTACAGAAAATAATAGGTTAATAATGCATAAACATGTGAGCCCAGCCATATGTTGCCTGGAACATTTACTTAATTGATGTTACAGAGACAGAAGGAAAGGAATAGAGATTCATCTAACAGTGTTTAAAGACACAGCCTTGCTATGCGGAAAGAGAATGTCCCAGGGATTAGAAAAGGTTACAATCATACCTTGGAACTCAAACGGAATCCATTCTGGAAATCTGTTTGAATTACAAAATGTTTGAAAACTAAATTGTGCCTTCTGATTGGCTGCAGAAAGCTCTTGCAGCCAATCAGAAGCCGCAGTAGCCCCGTCAGACATTCAGCTTCCAAAAATAGTTTGCAAACAGGAACAGTCACTTCCGGGTTTGCGGCGTTCGGGAGCCAAAACGTTCGAGAACTAAGCTGTTTGAAAACCAAGGTACAACTGCATATGTAAAATAGCAGTTTTTTTGTCTCATGAGAGCCAGGTTGGAGATAGACTGGAGGAAATACAAGTCACAGAGAAGAGTGCTAAGGTTGAGATTGTTGTTGTTACCTGTCCCAGTGAGAAAGGAATAAGATGGTAATGCTCCAGCTTCTGGAATTCTTGTTATGACAAGAAGGAACCCTGTTAAAGATAGCAAAACATTCCCCTTTAGTAAGATAGTGGCTGGTACCTCTCTGTAAAGGGTCCTGACTAATTCCAAAAACAAACTAACAAACATGGATTGGAGACAAGGAAGCATGGAGCAGGTAGAGGTAAGGACACAACCTAGTTAAAGCCTAAATGAATGAAAGAAACAGCACACTTCCACATACCAGGACAGGAATAGTGCATTTTAGAAAATATTGATGTGGAGCAGCCTCCCAATAAAATGAACAAGTTGGGGGATGCCATGTGCGCCCAGTTAATAGGGGGGGGGGCGGGAGAAATATTATTACTGCCAAACCCTGAATGCAAAAGGAGGTTTTCACATAGGGCCTGGACTTGTTGACTACCGTTTAGTAGCAAAATACATGAGTGAACAATTCTTAGGACATCCATTCAAGGCTACATTTCCTGTTGACAAAAGGGGGGGGGGGTGAGCGTTGACATTCCTAAGATATGTAAATGGAATATTCTGGCTGCAATGATCTCAGTTTGTTAACAATGTGCCTCCACCTTGCAAAAAAGAGAATGGACTTGGATTTCTCCAGATGGGCAAAAGGATTAGCTAATTTAATTAGGACATGTTATGCTTTCCAGCTGATAATCATTTATTCTCAGTGGGTTTTTGTTTTTGTTTTTTTGCTGAATTAAGGGTATGTTGCATTAGATTAGATCCTGGATTCTGGAATTAATTGGGTCATGGCGCAACCTCTTGCTTATGACTAGCATGTGCTGGAATTATTGTTGACTCATACACAGACAGGGCCTTTCCTTGTCCATCACAAGGATATGCTTATGGTCTAGAGCAGAGTCAAATTATACATATAATTTTGGGTCATGTATAGAATTCCAACTGAACCAAGACGATTAGTAAAAATTTGTTTAGCCAAAATCATGAAGCACCCACAATAATTACATTAAGTGTCATTTACTCCTTCTTCTCACTTACCGTACTTACATTGTATTTCTTTTAACCAACCTGGTTTTAAGATGAAGATGTTAATCTAGAGCCAATTAATTTAAAATTCTCTAGGAATAGGAATAGACAATATCCATAACTAGACTGCATTATATGAACTATATAGGATATTTCAAATGATGACAATTCAGCTTTGCATTCATTTAAAGATTGAGTTACATCTTCAGCAAATCTCAGAAGTCACACTGATCTTTTATAATGAGAGGATGACAACATCAGCATCCACATCACATAGCTGAAAGTAAACCTGTGGTATCCCTGTTCTCACCTTGTCTTCCAGACTCTTAATTATTCTTGTAACCCACTCCCAGGTCATTGCCAACTTGTCTTCAATTTGGGGCATAAAACCGGAAGAGACTATAAAAAATGAGGACTAAGCACTGTTTAGAGTAATGTTATTGTTTACTGAACCTTGGAAACAATTTTCTCTTAACACAAATAAAATAGCATTTTAATTCCATAGCCTATTGTCTCAAGCAGTTGATATCCCTGCCAACTTCGTATAATCTGATTTCATGTGAAAGGGTGCCTGGGAATGGTAATGGATTGGATGACTGCCAATAAACTGAAATTCAGTCCTGATAGGACAAAGACTTGGTGAGGGTGTTTGGCTTGTTCTGGGTAGGCTCATACTCCCTTCTGAAGCATTAGTTTCAAAATATGAGAATGCTATTAGATCTGGTGCTTTCTATGCAAATGTAAATAGCCTTGGTGGCACAAAGCACCTTTAGACAAGGCATAAGCAACCTCGGCCCCCCCAGATGTTTTGGGACTACAACTCCCATGATCCCTAGCTAACAGGACCAGTGGTCAGGGATGATGGGAATTGTAATCCCAAAACATCTGGAGGGCCGAGGTTGCCTATGACTGCTTTAGACAGCTAAAGCTGGTGCACCAGCTATGGCCTGTCCAAAATAATCCAGAATTATTTGTGCCAGTATTGGATTACTGTGATGTGTTATACAAGGATCTAAACTTGAAGACAATTCCAAAACCACAGTTAGCACAAAATTTATCTGCTATGCTACTTACTTGGAGCACCTTTTGCCAGTCATTAATCTTCATGATTACTCCCAAATAATTTCTGGAGGGTTTTACTCATCCCTAGCTAAGTATATACTACAATCCATTATCCTTAACAGATATAGGGAATATACAACAAAATTAAGAACATTGTTGACAGCCTTAGCAATACTTTTATATAAAGTATTTGGTTCCAGTGTTTAGAATAAGAATCTAATTTTTGAGAACAAGAATTTAGACCTTGTGATTTGGCTTTGATTTAATTAATATAAATTCCTCATTAATTAATATATATTCCTATTTTTTCTGTTCTAAATCTATAGGTGCTAATGTACAGAAAGGAAAGTTTTTGGAAACTCCACTACATGCAGCTGCAAAGCAGTCTAGTGCTGAAATAGCAAATGTACTTCTTGAGTTTGGGGCAGACATAAATGCCAAAAATACAGAATTTGAACGACCTGTAGATGTAGCTACTCCACGGAGTCTGGTGGAAACAGTATTGCTTCTACAAGAAGGTAAAGGGGATATGTTTATATCAGAGTAGTAACCATGACTTGAAAATTTGGATTTGGCACTTTTAGGGGAGAGCTATGTATAATTTCTGGAAACAGTGAGTACCAGAGCAAATGACAGCAACAACCGAATAAAACTAATTGTCATAAATTTGAAGGGACAGTGATATCCCCCATTTTGGAAAACATTATTAGAACAGAAATCCCACCCCCACAGCCATTGAAAAGATATACCTGCATTGGGGGGGGGGGCATTTCCATTCTAATCAAGGATGAGGAGGAAAGTGATAAGCTCCTCCTGAATAATTGCATCCATAATAAAACATCTTCACATATGTAAGACAGGCATTCCCAATGTAGCACCCGCAAGTGGGAGGTGCCCACCAGTACCTCCTATGGCACCTGTGAAAGGTTTGCCTTTAAATGTGAACCAAATTGAAGTTCTCTCCCATTCTGAGTCAAGTAGCTGCTGATATACTGAGAACTGCTGCGGGGGTTAGAGAGGTGCACTTGGCTGCTGACCATAGCTTCTTTTATACAGTTTTAACAAAAGACCCTCAATACCTCCTCTGTAAGTAAGATATGTTAGGAGCTTGGGGAATTAGATTGGAAAGATCACTTACCGTTTCTGGAGTTCAAAGGCTTTATTTATGCAGGAAGTAGAGATGACAGAGAGAGAGAGCACAGACATATTGTCTCAACAAGTCGGGAGAGAAGCAAAATGGCTCAGCTTTTAGAGGGGAAGTTATCTTAGAGTCTACTAGCAAGTAACAGTGCCCTCGTGGTTTGTAGTAACACATTAAATATTTATCTTTTTTAATGTTTTGCTAGTCAACTGTGAGTTTGGGCATACCATAGAACAACTTTTGTCAACCTGGTGACCTCCAGATTTTTGGATTGCAGCTCCCATCATCCCCAGCCTGGGGCTGTTGAGAAATTTAAGTTAAAATATCTGGAGGGTACCAGGTTCCCAAAGGCTTCCATTGTAGGTTGTAATATAATTAACACATTGCAAATTATTGAAGTAGTGAATTGCCACAATTTCTTTTTCTTTTTATCTACTTACAGCTACTCCATGTTCTCTTTGCCAACTGTGTCGGCTACGTATCCGAAACTACATAGGAAAAGCCAGGTTGCATCTTATACCGCAGCTCCAGTTGCCAACCATGTTGAAAGAGTTCCTGCAGTATAGATAAAGTAGTGACTAATTTTTCAAAACTTGAAAAAAAAGCAGCCAAGTATTTTACTATATGTTTCATGTGAAAAACTGTTGAGATGGGGAAGGGAGGGCATAAACCAACATTTACTTACTAATATATATCTCACAACTGAAGCTACATTATAATCCAGTGATATTTGGGATTCCTTGAGCAACCTGATGGAGAGGGGCTAATATAATTAAATAAAATAGAATTTGCTAATACTCTTGAAATTTGCTGTACACTTTAATGTAGTGTTCACTGATCAGCCACTTCATTTAATACTACCTTTCTTTAGGGGCTTTTGTGGGGACTGTTCATCACACAGCGGATGTGCAGGAATATGCAGGGATTCCAGGGTCATCCAGCTATTTTGTCAGTTACAGTATTTCCCAGCCCCCTGTGTATTATTGCTAAGGGAGTTTGTCCATTTAAATGCTGTTGCTCTCTCAGAATCTGCTGTACTCTTCATTCATTGGAGGAGGGGGGATGAAGCTAAAGAAGAAGATGGGAGCTGCAGTTGTCAGGAGCAACAGCCTTTTAAGTGGACTGGAGGCTGGAGTGGCAATGAAGGTGTACTGTAATCCAAAAACACTCACAGAATGTTGTGTAAGTGAGTGTTGTGCAATGCTCAAGACCTGTACATGTGTTTAAGATCTTTTGTTCACTGGCACAGATGAATTATTATTTGGTTTTGTTATATTCTGGTTCAAGGTGTCTTGTTCTGTGTGTATCTAGAACAATGGGGTGTTAGATGCACTCTATAAATATATATACATATTGAAAGACAATAAAACAGGTGTCTTTTTTTCTGCTGTCCCTGCTTAAGCACTTCATAAGGAACACCTACTATGAATTAAGTTCCCTTTCTTTTCTGTTGGTTACATGAGGCACTGTACCATGAACTATTTAATATACAAATCTTTCTACTCCAGCACAAGTTTCATCACATTGACTGGTATTTAAAACTCATTTTGTGTAAATTCTCCCTCTCTCACAGACACATAGGGTGTTGTTGAGGGGCAGTGAAGGACTTATACCTAATGATGGCATTCATTATTTAACTGTAAAAAATAATAATATTATTTTGCAAACATGAGACTAGGCACTTATTTTTAAAGCCCAATCTGTTGCTAAGCAATCAGAACGTGAGTGTGGGATGAAAGTAGAACTCATATTTTTTTTGCTTGTATATTTACCATTTAAAAATGGGTGTGCAGGTACTATAATTTTTATGCTACTCTTAATGAGTAACGGTGATAAACTCCCTCTGTTGTTTATCATCCAGTGTAAAAAAACAAAATTCTACATAATAATCTTGCCGTCAGATATATTAAGCTGGTGAGGTAATTTGGAAACAATACAAACACCACAGTTCAATATTCAGGCATTGCAAGATAAGAGGACTCTTTCTCTGCAACAAAGACTTGGGGAAAAGCCAAAACAAACTCTGAATGCCTTCCTAAATGTCAGTCAGATGACACAGACCATGGAAACCTGTTTCCCCCCTTCCTATTAATTAATAAAAAAAAATAAATAAATATACAAATTTTGCTTTTAATACTAACATGACATTTTAGAAACTGCTATTGAGTACATTTTACTAGAGATACCTTCTCTAATTGGCTGCTACAGCTCATTTTCACATGCTCAGGCAAAGATACAAAGCCTCCGTCAGCCAGAATTAAGGGGGATCCCCACAATCATTTATTCAGAGTTGAAGAAGCTGGTTTTGAGGAGATATTTTGAGGGGAAGATAGTAAACTGGTACCGTACCAGGAGTTATCTCAGACACAAGGGGCAGTAAGGCAGAAATCAGGAGGGAGGGGAACTCAATGGTGGTAAAATTGACATAAAATCTTGACAAATAGCATCCACTGGGGACAGATGCTAGCAATCTGAATGTGGAACTAACATATTCTTTAGAGGTTTTATTATTATGAAAGTAATAAATGTTATACTTACGAGGATTTGCATGTAAGCTGTTGTCAAGTTTCAAAAACACCATGTGCTAGGACATACAATACAATCTTAAAAGTATGCACACCGACTAGGAAGTTACCAGGATTTTCAACCAACCAAATGCCAAAGCAAATAAACAAGCATCCTTAGGTTTCTGGTGTGTTCATAGTCAGCAATCCATGAGTTTAACTCACTTGGAACTAAGTTTCATGGAAATTTTGGGATCATTTACCAGCAAATCTGGCACAGAAAATTTCCCTTTCCTGGGACCAAGGCAACTATGTCTATCAGGAAATCCTGAATAGGTTATCACTCATAATTTAAACGTTTATTAGTTGGTGGTGCTTGTTTTGTCTTTTTTCTGTTACTTGTGGAGGCCTGCCCCCCCTCCCCCCAAATCAGCACAAACTCCAGTCAAAGGAGATTTGTATTTACATAAACACATATATTAAAATTACAGACTAGCCCTCAGTGGCGCAATGTGTTAGTGTTTGCATTTTGTATGTTTATGTTGTGAACTACACTGTTCAGATGAAGGGCTGCATACAAAAAAAAAATTCCCCAAAACTTGCTGGTATATGTAAAGTCTCTGATTCCACAGGCCATGTTGGCTACTGGGCTTATAGGAACTGGAGTAACAGCTTCTGGTAGAATAACAGCTTCTCTAAAAGCAGAATCCCAAGTCTTTCACCACCAACGTTGGGTTGTATGTGCGTGTTGTTTGTGCGCTGCGGTTTTGTTTTGTTTTTGTGTGTATGTGTATTTGGTTGATTTCAAAACAACCCCCCCCCCTTCTCTGACGCAGAACGCGCGTTTCCTAGCAACAAACAGCACGGCGCCCAGGCGTTCCGACGCATGCGCAGCGGCAGTGCTCCTTTTTAAAAACAACCGGCCAGAGCGGCGGCGACGGTTGCCGTGGCAACTGCCGTTATGGTGCTCGAAGGCGCTCGCAAAGGGAAGCTGCCGCTCCTCATGTCCTACTCCACCAGCCCGAGGCGCGCGGGACTGCCTCGGACGGTGCTGCGCTGGCTGCAGAGCCTCGACCTCAGCTTCTCGCCTACGCATTTCCGTAGGTGAGGCCGCCCCCCTTCCCACACGTTGGCCGCCATGACACTTCCCGCCGTACCTGGGCGCCTCGGAGGCTGAAGACGCGCCTCGGGGTCAGCGGGAAGGAGGGGCCTGGTTTGCTTTTGGCTCCCTCGGCTGCGTCTCTCTTGCCCGTGTGGGCGCCTCCCCTCCCGCGAGAAGCGACTGAGCTCTGAGGGAGCTTGAACTGAAGCCCGTTGTTCACACGAATCCCCCTTAAGGCCAGACCGGCCGTGAGGGCTCTTGCTAGAAAACACGGGAGGCTCTGGGGGAGGGGAGGGGTCGGGTGGCAAAGGCCGGCATTGGAGAAGGAGGGGTTTTTGCTATGTGTACATCAAATGTTTTCAGACCGAAGGCTGGGCGAACCGGTGGGCTAGAGAGAGAGGCCCTTTTAGGGAGGGGGGGAAGCACCTGTGTTCTGTTGTCATCACTGCTGGCAACGCCTGGTAAGATAGCACCAGCCTCCCCTTTATCCGTTGAGAATAGGTTTCCTTAAAAATTAAACCTGTGGGCTTGCGAAGTTTAGTCCAGAATTATGGTCCACAAGATACCTTTATTTCCCTAGGAAGAAAGGCTTTCATGGTGGCAGCCCCCACTGGAGGATTTGTAGTGGCTGCTTCACAATCCTGGATTTGCATAAAGGCAGCAAGCAAAAGTGAAGTCAGGTTGCACAAGAGTAGTGAGCATGGCATGACAGTGAGAAGGGAGAAACACTGAACGAAGGGGAGGGGGGAACTGGGAGTTTTAAACAATGATAAGAGGTTTGAGTAAAGTACTGTACTGTGGAATATTTGAGAGCTCTCATGAGGCAGCTGAGGAATGGAAGAGGGAGTAGTTTGGTTACAGTGAGAAGGGAGATGTGAAAGGGGGAGAGTGGCAGTTTTAAACTTACAGAAGTTTGAGTAAAGCAAGGGTGGGTTGACACGGGAAAACTGGCCTTAAACAACACAGAGGCTTAAATAAAGCAGAGGTGGAAGAAAAAAGCGAAAGAGACCATTTTAAACAATGATAGATTTGAGTTGAGCAGAGCTTTCCTAACTGTTGTCACGACACAAGTGTGTCGGCTGCAGTGTATCGGTGTGTCACACACATACGTTCCCTGCATTCCTTCCAACGCTGGAAAGGGGTTAGTTTAACTGCCTATTTGCTAGTAAAACTGAATTACTGTGTAGCAAAATGATGCATGTCTAAAAAGCTCTGGAATAGTGTTAGCAGGGGTTACACTGGGTGAAAGGAGCATGGCAGTTAAAATAAGGTTTGAGTACAGCAAGGACTTCGGAAGGGCTCTGTTAATTTTGGGTGTTAACTTCTGTGTTGTACCCATCTGCTATTTCTCCTTGTTAAAACTGTTTTAAAAAACACCTCAGTGTCCCAACACCTCTTCTTTATACAAACTTCTGCTATTGTTTTAGTACAGCAAGAAGACAAACTGAAAGGGGGGGGTGTCTGTTCTAAACTTTCCACTTTTCCATTCATCTTCTGTGTCACGTAAGAACGATAAAGGATGAAGAGCCTTCAAATATTCCATAGTACCTTCCCACAATGTATTTCATTCCTGATACCATGTGTTGTCTTCAATAAGTTCCAGATTCAGTGCAGTAATTTGGAAGGTGCTTTATTAATAAATGCCCATCCATCAGCTGAACTAAGCCTTTTCTGAGTGAGCTAATTGACAGGCTTGCTCTTAAGATTAAATTCATCTTAAAGATAAGAGTAGGAAAAAGGTGACAGTGAAAATGGGGGTACAAAAGCGGTTGCTAAGGTGAGAGGGCGATGTTTTGTGCGCAAGAGGGGTTGTAGAAAAGGAGAGAGCATGGGCATAAAAGTGACAGTGAAAACAGGCACAAAGTGGGCCTACAGACCAAATAGTGTTGACTTCAGACATGGGGTTGCGAAGGTGAAAAGCTAGCTTAGTAGATATGTGGGGTTGAAAAGGGAAGCTCTAGGGGTTAATGTGCGGAAGGGGGGAAGGATTGGTGCGTAGAGCCCCATGTAGACTAACAAGCGAACAATGTGTATACACTGATGTAATATTATACATTCTTGTGCCTGCATTTCAGTGTTGTGAAGTCACATATGATTCTTTTGGTTATTATTGGGAATTCCATTGGCCACAAGCAACAGAAGTTTTTTTTTTAAAAAAAAATCCTATGTTGCAGAAATACATGTTTATTCAGTATCTTCACCTATTGATAGTTTAGGAATATATTCTCTTGATTTCTGTTTAATGCTGTTTACTCCTTACAGCAGAACCTCTCTCTGGTTTCCAGGAAGACTTCCCTCTCCCTTCTTCTTTATTTATGTAACCTGTACAGCTGGCAGAGGAACTTACAGCTGTTTTGTTGATTATGGATATGAGAAGGGGAGTGGGTAGGGATTTTTTCTTTCCACAAGAAAGTACTGTAATGGTTGAAAGCTCCAAAATTGATTTGGTAATGAAACAGAGGCTTCCCATCCAGGGAATGCCACTTCTTAATTAAGGCATGTAACTAATAGTGAACTTGTATTTATTTATACATTTTGAGCAGGGATTTTTCAAATGGCTATCTCATTGCTGAGATATTCTCTTGGTATTACCCAGAAGACATTCAAATGCGTTCCTTTGAAAATGGCACGTCCCTACCTGTGAAACTCAGCAACTGGTCACAGCTTGGAAAGGTATTTAATGTAGTAGTGAATTTCAGATATATGTTAAAGAGAAAAGGATGGGAACTTCTTTACTGTCTCACCCATTTTTATAGTCCAGTGCTATACATGTCTAAGATGCAAGTCTCATTCAGTTCAGTGGGGTTTACTCCCAGGTAAACTGATAGATTGCAACCTAATCTGTAATTATTTTGGTATGCATGATGCTTATGTACATACATGTATATTAAGATGCAATGATAATGGTATTTCAAATGCACAACTACTTGTGCTGGTTTTAAAATAGAAAATACTTTTGATGTATGCTTCTTTATTTGCTATGGCCCCAGTGAAACTTTGCATATTTATACCTGCCATGACTATGTTATACAAACTGTGAGGCTAAAATTTTGGAGTCTACATTGTATTTCAGATAAGAATAAAAAACAGTTTTCATGTCCTTCAAGAAGAGCAGATTTCAAATGAATTAATGTATCTGAAACAAATTCTTCCTCCTTTATTAAAGTTCTTTGCAAAAAGAAATCTGCATCCCATCCGAGAGCTAATTGATGGAACAATTCATTGTAAACCAGGAGCTGCAGAAATATTTCTACAAGACATTTATACAATGCTGACAAACAGGCGGTGAGTTATATTTGGAACAACATTATATTTGAATGTTGCAAGTTGATGCCTAAAGATTGATGATACCTGTACTACCTGGTTTGGTATCAACAAACTTATTATTTCTATCAAACAGCTATTAAATAGTCCTAGTCTTAGACTTTTTTCAGAATTAGTGGAACATAAATTCCCCCCAAAAATCTTTATTCCTCCTTACTAAAGGGGGAAATTAAAAGGGGCAATTGCCCTCAATAGCATTTACAACTACATATAATGCAATTCTAGTTGGTGGTTTGATGCATAATATAATTGTAATAATAAAATGCATTTAAAATACCTTATTCCTCAAAGTGCACATGCTGTGTTTTTAAAAGTAAGGCTAAAAATATATGAAAGCCCTGGTACCTGCCTATAAATAAAATAAAGCTATAAACAGATTCTGTATAAGATAACGGAATACCAGCAATGATCAATGGAATATAGCTTATTTTGATATCATTAGATACCTTATGATGAAAAAATAACCCATGTCATAAACATAAATTGGTATATCAGTGTGATCATTTTGTAACATAAATGCCTTTTACAGGCTTCTTGAACTTTTGCCTTTTTTTCTTTTCTCCTCCTCAGGAGCTCCTTAATGGAGGGAGGTGAGCTCATTAATCCATATGTATAATATACTGTAGTATATCTTTACAAGATATTACACAGGGTGGCCTCTTAGATGAACTCAGGCACCACTTCCTTTCCCTGATCTCCACCAAAGAAGTATTAACAACACACACTGGGTTTTAATATAAAGGCTTCAATTTTCCCCTCTGCTATTCTCTGGTCTTATTCTTCATAGGTAAAGGTAAAGAAACCTCTGACCATTAGGTCCAGTCGTGGCCGACTCTAGGGTTGCAGCGCTCATCTCGCTTTATTGGCCGAGGGAGCCGGCGTACAACTTCCGGGTCGTGGCCAGCATGACTAAGCCGCTTCTGGCGAACCAGAGCAGCGCACGGAAACGCCGTTTACCTTCCCGCCCCAGCGGTACCTATTTATCTACTTGCACTTTGAGGTGCTTTCGAACTGCTAGGTTGGCAGGAGCAGGGACCGAGCAACGGAAGCTCACCCGGTTGCGGGGATTCGAACCGCCAACCTTCTGATCAGCAAGTCCTAGGCTCTGTGGTTTAACCCACAGCGCCACCCGCGTCCCATCTTTCCTCAAAAACCCCTTTATCTCTCCCAATCCAACAACTGTCCAAATCCCAATTGTCTCTCTCACTGACAGTTAACTCCCCACTGAACTGGTACCTCCTGTCAATCAGAGCCTGAAATTCCACAAAACTATCAGACTGAATGCACATGATCCAGGCCTGTCTAACAAAACCTTAAAGTGATAGTCTCTTTCTCTTGCATCAGAATTTGTCACCAAAAACTACTGTTACATAGGCTTGCAACCTTGTAACAGCACAGGGCCTCAAACTGTCACAGAGGTCACAAAACTTTTTTTTCATTCCAAGCACAAATACCTAAATAATTATAATTTCTCCCATTAGGATAAAACATATTCAGGATGAAGAGATTGACTTTACAGACAGTAATTATCAGGATAAATTACCAATGGTTGCGAGATCAACTGCTTCAAGGGCTATTAAGACCAACATTAAGCTAACAGAAATAATGGTGGAGCCCAATATTCAAAAAAACAGAAAAAAAGTAAATGCCATTATCAATATGCATATGCAGCGACGGCAGCTTGAGAGGGAGCAAGTTCCAGGTGAGTAGCTTGGGAGGACAAAATGTTTCTTGAATGTCTTCTCTGTATTACATGCAAGAATAATGAACTGCAAGTTTTGCCTTTATTCAGGGTACATCAAGAGAGGGCTTCCTCTGTGGAAGGCTAAGGAACTCTAGATCCATCTATGATTTATTTTTTCTGCCTTGTAATGATCTTTTTATTGAGGGAGTATTTAATTTTGGCTACCTGATTATTTCTTTGCATCCCTTGGGTTGCTTTCTGCAAATTTTCTTTCCTTTTTATTACTTTATAATTATTGCATTGTATTAGATTGCTTCAATGGATTGTTTTTTCATTGTTTTCTGTTAGCTGCCTTGAGCACTGTTCAGTGGAAAGGTAGGATACGAAATATTGCCAGTGTGTAGCTACACTTCTTGCCACACTGAGGGATAGAAGCTTTTCCCCCGTCAAATTATTCCACACATTCTGATGTGGCACACACAGATTAATCTTCTAGTGGTAGTTCTTTATCCTTAATGAAGGATGGTTTTACCTTTCATCAGTATTGAGTCGTGTTGAAAAGACAATGATCTTGAAAATGTGATGTGTAAATCGCAGTACTTGCACAACAAATTGCTTTGTTTTTAAGAACGGTTTGGTATTAAAAAAACGCTGGGGGAGCGTGCCATTCGTCGTCCTTCCATGATAGTTCCTTCCGTGAGTACAGTGAAGATTCAGAAGGAGAAATCTATTCCTGTGCCAAGTAAGCATTATTTTTCTCTTTTGAAAGTCTCACACTTACTACTTGAATGTCATTACCATTGATCAAATTTAAATGTACATTAATTTTTTCATGAAGGCAATCTTATGAACATTTAATTGAGAATAAATCATTGGGACTTTTGAGTAAATGTAACTTAACACCAGGTTGCATGTTTAAACAAATGTCTATGTTGCTCAAATGTATAACCCTCCCTCTTTAATGTAACTTCATTGTGGAGAAGGCTATTGGTTTCTTTTAAATTAAGCTTCATGTTATAAATCTATTCTAAATCTATTTCCTGCAAATATACTCTATTAAATATAAATCCAAGAAGGTGATCACAATATAGTGCCCTCCAGATATTGCTGGAATATAGCTCCAGTCATCCCTACCTCTCGCCCTTTTGGCTGGAGCTGATGAGAGTTGGAGTCCAACAACATCTAGAGGGCACCAGATTGGATTCCCTGATCTGAAGTTTTCAACCAATTAAAATACTTAATTGGCTGTCTTAATCTGTTGTTGAAATTTAGATAAATGTGTCTATTAATTACTGAAAATCTTCATACCGTGATGAGATAAAAGAAGTGCAAAATAACTTAGTTTAATAAACAATGTCAATTTAATTAAAAATAAACTGTGATCGTGCCAGCTTTGTGAAGTTCAGAGATGATCCAGTAGCAGATTTAGAATAGCTTAGATTGATAAAGCCTGCCTTATAAAGGATTCTTAAAAGATGCCACTTAAAAAGTGCTTTGTTTTGTAACTGCATTTGTTGGGATGTAAAAGTACTGACCTTTTTTTCTGCTTAGGTGTAGCATCCACAGAAATCAGAGGCAAAACGGGTGTTCATTTCAAAACCGTCCAAGTGAAACAAGCTGAGATGCCCTTTAGATGTGAATTAAATTCTGGCACCTTAAACCATCTTAAAGAATTGTAACTAGAGAAGTTTGAGAGAGCTCTTTTTGAACACAACAGAAGTCTTATGAAATCTTTGCTGCCATATTGGAGAACATGTGCCTTACTACTATGCTCAATAAAGCATTTGTACTGAGGTAAATACAAACTTGGAAGCTGGTAGGTGCACAGATATAAGCTACATGAAAAGCAGGTTATCAATGCTTTTTACACTTTATTGGATTCTCAAAAGTGACTTCTTCTAATGCTGGTGTATCTACCCTTGTATTCATAGGTAATGGTGCAAGTTTAATAAAACATGATTATTAGGGCAAGCTGGGTTTATATTTTCAAACATTTTTCCTAGCATTAAAAATAAAACAATCTAAAATGTTTTATTTTGGTGAAATCTATAATCCTGAGCAAGCTTTTGAGCAAAGCTTGGTAGAAAGTAATGCCATACATAATGAAATGTTAAAATCAGCCAACCTCGCTAACTGTAAGGAATTTCTCCCAATAGCATTTTAAGTACTTAACATATTTTTTTGCACTCTAACTTTGGTGTGTCCCCTTAGACCACCTATACTTTGTTCTAATGTAAAAGTTTCCTTCTGTGGTCTTTCTGACTTCAGTAATGAAAACATTTTCTGTTTATTGATATGGATACTGAATTTCTGTGAGCAGAAACCCTTTTCATGGGATACCCCTCTGTGAGGGCATAGAGACTGCTTTTTTGCTGAGTTTGTCTCACCCTTACAGCCCGCTGAAAAGGTTCTTTAAGGAGTTTGAGAGACTCTGTTGAATAATATGAGAGGTTGCATGGGGACCAATAGCAGAAAGGGGAAACTGGTTGAAATAGCCTCCCTGCATTTTTCAGTAAGAACTTCTGTTGGATCTCAAACCCTTCTGCCAAAAGCCTCTATTTGCAGAAGGGCCATTCAGTCCAACACAGTGATAACTAAATGTATCTCATATGCATGTATTATTAAGAAAAAATAATGCATTTTGCTACCTGTTGGTGCTCCTAACTTCAGTGCTGGGACAGGACAGAAGTAAAAAAAAAGTAAAATTTAACTATTGTTTTGACAAAATACTACCTATTCTTTTATAGCTTGACGTGAATAAGATGATATTTTTTTTAGTCTTTGGTTCCACATTTTTAGGACATTGACAAACTGGAGTTTATTCTGAGCTGGCTGGCCCGGATGGTGAGGGGTAACAAGCAGTTGAGTTAGCTGTGTGTGCCCACACACTTTACAGCTTTGGTTTTTCTGGCCTCTTTGATTGCAAAATCATGAATTACCTGTTATATCTTTAGTCTACAAGCTCAGACATTTCAACAAACATGAAAGATAGGAGTTCTGCTATAGCTATTTTTTTGTAAACAACATACTGAATATAGTAGTGTTAATAACATGACCATATGCATCTGACAGTTTTTCTTAATCAGGTAGTCACTAGCTTAAGGCAGGGTTCCATCACAAACCAATAAATTTAGGTTACAAATTTAGGTTGCACAATTAAAGCTGGTTGGGAGGTCTTGTACAACAGACCAACTTTGCCCCCAGAATCAGACTTTAGCGATGGGGAAATGCACTAGACAGTGTACGATAATGTTTGTGTGACACAATGTCTAACCTTGTGAACAAATAAGGATGAATATGCAATAAATAGATTATCTAGAAGTGACCGGTCTCTATATTGAAATCATTTTCATCTTTGTTGTGTTTATTTACTTCCCTAGTTGGTATATTACCCAAACCAGGCTATAGAAAGTTCTTGTCTGTTTTGAACTGAAGGATTGGCTCTTTCATTTAGCTTAACTTCTCTTTTAACCTTCTTACAGTTCTGGCTGCTTGATCTGTATTTATAGCCAGACATGGAATTATTGTCTGTGCACTGGACATTCACGATCATATATTCTAGACCTATAAATCCTACCACCAACACGGGCTTCCATTGGCCTCGAGTTCTTTATGATGCTTTGTCCATCTTCCTTGCCTAGACAAATTTTGGGACTGATAGTTTTTGAAACTGCCACACAAGCAAGCACAAGTTTTTATTTCTTACACTCTTAAAGTTCTAGTTTAACTGCAGAAATACATACTTCCTGTTCCAGAGCAGGGCTTTGGGACAGCATCTCACTGCTTGTTCTGCTCTAACATTGTTACTGATTGGCTCCAGAAAATTTCATAAAATCTGGAGAATAGCTACAGAGGGAAATCTAGTTCCATAAATTTATTCAAGCTTGGCCAACATTTTATTCATCACTTTGTTCACCTCACGATACTGGAGTTGCAACCTGGGTCCTAGTAGAAAAGTGTACCCTTCCCTGGTAGGAACAAGTGAAAATTTCAAGTACTCTCGTTCATTCCCTGCCTTCAGATAAAACTCTTGTTTTATTAACACAGGAAGCTGCCTTATACAAAGTTAAGAGACCACTGACTCAATATTGTTTACAGTGACTGGCTGCTGCAGCTCTCCAGGATTTCAGACAGTATCTCTCCCTGCCCTACCTGGAGATTGGGCCTGGTACCTTCTGCATGCAAAGTATGTGCTGTACTGCTGAGCCATTGTGATTCCTTAACAAAAGAATTCATATTCTTAGTCAATTTGGTCCAGGGTAAATGAAATCTTTCCCATCCCCAATCCACCCCTTTTTCGTAAAACTCCTGTCCTCATCAAATGTCTTTCTACCTTCCCAGTGCCACAACCTCCAGACATCTCCAGAATCACATAGGACACACTTAACTATGTCCACAATATCTGAACCAGGAATCTGGCCTGATCCTTCTCTGTAGCAGGATTGTAAAACACAATCTGGAAATCAAGTAAACATTTATTTTGGCCATAAACAAGATATTTTTGTAGAAAAACAATGGTGGTTGCAAACATAGGACTTGTGTCTAGTATTATGAAGGAACAGCCACAGTGGTTCCTCCACAAAGTTTATTCAGTGAGGCCAACATGCATACTTAATTTACATGTGGTGTAGAACTTCTCACCTCTTTTTTTGCCATAACTGTGTTTTTTAACAAGAGGACAAACAGTAGCATAAACCCTTTTTATGAAACAATACCAATTTATTTAGGCATCTGGACCTCTGAATACAGTATTTTTACAATCACTAGAATGAAAGGAATTAAATACTTTAAAATTTACATCATGTATTTTGGTACATTCCAATAAGTAGTTTACTTACAAATTTTTCTTTGAAAATAAATTTTAGAAATATGCTTACTCGTTTAAAATAAAGAGAAGTGTTGACAAAATATAAGAGAAAAAAGATTCTCATGCCAGTTGAAGTGTAAAACTAAGTATTCCAAAATACTTGCTAAACAATAATCTGTGTTTACTATACAACCATTTAATTTACGCATGAATAAATTATTAGATTATTAGAATACAATCCATCCTCTATAAGAGCTGCATAAGCTCCATTCGTTTCAGAGGATATTGCACGGCAAACATGTTGCATTCAGTAGGATGTGTGCTTAGCTTCCACCACAAGGATACAAATACACAAACTTTACCTAAAATAGGAAGCATATACTTCCCATCATAAGCTGCTAGTTCTAAAAGCAGCCATACTGCTCCAAAATGTCATAAATAACATGTGAATGCATTTCAAATTATGAGCTTCAATTTGTGCTATCCTTGCAACTTAATAGAGTGCAGATACTTTTCTACATGCTTCACATGTTTGTCCACAGAAACAACATTTTAATCTATTCTCAAAAGTCCATGGCTACCAATGATATACATGACTCTTTGGATTATCAAATTTAATATAAAATTTAATTTACATAAAACTATCCTTCAAGTGGGATTCAACTTCAAATCCTCCAGCTAATAAATATAAAATGATAGCAACCAGCATATTAGCTGTTTTTAGTAAAAGTGAGTTCTTATGCTCTTTTGTTAGAATGGGTTGAGCCGTATTCCTGTACCCAGTGGAGAGAAAGGGTTCACTTTTGCCCACATTAACGCATCGTTGAGTGAAATTGTGGATTTTCCATCTTCAAGGAAAAACACTGGACCCTGTTGGATGTAAGAAGTATGGGGGGAGGGAAGCAAAATATTACACATTAAAAAAATACAGTACTCTTGAGAGAGAGCAATTGTGGCAGAAGTTAATACTTTCAAACTTCTCCTAAATGTAATCCAGCTCCACTAAGAAATACCTGTATCCTTAATCCTGTCAAGCAAGAGATGTGAACATCTGAATGACTAGGAAGGTTAGAGCCTGTAACGTAATCTGGTCCAATTGTTACTTTCAGAGGTTCCTCTTTTATTCGAGACGTCAGTGTCGCATATATCTCTTGTTGCAATTCAGATGGGGGTGTAGGGGGCAATTCATCAGCAGATCTGTGTGAGAAATATATATCATTATTTGCAATACTTTTCTTGACTTGAAACATACAAACAAGATTTTTATTTATTTTAAAAAAGCATCTAAAAGTTAACAGAATTTCTGATACATTTGTCCTCTACTAAAAGACAAAAGATCACAAATTCAAATCATCTAAAATTCTATTATGGTCATTGTACACCTACTTGTTTAGTGATTGAGTACAAGCTCTCCAAGCATCTAGTTCCTCAGAGAGTTGTTCAATTTTCAGGGGTACACACACCTCCCGTCTTTTTAAAAGCTGGCTGGAAAAGAATGCAATGTAACAAGTTTTGAAAGCATATGACAAATTCTAGCTCTATACAATTGGGCAATCTGAACAAACATTTAAAAACTGCATACAAATTATACAGACTGCTTTCTCACCCCATATGGAAGGTTTCTGGCAGGCAACAATGAAACATTCATATAAATATATATATATATATATATATATATATATATATATATATATATAACACAAAAAATTACAACAAATGAACAAGCCTCATCAGCCCCTCTCCCCAGTTCCATTTGAGAGCACTTGGAAGATATAACTACTTTCACCAGTCTTGAAAAACACATTATGTCACAATCAGCAGGCCTTAGTGCGAGTGAAGAATCACCTGCCTACCCTTTTGTTTCATATCCTCTATAAATCCTTGAAATCAGTTCAGTCTCAGAGACTTTTATGAAAAATACCTGCTGTTGATGGCCTGGTTGAATTGTAAACAGGACCACCATGGAAGTCAATCTTCCAGGTATTTAATACAATATTCCTCTCCTTTGTACAGAGTTCCAGAGCAGCTCACAAGAATTTAAGACACAAATAATAAAACCAATGAAATTTATTTAAAAGCTAGCAGCTTTTAAAGGATAAAACTAACAAAACTGAAAGGCCTGAGCAAATAAGATAAAAAAAATGGTATGGAAAAAAAATCAGACTGGGGCCAGGTGAGTATATCTTGGAGAAGGTTTAAAGCTACCACAGAGGAGGCCCTATCTCTGCTCGCCTCCAGAAGTAAGGCAAGGAGACATGGAGAAAGGCCCTTGGAAATTTTAATACCCAGGGAAGTTCATATAAAAGAAAGGGCTGTTCCAGGTACCTGGGGCTCTCAAGCCATGCACGTACTTTAAAGGTAAGTCCCAGCCAGCACTTTGCATTCTGCTCAGAAACAGACCATTATCCTTAATAGTTTTAAAACTGGCTAGATGTCTTCCAATCAACCAGTCCTGGTAATTTTGGTGCATCATTTTGGACTACCTGAAGTTTCCAAGTTGTTTTCAAAGACAGTCTCACATACAATGACTCATACAGTCTCACATACAATGTCTAACTGAGATATAATACTGGATTGTGTCCAGGCTCTTTATCCAGAGGGGTGATAGCTGACACACCTCCCTTAGCAAGTGAAACTATTTGGACCTCTAAAGTCCAGTTCTAGAAGCACCCAAAAGCTGCAAACCTAATCCTTTAGGGAGAATGCAACCCAAATCACACTGAATAGCATCTCCCAAACCAGATGAACCATCCACCAGCAGAATCTCTTTCTTGTCTAAATTTCAACTTCTTGGTCCTTATCCAGTCCTTTACTGATTCCACACATCATTTCAGCATCTCAACAGCCTCATCAAAATCTGATGAAAAGGAGAAGTAGAATTGGCTGTCATCTGCATAGTGATGACCCCTCACTCCATTTCTCCAGATATTCTCCCTCAGCATTTTCATGTACAGCACAGGGACAAAATGGAGCCCTGTGGCACACCATAGCATAAGTCCTGCTGGAAATGACAGTCCAGAACAGAACACAAGTACTGAACTGCACTATCCCCCAATTGCCAGTCTAGAAAGATGCCATGATCAATCATATCAAAAGTCATTGAGAGGTCCAGGAGAATTAGAAAGGTCTCCATCTGCCATCTTGGCATTCCTCAGTCATCAGAGATGAAGATAGTTTGGGGGCAAAACCCAGGTGTGAAGCCAGACTGAAATTAATGTGGATTGTCTGGGTTGTATGGTAACCACCACACTTAGCACAAGAAAAGTATATTTGCAACTTGCCAATCATAGAATTGGAAGGGACCATGAGGGCCATGTAGTCCAAACCAACATGGGGCTCGAACCCATGACCCTGAGATTAAGAGTCTCATGCTCTACCAACTGTGCTATATTTAGCACAATCTGAGATTTTCAAAGCAGTCTCACAACCACCTCCTTCAAGGCAGTCAAGACCACCATGCTTGCAAGGAGGCAATAATGGCAGCTAGGTTCTCTGCGACTGGGCACGCAATTACCTCCTAAACCAAGTTGATCAACTCTTTCCTGCTTATAGCTGCTATGGAGGCAGGAAGGGAAAGATTGAAGAAACATGCAGCAGGCTACATTCCTTGAAGCTCCTTATCCACATACTAGATTCACAATTTTTGAAATAAATCCAATAAAATACAACTAAGTAGTGCTCTAGATACATCTGGCGTTACTGTAGGCTAGGGATGATGGGAATTGTAGTCCAAAACACCTGGAGAACACTAGCCCTGGCTAGTGTTGTCAAGCCCTGGCCCATTCCATCAGATGTAACACTCTAACCCAAAGGTTGGCAACCTAAGGCCCATGGGCCGGTTCCGGCCCATGAGCTTCCTGGAACCGGCCCAAGGCCATTCCATGGATAGGCGTGGGGATTCTGTGCTCTTTTTTTCATGGCGCCATTTTTTTTCTCGCCACAGGAACTGGCTTCTGGGTCAAAAGAGTGCCCGAAATAGTGTGTGCGCATGCGCGTTCCTCACCCGGAGGAGCGCCTACACGCGTGCGTACACACTATTTCCAGTGCACTTCCGGGACGGAGGAGTGCCCATGCGCATGCGCACACGCTATTTCCAGCACTCTTCCAACCCAGAAATAGCTTGAGTGCACGCACGGGCATGCATGGGCACACACGCTCCAGCCCACCGAGAAGTCTGCCGGGGAGTGGACCGGCCTGGCCTGAAAAAACGTTGCAGACCCCTGCTCTAACCCCTAAAGTATTACATATAACCTATGCCAAAAAAACCTAATAATAATTGTTAAGGCTACCACATCCATGTTTAGTTCATCTTTGCTATAAAAAAATAGAAGCTATCTCTCATTAGTATTTCTTATTTCTTTACCTTGTATCGATTTGCAAAATAAAACCCATTTGGAACATTACACTAGAAAATCCCAATGTCCCTTTGAAACAGTATTTGTGGTTCCCATGTTATATGCCAAGTAAATCAAGGCAGCTGAGAAATTAGATTTTACAAAGACTAAGCCAATTTCAAAGGGATTAATCACTATTCAAGTGCCAAGGAACATCATAAGTAATAATTGACAGCATTGGAGGAAAGGAAACAATCAAATCCATCATAATCCCAATGGATGCAACTATTATGTAATAAAGAATTACCTTGTATATTCATAAAGTGCTGGCACAATGCTAGTGTACTGTCTTCTAATAGCCAGTAATGCACCAATGTAACCACACAATATTAACAACTCATTTCTAAATCTGAAAATAGAAGAACATTAATAAGTGCTTCCATTATTCTGCCCAGTCGTTATGAAAGAAGATCATAGACATAAAACTTGTTTACTATTGAGCAATGGGACCTTCTCTCCTTCCTCAGGTGGCCCCAAAATCTACTCCAGAGCTGCCACCACCACCCCAAATCATTTGGAGCAGATTCTGAGGTCACAGGAGAACTGCAGTGGAGAGGAGATGATGTTGAAGTCCCACCGCTTAAGTGGAAGTCTGTTCCACATCCACATGGACAACTCTGGATAAAACCCATACTCTCTTTCAAAGCAGTAAATTAACATCTGTTTAAAACATAATAAAACAATAACAAAACAAAACAGCAAAAGCAATGCTAGCTCCAAACTTAAGGGGGCTTTTGCTCCCCATACCTCCACATACCGTTTCTCCTCCACTTCTCTCACACACTTTTCTCCAGTGGTGCTGCCACTTAAATCAGTTTCCTCATTGGGCAACAGTTTAGCACTGGGCAAGTGAAGATGTCACTTATGAATGAGAACCAGGGTATTACATTTTGGGCAAATTAAAGTGGTGGGTGGCCACTGCAGATGGGAACAGATCTTGGCAACTGTTCACCTACTCATCACTGAAAGGACAGCCTGGCGGCCCGGTGACAGCACTGGATTTAGGGCAGTGTGGGTGGGTTCTCCTTGCACAGGGCCCAGGGGCACAGAATTTAGAAGATTCATAATTGAGAAGATCCATTTTGGGGTGCCAAATTTTGGGCTCACCCAGGGCAGCCCATTAGGAAGTATTACCAAAGTCTGCCCCTACCAGTGATGAGGGCAGTAATTGGTGGTACAGCCAGGTACTTGCAGAAAAATGCATTTTTTACCATAAGTATTCTTTATAATGAGGTGAAGATCTGACCTCAACATGCTCTAGAATAAAACACTGCAGAAGTCAACTGCACTTCTACAAAAAACAGAATCTGTTTATTATTATACATGAACTCATCTAAAATTGTCCTATGTTCATCTGTTTAAAATGGTCAGCTCTGGTTTTACTTTATTTCTCTTCAGCTTAGTTGTGCTGGGGCTATTTAAGACGTACTGGCAATGGAGGGCACAGGGGTAAATAAAGTCTAACCATAGAAATAGCTCAGATTCAATTTCACCACTTTCACAAAACATACTTACTCACTACATTTATGAAGTAACAACTTTTCTGTCCGGATATAGCTTAGAAGATCAAGAAATGGACAGACTGAGTCCAAGGTCCACTCTGAACTACTGATTTGTTCTGTCAAACACAAAAGGAGAAGAAAAGTTTAAAGTGTTGAAGAACGGAAAAACCAAGCAAATATTAATCTTTTAGATTTTCTGAATCTTTAAGAAGCCTACCTTTCACATAATGAATGCCTATCGGAAGTGCTTTTTCTGGTTCTATAGTTAACAAATAATACTTTATTGATTCAAATATATTTCCTTCCTCCTGAGCTGTCTCTGCTAACTGCATACATTCTTCTACATCTGGTAGGCTGCACTGAAAAACAAAACATTTACAAAACAACATTTATGACAATATTTGTACGGGAAGCTGGGGTTTTGCACAAGAATGGGTGCAGTGTCCAACATGAAATGCTCCCCACAACTTAAAACCAGTTTCTTTCCCAGGCAATGCAAAGGAACATTACAGGGAGTGGAAAGTCTGTGTGCAATTTGTGTATCCTGAGGCCCTTGTCTTTGCACTAGGCACATTATTTATGCTCCAGAGTACAAGTAATCTGTATGGCATACATAGGGGATGTATGTCCAGACTTCTCATTCACCATAATGCCCTTGCACATATATACATCCTTACACTGGGATAGGAAAACAGGGCTCTGTTAAGTCCTGCGGGACACCTCTGCATTGCAGCATCACACCTGAACAAAACCGGACTTCACTCATTGTACACACAGCTAAATCTATATTATCCTTTCCATCAGAAAAGAGTATTCTGTGTAAACCTACTTTTCAAGCTGATGTAGATACCTTAATACTATAATAAGGCCACAGATCAACAGCTCAGTTATGCACACTAAGCTTCATCTGTAGAGATACTTTCTATTGCCATCCACAAGAAAAATTATTGGTATGTCCAACAGGAAATGACTGCTTCTTCCTGTGCATACAGGACTTGGATAGCAAATATTTTTTTTAAAAAGTAAAGGTAATAAATAACATAGAGGATTATGATTATAGTGCACTCTAATAGGAAGAATCCTAAAATAAATGTATCTAGGTATTAACAAATTAACATAAAACTTCTTCTGCTACTCACATAAATGGTTAAGAGACAGTTGACCTCTTAAGTGTACCTTTTCATGTAGGTCATTTATCTCTGCTGTGCATCCAGGATAGAAAGCACAAAGCTTTACTAACTGTAGCTCATTATTGGGGATCATCATAAGAAGATCTGCTGCTAAATCCCTGTGAAAAGACAAACATGCCACAGTTATTTAGCAATGTAAAAAGGTGGCAATGAGCAATGCCAAAATTAAGATTACTTGTTCTGCTCCCGTTCCTCTCTTAAGTGGCTGTGAAACTGTAGGTGAGGTGAAGCTACTTTTATGCAGCGGACAGCTCTGGAAGAGAGTGTGGTAATGTAGAAGATACTGCATACTAACAATGAGCTCAAGAGCCTTTAATGCAGTTGTAAAACGGATGTACACAGTCCTGCCTCAGATTATCACCTAAACCATGATTTGGGTGACCAGCAGCAAGCGTCAAGATGGGGAAGTGAAAAAGCTTCCTACTTTCCAGCAAACCACAGTTTCACAATGCATTGAGCTTGAGGAACTGTGGTGTGTTCTGACGAAAGTCAATTAACATAACAAATGACCACTAGAACAAACTGCTGCTTCTGTTTGGTCATTACAGAGAACTGTGGTTTGTTCTAAAGTGAAAGCAGAAGCTTCCACTCTCCTTCTCTCATGCTTGGGCCACTATCAAATTACCATTTTCAGATCCCTAGGATAGCAAACAGCTATGTATGAACACTTCAGGTAATTTGACATGCTTTGGTGAAGTCATAAAATACAATTCTATGAACAACAACAAAAATCAAAAATTCAAGATCAAAACTACATCTTTCAGTATCATAAAAAAAAAATTAAACAGTTACTAGGTTTATTCCATTTTCAGCAACCATATAGGCCAGGCATGTCCAAAGTCGATTTAATCTGGCTCCCATGGCAGTATATGTCCTGGGCTAAAATCCTAAAAAAAGCTCAACAACTCTGGTCGGCCCTCACGCATGTACACTTCATGAAATCTGGCCCTCTTTGAAAAAAGTTTGGGCACCCCTGATTATAGGCAGTCTGTGACCTCTTAGAAAATACATCTTGCAACTCCAGAAATATTGCTGCTATCAAGTTGTCTTAGTTCACTGTAGATGGTGTGCATTATATAGTCAATGGTATATGAGCCTAACAAGTTGTTACCACGATGAAGGGATGGGCAACATGTGGCCTCCCAGATGCTGTTGGACTCCAGCTCCTAGCCAGAATGGCCAATAGTCAGGAATGATGAAAATCCAAAGGAATCCATCATTCACCATTCTGTATCAGGGAACCTCCATACACAAAATGGGAATGTGCACATTGTGTTATCCATGACACTATCAAGGGGGAAATCCTGCATCTTCATATACCAGAGCCTTGCATGTACGAAGAACCTCAGGTGTATGACTAGCAATTGCTTTGTTTATTGAGTAATGCTCCCCATGGGATTATATTTTAAGTACTGGAGGAGTGCTTTTACAGAAAGCTATTTGCCATCTGCACTCCAAGAAATAGTTGGCAAGTACGTATACCAATTTGTACATCTGCATATGCCCAAATAAATGTTCACTTAGGATAGATTATGATCCTTCTATTGCTTGGCTGGCAAGGCAGCCATCAACTTTCAAGAAACGGTTGCCCAAAGAAAGGTTTTAGGAAAACCTAAATATTGGAGCCAATCTCCAGTGTTGCCATTAACACGGCTGCAATGCTGGCATAATATTAAGTATTCAAACACCACAGCTGTTGAATCACTAACCTCAGTTCTTATGTGCTAGTTTAGTATCAGGATCAAACTGTCAGAACTGCAAATGTTCCGCTTCGTGAAGGCATGGAACAATCCCATGAGAGGAGAGAGATGTCTTAAGGATATGCCCTTACTTTTTGTTCTTACACATTGAATTCTCATCAATAACCCATTATGTTTCTTTTCAGCCAGTCTATTCTACTTATCATGCAAAGTATTTTGTTCTATTAGAAAAGCCAGCAGAGGATGAAGGATTTTCTTTTCAGTCTAACCCGAAATGTCATGCTTTGCAGAGGATAGATTAGAATGTCCTTCTAGAGAAAAGAAAGTACCTGTATCCAGGTGATGGAAAGCTAAAACAAAGATATTCAAAATGTAACAGACAAAAACAGCATTTATATACTAAACACACACAGGACAAATGGTGAGAGGCTGGGATTTTTTAAAAAAAAGCAGGGAAAGGAACAGACAGCTCCAAATTCTTATTCTGCTTCTACTACATCCAACATGCAAACTGCAATTTTATGTATCCCATGTTAACTATCTTTTGACTTTTTATGTAAAAACAATCCTACCGTTAACAAAACAAAACATTACCCAAATAGCAAGGCTTTAGGCAATAATGAATTCCAATATTCATTTTCTTGGTCATGATTTTATTTCAGATTTTACAATCTATGGGAAATATAATACTGAGAATAACTTGAATAACTCAAATCAACTGATTTTATTGGATTTACTGAGAGTATGGCTAGTAGTGGTTATCACCCAAGATGCAAAAGAAAAAAGATATATTGACTCGGAAGGCAATATGCTGAAAGCTTTACGTTCTCATAAATGGGAAGCAAAGCTGCGAGTGCTTGCAAGAAGTTGGATTGTGAATTCATTGTGCTTGTGGAATCCAATCATACAAACTCTGATTTGTATGATTGAATTCCACAAGCATATGATTTTGTAAGGAGTAGAAAGGCTTAGCTATAAGCTCCACAGCCATCTCAGTATGCAGCTATACTCAGGAAGGTGACAGCATGTCATCACAGCAAGTGCAACACATACTGCTGTCCCTACCAAAGTTAATTTTGGGCAGTGAATTTTGGGCAGTGTGGGTCATGGGCAACACCACCTGATTTTTGTTTATATTTTGTTTCCCTTTGGCCTCTCCTGTACATACCTTAAAACAACTGTGGGCCTCTACATTTCTGCACCTTCCTCTTTCATTTTATTTGTTTGCCAAGGAGCTGAGAAACATAAATGAGCACAGAAAGGCAATCTCCAAGACTTTGTTATGGCTGGAGAAGACTAAACAATTGCTAAACTTAGATGACGGGGGTGGGGTGTCCCTTTTCACATCCCCTACCCTAAAGTGGCAACTGCCAATACATTTCTCTCATCCACTTATGTCTAGCAGCTACATGCAAGACAAGTGTTCTTGAAATTAAGAACAGATTTTGGACACTATCATTTGGTCACAGAAAAAAACGAGCTCTGTTAAAATTACACTCCTGACATAAACCACAATCCAAAGTAACTATTTTCTTCCAACCCTTATCAAAATTATGAGGCTAATAGTTATCCCATAACACTTTGCTTGGATACGCAAAGCAAAATGAATGGAGAAAAGCAAAACATTACCCCAAAATTTGAAACAAACTATGCTGGATTTCTTCACATTATAGGGGACGATTCCCACCCCACCCTTTTGGCTCATTTCAACATGTGCAGATTTATTCTCTCGTGGATTATCTGTCAAATCAGTCACATGGGTCAGATTATTGTGTGTGCACTAGCAATCTCTACTTGCTGCAACTTAGTCATATGACCATTTTATGCATGGAACATTCAATCTGTGAGATGTAGTTTTAATGTTTGTGGATTGAAAAAATAAGCTCAAAAGGTACTCAGAAGAACTGATTCTAACTAAGGTGGAATCGCAAAGGTGGTAAAGACAAATGTGGACACACACAAGCATGCTCCTGGTGCACTTTAGTCACTCAAGCAGAGCACAAATCCTAGAACTGTCTCAAAAATTTACCCTGCCTACTGATATGGTAGTTATTACTCCTGCAATATGGAAGCACTTGGTACTAGCCAAATGAAAACCTATTGACTTGTTCTTGCTAATTTATATGACATTTTTCTGCTCTAAGAACATTGGTGTTTGTTCATAATATGCTACTGTAGTTGAGTTTTACTTTTTAATAGTTTCTTATGGATAAAAAAAACCAAAGGTTCCTCAAAGTTGTTGTTGCTGTTTTCAAAATATGAGACTCTGGTGTTCTATAAAAGTGTCCAAGTTTTGTTAGAGTGAAACATTCTTTGGAGTAAGAAGTTCTTACCATGTTGTTATAGTCATACATTTTCTTGCTAGTAACTCTAGCGCATATTGTGTTGCTTGCGCTGCACATTCTCCTAAGACAGTACCCACACTGACTGCCAATTCCAGTTCATTTCCACGAATCAGGTTTGCCATGGCAAGCTTGCTCAATAAGAAAATCATATCATTAAGCATCACAAACACTTAGGATTCATTGAGACCAGCATTGTAAAATGTTTACTTTCCAATGCTACATTAAAGAGTGACAAAAACATGCATTAATGAACAAGATTCATGGTTTGACCTGCTTTACTTTATATCACTGTAAGCAATATTTTGTCTATAAGCAAACCAGCTAAAAGTGAATTACTGTTTTAAATAGAAGAGACACGTCACCCCAAGCTATTGCCAACTTCTAGAAAATTTAGAATAAACAGGAATTTCTGTAACTCATCCAACCTTCCCAATATGAAAAGCATCTAAAGATCTCACAATGGCCACCCACCGTCTTGCCAGTGAGTGGCGGTTGTGGCCCAACACAGCACCTCCTCTCACCCGGACACGCCATTTTAGAATGTTTCCCCATCCCTGCAGAGGGTTTATCCACAGTGGAAGGTAATGGCCGCCAGAATAGTTATTTGTCCACTAATGAAGGGTTTCCCTTTAAGAGATTGTTAAGGAGAATGGGAATAGGATCTTTAGCCTGTGTGTGCTGCCTTTCCACTCTCACAGGTGTCATTTCCCAAGGGGAAGAGCACAATTGGAAAAGACTTTTTGAAAATCAATACTTTGGAAAGAGGCAAAGCTTAGAGTTACTTATGAATTTGGGCCTAGCAAACTGGAAATCTGGCTTTGATGCAGGCTTGGCTCTTAGATATGGACTAAGGAGCGATGGGCAGGGGAGAAATTGCTATCCACTAGGAGCTGATGTTTCTTAACTATCAACACTATCTACATTTTAGGGACAATTGTAGGAACTCCCTTGGGAATTACTGTTTCCTGAAATGGTCAGCAAGTATCCACGGCATCTTGGGACCAGCTTTAATATCTTGATAGCTGGTACATAATAACATATCTCGAAAAGGGACTTTCTCCACCACAGTAGTAGTGGTTGAGGCCTGTTATTCCCACAACTTTATCAGCTGCTCCTTGCAGGAATTTTCATCACCTGCTTTGTAGCATTGCATGTTGTAAGGAATGAACATGGTAAAAAGCTAACTAGAAAGTACAGTGGTACCTCAGGTTAAGTACTTAATTCGTTCCGGAGGTCCGTACTTAACCTGAAACTGTTCTTAACCTGAAGCACCACTTTAGCTAATGGGGCCTCCTGCTGCTGCCACGCCGCTGCTGCATGATTTCTGTTCTCATCCTGAAGCAAAGTTCTTAACCTGAAGCACTATTTCTGAGTTAGCGGAGTCTGTAACCTGAAGCGTATGTAACCTGAAGCGTATGCAACCTGAGGTACCACCGTAATGGTAACACTCAGGGCTGGATAAGACAAAGGCACAAAGCAGACTCTCAGCAGCATAAAAATCTCCTAAAGTGATGTGGCAACAGAATCCGGCTAATAGAAATGGCTTTTAAAAATTCTTTCAATTATTTGTTCCCTTTGTTATTGCTGACCATGCATCTTTCCTATGTGTCTTTATTCCACACTGCCCACTGGATCAACATGATGTAAAAAAAACAAGTTTATTTATGTATAACAGGATTGTTTTTTAAAAAATTATTAGAATGTATGCAAATGTACAAAACAAAGAGTAATTATTCTGCACATTTCTATTTTGGTATAGAGTAAACAGAAAATACTTTTACCTCAATGTTCTCAACAGCTAAATGGCAGCAAGCAGCTAGCACCGCACAGCCATCCTGAAAATACCACTCAGACAATTCTTTACTGACTTTGTGCAGGAGTCTAGAAAAAACAAAAATAGAAATAACTTTGATTAAATAATTAAAACTAGATAAATCTACCAGATGTTGTTAGTGCATCCTTCTCCTTTACTATCTGAAAATTTGGTCAGCACCACCACAGCATGAGGCAGCCCAATCATAAATTAGTTTTGGTTATTGGCAGTGCTTTTCTGGGGGGACGCAGGGGGATGCATACCCCTAAACATTTTGTCAATTGAAGTTTGGCCTCATGGAGGGGCAGTATTTCAATATGAGTAGGAAAATGAGAGTACCCCCTAAACATTTTTTAAGGGAAAAAAGCACTGGTTATTGGAATATAGTGCCCTGGTTCACATACCATGTAAGTCATAATTTAATCGTAAATGTGTCCCCCATCTCAGAAGGGACAACAAAGATATGGCAAATCAATAGCTTACCAAATTCAGTAAAAAAGTTTGTCAAATCTCAATTTAAAATGCCACATTAATTTTGTGACAGGCAAAAAAACCAAGATAACATATGAAAAGTAACCACTCAGTGACTCACTCAGTGTAATCTTCCATGCTGTTTCCTTCCAAATCTGCTGTTCCATTTGATTCTAAACACTGGGATGTTTGCATATTTCCTTCACATGCTGACTAAAATCGGTTAAAAAAAAAAAGAGTCAATCAAAAGCAACATAAACCATTGTCATCTTGGTAATATTTGCAGAAAGGGGTTAACAATGAAATGTGAACACTCATATCACAGTAGGAGAAAACAGCCCAACTACCATCTGGAAA
Organism: Podarcis raffonei; assembly: GCF_027172205.1. Taxonomy (NCBI): domain Eukaryota; kingdom Metazoa; phylum Chordata; class Lepidosauria; order Squamata; family Lacertidae; genus Podarcis; species Podarcis raffonei. The sequence continues at coordinate 33,387,245 of NC_070610.1, forward strand.
AACCATATTGGTACATCTCAAACTGATGGTAGAAAATTTATTACAAGTCAGGGAGCTATCCTGTTATGTTGTAAATGTGGGAGAGTAAAATTCCAAGTACTTTGACTAGGATGTATAAGCTTCTATTATCCACAACAGAATGATATTCTTAGCAAAAGCTGCCAAGCTTTGTTTCGTAGCTAATATAGGTCTGTTTGTTTGATTTTTATTCCAATACACTGAAACTGTTCCCTAGCTCTATTAGTGCCACCATTGCACAAAATACCTGGCACTGGTACCAATCCACAGGTATAGGATTCTGACACTAGTGTAGGCTAAACAGGTCTATCATTACTAGGCTTTTAAAACTCAGGATTGCAGGCATCATAAACACCAGCTTTAATGTCACCAGCATATGAGTAAATTGTGGAATGGGATGGAAATTCTTATTCTTTGCAGAAGCAGGAAAATCTAGAGCTTTACTATCCCTTCCTTTTATTTAATAATTTCCTGGTTCTAACATAATCCTTCTACTCAGTTTGTTTTTCTTGTTGATTTAGATAACAACACAACAGGTATCAGTGTATAGCAAAAGTTATATTACATCTTAAGAGAGTTATTTACTATCGTGTACATTGGTACCTGTGCAACAAGCAGAGCTTCTTTAAGCTGGCCTCTTGAAGTAAAAAATGTGACAAGTTTCTTCACATCACCAGTTGCTATACAGTATGGAATAACATCATCATTTTCTTCCTGAATTAACTGGTCAGCTCTCCTAATCAAAATTGAAAGCACTGCCGTTATTAAGTTCATTTAAGTTATGTTTAGTATCAGATCCATTCAAAGAACATCAATGTGGCATCAAGATTTATATATATCCTTCTGAGATACACAAAACTCTTCCCAAAAGCACTGTTTCCAAAAACTTACACTCTCAAGCACTTATACGGATAGTTTCAAATAACTAATTGAAAAATGCACCACCAGATACAACTTTTACATGACTGTTGCAGATTCCTTCCTAACCAGGGTTTGCAAATAAAAACAGATGTCTATGGCAAGCAGGACATGAGTTTGAAGAGATCTTTTGAAGAGATAGGTTTGTTTCTACCACTATGAATCATTTCTGTAAATATGGCCACTTATTTGATTGCTCAGCCCTAACACCAGGTTTATAACAAAGTTGAAAAGCACTGGTAATCAACTTAATTGTGGTTAAAGATGCCAGAAGAATGGGGGGGGGGATTTCTGGAGGAAGGCAAGGGAGGCAGCATGTGATGCTATAGTCACTCCTGAATCCAACACAGAATTAAGTTTCCTTAAGCCTACAAGAATCAGTGGACTTAAACATGCCAAACTCTGTGCTGGATTCAGGACTATGCCTCATAATGCAAAAGGGTGACTTAAATTAGAATTCCCATCTTACCTTTGCATTAATTTCTTCCAGTATTTCATAGATACCCCTGGTGCAACTGAGAGAGCTTTGTCCCACTAAAACACAGAATATGTCATTATTTTCATCTCAACACAAGAAACATGCATTATTCAACGGTTTTTGAAAAACAGTTTCCATTTCAAATTCTTTCCCCTTTATACGGACATCATTAACAAATTAGCCCTTTCTATTTCTATTTAAAAATGAGTACTATCTGAAAAAAATGAGGTCACTTAAGAAGCCAGTACGTCATTTGTTACCCTTCACGACAGAATCACTGAAGAATTGGATGTTTACTTCACAGAGTCATGTTTTAAAATACAGTCGTTTTGAAGTAACTTTTTCCAGAGATCATAAAGGGTGAAAGTACTGTAACTTTTTCATACACAGCTTTCTCAAAATACATTTTCTGGTTAACAGTAATGCAGGAGAGAGAAGGGAGGACATTTGCAGGAGATAATCATCAAATAGGAAAGGATTCTTAATCCTTCCTGGCTGCCCATCAATTCTCCCTTGCAACCCCTTCCCAAGGCCTTTACCCCCATAGGGTGGGTTGGGTATCCTGCATTTCTCTTGTAATGTGTTATTTTTATATGGAAGACATCAACAGCATACTAAATATGAATCTGATAGACCTTATTTAATGTAAGCAATTATAGTACTTTACAATATGCTTGGTTGTGGGAATGAGGTGTGTGTGCCAGCGCTCTCTCTCTCTCTCTCTCTCTCTCTCTCACACACACACACACACACTTGCCAGTATATTAAAAGTGTCAGCAAGGTTGACAAAATAAAAATAAAATCCAGCACCATTAGTCCTATGGCAATAGCATTGTTATAGTTATTATGAGGTACAAATAATAACAATACTAGCTACAACAAATGCTTCTTAAATACATGAATGTTGTATTTTAAATACACAGTAGTAACTACAGCAACGTTAACTCAAAACAAAACCAACCTTTCAGAAGGCATTTGAACCTTTGTCATGCATATCTAGCGCACAGGGTGCTTTCATTTGTCCACATGTGTCATTAAATATATAAACCAATGAGTTGGCAGGAATATATATCAGGCATAGGCAAACTCAGCCCTCCAGATGTTTTTGAGACTACAATTCCCATCACCCCTGACCACAGGTCCTATTAGCTAGGGATGATGGGAGTTGTAGTCCCAAAACATCTGGAGGGCCGAGTTTCCCTATGCCTGATATATATACTCCAGACCGTCTGGAGCATCTGGTCTGAAACTCAGGGAAGTGGGAGAAAATGCCACCTCCCCTCCCCTCTCAAGTGTACACTGAACTCTTTTATCATATCATAATGTAGTGTTTACCTGTCCAAGTTCCACCATAAGTTCACAGTATCTCTGAATTTGCCCAAGTCTTAGATGTATCTCTGCTGCTTCTTTTAGCCTTTCTTCCTTGCTAGGTGCACCAATTCCTCCTCCAAACTTAGACATCTTCACAGTAGTAAGTTCTTGGGCTTTGGACTGAAAGATGAAAATGGAAAAAAAAAATCCCATCAAGTTTTCTCCTATAACATGAGTTAAGCCTTGACAAATTGCCCAAACGTACAGCCTCAATCTCCAGAGATGTTAAAGCAGAGCAGAAATGCTGCTGCACTTTATCTCCCCAACACAGATATTTCAGCTCTGGTGACCTGTAAGGCAGAAAGGGTAGGAGGATGTGCCTGGTCAAAGTGGGCAACCTCTTTCCCCAAACAAGGTCAGTGACTTCTGTGTTAAAGAGTATTCGCTGTTGTAAAATATTTTATTGCACTTAATCTCGTATTGGTTAAACCCATAACAATTTCTCAATGGAAACTGTCAGAATAAATTCCTTTTCGAAATTCCTATTGGTAAAAAAAAACAAAAACCTTTACATACATATTCTTTACAACCAAATGAGAAGAACAGACAAGGAAACTGAATTGTTATATTCTGAATTCTGGTTGTAAATCTGTTTGAACTGAGGGTTCACATGCCATTTATAACTACTCATTCTTATGAGAAGGAATATAGACTAAACAAACGAAACCAGCAGGCAAGTCTGCACCTCTTTGGGCTAAAGCAATCCTCTGGCTCAAGGAAACACAAGTGTTAGGAAAAAATTAAGTGCCTCACACGACAATGTAGGCAACCCTTGCTCCCAAGGGGGTTATTCTTAAGTGCATATTCCACAGACGGTAAGAAATGAATGTATTTTCTTTTTCCACAATATCATTTTGCCTTGTGAAGCAAAATGAAATAAGCAAAAGCTTATTTCTTTTGTAATAAAGGAAGCTAAAGCTATTTCATCAACCTGCATATTTAACTTACCATTCTAAATCTAACCAGATGTTTCATGTGCATTATTCCTTTGCAATAATTCTGTGGAAGCAAGCTATCATCTTGGCCTTTTATTACAGCAACAAGATCCCATAAGTTTTTACTGCCTCCTGGGGGCTGGAACAATAAAAAAATGGAACACAATGTTGTTTAAGCCATATCAGAATTAAACCTGCAATGAAAGTGATTATGTTTGTCAGTCAGTGCAAAAGTAAAAACAGGTCAATTCAAAATTAAACAAGCCAATATTGAATCCAGGTGAAAGTGAGGTGTTACCACACAGGTGTTAGATCTCTTAAATGTACTAAATCGGTATAATACATACCACATACTAACTTACAGCATAGCATCATTGTATAAACTTAAGACCACTAGTCATTTTAACCTGCACTACCAAACAACCCTTCGAATTGAGGATTTTCATATTGAGATCTTTAAAGATATCCCTAAAAGTATCTTGGATGCAAGAGGTCCTTACAAGGATCTGGTGACACTACTGAAGAGGAACTACATACTATTCAGGTGGGAGTTTCCCCAAGGCCTGTCTTTTAAATACAAGGGGAAGAAAAGAAGAATAAAAACAGTGAGTGATAAAGACAAGTTCCTGGGAGAACACGAAGAAGACCTACAGAAAGAGACCTATCCAGGAGAAGGACATCCTTCAAGACTAGATACGGACACAGAACCACCGACAAAGGACGAACAACAATTGGGAGCTGTAGGAGGAACTAAATAACCCCATCATGGCTTTGCAACTTCTAACTTGGAATTGTAATGGTCTAAACAACCCCCGAAAAAGGAAAAATATATTTCATGCTTTAAAGAAAGACCAATTGGACTTGATTTGTTTACAAGAGACCCACGTGACAAGAGCACATAGAAAACTGTTAATAAATAAGAGATTGGGACAAGAATTTATATCTTCAGACAAAGTAAAAAAAAGAGGAGTGGTGATCTACGTAAAGGAAAATTTGCAGCCGAAACAAATTTTTAAAGATGATCAAGGAAGATATCTGGCAATTGAAATTCAATCTCAAGGAGAAAAATTTTTGATAGTGGGGATATATGCACCAAATGAAGGGAAAGCAGAATTTTTTAAGAAGTTGCATGAGACTTTAATGGACTATATGGATTATAAACTGATTATGATGGGAGACATGAATGGAGTAGTTTCAACAAATATGGACAAAGCACAAAGGCAGGTAGTCACAAAAGACGGAAGACTACCAAAAACTTTTTTTGAAATGACTGACAATATGGACTTGATTGACATTTGGAGAACAAAACACCCATTAGAAAGAGAGGGAACCTTCTTTTCTGAAGCCAAAATGACATGGACACGGATTGACCAAATTTGGGTGACTAGCAGTATGGCGTCGAACATAAAGAAAGTGGAAATCTGCCCAAAAACCTTCTCCGACCATAACGCAGTTAAGATGGTGATGAAGCAAACAACAACTGGTTCCTTCAGATGGAGAATGAATGACACCTTATTTAGAGACGAGGAGATTTGTAAGAAGGCCCAAAAAACTTTGAAAGATTATTTTGAAATCAACTTAAGGACTAAAGTAGAAAAAAGAATAGTATGGGACGCAAGTAAAGCCGTGATGAGAGGGTTTTTGATACAACAAAATTCATTAAAGAAAAGAAAGCAAAATGAGAGGAAAGAGAAAATCTTGGAAAAGATAAAAGAAGGGGAAAGGAAATTAAGACTGAAGCCAAAATCACAAGAGATTTTAAGAGAAATTAAATTGTATCAAACACAATATATGGAACTGATGAATCAAGAAATAGAATGGAAAATTAAACAAATGAGGCAAAAGACCTTTGAATCTGCAGATAAATGTGGCAAGTTACTGGCTTGGCAAATAAAGAAGAGACAAAAACTCAACACGGTAACAAATTTAGAAGTGGATGGAAAGAACATATGCAACCCAGTGGAAATTAGGAACTGTTTCCAGAGCTACTTTAGACAATTGTATACACAAGGGCCACAGAAAGATAAAGACATACAACAATTCCTCGAGAAAAATGGGCTGAAAAAGATTTCCCAGGAAAGTAAGACAATTTTGAACCAGGAGATATCAGCACAGGAAATAGAAGATGCCATTCAAAACATGACGTTGGGCAAATCACCTGGACCGGATGGATTGACTTCCAAATACTACAAAGTTTTGAAGGAAGGGCTTATACAACCTTTGAAGGAAGTCTGCAACGAGATCATGGAGGGGAGAAGGGCACCCGATACGTGGAGAGAGGCCTACATTACACTTATACCAAAGACAGAGACTGAAAAGACCCAACTTAAGAACTACCGACCCATCTCCTTACTAAATGTGGATTACAAAATCTTTGCTGATGTTTTAGCAAAGAGACTGAAAAGAGTTTTGATGGAGGAGATTCATGGAGACCAGGCGGGCTTTCTCCCGAAAAGGCATTTGTCGGACAATGTAAGGAATATAATTGACATTTTGGAGAAGTTGGAAGTGAACATAAACACTAAGGCTGTTTTGATATTTGTGGACGCCGAGAAAGCCTTTGACAATATTTCTTGGAGCTTCATGTTGAAGAACCTCCGGGGGATGGGGGTAGGCCAAGGGTTTGAAAATGGTATAGGTGCAATATATTCTGAACAGAAAGCAAAATTAATTGTAAATAATGTGGTAACAGAAGAGTTTAAGATTGAAAAAGGGACACGACAGGGGTGCCCTATCTCCCCATTACTTTTTATATCGGTCCTGGAGGTTTTGCTTAATATGATCAGGAGGGACCAGTTGGTTAAAGGGATTCAGGTCGGAGCTAAACAATACAAACTGAGAGCATTTGCAGATGACCTAGTACTTACATTGCAAGAGCCAGAAGCTAGCACGAAAAGAGTTTTGGAAATAATTCAAGAGTTTGGTCAATTGGCAGGATTTAAATTGAATAAGTTAAAGACTAAGGTATTGGAGAAAAATTTAACACAGATTGAAAAAGAAAGGTTTCAGAATGAGACGGGGTTGACTGTGGTTAAAAAAGTGAAATATCTGGGTGTGAACATGACAGCTAAGAATGTGAACTTATTCAAAGATAATTATGAAAAAACTTGGACAGAAGTGAAAAAAGATCTGGAGATTTGGTCAAATCTGAAGCTTTCCTTGTTAGGTCGAATTGCAGTTATAAAAATGAATGTATTGCCAAGAATGTTGTTTCTGTTTCAAGCATTACAAATTATGGACAAAATGGATTGTTTCAAGAAGTGGCAGAAAGATATATCTAAATTTGTCTGGCAGGGCAAGAAGCCCAGAATAAAATTCAAGATATTAATGGATTCAAAGGAAAGAGGGGGGTTTGCCCTGCCAGACTTTAAATTGTACTATGAAGCGGCAGCTTTCTGCTGGCTAAAAGAATGGCTGCTTCTTGAAAACACAGACATTTTGGATTTGGAAGGATTTAACAATATTTTTGGGTGGCATGCATATTTGTGGTATGACAAGGTTAAAGCGCATAAAAGTTTCAAAAATCATATTGTCAGAAAAGCACTATTAAATGTCTGGGTCAGATATAAGGACTTGCTGGAAAATAAGACTCCAAGATGGCTATCACCAATGGAAGCTAAGGCAGTTAAAAAGCTAAATATGGAATCGAAATGGCCAAGATATTGGGAAATCTTGGAAAAGGAAGGGGACAAATTGAGATTGCAGAGTTTTGAAAAACTAAAAGGGAAGGTGAGAGATTGGTTACATTACCATCAAATAAATGAAGTGTTTAAATTAGACAGTAAAATAGGCTTCCAGGTGGAAAAATCAAAATTAGAGACTGAACTGTTAGAATCCAGTACTAAGAATTTGTCAAAAATGTATGATCTGCTGCTGAAATGGAATACACAAGATGAAATGGTAAAATCAAGTATGATTAAATGGGCTCAGGACATTGGTCATAACATCATGTTTGCTGATTGGGAAAAGTTGTGGACCACCGGGTTGAAGTTTACGGCGTGTAACGCCTTAAGAGAAAATATAATGAAAATGATTTATAGGTGGTACATAACCCCAGTCAAGCTTGCAAAGATCTACCATTTGCCTGATAATAAATGTTGGAAATGTAAAGAAAAGGAAGGTACATTCTTTCACCTCTGGTGGACGTGCCCGAAGATTAAGGCATTCTGGGAAATGATTTATAATGAACTGAAAAAGGTATTTAAATATACTTTCCCCAAGAAACCAGAGGCCTTTCTCTTGGGTATTGTCGGCCAGGGGGTGTTAAAGACAGATACAATTTTTTTTATGTATGCTACAACAGCAGCTAGAATACTTATTGCAAAGTACTGGAAGACACAGGATCTACCCACACTGGAAGAATGGCAGATGAAGGTGATGGACTACATGGGTTTGGCAGAAATGACGAGCAGAATCCGAGACCAGGGAAGAGAAGCGGCGGAAGAGGAATGGAAGAAGTTTAAGGATTACTTAAAGAAATACTATAAAATTAATGACAGTTAGAATGATGTTGGGCTTAAAATAAATGGTTACTATTAGTAATGGTTAAGACAGAGAGAATAAGGATGATTAACATAAATTTATAGTAAAATAAGGGAAGATTCGCTGAATAATTGTAAGAACTTGGAATACAGAAACGGGAAGCAAGAGGAAGTCGAGGAAGTAAGGTTTAAGAAATTAGGACATGAAATGGTATTTGTTTTTTGTTCTGTTAATGTTTGTTGTTTGTTTTTGTATGTTTTGTTTGTGTTAATATAAAAATTGTTTAATAAAAAATATTATAAAAAAAAAAAACTTAAGACCACTAGTCATTTCATGACAATGGATCCACAGAATTACTTCCGTTATAATAGGAGAAAAGCATGTGACAGCTGAACTCAGGGGCTCTCAGTTTTCTTCAAAAGTATTTATCCTTCACTCTTATATTAAAGGAAATTGTGGAAGCAGCTGCAGTAGCTAGTTTCATCCAACCAATCTTGCTTCAGTGTGGGATTCTGTCTCTACTTGGCCAAGCCCTCCCTGGCCATGAGCACACAGTTGCCTTGGTAGTTTCCAAATTGTACAATGGGAACACTGGGTAATTTTAAGGGGAGTAGAAGACTGTGAAGTACTTTCCATCTTAGAAATACTATATATAAGCAATAAACATTGATGGTGATAAGGTTTATTAATCTTACATACCCTGTTCAACCCAGCCCTGCTAAGAACACTGATTATGTTACAACTCCCATAAAGGTAAAGGTACCCCTGCCCGTACGGGCCAGTCTTGACAGACTCTAGGGTTGTGCGCTCATCTCACTCTAGAGGCTGGGAGCCAGCGCTGTCCGCAGACACTTCCAGGTCACGTGGCCAGCGTGGCGAAGCTGCTCTGGTGAATCGGCACCAGAGCAGCACACGGAAACGCCGTTTACCTTCCCGCTATAAAGCGGTACCTATTTATCTACTTGCACTTAAGGGTGCTTTCGAACTGCTAGGTGGGCAGGAGCTGAGACCGAACGATGGGAGCTCACCCCGCTACGGGGATTCGAACCGCCGACCATGCGATCGGCAAGTCCTAGGCGCTGAGGTTTTACCCACAGCACCACCCGCGTCCCACCAACAACTCCCATAGGTAGTCATAATTTATGTTATATTGTGCACCTAAATAGACGTGAGATCAATGTGCCAAATGACAAATCAAGTTTATTTTATTTTTGTAACAAATGAGACAGGTGAAAAATTGCATTTGGTAATATATAATACAGTAAACATACCATTTTGTGAAAGGTTTATTATAATTACAGTGCAGCCTTGCATCTAATCCATTGAGACTAAAGTTCTATAGCTACATCTTACATGCACACAATTTTTTACTATTTAATACTTACTGATAAACATTCGGAAAACCACCTCAGTTTTCTCCCTCGGGGATTACCAGCCAATTTGTCTACTTCTTGTTTAATATCCCTAGATACTTTGCCACATAGCAAGGGAGAAGCGCCTACTTCAACAGCACGATCTATTAAAAACAAATATTTGTTAGAAACAGAGAAGACAATGAGGAGGATATATGGCTATACTCTGAGGTCCACTCACAGGCGGACGTTTGCACGTCAAAATTCTTCTAGTTGTTGGCCTCCGGCACACTGCAAATTGCAGCTAGGGATTCCACATTAAACCCAGCAAGTGTGATTACTACCAAATACGGTGTTCTGCTGGTGTGGGCAATGGTCCTGAATGCTCCATATCTCTTATTTACCTTCCAATGTGATGAGAAACTAACTGGCATATCCATTGGGCAAATGCTTCCACAAGCCAGGTGGAAAGGGATAAAATAACAAGTTGAATGCACATTAGCATTCGTCCCTGAATGTGGGATGCCTGTCAGTAAACGATGCTCAATGAGATGCACACCTCAATGCACAGTCATGTGAAACTACACACAACTAGAGCTATATATGGGTAATGTTTAATGTGCACGAATGTAAGCAAGCAAATCAGTAATTTTGAGCCTGTAGCTGTCAGTCTCCAGGGTGGTCTGTGTAGTTGCACTTGTAGATCCAACTTCTCAAATTGTTTTATGCTTTTGTACATCAAGAAAAGGCATAGAAATCGTGCTGCATCCAGAATTGTGACCAATACAGAAACGGTGTACTTGCACATGGGAAGTACATGCAACAAACCGGTGGTGTAAAGCACATGAATTGCCATTACTGCTATTTCAGCTGGGGGTGTGTAGGTACATAAGACTCCTGTATGTGCAAAAATTGACTTGAAAAGCAAGAATATCCAAGACTCTCTACAAACCTTCTGTGAACATGCGAGAGGATGAGTGGAAAATGTGGAAATAAAGGGATAGCTTTGTATATTCCTAGTCAGCATGCATCTATCTATCTGTCTGTCTGTCTGTCTGTCTATAGCTCACATATATGTGTATATTTACTCACCAGTGTTTCCGATAATCTCATCCCATGATCTGTCTGCCAATATATTTATCTGGAGAGGATTTATTAGAGGTGTTAAAGACCAAAGCCTCACAGTAGAATCTCGTGAACAAGAGGCCATAGTGAAGGGACGACTAGGATGGCATGTTAATCCTAAAATACATTGTAACAAATTTGTTTTAAAATACTGTACGACAATTTTTTAGCATACAAAAACTACTGAAAATGTATTAATGTCAAACATTAAAATATATTACCATAGACATCTGCACCGTGATCATACACTGTGTCCAGACAGGTTCCCTCTCTTGTATCCCACACTTTGATTGTATAATCCCAGCTGCCCGATATCAGTAAGTAAGGTATTTCTGTATTCCACAGCAATCCCCGTACTGGTGCTGTATGCCCACTAAGAACATTTATACAAGCATCTTGTGTATAATCCCATATTCGAACAGTGCTGTTAAGAAAGAAGTGAAATAGTTTCATTGCAGCACTTGACCATCTCTAGACAAAACTCTTTCTTAAAAAAATCCAGATAACACCAGAAGAACATCTACAAGAATTGCTCACACCATAACAGTCATTCACACATACTTTCCCTTACTAATGGCATATATAAAATTTAAGAGACCTGTGTGAAAGAGAGTTGTCCTAATGCAGTGATTCTCCACAGTGAATAATTCCTGATTTACTGGGAAGGAAGTTTATTTACTCCATCCTCATCAGTGGAACGAGCATTGCAGCAGACTGTCATGTTTTACTCTTGCTGCCATCCACACACAAATGTAACATTGTCACAACTGCATATGACGCTTCCATATCACAGTATTTCCTTTTTCAGCTTCCCCATCATCTTCAGGTCTTTTCCTCTCTTTTTTTTTGACCAGGGTACCAGCATTTGTACACTGCAAGCTTATGCACATCAACTCAAAAGTAAGTCCCTCTTATCTTAACAGGATTCAAACACTATAAAGAGTGTATGGAATTGGAGCCAAAGACTTCTGTAGCCTGCCTTAGGATGGCGATTATGTTCAGAGCACTAAACAATTTTAAAGGAAACCAAACCAGTGAGGATAGGGGCACTGTTTACTTTAGAAAACACAAAGAATTGCACTGCTGGAGAGGCCTAATTTGGCTGATGAACTAAGATACAGAACTGTTATAGCAAAGGATGCATAACACAACCAATCAGAAGCTACCACTATAATACTGTTCATGCAGACTGCACTATGGGCAACATGTGATGCATTTAAAAAGTGATATATATTTTAACTAGCAAGTGCAGTTTGCCACTTTAATTTCTCTACTTTTCTTCTAGTTGCTCACAGATAATCTAGACTGCTGCCTAATTACTCCAATGACCTCAATGATACTCAGCTTTCCCCCAGCTTGTATTTTCATACAGTTAAGAGGTACACCCCAACTTTTTTGCAGCCATGACAGAGTCCAGGAGAACTCTGATATGCATTGAATATCCATGCTGAGGCTGCCCCTAGCATTCAAACTCGAGATTCCATGCATTTCCATGATGACCATGGGGATGTCTCAAGTTGTCCGACACAAATGGCAGGCCACACTCTCAACTGGGTTTCTGCCCCAGATGGAGGGAGTTGGGGTCTGGAGATGAGTGGTGATGGCTGTCACCCTCTTGTAAGGGTCAGATCATTTCCTTGTGAAGTTTGGATTTACAGCTCTAATCCTACCCTGCAGGCTGGTGGGCAGATTAAGAAGATCTGTGCTTGGAGGCTAATGGAATCCAATGGATTACTGAATGCCCTGGGGGAGTTTCCAGTAGATAGAGCAGGCGACTCTATCATTGTCATTGTCATGCTGTGGAACAGAGAGGTCTCAGGGTCTTGACACGGTTGCTCTCAAGTGCCCTCTCTCAGCATTGTGGAGTGCATTCTGTACTTTGGTACACTGGTAAGCTAAGGTCAATGAAACAGGCTGGACGGCAGCTAGAGTGCAAGTGGGAAAAGTTGTGTTATGGACAAAAACCATTTTTTTGCATTGCTAATCCCACCACCGCAATTTCAGCCAAATATGCTCACCCATCATCAGAACCGCTGCAGAGGATCCCTTCCCTCAGAGGAGACCATCTTACATGAAACACTTTGGCAGTATGCCCACTGAATACTTTCAGTGGCTGATCAGAGCTAGTTGCTAGGTAATAAACACGGACATTTTTATCTTCACATCCAGTGGCTATCATATCTCTGCAAAATACAGTACAGTCATCAGCTACAAAAGGCACAAGAATTTCACTGTTCACACATAAATGTAACAAGACGTTTTGAAAACTTGCCCTGCATTATTACATTTTCACTACATTTGCATTATTACATCTTAAACATCTAATGGTAGCAGCCATCCTGTTTTCAAATTAGTTGCATCTCTTTTCTTTTAACAATCAGCACCAGAGAAATCAAGTGCCGCCCCCTTACTGCACCCAGGACTGGGAGTGGATATAAAGACAACACAATTTGGGAAGGGAAGGTTGAAGTGATGGACCTGATTCCTAGAGAGAAGACACAGAAGGAAATATGCAGAGTAGTCAAGGGAACAGCTACAGCCTGTAGATATGTGGCAGCTGGCCAGAACAGCATCACAATAGACCATCAACACCCAAGGAAATTGTGCAACAATTTCACTGACTTTTTAAAAAGTCTTTTTTTGGAACTCAGGTGCATGGGACAGGACACAAAACAGCTAGACAGGGGAAACATGATAGGAGAATGTTGTTATTGGTTTTATGTAGATGCCCCATAAAAAGTGAGTGACAGCATGACTACTTTACAGCACATGCACAGTACAATAACTGGCAGAAATCAAACTGGAATTTGACACTGCCAAGTCTTTCAAGGATATAAATTCTCAGCTCTAGACCGACCTGATCCAGAACATATTGCCTTTTACTTGATCCTACTGAGCTAGATAACACTAAAACCATTACATTATTCTAGCTACATTAATTCTGAAACAAGCTTATTCTAACATTTATAATTCACTATGAAGTTAATTATATGAAAGTACTCACTTGTTGTTCTGACTCCAGTCACAGCCAAAAACTGAAGCTGGATGTTTGTACTTGTGGAGAATTTTGCCATCAATGGTCCGAATAATGCTGAATGAATTGAATATGGAAATCAGAGATTTATAATTTTGCATTTACATGGTTTTATTTGTTTGTCATGGCACTTTGGGGAAAAATGGAAGCACAGAAAGGGAGTCACAGCAGCAACTACACAGAACAAATGGGGCTAGCCCAAAAGCTGAGTTAAAATTATATAAATTTAATAATCCTCCAGAGTGATCGAACATGTTTTAGGTCTGTATGGCTGTTCATCAGGAAACTATGAATTTATGAAAAGTTCCACATTATAACCACATTTTTAAAAAAACACATATTTGTCCTTTGTTGGGACATGCAACTTTATGACAATGCCTGCTATCTATTTACATTTTGCCAGAAAATCAAATCAATTAAAACCATCACAATGTATATCAGTGGTGATATATCAGTGGAGAACTTACAGCCTATAGGCCTAATTAGGCTGTAAGGCCTCTGAATTTTGGCCTGCAAGGCCATGTTGGGCAAGCAAAGCCCTCCTGTCAGTTACCTTACATCATATGACATCATCCGCAGAGATATGATATCTCCCATCTAAGGACTAAGTGACAAGATCAGAGTTAAGCCTCTGCTGCTGCCACAATGGTGTGATTCCACAGCACTAAGACTGGAGAGAAGCCTCTTGTCTGCTGCTTTCTGAACCACATTCAAAGGCTGATCTTATAGCTGCAATCAAAACAAACTTAGCACTGGTAAACTACAGTGCTGAGATTGTAAATAATCAGCATTTTTGTTTAAAAATAATGACAAGTGACTGAAATCACACTACTAGATTTCGGGAGCATGCACCTCCATATCAGTAGATAGGATAAAATTCACATTTGCCAGGTAGTAGTCAAATCAAATAATGCTTTGCTATTTGTCACATAAATTTCATAGAGTTGTCTTCAAAATAGCACTCACCAGAATCCATCTCCACTGCAGGTTGCTATCCTTTTGGAATCTTTATGACTCCATGCAATGCAGAAGATTCCACTCTTTCCATGCTTCAAAAAATGTAAAATGCCTATCAATAAGAAATAATTCACCCCTTTTTTTCTTATTTATATACTTTTCTTATGACTCCCCACCCCCGCTTTTCCAAGTAGGAGTAATCAATATTTTCTACCAGCCTTTAAGCAAGCATAACCCCTGTTCCCATGAGGCATTTTGTAATGACAGGGTGTGGCCTCTTTTAGGTAATATTTTTGCGTGCTTCATGATAATAAAGAGGATGAAACAGAAAGCTAATGGATTCTAGTAATTTCTGTCTTAAGAACTGAGGCGAAGACTGGAGAGTTATAGCCAAATGAAGATGAATAGATACAACCTTAATCAGTTCCCCAACAGCATGTTAAAGAGTATCTTTGAACTTCAAAGATTTTAAACAACAGTTTGCAAACTCTAAAATGCCACCTTTTAAAATAGTAACTCAAGAGTAAGCATTTAGATGCACAATCATAATACTAGTGCTTTTCTGAATTCCAGACGATGAGGGAACTAGATGCAACTTGAATTGTGTGGATACAATTAACACATGTTTTCATTATGCAAACAATAGCCAGGAAGAAGTTTTAAAGGTCTTGGGAGATGGGAAGTTGAACTACTTCTCTTTCTGCCAATTGAAGGTACTCTTGAAACACAAAAAACAGCTTGTGAGAGATTATTTTTGCTGGCACCAGGGCAGGAACACAGTTATAAGCGCTTCAACCCCTATGATCCAAGGCTGCTCAAGCCACTTCATGACTGCTACTTACATAAAAACCAGTATTCATACAATTAGTGTCACATCTAGTCTGGCCCCAAGACTATTTCTATATGCCCTTAGGCATCGATCTCACTCCTTATTGAAATGTTTAAGTAAGACTCCAAAAGACCACCACCGCTTGAATTTGCAACACTGAGGATACACAGAAAACACAATATTTTTATCTGAAAAGTAGCGTTTTTAGGATGATTGAAATTTCCCCAGGGAAAGGTGTGCATGATGGGAACCCAGCAAACCTTCCCCATGGTGACTTTTACTACTGTCTGTTCATTCCCCAAGATTTTTTGGCTCCATTTATTTTTTTAAATGGTAAGTGGACACTTTTATTCTAAAGTGTTCCCCACCAAATTGCTGGAGGAGGGGTATTTTTCACCATTGACTAAATAAGTCACAAAAGTTTCACTTTTGGCCTAGAATTTTGTTATAGTTTTGCAGCTAAAGTTTAATAGCTCTTAGGATCAGGTTATGGGTACACATACTAACTGAACATTTCCTTAAACAAGCATTAGTGGGAGCTATAAGGTAAAGGACCCCTGGATGGTTAAGTCCAATCAAAGGCGACTATAGGGTTGCGGCGCTCATCTCACTTTCAGGCCGAGGGAGCTGGCATTTGTCCACAGACAGCATTCCGGGTCATGTGGCCAGCATGACTAAACCGCTTCTGCAGCAAAAGAACACTGTGACGAGTGCCAGAGCGCACAGAAACATCGTTTATCTTCCTGCTATTACCTCAGTTATAAGAACTTAAAACCAAACTCACATTACCTCATTAAAACGGGTTATCATTTTGCCCCGTGGGACGTCCCAGATGAAGCCACCATTTCTGGAAGTTCCACCAGCTATGCAGTTCAAGTCTCCTTTAGGAAAGAGTCCATGGGATAGATAGAAGGTTAACTATATTCTTATTTATCCTACCTTTCCTATTACCTATTAAGGGCTCAGAACAAGCGAAGTAATAAAAGAACTTCCCTGAACTTCCCTTCTCTTTGACTCTTCTAAACACCTGTTTTCATATTCTTCCATAAAAACTTCCTCGAAGTTCTGCTTATTTTCACTGCAGGCATCTCTTTGTTCTGTTTACCTAATACTCAGTTTCAGCTCTACCTCTGATGTTACCAAAGAATCACAAATCATTTTGCTCATTCACTGTTATTTTCTCAAGCAGTCAGGTTTTTTCCCCTTCCGATTTTCTTTTTCCTCACATGCATCTAAAGATTCCTTAGCTTCTTTACCCTTCATGGAACATGCCTAGTATGTTTCCACATTTAGAATGAGATAGCATGCTGCTTCCTATTTGCCATGACTTAACCAGTTCACAGTGTTTACAATTGGCACGACTTGCTCTTTTGATCCTTTCCTTTACAAACTGCCCCGACTAAGCCCATTTCTGACCAATTTTCTCTTTCTGCACAAAATAGTGCTGCAATTTGATTTTTTTTCTTCACTCATATATAGCACCACGTACACTTTGCACTTAAAAGAAAAATCTAAGTTCTACAAGGTAACCAAAATTTTGCACTAGCCTGAACTGAATTCTCCAACCAAAACGAAATGTGCAGATTAAGAACATCTACATAATTTTGCTTATTTCAAAATCACACTGTTGTCTAAATGATTTGCTATTCTGCATTTTCAATATGACTCTATCAGACACAGAAAAGAAATGTAGTGGGAGATTAAAGCCTTCTTTCCTAATAAAAAAATCTTATTCAGTACCCCTCTGAGCTTCTTAGATTTCACCAGGCGCTGCTGACACACCTCTAAAAGTAGTTTTGAAATGACAAAGTCTGTAAATCTGCTTTTTAAAAACTTCCCCAAACCATAAAAACAAAGCTGAGGTTTGTGCCAGGTACTATATTCCTGCTCCCAACCCAGTTACAAGACTCACACTACATCAGAGGGCATTTGAGGGGGCTCCTCACAGGAGGCTGTAGTGGAAAAGCCCCATTCTGTAAATGGAAGTGCCCTTGCAGTTCTTTTGCTCTGAGCTGTGCTTTTTTCTTTTCTTTTTTTGGCATGAAGTTACCAAATATACATAACTCTGGATACCCACCAATCTTAGCTAAGAAGCATTCTCTTTTCTATATGAAACTTTAGTTATTTCTAAGTTAAAATATTCTCACCTGGAGCCCATGAAAGGGAGTATATGACTCCTTCATTACCAGGAGAAGTGTAGACAGCAGTTAAAGTATTTATATCCCACACCTTTATTGTTCCGTCAAAGGATGCGGTAGCTAGGAGGTCAGGGTTGTCAGGCTTGAATTTACAATCGAAGATGGTTTCGACATGACCCTAGAGCAACAAAAGAAAGCCCCGTTACAAGAGAAGAGGCTTGATACCAGAAGAGGCTTGCCAGGTTGGGTGCAGAAGCTACACTAGCTTTCTGGCAGGCTGGTCGCTGCTGCTTACTAGGAAGGAAAAGGGCAAAGCAGTGGGAAGGTTGGTGCAGTGCAAACACACCATCAGAGCTAATCTAGCACTCCTGCCACAGCGTTTAAATCATGCTGACCTTCCTGCTGCCTCCTCCCCCCATTATCCTGGGAATCTAGCAAAGTGGCTCCATCCAATCTGGCATGCCGCTTCCGGATAACACTTCTACTGTAGTTTTCCAAGTCCCTTCAAAGAAGAAGGAAGCAAAGAGCCTATTTATTAGCACACAAACTAATTATTTCTATTTGGGCTACTTTACATGTTCAAAAAGTATTCTCCACAAGGTATTCCTCTATCACTAGGGTAAGTGCAGATAGAGGAACGAACACATGGACATAGCAATATCCCCTTGGGAATGCTTCAGATACTCATGATTTTTGCTGGTAGAAAACCTTGAGCTTGGAAATTGCAGCTGGGAGAAACGTCTTTATCCATAGACAGCCCCAATGACATATAATATTCTCCATGTGAAAACATCCCCAGGAACAGTTAGGGCACATCACTTGAAGAAGATTTTAAACACCTTAAGTGACCCCGAGTTCAAAGACTGGAAAGACAAGCAAACATACCAGATCTCTAAGAAAATCCCATTTCTTGGCTCCCATGTCATAAAGTCCCACTCCACCATCCATAAAGCAGCAGACGGCATGCCCGGGAGGGAGAGAAAATGCTTGGTTTTGTGTTAGAGTTGGAGGTGGAACAGCCTCACTTGTAGATGACATGTGGTGGTTTTTGGTAGGAGACTGTGAAGAAAATGCTGAATTAAAAAGATAAAACATATTAGCATAAGTTTTATGTTCTGCTACATTTAAAACAAAGTATTGTCCACTTGCTACTGGGAACTACATTTCTTGGGAAATTGCGGCAATTAACCCCTATCTGATTTATTTCTTACATCTGAGAATTTCTTATGTATGAGAATTTCCTAATTTACTCTCCAGTACTTTGAAGCCAGAAACTTTCTTTTCCTTAAATGTTTTAGTTTCTCAGTCCAGCTGTCTCCTTCAGAAACAAGTGTTATCTTACTGAAGTATATGACACAGAGAGATTTAGTACAATATATCATAAAATCAGCTGGTGAGAAGTTCTTTTTTACTAACAGTATTAATTTCAGTCACAGAAAGCGGAACTGATAATTCACATAGCATCATAATACTAATTATATTTTAATAGCAAGACTTGCAGTGCCTCAAGGACCACCTCTCCCCATGAACCAACCTGGACCCTTCAATCATCATCTGAGGACGAGAGGGTGGCAACATGAGTGTGGGCCTTTTCTGTGGTGGCTCCCCCACTTGTGGAATGTTCTCCCTGGGGAGGCTCGGCCGCCACCTTCGCTACATATCTTTAAGCACCATGCGAAAACAATCCTCTTCTCCCAGGCCTCTGACTAATTAAACAATCTATGGCCTTTTAAACCGTTGGGGGGGTATTGTTTTCGTTTGTTACTATGTTTTGTATTTTTATTTTTGTTTATAAAAATCACCGTGATCCTCAGATGAAGGGTGGTATAGAAATTTAATTAATAACAATAATTACAGTAATTATAGCATTTTCTCTAAGTAGGCAGAACATTTTCCATATAAGGTAAAGGACCCCCTGGATGGTTCTGTTCAGCCAAACTTGACTATGGGATGTGGCACTCATCTTGCTTCAGGCCAAGGGAGCTGGTGTTTGTCTGCAGACAGCTTTCCAGGTTATGTAGCCAGCATGACTAAACTGCTTCTGGTGCAACGGACACCATGTCAAGTGCAAGAGTGCATGGAAGTGCCGTTTATATTCTCGCCACAGCGGTACCTACTTATCTACTTGTGTTGGTATGCTTTTGAACTGCTAGTTTGTCAGGTGCTGGGACGGAGAAATGGGAGCTCACCCCGTTGTGTGGATTTGAACTGCCAACCTTCCGATCGGCAAGCACTTCAGTCATAGTTTCTGCTCATAGCCCACTACTCTACACCAGCTATCCAGTTAGTTTAAACAATAAGCTATTGTATTATCTTAAAATCAGAATATATGCCTATATGCACCACTAGACTATTATAAGAAAAACAGAAAATTTAGTACTAATCAAACACATTAGCAGGTAAGAAGTACACATTTAATACATTGACTCAGATTCTATGACTTTGTTATGCAATCAGCTTTTGTTTCCAATGCTGACAATACAGAGGAGATGTGAAATGATGCAAGATCGCGCCAGTGGGAATAATTAGGAGAGGAAGGCACATTAGCAGGTTTGAAGATGTCAGCAACACAGAGAAATAGAATTCAATACAAATCCACATATTCCCTTGGAATATACCACTTTGGAGCACATGAAAGTGACTCCTCTTGAAATGCAAACAGCAGCTTCTGAGGGATGATTTTGTCAGGAGATAAAAAGTTAAACTCCCCTTGGTTCCAAAGTTGCTCAGGTTTCCCCTCAGCTGCTATTTATGTAACAAAAAATGTGCTGCAAAAATGTACAGTAAAAACGTTGTGTACAAAAAATGTACAGTAAAAAATTACTGTACGGTAGTTGTATTCACATAATTAATGTCACCTTTAGTTTCACTCTCAGCTGACCCAATACTCTTCTTGCAAATTCAAAAAAATAGAAGTGTTAATGCCACTCCCAAACCTTTTTAGCCTGGTAGAAACAAAATGGAATGCTGTTTTTGCACAGGTAAAGGAGACCCAGGTAGGAAAGGCACTCCTGGTATGATTCTCTCAAATGGCAGCCCTCCCTTAAACAGCCAGAAGACTCATCACATTACTGCCTTTGGTGAAGGGTGTTACAGCAATTAAGACAAAGAAAAGGTGGTAAACAGAATGGATTGCAGGTTGGTGAGGGGGCGAAAGGGAGAAAAACAGGAGGACAAAATGGAGCACTCAGGGATCAGTGAGCTTTCAACACATTGTGAGGCACCTTAACTAGCATGCTTTCAAATCTTCTTACTGACATGCATTTTGAATTATAAAATGAGACTCTCTAAAGTATTCCAATAATCTTTAAAGAGGAATTCCTATTGTGCGTGTGTGTTTTAAATGGTGTTTTGGAAGACTATACAGCCTATATTGACCCAGTTCACACATAACAATAAACTATGGTTTACCAAGATTAGGCAGTCTGTACTTGCTCCATGACAGTGAATTATTTGGAAGAAACAACCAATAACCCTGTATTCAGAAGTAACCAAAAGTCAACACTTCACGGCCTATTGTTCCTGCTGGTACCAGAGAAGGAGCGAAGCAGGAGCAACAGGGCAGCACAAAGTAGGATGCTGCTCAATCCTGACAAGTCATTCACTGTGGCTTATAGTTATGTTATATTGTGTTGAACAGCAAAGAGTTTACAAGTGCAAACAGAAAAGGGAAAATTAGGAAATGGAAAAGGCACATTTTTTCTTGATTTTTTTTTTTTTTTAAGATACTTACATTTTTTCTTTGGGGGAGAACTAAGAACATGTAAACCATGGAAACCTGTTTTCTTCAGTTTAAAATTATCTATTGGTGTTGTACGTGACACATTCCAGACACGCAACACACCAACTTGAGAATCTGTATTAAGAGAAAAATCCCATTTCTTTTCTGATTATCAGTTCAAAAAGTTCTATCCATCTAGTCCAATGACTCAAAAATTTAACAACTGCAATATATTTTGTACATATTTATGCATACATATTTCTTGGTAGACAAGATAAACATAACACGAGTCATCTCCGGAGCATAAACAGAATATGACAAACAGAGCCCATGTCCTGTTTCATGAGTGTTGTCTGTCTTCACCAGGGCTTTTCAGCCAGATCTTGTCGGAACTCAGTTCTAGCACCTTTCAGGTAGACGCCATTGCCATTATAAGAGAACAAGAGAGGCATTCACAGTGAGTTCTAGCACCTCTTTTCCTGGAAAAATAGAATTGGTCTTCACCTATTTTCACACAGTGTGTGAGCCTGGTTTCCCAACTAGGGTTACAGCATGCACACCAGCAAGCAGAGCGTGCTTTCACGCCAAGAAAGTGTGTTAGCCTTCAGTCTGTTCCCTCTTCTTGTGTATCATGTGAGTTATCTAGTTTTCAAGAGGTATATATACACACACTGCACATAAGTGTACATATGTACATGCACATATACACATCCTTCACCTTTTTTTTTTTTTTTTAGAATTAACTTTCCTAAACCAGATACAAAACTGTTCCATGAACAAGGATGAGAATAGGAGAGGAACGTGGTGCTGGCATTGTTATGAATAGTTTTTACCAAAGCCAGCTTTTCTCCCCTCATCACCCAATTTAACCCAAACTAGATCAAACCCCCACAGAACCTTCTTTTCCCCTTTCCATAATTTGCTTCCAAGACAGAGATAGTTACATATGTTTTCAGGGCAGTGATGCTGCTGGCTGCCATTTCTATCACTCTTCAAATGTTCTGTCCCAACCTTGAGCTAACTCACAATTTAAATCATATTCTACTGAAGTAAACTGGAAATAACCAACTGGCATTCATGGCTCTGGATTGTGCCTGTGTGTTACATATCTTGCTATTTCATAAAACAATGTGTGAAAATATTTATTTACCTCCAGTGATAAACATTCCAGGAGCACTAGGAACCCATGCTAAGCACTGCACAGATGCTGCTGCACTAGGGAAACTAAAGACCGTAATGCAGGACAGAGACTCTGAATCAACTAGACGAATTCCATTGTGCAGATTTGCAACAAGAAGATAATCTGTAGAGAGAGGGTCCCATTCCAGGGCAGTAACGGGATCTTCCTCATCTGTACCTTCAAGTGATTCTGGCCTTAGAACATGTTTCTGACTCTTAGAACCTTGAAAAGTAAAAGATGTATCAATTTTAAAAGCAGGTTAAGAGTTAGCTTTCCAGATACTGAACAAAAGTCCAGAAAGTAGAAAACTTTCAGTAAATGCAGATCTAAGCTACTGGATGCAGCAACTGCCTGTGATGATTGCTCCCAACAGAGTCAATGAGCCCTAGAATGAATCTGTGACACTAGAGCTTCTTTGCATTCTTCTCAGCAGATACGAGTTTTCAGGTTACTCGACGAAAGGCAAAGCCAGTGCAATTCTCAGGAAGCTTCTATTGTTCTTGTTAACTGAAGTTGATTTTCGACCAATAAAGCTGATTTGGGGGGTGGGATAAGGGTAAAGCTGCATCCATGATGCGAACAATTGTTCCATGGAACAAACCTTGGTCAATAAACTAGCTCATGGCTTAAGCCTGAATGTCGGTCTTAGTGGCAGAGATTTTTCTTAGCCTGAACCTCTGGATTCTGAATTAAGAGAGGATAGATAAAGGAGGGGAAAGACAGACACATTTTTGCCAAGGTGACCAGGTCAAAAGTTTGGATATTTCCTATGCCTCTGGTCCAGAATGCATCTGATAAGGCCCGAGGATCACATCAGGTGCCCCAAGAAAAAGGAAAGCTTTATGATGGACACTCAAGTGGTATGACTCATGACCTACCATTTACCAGTTCATAAATAAAATTCTGTTCTAAACAAATGAGATGGAGAAGAGTAGAACCAATCAGCAAGTAGTAAAGGGGGTTGGAATGGTAGGGAGTTGAAAAGCTTTTCATGTTATTCCATGTTTCTTCACTATTCTCCATCTTAGCAAGCAGCTTCACCCCAATACCATTTTCTGTAGTAACTTACCTCTTCTGTGGAACACAAGAGAAAGCAAAACTTTGTTTTTAGATTTCATTTTTGCTGCTTCAACTAATTTTACACGGGGTTGGGTTTTTTCTGTCGTGAATTTTCCACATACCTTTTGTAACAATTCTGCTTAATCTTTTGGGAGACTGCACTTCTCCCTGATTAGAACTCTTCATCGCGGCGTTTACCTAAACTAGCCTTTTCTGGTTTTGGCCTTTGTGCAGCTTTGAATAGAATTGTTTCTTATAGGCTTAGGGTACAACCATAACCCCAGCTGGATAGCAATAGGACCTAAAGGAGCTGCAGAGTTGCTGCCAGAATCCACAACCCTGTTGCACATATTGGTTGGGAAAGCAGTGGGGGGTTTTTTATTGCTATGCCAATTCCAGGGAAGGCTCAAACCTCCCACTGCAACTTGAGGCTTGGTGGGGTAGCTTAGACTCCAATGAATATTTGCTTAGCAGAGTTCCACTTCTGAAACGCCCTATTTGGAGGGATTATACTGGCTACTGCTGGCAGAGATCCTCAGAATGGGGTAGGCTCTACTAGATGCAGTGGGACTTATTGGCAAGCACACATGCACGGGATCAGGAAACCAGAATGACTTCTGCAGATTTATTTTTACATTTGAATGAACACCAATCTTTAAGTTTCACATATTTCTTTAACCATCTGCACTCTTTTTGCAGTGTGCCTCCACTGTGTTACTAGTAGCTAGAGAGAGCTAATTAGTTGAAAATAAAGTGAATGCACTGGGTAAAACGCTAAATGCTAACAATTAAAAGCCATTGTTGCATCGTGCTAGTTACTCAATAATGACTCAGCCTTAAATTACAGCACAGAAGGTGTTCAGTGCTTTTCTGGAGGGCAAAACAGCACTTTGTAAGAAAGAAGACCATTCACTGTAATTTCCTACTAATGTCTTTGTTAAAGACTGAGGGTTCAAATTCAACTTCAGTATCAAGAGATGCAATTCTGCAGCAGCTTCTTGTGAATGGCATGCACTTGCCTGAACTTCTCAAAGCTTTCATTAGAGACAGGCATCCTTGCAAAAGAAAGCAAGTGTACGAACTTTAATGCACAGATAGCATCCCCCAGCCTCTAAATGCCCCATTCATTTCAATGGAAGCAACAGAAACTTTCATGTCTATCCTGTCATGTTCATGAAGCAAGAAAGTGAACAAGGCAGTCTGCTTAAAGTGTTTCATGTACATCTTGAGATTCATCCAGAGCTCTGGATTGGGGGTAACTGAAGGATCTTAGGAAGAGAACCCCAAATGTGGTATGATACACATATTACGAATATTGCCTGGATGCATTCTAACAAATTAGAAACTAAGGGTCATCTCTTCAACATGATGTTTTTAATCTTTTAGTTATAAGTAAGCATCCATTTTTCCTCAGAGCTAGCGTGTGTAGAAGTTGAGCCCATGCATATCTCTGGCATCAAAAATACACCAGCAGGCTTTGATTCCATCATAAAGAAGAAAAAGGAAACTGCATGCTTCTGCTTCCCTGTAAGATGCAGATTACACAGAGGCATTCTAACATACAAATGTTCAAAATTTATACTGAACAGAACTGATTGGTTCATCCAATTTTAGCCTCAACAATTCTAGTACATGGAGGTGAGATGTGACTGTGCGTTTGTATTTTTAAACCTGCAATTGAAAATAAAATTGTTGCATCCAGAACCTTCTCTGCAAAAATTAACTCATTAATGAATTCATGTTATCATGTGTCTTTTTCTAAATTGGTCTAAGGTGGGGCAAATGGCTAAAAATAAGAAATCTGAACAAAATGGCTGGTGATAGCTCTCTTTACTGTGACGCATCCAAGTGCAGATTGAATTTCTACTCTGACAAGCTTGGTTCTAAACTGCCAACACTGAACAGAATGAAAAACAAATCAAAAGGATCCCTCCTTCTGAAAATGAGAACTGACACAGAACTGCAGCAGTTGCTATAGCAATATGAAAATGAATATGGTCTTGCAGAGACTGGCTTCATTCATCTAAGCAAACCTATAGAAGCCACATGCCTACACTTGTAGCTATATAAAGATATATCCAAAGCAGTGACAATCAGTCTTTTTGTTCTGACTGCCGCTCTCCAGAAACATCTCTGTTTTGAGAAGTTATATCATGCCATGCTTACTGACTGCCAGTTTATGACCTCATGATGCACCATATCTACCTTTTCTTCCACATGGGAAACTAATGTATCAAGCAACTGGTATAAAGTGGATGTCAGAATCAGGGGTACCAACTTAAATAAAATGTTAGGGGGCCCAGGTAAGTCCCGCCCTGCATAATCAATCACATGATGTGGTGCATGCACACCATTTGAATGGCAATGCCCATCAAGTTTGGGGGGGCAGCCCCTTCAAATATTTTATTGGGGGGGCAAAGACCCCTCAGCCCCTAGGGGTTAGCGCCTATGGTCAGAATTCTTAGTCATTCCCATCTATGTATGATTATATATTTTTATTTTATTAGCCTGTTATTAACAAACCTTTACAGACCTTGTTTGCATGGTGAACCAAACTATGGCATATTGGTACCCGGCAAACATGCTGGCTTATGAACTGATGCTCACACCTACTTCCCTCTTCCCTGGTCCTTTTAGCACAGGGATTGTGTATCATCTGAGCACAAAGCTGCAGTTAAGTTCTCCCCTCCATAACCATGATCTGTAGCCAAGACTAAAAGGACCTGGTAGCAGCAAAATGAGTCCAAGTTCCTCCCCACTTTGCATGGTCCCAGGAAGACACAGTTTGGCTTACTGTGATTTGCAAACAAGGCAGCTGTATTCCAAGAACGTGCTTATTATGTAGTAATAAATTATGATGCCTTGTTAATCTAAAATCAACCTTGTGCTGCCCAAGACTCAGATTTCCACTCCCTTCCATTAGCAATGCAATGGGGGGGGGGAGAGAGAGAGAATCCGTGAAAAACAAGTGTCCAGTTTTCTCAAAACAATGGTTTTCTTCACCATGCATCAAAACATGCATATGTTATAAAATAGACCCTTACCTGGCTGAAAAATAGAAAGACTTCCATCAGTGTGTCCAAATACTACTTTCCCCTTTTTCTTGGGATGCCATCTAAACAGGCAAATGTCTGACAAAAAACTGTGAGCGTCTTTATGTACTGTTACACCACTGTCGGGTCCTGAAATTGTCCAAATATACAAGGGTCCTCTATGGGAGACAAAAGCAACTGCATCACCTGCATTCCAACACCAACTAAGAGATGCAGGAATTCCTGAAAAATAAAAACATAATCTAAGAATCTAAAAAAAAATTGGTGCCACATCTCCAATAGTGTGATACTGAATTTAAACAAACAGGCAACTCAAATAACATTCATCTCTCAGCCTGAACATTCACTCTATGAACACATTTCAGCCTTGAGATTAAAAACACAAAGAGAATGTGTGCTGGTTCTAATGTACTTTTTTCCTCTTCAAAGGAAGAATTTCTCTGGAGAAATACATAAGGAAGTTATTACACTGGAATGGAAAGGTCACATGGCTTTTATTTTTCTTTTAAAGGAAGAGCTGCTATTTGGTTATGGATCCTTCCTGAACAAAACATAGAGAATTTCCATTCAAATGTAATCTGTTCCCTCCATAGGAAACATCCTGAAGCAGACTGCTGGCAAAGCATTAACGGCGGAATTGGCTAAGGGTCTACCCTTAAATATACATACACATAATCCAAATTAAAATACCTTAACTGGCGCCTTTTCTACTCTAATTCATAGTAATGGTCAAGCAGAGCCAACTGTTTTCACCGCAGCAATCTCCCTCTTTTCTATAGTAGGATAACAGAAGAGAGGTTTGTAGTTTCAAACTGACTGTATTTGTTTTTTGTGTCATCCGAGCAAAACTATCATGACCATGCTTAGGCTCCTGTGAACTGAAATGGTGCGCATGTCAAGAGGGGCAAGGTGATGCTCACCAATTCCTTCTCCCCTGCCCGCACCACCTCCCATTCTATTCCAGATGCACCCCATCCCCCAAACTTCACAGATTGCATGTGTAGGGAACTAAAGTGGAAAATCAGTAAAAAGCACACACACACACACACACACACACACATTCTTCTGCTTGTGGGAGCCTTGGCTGTCTTCAATTGAGAGAACAGCACTTCTGGATTCAGCCTTTGGTGGCTTCATTTTGCTATTAATAAATGTCATTAGACTCAAATTTCTCGCTTACCTTTTGTACCATCAAGTTTTGCCGTAACTTTTTGTTCAGCCACATTCCAAATTATTACTAAATTATCTGCGCTTGCACTTGCAAACAGGTCGTGGTTATGGGGACACCAGGAAACGGCTGTGATGGTCTTCTTGTGCTCAGACATAATTGCCCACAGTTTGAACTCATTGTACCGATGATCCAGCTGAAAGGTTACACAGATTTAAAATTAAATGTAAATATACTTCAAAATACAGTATGTGCATCTTGCTACTTTGAGAAACATTGAAAACAAATTACAGATGCATTTTAAGTATGACAGAAGCTTAAGAGCCACTAGGTTGCATCCCACAATCTTATTCAGAAGGATGTAAGGAAGGGTTGGGAGAGAGAGAGAGAGAGACCTTTAACACCACAGGAGAAGTAAAGGTGGCTAGTGGAGGGGGGGAAATCACCACAAATCAGGCAGAGATATACCCGTCTTGTCAATATTCCCTTGCCCCAGCAGCGCCATCCCAGAAGAGTCTAAAAGGGCCCACAAACCCTCAAGACAGTTGTTTCAGGGGGCACAGGAGCTGCATGGGAGAGAGGGGAATGGGAAACTTTCCTTTCATTGACTTCCTTAAGCTGGCTTACCTTAAGTTCCAAGAGTTGTAGCCAACTAAGTTCTACTCAGAATAGATCCACTGAAATTAATTGATATGAGTTAGTTACGTCCGTTAACAGCAATGGGTCTGCTGAGCAGGACTAGCACTGGATACAGCCCCAGGTTTCTGCCCTTAAACAGCACACATTTTAATTGTACACATGAAGATATATTATAAAACTACTAGTATGTCTACAGAAATATTAGGTTCCTGAAGAAATGTTTCCCAAAAAAGAATGAATCTCTTAAAGCTATGAGCCTGGATTAAGAAGGGGGCACATGTACGCACATCTGGTGGGCATATGCAATGTTTTGCAGTTTTGACAGCAAGAGAAGGCAACAGCTTGAAGGGAAATCCAAGATGGAAACCTGATGCATAGAGGTAACAGTTTTCCTTAAACAGCTCTTGCGCCTACCTTTTTTTTTAAAAAAAACCACAACATGAGAGTTTAAAGAACAATTTGGGAGTCCTACAGCAGGCTGGGGAAATTAATGAAATTCAAGAGGACAAAATGGGATTGGGAATCATGCATGGAGCGGTTGTGGATGCACATCTGATTGGAGATGTGTACCTAGCACTCAGTTCCCCCGCACATGGCACTGAGCTGAGGGGGCACAAAATTAAAAGATCCATAACTGAAACCATCCACTTGGGGATGCCAAATTTTGAAATTGTACAGGGCACCATTTTAAAAAAGATTACGGAAATCCACCCCTGCGAGTACCGTAGTTGCAATGTTCACATAGGTTCTCGGTGAAACTTGTCAGATTTATCTGTTGAAGCAGACATAAATGGACACCTATATCCGGGGCTACTGTTTTACATGCAACCCCTTTGCTACATCGAGACACATGACTTTTTGGCCTAAGTTACAGCTTTTGAAATATATAACAGTTCTGATAGAGAGCAGTATGCAGTATCTGTACCCCAGACTCCCAAGTCACTCTAGCTTGGTTACTCTGGTCCTGAACTAATGAACCGCTAACAGAATAAAAATTTAAAATTTCCCTAAAAAGGAATATTATATGTAGTTAGATTTTGTTTTAAAATAAATAAATGAACATCTGTTTAATCCTGCGGCAACACTTACTAAGAAACATTACTGTGTAGCAGGAAAGCAAAATATTCACAGAGAAATCTAAAAATCCATCTCACCTGATATATATAAATAGCAAGAGTTGCACAATAGGCAAATCTATCCCCACTTGCAGCACAGACGTCTTTATTCCATGGCTGACAGCCAGCAGCTAATAAGCCCACTTGCTTAACCTGTGCCATTTTTGCCTGGAAAACAGAGAAACAGAATAATTTAAGTGATGTTTTATTCAGCACTTTGATGTAGAGCAGTCTGAAGAACTAGGAAAAACATAGCTGTAAAGCAAGAAGACAGAATCTTGAATAAAACCACGCAAATATCCTTGTGATTAAATAAGCTCAGATTCTTTAATTGGTCTTTGGGACAGGTGAATGGAGACTTTGCATAGGTGCAATCTGCAAAGGCCAGCTCTCATACAAACTTCACTCATTAATTCCGATACATATTACAGTTCTGTTGAAACTTGCACATTTGGTCTAATTTTCTGATTACATCATTAAAATTAACATTGTGATAACTATGTATATATTTGTACCCAGCTCTTTCCCCACCTCACACCTAGGGCTTTTTTTCCAGGAGGAACTCACAGGAACTCTTTTCCAGCACCTCTCAGGTAGGAACCACTGCCATTATAAGAGAGCAAGGGACGCGTTCGTGGTGAATTCTGGTACCTCTTTTTCTAGAAAAATAGCACTGTTCACATCCATTAACTGATGGTCTGGGTTCTTAGATACTAAATGCTGAAAACGAGCTGCTGAGTCTGGGCTGCTTCAAATGAAGTAGTGGGAGGAAGATGGAGAGAGAGAGATGGTTTTCCTTCTGTACTGACATTTTCCATCTGCCTGAACTAAATGTACACGGGGTAAGAGTCTACTGAAGTGTGTTTATTCAATTTGGACAAATAGAAATTGTTTAGAAAACTGGATTTAAATGCATGAAATAACTCCTCTGCTCTGGCCACCTGAAGAAGAAATGATTGACTAGGGGAAAGATTTTTTTTTAATGAAAAGCCTGAAGGAAATCCCAAGATGATATGAACAAATTATGCTTAAAGTGCAGGATGGATGAGTATACAGCAGCAGCCGCTCACTTGCCTGTTACCCAGCAGGGATGCCAAGATGGAGAGGCACTGCATCCTGGCTTTGGGCAGATCAATAATCACTGAGCCAGTGAAGCAGCTTCTTTCTTGATAATGGAACATTTCAGGCTGTCAGAACCTGGCTAGTCAAGTTTCATCACTCCAAAATGCCACTTTGCAGGAAGGCGCATCTAGGACTTGCACAGGTGTTATTCTTTGGTATTATTATTAAATTTATTACCCGTCTTTTACCAGCAGGTGGGTAACAACTATTTAAAATGTAGTATTAAAAACAAATAGGGTGGATTCTGAAAAACATACATGTTGGGAATCCGAGGCCAGTGAGGTCCCCCTCACTATGGAGAACTGCAAAAAAACTTGGACTGTACTGCATTTATTTGATCATAGTATCTATCTGATCTTTCTTTAGAAAAATGAGACTTTTGGTTAGCTCAGTTGGTTAGAGCATGATGCTGAATAAACAGGTGGACAGGAAAATGACACATTCACACAAGGAAGCGCATTCATTATTTTATCCCTATATACACAGTCCGGTAAATGCCCGACTATGCATCTAAGCCCAGCTTCCACCTATAGATAGGATGGTCCTACTTTACAGAGGACAGTCCTCTGTTTGAAGGGCCTTCCCATTCAGTTCCAGTTTAAAGATAAACCCTTGAAACTGCCCATGATTCAGGGGTCAGCAAACTTTTTTAGCAGCAGGCCGATCCACTGTCCCTCAGACCTTGTGGGGGGCCAGACTATATTTTTTGTGGGGGGGATGAACGAATTCCTATTCCCCACAAATAACCCAGAGATGCATTTTAAATAAAAGCACACCTTCTACTCATGTAAAAACACACTGATTCCCGGACCGTCTGCAGGCCGGATTTAGAAGGCAATTGGGCTGGATCTGGCCCCCGGGCCTTAGTTTGCCTACCCATGAGTTAGCACATGCACAGGAGACTCAGCAGGCAAAGGTCATAGTTTTCTGCCACAATGAAGAGATGTATCTTATTTCTATTTAAATAAGAGTAATTATTTCTGAATTTGCATTTTATGGAAATCCCCATCTTCTTTCGGCCACTTTTTTAGAATCCCTATCTATAGCATGAAAACTCATTACTAACATCCTACATGCAAACTGCTCTTCCTTAGAAAACCTAATGGGATGCTCTACCATTCCACTTCTTTGCTGTCACTACCAGCCTTATTCAGCTGATTTCAGACATACCCGCATTGCTTCAAAGAGGACCAAGCAATTGCAGTTTTCCTCCAGTTGTCTAGTCACCATTTTGATGTAGTTTCTGACCCTCAGAAGCCAGAAGGCTCTGCATGGAAAACTCACATTTTGGGAAACCTGATAATATTCCAAAAATTCTTGCAATGTGGATTTTAATTTTTTTTCCTACCTCAGTAATACAGTGATACCTCGGGTTACATACGCTTCAGGTTACATACGCTTCAGGTTACAGACTCTGCTAACCCAGAAATAGTACCTCAGGTTAAGAACTTTGCTTCAGGATGAGAACAGAAATTGTGCTCCGGCGGCGCAGCAGCAGCGAGAGGCCCCATTAGTTAAAGTGGTGCTTCAGGTTAAGAACAGTTTCAGGTTAAGAACAGACCTCTGGAATGAATTAAGTACATAACTCGAGGTACCACTGTATTCTAAAATCAATTGTGCAAAGACTTGAACCATTAGTCAACATTATGCATCCAAACCAGAACTAGCTGACTTCCTCAGTAATTTAAATCAGTCACAGAGAAGCACATTCACCACAAACTGAAAGCAACTCTAAGAAAAAGAAAAGTTAAACCTCTTCAAGAGTAGGAATATATAAAATCAGCCTTGCCAAATAAGTCTCAGCTATTCAAGACACAGGTGACACAAAAGCATTTTGCTACACTCGTATTTTACATCATAAACAAAATACTAGTCTGTGGTTACCAAAGCTACAACAAAGGGGAAGGGAGAGAGACCTTTCTCCCAGCCAGCTACATCAAGAGCAATATTTTAAGCCCTTCCTCGTTTCTAAATATAGAAAAGTGATAAAACTGAAGGACTATTTGTTCTAGATCTCTTTGAACATGAGTATGTTTTTAATAAAATGGGCTGGCTTGAGAAAGCTGGATGCCTCGGTTACCCCTACCTTAACAGAGATGTCATTTTCTGCAAGCCATTTAAGGATTTCCATGTCCGTTCCAAAGCCCTGCAGATTCCAAATATGCAGCCTCTTTCTGTCTATAATGTGAAACCGCTTTACTTGACGCCTGAGGAAATTAAATCCTGATGTTGTTAATGAAATAATACTGCTACTAAAAGATGCTGGAGAGCAGTCCAAGCATGGTGGAGCACTACACACACGACACAGCAATGTCAGTAGCCTGGCAACTACAGCTCTCGAAGAGGTACCATGTTAATATGCAAGTGTGCATTTTCCTGAAGTCTTCCTGTTCTAGCTCTTGTGTTCTCAGTATTGGCTCTAACTTTGTAATAATACCTTATCATTGTGTATAACTAAGAGAGCCAGTGTGGTGTAGGACCTGGGGGACCAGTGTTCGAATCCCCACTCAGCATTAAGCTCAAGGGGTACCCTTGGGCAAGCCACTGCCTCTCAGCCTAACCTACTTCACAGGGTTGTTGTGGGGATCAGTTGAAGAGTGGGAGCAGAGGCAGTTTTAGGGGAGCACGACCAGTTTGGTCACACTGGGCATGGAGCCTCAGGGGTTCCACAACTATGATCTAGAATGGAAGGCGAGAGGCAGGGGGTACCAAATTTGGGCATTCCACAAGGCACTGCTGAAATTTGAGATTCCAAGGACTGCCAGTGGTGGGACAACCATGTACGCCACCTTGAACTCCTTGGAGAGGAAAAGGGGATATAAATAAATTAATTAATCAACTTATTGCCAGTCACATCCAATGCATGCTGTCTTTCTGTTTCCAACAATTCATGTGTGCACAAATGAGAAAACACTGAAATGTCGTATATAATGCCATTTACCAATTTCTGCAGGGCATTCATTTTAGCCAAGCAATGTTATTATCTGCTGTGTGTAGGGGGGAGCCATCTTCAAGGAGGCACCCACCCAGCTCTCACACACAAGGTAAAATAGCTCTTCTAAAATATCATCTGCAGTTTTCATAAATACTTATTTCTTTAATCAGGTGACAACCCTTAATACAACCACGCACATAAGAAGTTACAAGAAAAGAGACTCCATCCCTCTGTCATGTCCCTGTCACTCCTATGTGAGTAATGCATAGTGCATATACATGCAGCTGCAGCATGCATGTACATGTGTACATACATACTATTCACAAAAGATCCATCTGTCTGACTCATCACAAATTATGGCATGCATATTTGTATGTTTGTATTGTCAGTGCATCTTCCTTTGTTTTGTTCTCTTGTGCTAAACTGTGTTCATTCAGCTTCTTAGGTTTGAAGCCACATGATGCTACAACCTTGCAGAATGTAATCAGATCTGGGTCTCAGAAGTATCTGAATGGAAGATGGCGTGGAAACCGTATGCACACAGCCTTGAGCTCTACCCAGAAAAAGCAGGATATGAAAGATATTTAATTAATAAATTCTGTTCATATTATTTCTTTTAGACATAGTTATAACTTGCTATGACTTTTTAAAAATACAATATTGAACTGATCTTTTTATCCTGCTGTACCATTTTAAAAACTGCACTGCTGCAAGATGTTGATCATAACAACAAAGAGGATCTATGCAGCTGCATTTGTGCACTGTGATGTATTTCATGCAACTTACAGCCAGTGCACCAAAATTCAGACGTTTCCACTCCCTCTACTCTCTCTTAAACCCATAAAAAATTATAATTTCCTGAAGCAGTTGTTCGATATCTTTAAATTCCCCCCCCCCAAACATCATACAAAGATCACCATAGCAACCCTGTTTCTTACAGGAAAATACTGTTAATGCCTACACCAGTCTTCAAAAAACACTGAGTAAAATTCAATGCTGCATTTAGTAAAACTGGCTTAATATCTATTAATTGCTTCTTAATTATTTCCCACCTTCATAGCTATTGCATCAATTTCTTCCAATTCAGTAAAATAAACATTTTTCAGTATATTGTATTTTAAGCACGGAACCCCAGACAGATTCCACTGTTTGCAAACTGACAGGTTACCTTTAGCTCCAAACATCAAATTGTTATTATAAAACAATGTATTTCATGGTTAATTTTAATTTCACCTATCAAATAAAGATTTCTGATTAAATCACTGCACTGCAGTATGAAGTATAAATGCTATAAACAACAGGCAATACGCTGTAGAAAGATTCAGTGAGATTCAATACAAAGCAGTTATTTCTAGAAAAGAAAGGATCTTACTCTTTGCTGTCCATCATACCAATCGTCTTCATCAAACCAATATGAAATACAACTCATCCAAGCCATTGTATATTTGAAATGTAGGATATGGTAACTAAGCCCTTGAATAATGCTAAGGCAGTATGGATTCTGTGTGGAAATTTCTGAGACTACACAGAGATGAGCCCAATGCTCTGTGAAATCAACTCATCTATAAAAGCAAGTATGACTATGACTATTTCATAGAAGACATTTTTAAAAGATTCAAGCTCAAATAAGATCCATATATGGTATGAGATCCAAACAAGGAAAGGAGAACAATTTAGGATGGGGGGGACACACAAAACCATCACTATATTAATATATTGAAGTTTATTAATATTTTGGGCTATAGAAGACAACATAGACTGTTTCTCTTAGTTCAATGGGATTCACTCCCGTCCCAAGTTAGTTTGCATAAGACTGCAGCCTAAGCACTAATGCAGTGAAGGTGTGTTGGGAATTAAATCTCAATCAACACTGTGCAATCAGGGCAATCTTAAGTATATCCGGTGCCGTGGTGCAAAGATCCCTCTGGCGCCCCCACCCCCCGCATTTTCCAGAGTTGCCGAGCTTTTTATGGTGCTGCCGGCAGCTTTGCGGGGCTGGAGGAGGCAGGCAGCGGCTGGAAGGCGGCTCCTCTGGCGGGGAAGAGGCGGAGGCTCCGGGCGCGGCGCTGCTTCAGTGAGGCGAGCGAGGGTGGCAATCTGGTGCCCGGAGGCGCCACACCCAGCCTCCGCCTATTCCCTGGCGCCTGTGCCACAGTGGCCACGGCAGGTAGAGGCTCTGGGCGGGGTGCTGCTTTGGATCAGCATGGCGGAGGCAGGCGAGGGCAGCGAGCTGATGTCGGGAGGTGACATTTCCAGCCTCTGCCTCTTCCCTGGAGCCCTCCTGAACTTGGCACCCCGGCGTCCCGCGCCACTTGCCTCTATGGGCAAGACGCCCCTGTGTGCAATCAATCCAGTGGCCCATACAGTCATACCTCGGTTTACAGACGCTTCAGGTTGCATTTTTTCGGGTTACGGACCGCCAAAACCCGGAAGTACCAGAACAGGTTACTTCCAGGTTTCAGAAGCGCTAAATCACACTTTGCGCATAAGCACCAAGTCACAAACTGTGCGTGCGCAGACGCGCCGCTGCAGGTTGCGAACGTGTATCCCACATGGATCACGTTCGCAACCCGAGCGTCCACTGTATTTATTTATAGAAGTATTTCCATATTACCATATCATAAAATATCAAGCTGGTGTACACTGCTAAAACACATTTTTAAAAATGAAATGAAATTTAAAACGCATATAATCATTAAGGTGACTGATGAGAGACACCCCCACGTGCACACAAAACAGCTGCATAGGTTTGTGGGGGAAAAGAATGTCTTGAAGAGATGCCTGAAAGTTAAAAGCAAGGATCCCTGCCAAATCTTTGCTGGAATAGTGTTCCAGAGCATGGGATAGGTGACGCTAAATGTCCAACTTCCAGTTGATGCCAGTCAGACCTTTGTAACATCGGGGCCAGTGATCAAGCTAAGATCTAATGGATGTCCAACACTGCATTTCTTTTCTTGTATTTTGGAATGGTGACATGCAGGCAACTATAAGTTGTTTGAAATTTGCATCATTGTGATGTTTTCAACCACATATTTTCTTGAAAGTATGTGGCATTTTTTATTTTTTTTAAAGAGCAGACAGGTGTGAGAAGGAAACTTAATCTTCCCTTCAAATGTCCACTCAACTAAAAGTGGGGGAAAAAAATAGACTAATTCCAAGACTGGAAGCAGAACTGTGTGTCATCAGCATATTGCTGACAAGGTACTCCAAAGCTCCAGATGACCCCACTTGGCGGTTTCATGTAGATGTTAAACAGCATAGGGGATAAAACTGAACCCTGAGGAACCCCACATTGAAGACTCCACAGGCCCGAAGAGCAGTCCCCAAGCATCACCCTCTGTAAAAGTCTAGCCACAGCAAGGCAGTGCCACCCACCCCAAACTCGGACAGGTGCTCCAGGAGGATACCATGGCTGATGGTACTGAAAGCTCCTGTGAGTTGAAGGAGAATTATAAGGGTCACATTTCCCGTCTCTCTCCTGACACAAGTCATTAGACAGGGCAACCAAAGCAGTTTCTATGCCAAAACTGGGTCTAAACCCGGATTGAAATGGATCTAGAAAATCAGTTTCCACCAAGAGTGCCTGGATAGTCTACAGAACCTTGCCCAAGAAGGCAAGATGGGCAACTTACTTATGCTGCAATCCTATACTCCTGATTTCTATGAGGCTCACTTTTAAATAGACATGCATAGTATTGCACTGTAAAAGAGCAACTCCACCCTCACCCCAAATTCAATCTCAGTCAACCTTATAAGGTGCATACATGAAAAGGTACAAAGGTAAATGACCCCTGGACAGTTAAGCCTAGTCAAAGGCAACTATGCACTGAAGCACTCATCTCGCTTCAGGTCGAGGGAGCTGGCGTTTGTTCACAGACAACTTTCTGGGTAATGTGGCCAGCATGACTAAACTGCTTCTGGTGCAATGGAACACCGTGACAGCACACAGAAATGCCGTATAGCTTCCTGCCACAGTGGTACCTATTTACCTACTTGCACTGGTATGCTTTCAAACTGCTAGGTTGGAAAAAGCTGGGACAGAGCAACGGGAGCTCAACCCACCACATGGATTTGAACTGCCGACCTTCCAATCAGCAAGTCCAAGAGGTTCAGTGGTTTAGACCACAGCACCACATACATGATATGGCTCCTCTGAAGTAGTAAATCAAAGTGAATTTCTATTAATGCTTTCAATATTTATTGATCTACCACAGGCTTTCTGCTTAATATACAAGTACTTCTCAATTCCTTCTCCCTTCCAACAAGAAAGTCTTGGTCATTTTTTCCAACATATGAAATATGAAACATATGAAATGAAATTTAAATTGCCGTTTATTTAAAACAAAACGTAACCGAACAATATTAAACTTATAACAAAGATAAATGGGGATATTCTTGATTTGATCTAAATTTAGACCAGCTTTTGAAAGTAATCCCAGGAGTCTTCAAAGGAGATATAAACACAAATCCCATCCAATGCATTGCTACTTAATTCTGTGATTAGTGTCACCATGGTGACCGAGCCAGTCCAGACCCCAGAAACCCTTGCTTAAAAGTCTATGGTTCTACATGGCACTAACCACATAGCCTCCAATTAATACCAAAAGGCAATAAGAACACAACGCACTCTGCAGAATCAAACCCTGTATCCAGGCCTGCATATAAACTGTAACATTATTACAGTATACACAAGTTTTAAACATTCAAACAAGTTCCTTTTTAAAGTCCAGGTTTCATAAGATGCATGCATAAACTTCCCCTAGTCCAAAGTCCGTTCCGGGGGCCTAATCCGGCCCTCTGTTCGATTTAATCTGGCCCCCGTGGCAGTATATGACCGGGGGGAAATCCAAAAAAACAACAACTCAACAACTGTGGGGTAAAATTGTAAAAAACCTGGCCTTCTTTGAAAAAAGTTTGGGCACCCCTGCAACCATATACCATACTTATGGAAATGTTTTGCTTAATCTGCTTAACAAGTTAAGTGTTATGTGGCAGCAGTCCACTGGGACTAGGGTGCGAGAACTCACAAGTATATAAACGATGATGGCCCAGGGGATAGAACTGAAAAAGTGTTTAACAGAGTAAGCAGAACTTCAGAATCTGAAGGTGAAGCTGCTGCCACAGAAATCCTTTTAGCACCTTATACAAGGAGTTAAAAGAAGT
Organism: Podarcis raffonei; assembly: GCF_027172205.1. Lineage (NCBI taxonomy): Eukaryota > Metazoa > Chordata > Lepidosauria > Squamata > Lacertidae > Podarcis > Podarcis raffonei. Next base: position 33,426,037 of record NC_070610.1, read on the forward strand.
CTAGGCCCATATGAAGCTAACTGAAACTTTATTTCAGTAATACCTTTATGGTACTGACCAAAATGTCACAAAATTATAGAAAGCTTTCGTACTCTCCAGATCTCTTAATAAAGCAAGATGCTACACAAGGCAGGGGGAAGGGGAAAAAACCCTCCCCATAAGTTCAAAAATTAGGCTACTAGAGCCATGAAATCCAACATGAGGCACAACTGTCCTAGTTGAAGCTGATGCGAGTTGTAGTTCAAACCACCAGGAGAGCACTAGGTTGGAGAAGGCTAGTTTATAAACAATAGCTGAAAGGAAGGAGAGTTTTGTGAAAATGTTTTCAAAGAAGCTCTGATGTTTCAAGGATAGAAATACGTAAATATAACCGTTCCTGTTTAGGTTTTTTACAGGCATTCAGTCTAGTCATTGTCTTTCATGCTATAACTAAAATACCATACCACCAATAACATCAAGAACCAACCCAAGGACACCCCAAGTATCCCACTGGAAAGCATTATTGCTTCCTATAAAAATTCTGTTCTGTTGTTGCTTCTCTCCCAAGTTTATTTAGTAAAACTGAGAAACAAACAGTTGAAGGGGAAATTAATATAACTGGAATCCAAACACAGCAGGAAGGCTCACTGGATAATTGCTGAGTAACAAAAAAGGCTTCTTAACTCTTACGAAGTCAATCTTATAAAATGGTTGGCTAGTGGGTTCCAACGGAATATCCCTCTGGTGTGCTGGGGGGGGGGGTTGGTCTGCAAGAAGTTTCTCTCTCTTTTTATTTAAAGGAAGGGAACACTGGAGCATGTTTCCTCAGCTACAGTCCAATGTAGCACTATTTTTCCTGGACTGAATTATTCAGTTCTGCTGCACATACACAGTACAGTACATCAGTTCTAACTCTGTGGATTACCACATAGTGTGCTGCATGAAAGTTTAGCATGTGGACTGGTAGTCACCTGTACTTCTGAGGCAGTTTTTAAACAGATTATAAGCAGTGTCAGAATGCAGTTCACCATGAGGCTACAAGTAAACTCTCTTCCTAGTTAGCACTTCCACAAGTTATTTTTTAATGGTCCTTTGCAAAGGCACTTGATGCACAATGTACATAGCTTGAGTGGGGAACTCACTGGGGATCCACAATCACCCCTTTTGGGCAAGATGTACTTTTTTCATAGACCTTAGCTACGAGTCCTTCTTCAAGAAGCTGGCTGAGCAGCATGCTCTTTGGCTGGCTCTTGTGATTATTATTAAAACACACACACAACACAACACAACAACAACAAGCACTTTCAAGTTTAAAAAGAAGAATAAACTGACTTTTTAGAAAAGGCACCAAATCTACATATAAGTAGAGGAATATCTCATATGCCTAAAACCCATTTTTTTAGCCAAAAGCTGCCCAAAATATTGGAGTGAGGTGGAGTGGAGGAGATGAAGAGAGAAGAAACCAGTGTTCAGTTTGATAGAGGAGGAAAGGTAAGAATGAGCAGAGCCATCCGGGCCAGTTGTGGGGGAGCAGGAGCTCCTGTGGATGTGTATATCTGTACACAAGCAATCATTACTCACACTGCACATACTTCTTCCACTTTCCAATTTATTTTTCTTATCTCATTGTAAGCCACATGTTTAAACATTTTGCATTTTAATTCTCCAAGAAATCAAGCAGACACTCTGGGCAGATATCACTCTTAGACAAATGGGTTATTCAAAGGGATCCGGTACATTGCCAACCCCCAATGCCATCATTAAGCAAGCAATGGATTTTCAGCTTTTCAAAAGCACAAAATTTCAATGTCGCCATGTTTTTGTCTTTAAAACAACCCAGTTCCATGGAGAGATCACTTCACACTGACTTCACATTTCATCCTGCAACTGAATGGGGGCGGGGATAGTTGTTGGCTCTTCAATACAGTACTTGGCTTACAACATCGCATTCTTTAAGTTTGCTTGAATGTTCTGTGATCTATTTGAGTGCTTGCCTTACTCTATTGTTGCTATTTATTGTTCAGCATCTCTCTCATTTCAACCACTGAATGTTGTAGATACGACATCTTAAAGACTAACAGATTTATTGCAGTATGTAGTCTCCTGGATGGGAGCCTACATCTGATGGCTCTAGTCCAAGGAAGCCCATGCCACAGTCAACCCTTTAAGACAATTTGTTTTTCCTACCACCACCTAACACAGCTACACCTCTGAATGTTGTAGACAAGTACAAAGTAGGGAAAGCATTGCAGCACTATGCCTGCCCTTTTATACCAAAAACTGTATACACTTTTCCTTCAAATCTACATGCAACAAGTTGTTGTTTTTTTAAAGTGATGGCACGCTGTCAGAAACCCTGCTTGTACAAACACAAAACAAAATTCAAAACGCTTCTATTATTACTGCCTGAAAAAAATGCTTGTTTGCAATAGCCACTTCCCATGTGCACACGGATCACAAAACATGGAACTATAAAGTATTCTAATCCCCCCCCTTTAAAAAGAAAAAGTTAAACACACCCTGTCCTTTTGGATGGGGGGGGGGGAGCAAGCATCTTAATCCGAAACGCTTGCCAGAAAACGTACTTAAAAACGAAAGGAAGCACAAGAGCTACAGATGAATATCATGAGCAGGAGAGAAGAGCGTGAAGGGTTGGAATCAGGGCCACAAGCCAAGTACGAATTGCGAGATAAATAGAGCCCAAAGGGAAAGGCGGCCAGGCCAGCAGAGCACAGGCAGGACTCCCGCAACGTGGCTGCAAGGGCTCCCAGGCTGCACGACAAGAGCCATGTCACGCCTCAGCTTCCTTCCCCACCTAGGAAAGGTCAGCGAGGCCCCTTTCCCGCCCGCTTCCCACCTGGGACACAGACAACCTGCTTGCATGAAGGGCTACAGGTTGCCCTCCTCGCCACACCAACCCGCTCTCGGCTCCGCTCGCTTGTCCGTCCTCCTCCTCCTCCTGCTGCCTACCTGCCCGTGGCGAGGCGCTGGCGGGCGCTACTGGACTTGCCCGCGCACGCACAACAACGCGCGCGCACTCCGCGCGCGCTGACAGCTCCGAGAGAGGCGCAGCGCGGCGAGGACGCGGAGGAAAAGAAGCCGCCGCCGCAGGCGGGAGGCCAACCTCGTTGCCCTGGCAACTGGGTGGGCCCGCCCCCTTCGCTTCGCGCGGATTGCTGGCTGCTCGATGGAGGGGCGTGGCGTTCTTGTGATGGACGTCGCGGCAGCGGTAGGGGCGGGCGGGTTGCCAAGGCAACGGGCCGGGTGAGAGGGGAAAGGCTTAGCCCACAAACAGTATCACGGGCGGCCTGGCCTTGGAAGGTGGATTTTGCTTCCCCCCCCCCTTTCGTCTACGCTCACTTTTTCTTGCATGCCTCATTTTTTTCTATTTGTAACCCCCACCTCTTTCTTCTGGTGCGAGGTTTTATTGGGGAGGCAACCATGGTCAGGAAAGGGAACTTTTAAAAATGCGTGGATAAATGAAATAGTAATAAATATACCACGCATCTGAGGAAATGGACCCTATTCCATGAAAGGTTGTGCCCTATTTTTTATAGCCTTTAAGGTGCTATCAGATTTGTGGAATGCTCTCCCCCAAGGAGGTTCATCTGGTGCCTTCATTATACACCTTTAGGAGCCAGACGAAAACATTCAACCAGGCCTTTGGTTAACATCTTATACCCCTTTTTAAATGTGTTTTTTTGGGGGGGGTGTTTATTTGTTCTGTGGTCTTTGTTATTGTTTTATTACATGCTTTTGTATTTTATATATTGTGTTTTTATACCATGAGCCACCCTGATATCTTCGGATAAATGAAAGACTGTATACCAGTGTAATAAAATGATAATCATTCCACTTGTTTTTCTTCACCTCTTGATGACTCAGTGCTGTGCGAATTTATTCCATTGGAAACACTGTGCTCAGAAGTGAGATGAAATGTTCTGTTTGTGGCATTGGATCTGCGATGAGTTATTCCTCTTGGGTCTGTGAGCTCTGCAGAACTGCAAAGAGAAAGAAGGCTCCTCTCAAAACCCTACTGGCACATCAGGGACAGAATCTGCTTCACACAATCAGGCAGTGAAAATATACATATCAGTGTAGTGAACTCGCATCTCACATATGGCATAATGCAAGGCCCGTGTTTTCAAGTTCAAAGAATGGGGAGGGGGGTGTTTCACAGAAGTTTGCCCCCATATATGCAGTGAGTGTACAAATTTCTGCTGAACTACACAGTTCCCATTCCCACTGATTCAAACCTGTTTGAACTGATGGCACAATATGAATTATTAGGAAAGATAATATGAATCAATGTGAGCAAAATGTTATCAAAGTAATATACCGAATTATGATTTCAAACCTATGATTTGAGTGACCGCTGGTGGGACTTAATAATGCAGTAGACACCAGATGCTTACAAAAGGATTTACCATTCTTCCAGATCATAGTTTGATTGGGTAGGGAGATATTGATTTAATTTAGGGTTGACATACGTCTGGAATTTCCCGGACATACACGGAATACTGTAGTCGACAGCAGTGTCTGTGTGGAAATTGGCAAAAATGTCTGGGAAAATCCGGACGTATGTTGGCAGTGCCATTGTTGCCTATTTCCCATAAAAATAGCTCAAAAATGGCATTTTTTCCTTGCAGTTTTGCCAAAAAAGTTCAACAAAACTAAAAGAAGCTCAGCAACTTTGCCAAAAATGCTACACATGCATGGCCTACCCTCCCTTGTTGGGAGCATTTTCACCAGATTCAAGCCCACTTATTTCCCCCATTCTTCCAAGTGAAACCACCTTATGGTGCCTCCACGTCCATTCTTATTTCAGGATTCCTCCCTCCTCTTTTCCCCCACAAGATTGCCTTTCTAGCCCATGAGCTTGTGCAGCAAGGTAATGCCACTGCTACATCTCTCCCTCCCTCAGGAAAGAAACCTTGTGTAAACAAGCTCATCCCATGATCAGTGGCTCTGCAGAACTGTTTCCCTTTTTAGTGCTTTCCCTTCACTCTGTTTTACTTTTCCTCCTCTCTCTTTCCTCCAGATGCGGTCGCCAAGCGGTCATCGCTGCATATGGTATGGTGGCTGCTGTTGTTTGAGACCACACACAGCTTTGCTGGGAATTCCATCCCCGCTGCCTGACCAGGCTGGTCTGGACTGCAGCCAAGTAGGCAGCAGGACATAGCCAGTCCAGCCCACTGATGCCTCTTGCAGAGTTGTCAGATGGTTGATCTGCACTACATAGCACCTAGGATTTATTTATTTATTGTGGAGGTCATGTGATCAGATGACAGTTTTCTGGACAGCACATCTTCAGACTGCAGGTGAAAGTCTATTTCTGAATGCTTCCCATAAAGCAAAACAAAAATGTTAAACCTGCTTGCAAGTCAAAAAGGAAGAAAAGCCCATCAAGGAATAACATTTTTGCCTGGCCTTCTCCCCTGCTGTGTGCTGATTTGCAGGGAATTTTCAATATACATTGTGTGCCTTGGATTTCACGAGGGAAGGAAGATGAGGTATAAAAATGAGCTGAGGGGAGAGACTTCATCAGGCAAGGCCTTCCTCCAGCTGCCTTGTTCCACCCTCTAGTCTCTGCTTCTCAATTTGTATTGTATTATTTGATGTACTGTGGCTTGCCATTTTTTTATTGTAGTTTAGAAATTATTTATTGTAACTGTTAAGAGTGAATCTCTGTTTAACTTGTATATGCTGATGTTATTATTTTATGCTATTCTAATGATTGTTGAATGTTTCTTTTTTATGTAGGTTGCTTATTTTAAAGTTATGTTTTATTATCACATTTTTGTATTGCATTAGATTGTTACAAGATGTACATTTTTTGTTTCTTCAGCTTGTAAACTGCCTTGAGTTTACAAGACGGCATACAAATGGAGGGGAAATGATGATGATAAATTTAAGAAAATAAACAATGATCAGAAGCAAGTCCCAAAATAATTCAATGAGGAAAAATATATTACACCCCAACCTCTGAGTGGTGCGAGATTCCAGGGGTGCCATGCAGGTGCACTTACTAGGGTCTGTGCTTCCTTTTGCACAATGAGGAACAGTGGAGACTGTGGTGTATTTATGAAATATGGTTAATTTACACATATATACAATCTGAGGCTAGATGGGGAGAGTTCAGAGCATTCACATCCCAAGAGGGTCCTCTTCCTTTTATTGTTAAAGCCTCAGCTTCCAAGAGATTCCCAAAACATTGCATCTGACCCTGTGCAGAATAAAACAGACATACAGCCTTAGGTCCTGGAATGCCTCCCACCCAGCTTGCAAAAAGGAAACTTCTTTCCTGTTTGCTCACACCACCCAAACTAAAATCCTACACCCTTCAAACCAGGGGTCGGCAACCTAAGGCCCATGGGCCACAAGTGGCCCACTGGGGTTGTTTAACTGGCCCCCGAGCTGAGCCATCCACTCGGCGAGTCCCTGCGCGCTGCGCTAAACCGATGTGGCATGACGCGCGGACTCGCTTCTGCCGTGCCGAAAATCACGTCTACACAGATGCAGATGCCTAAAATTGCATCTGTGCAGACGCAGATGCCAGAAATTGTGGGTGCGCAATCTGGCCCACTCTGCTGGAGTGACCCAGCCCAGCCGAGGTAAACCTTGCAGACCCCTGCTTTAAAGCCTTTTGCTTCTGCCCACTAACCCACAGCTGGAGAAAGACCCCCACCCCTCTTTCTCTGGCATAATCTTCACCTTCCTAATGGTGTTCTTGATGACTCGGCCATTATTAGCTTTGATCGCCTTGATGGTTCCTCTCCCAGGTTGTTTCCTGGACAGGGAAAGCTGAACCCAGCTCTTTAAAGTCTAACGTTCAGTTTAACGCTCTAAGCATTGGTTAATTCTAACTTTTATTAAATCCAGGAATTATGGGGAGGATCTAGCAACCATGAGTTTAGGGGATTCTTGACCCCCCCCAAAAAAAACTTCTAACACATATATTTTAGCCATGATGACTATCATGTGGTATTTTTTTTACTTCATACAGTTTTTTTTAGTAGTCCTTACAACACTCCTGTAAAGTAGACCAGCAGCATTATGTGTCAAAGATGGAGGATGAGCTAAGAAGACACAATGACTTGTGCCAAAGGCTAGCTGGTGAGTTGACATCTAAACAGAGATTTGAACTAGAAGATTCCAGTGTGAATACTCAGGACTCAAACAGCAACTACATTAACAGAAACAGTGTGTTTTGCTTTCATTTTACTACTTTCAGCACACTGAAGAGCTTAGAATATATCCTGCTTCTCTGGAACATAACTACTTTTAATTGAGCAAAGCAGTGCTTTTCAGAAGAAGCAAGAGTTTAACATTGTGCATTCTGAGCGAGTATGTTTGGATTCTACCGCCATGATCTCTACTAGATTTGCAGGAAGGCCTACTTGGACAGAATTTTTATGTTACAAAAGTTGAAGAGGAATTTACATTGTATGTATAATCTATACATAATAATAATTATTTGACTATAGAAATAATACTTTTAATGCAACCCTGTGCTTAGATGCCACTATTTAATGTTCAGGATTGCAGCCATGTTAAAAAAATGTGATATTACTTCTCACCCACCCCTCCATAATTTTCATATACCTCACCTTGTGAGTTGCTTCTAGCAGTGGCATGCAGGATTATCTCCCCATGGGAGGGGGGTTACATTATCCATGCAGTTCTATCTTTATGGTGCTCCTAATCTATATGCTGCCATTTCCTGTTCTGAACTCAGTAGTAGTGTGCAATAGCATTTCCTAGATAGTTTTGGCTTTTTTTTCCTGGACAGCTTACTTAAATGAAAGCAGGAGGAAGAAATATAATCAGCAGCACTACTTGGTCAGCAGAGGTCGCTTTCTTTCTTTTCCCACCGACATGGACACATTGTCTGAATTTATATGCACACATATAGTTTCAGGTAGGTGGGATCATATCAGAATAATGTTATAAAATGGAAGTTTTTGCAGTGTGAATAACCTTGCAACAGTAGTATAAATCAACAACAAAAGTATTATGTGATGTAACCTCATGGAGACTAATTTACAGAAAGTCAGGCTTTGGACAATGCATAGTAAATAGATATTTGCTTTTTGAAGACTTAATGTATTTACATCAAAAGGTCTAAGCTAAGAGACAGATCTATAAAGCCACTGTTTGGCGACTTTTTGAGTAGAGTTCTCGATGTTTAGAGCACTCTCTAAAGTTGCAATCTCCATGCTGTGAAAATCTTCAGGCTGCTATGAAAGGATCAAGAACAGGTCTGGCTTTTACTTACTGGGTTTTGTTTAGTTGGCAACCCTATTTTATACTTACCGTACTACTGCTTCTTGGGCTTTCTATATTCAGTTAATAAAGAGCCATGATTTTATGTTCAGTGTACAAAAAGCAGCCAAAATTATTTTTGACTTTAGAAAATCAGCCAATACAAAAGCATAATAGCTTAAGTAATCTCTCTCTCTCTCTGTCGTCTCTGTCTCTGTCTCTGTCTCTCTCTCTCTCTCTCTCTGTGTGTGTGTGTGTATGTGTGTGTTGGGTAGGGTTGGGATTCATAGTATTCAGATGTAGTTAAACAAATCTTTGTTTTTCAGTTGTTACTGTCTCCTGGGTAGCATAACAGACATTATAGTCAAATTAGATGTGACATGGAAGTTCTGTGAATGGAACTCTTGACATCCTTTTCCTTACAAAAAGCAGCTTCAAGGGACCTAAACCAAACCTGTGAAGTATGGGATTTAACCCTTTCCCCTAGTTCTATGCCATCAAAGCTAGTCTTTGCTTTAATTAGCAAAACTTGCAGGTACAAAATCTCTAGGGCCAGTTCTTGTTTATCTAGTACCATCTGGGAATTGAAGCCTGCATCATTCCTCTCAGCCCTGTGTTGCAGCAATAAGAATGGCAACAGTGCTAACATTTTAGAAAAGCTTTTGATATTATATAAATATATAGACAGGATGGGGAATTGGTGGTGTTCTAGATGTTGCTGAACTCCATCTCCCATCATCCCTTACTACTGGCCACAGAGCCATCTTTCCCATAGGGCTTAGTGGTGCATTGCACCAGAGCGCTGGCCTCTCAGGGGCGCCCCAGTGAGTGGGGGAGCTGTGTGGCTTTGCCAGCAGCCTCCCCTTTCCCTGCACACCCACCAACTGTGCCCCATCAACCATATGGGTGGCAGGTGTGCAGCTTCCCTCCCAAGCCTCTGCGGGGATTGCTCTCCTGCAGCGACATGGGGGAGAGTTGCGCCCCCCCCAATGCCTGGCAGTGCGTAGCTTCACCCCCCCCCCCATTCATGGTAATTTGGGGGCGCTGGGCAGATATTTGCACCCCGGCGCCACATCTGTTAAAGACAGCCCTGATTGGCCATGCTGGCTGGGGCTAATGGGAGTTGCTGTCCAACAATATTTGGAGACACATAGTTCCCTGCTCTTATTTATGCAGTCGTACCTTGGATGTCAAACAGAATCCATTCCAGAAGTCTGTTCGACTTCCAAAACATTTGGAAACCAAAGTGCTGCTTCTGATTGGCTGCAGGAAGCTCCTGCAGCCAATCGGAAGCCGTGGAAGCCTCACCGGATGTTCAGCTTCCAAAAACAGTTTGCAAACCAGAACAGTCACTTCTGGGTTTGCGGCGTTTAGGAGCCAAAACTTTAGAGAACTAAGCTGTTCGTAAACCAAGGTACGACTGTACTTTGCTTTAGTTTAGGATATATATTGTAATAAGCAGGGAGAGGTATAGACAGGGATATGCTAGGCAAAAGTTGTGACCAGAAAGTTGCGATCTCCTAGAGGAGAGGAAATAAAAATGGAATGATATGTACTGAAATTTAATTTAGTCATTTTTTAAAAAATGTAACCAATTTTGAGTACTTGAGAAAGCTCTTACTAATTATATTACTCTTACTAATAATGCTGTCACTTATTGCCCAGATTTACAGGAGATATAGTAATAGTTTCCACCCGCCTTATGTGCACCTTTAAAGGGGGATTCCCCATTCATATGTTTTCTAAACAGGTCCAACTTCCCATTGAATCTGAGTCTTCTACATTTTCATAAAGCTAGATTTTTACATCCTGCTGAAAGTGAGAAGAACACAGACTTCCTGAGCTGGGCAACATTCTTCCAGATTATACTACGAAACACAGAAAGCACTATGCAGTGAGAAAACCCTCATCATTTGAATCCACGCTAGTTGTAGTTTTGATTCAGAATTAGGAGCAGTCTATGACTTTTCTAAAAGTCTAAAATCATCATCATCATCTAAACTCTACCTCTTCACTTGCTCAGCCATCTCTCCACACTTTTGAATTTTCACTGAGGTGGTAAAAGTGGGAGATCCCATCATTAAATCTCCTTCAGGTAGGCCAGTGATCCTACCTCCACTATTGCGCACCCCTGTTGGGTACCACAGCAGGAAAGATTGGGCCCATGGGGCTGGCTGGAGAGATACAGTATTGTGAACAGCCCCTTCTGCCTTGATGACGCAGTGTGCAGTGGGCTAGTCATGGAAGGAGCTGCCGATTAAAGCACTCATTTGTTTACCTGCACCCTCCTTGTAGGTGGCATGGGAATGGGGATTGGGTCCAATGAACCCACTGCCTTCTCTCCCTCACACATTGCCTCTGGAGGGCAGGCCAGGTGTGGTTCAGTAGGCTGAATGCAGGTGGTGAGGTGACCTTCTAGGTCTAGCATCAACCTTATATACAGTACCTCTCAGAGAGAGAGAGAGAGAGAGAGAGAGAGAGAAAGCAAGCAAGCAGAGGTGGTTGCAACTTGGGTACAGTCCTTGCCCCCTGGGTGCCTAGAGAGAGCAAGAGAGAGGAGTTAGGAGCAGCAGTCACCCCCCTTTCTTGCTTGATTACAGACCCCCAAGCTTAGAACAGCCTCCCCCAACCTGGTGCCCTCCAGATGTGTCGAACTGCATCTCCAACCCTCCCCCATCATTGGCCACGACAGCTGTGGCTGCTAGGAGTTGTAGTCCAACGCACCTGGTGGGCACCAGGCTGGGGAACGTTGGCTCAGCGGGTGAAATGCCGCAGGGTGTCTCAGCGTTTCTCCCAGGGGGATTCCTGGTTGGAGAGTCCTCCTGTCTCTACTTCTTTTTCCAGGTTCTGCTGCCGAGCGTGGGAAGCAAGGAAAGTTTGCTCCCGCTGTTCCACCACGTCTCCTTACTAGCAGCAGCAGCAGCAGCAGCAGATAAAAGGGGCCGCGCTCCACATGCCCCCCCCATACTTCCTCAACTCCTTGCACAGCTCGACCTTGGCTGTGTGGGGACCCAGAAAGCAGCCTGGCTGCGCTGGCTACTCCCGCCCGGGCGACAAAGACGAAGAAGCGCCTCAGCAGCGCGTCCGCTGTCCCGCTGCTCTCCCGCCCAACCGAGAGAAGTTGGGCGGCAGTTCCCCAAACTGAGGCGGGGGCTCCGCCTTGGCGACCCTCCCTGCGGCCGCGGGACGAGGCAGGTGGGCGTGGGGGAGGGGCTTGGGGACCCGCCTCCGCTCCGCTGACGCCGCCGGGGCGAGGGACTGGGGGTGGGGGCAGCTGGCGAGGCGCGGCTCCTCTCGGGGAGAGCGCCGGAGGGTCGCTGAGGGAGCTGCTGCTGCTGCTGCGCTGCAGGGGGATCCGCGTGGAGCCGAGAGAGGCGACATGGGTGAGTTAGTCCCGAGGGGAGGAAGGAGGAGCCCTCGTGGCGGAGAGACGCGCGAAGTTGGGGCTCCGGGGAAACTTCGACGGGAGTTGGCATAGACTGGGCAACTTCCCGCCCTCGGAGCAGCGGCGTTGCTGCCTGGCGCCTCGCTCGAAGCGGGACTATCCCGGGTCAGAGGCGGCTGCAGCGACCCCCGCCCCGCCTCCCCCCCCCCACGACCGGGGCAGGGGGGAGGCGTGAGGGTGGGAAGGTGGTTTTTGTCAGGGGACGTTATTTCTGTAACTGGTTGTCTATGGGCTGCGAGGTTAAAAGACTCGAAAGAAGGCGCTCGTCGCGGTTGCATTTACGGAGACCCGCCGTGAAATGGAGGACGGGGGTCAGTCACGTCCCTCGAAGTTGTAGAAGTAGAAGAAAAAGAGAGTGTTTGGGCAGGAGCAGCTCGCTCCGCTTCAGAGACCCAAGAAGCTCTCCTGGCAAAACAATAACCAGCAATTCTTTCCTGCCCCGCTCTACAGCTGCTCGTGCTACCACAGCCCTGCCTTCTGCTTGTTTTGTTTCCTTGGGTTTACTTGTTTACTAGCTCAGAGTGGTCTTTTGCTATATTCGGGAAAATAGCCCCTGGCACAATAAAAGTGGCTTTCTTACACTTTAGTTGGTTCTGCAAGGCTTCCCCGATTCCACCACACCATTGCTTTACAACAAAAACCGGAGGAAAACTAAGCAGGACATTTAAAAAAGTTAAAGGATTCCTGCAGCCAGTGGCGTAGCGTGGGTTGTCAGCACCCGGGGCAAGGCAAGTAATTTGCGCCCCCTAACCCGTGGATTTGCGCCCCCTAACCCGTGGATTTGCGCACCCTAACCCTAACCCCCACATGTTGCGCCCGGTGCTGCCGGCCCCCCTGCACCCCCCACGCTACGCCACTGCCTGCAGGAAGTTGCTGGATATGCACTGATTGGAAATAAGTAGGGTGACCACCCCAAAGTTTCCCCATGTGTAAACAGTATGCAGGATGCTAGCAGAACTGACACATCCACTAGGCAAAGTGAAGAGACTGCCTCAGGTGGCAAGATCCCCAGAGGCAGCAGATCCGGCTTCCAATGAACACATTCCCTGCCTATGTGGTATTCACGGCTGCGTCATGCTCCTTGGAGGCCATATCTGCCGCCTCCTTGCAGCTCCTCCAGTGCTGCCTCTGCAGGGCATCTGATGACTAGAAGGTGCTGCTGGTCTCTTCCCACCCCTAGGGAGGAACTGGCAAGGGCTGCGCTCTGGGGTCTACTGGGCTATGCACCTGCCTGGCATGATTCAAAGTGGACCCCCCCTGCCCCACACTGGCCTTTGATTGCCAGTTCATCTGCTGGGTAGGGATGATTTGATTTTCCAGCTTTATTCTTGGTGCATTTCTTCACTGGTGGTGCCAGGAACTATGACAACGTTGCCATTTTGTGGTTCACCTCAGGTGTCAAAATGTCTTGGTATGGCCCTAGGATAGGTTGTACTGCCTATTCCAGATTCCAACCCCCATCTGGCAGAACTTCCTTTGACTTCCTGGGGCTCAGTCTCACAGGTCTCCATGTTGTGGCCTGCTGCTAGCCTTCACCACTACTCACTCAGGAAGACTTCCTGTCTTAAGGAATGGCCTCACACCACTCCTACACGTTGTCCTATGATAACTACCACAGAAAATCTCTCTCTGGTGGCACCTCGCCTGAAAATCTTAGGTGGCATTCAGTAATCATTAGTGGCAGGCCTGGAACAAATTGTCCCAATTGCCCCATGTCCAGGTTTGTTAGCTCTACAGTTTCACGGTGCTACTAAGTTGTATGTGGAAGATGTACCGTATGTATGTATGGCTTGCTTGCTCAACTTGGCCCATCCTTCAGCTCAGCAGACACTCACTTTTTGCCTCCCTAGATCACTGCAGAAAGTATATATTTTTTAAAACACGCAGCCACTGAGTTCACCTACCCTTAAGGTGGCCCCTCACCAACCCACAGGAGCATCATGAGCGCAAATAATAATAAATATACATTTCAAAGGACAATAATCATGAATGTGCACTAAGAAGGAGGGGCCCTTAGTAAGCCATGTATATCTTGCCATTTGTCAGAAGGTTGCAGAACAGTTTACTGCAGAACAGCATAACAACCCCTGGATACTTGAGGTATTCACTCAGAAGGTGTGAGGCAAGCTTTGGACTTAAGATGTGTCATGTGAGACATGTGCCAAAAGTTTGGAGAGGAGCCCAAAATCTTCCGTTTACTAAATGTATTTACTGTAGTTGTGCAGGCAATCAGTAGGACTTTTCTGAATGGGTTTGAGGGTGTAGGCTCAGACCATTAGGGGTTGTTGTATCTAAGTAGCTTTTTAAACTTTGCTGTCTGTTGGTACAGGCTAGGTTTCCACCATTGATAAAAGGGCATTTTGCCAGAATTCTCCTGACGCTATGAAGTTATATAGTTCAGTGATGAATGTGAACAAATGTGCCAGAATTGTCTAATGAATGGTTTGCCAGGGTTTTGTAGTAGGATTGGCAACTTTCCCCTCTTGGCAGGGATTCTGCATAATGGGAACATTTGGGGTGGGTTTCTTTTTAAAACAATACTACTCCATTTTCCTTTTTGGGTTGCTGCATTCTGTACACATAGTCAGTGGTTGTAAACATATGGAAATTTGCAGTTAGTTATATCATGTGCAATACACACCCATGGTTGGTAGGCAAAGTTTTACTAATCGCTGTAGCCACATGCTGGGAAAAGGTTCAGAATACCAGTTTCTGATATTCTCTGTTCTCCCCCGCCGTGCGCTTAGTAATGTCAACCCTTTTCTTTCATAAACATAACTCAGTTTCCTTCCCTTGAATAATGAACCACCTTCCCTCCAGCAGCAGGTCTCATTGGAACAATAAAAGTGATATATAACACTTAGACTAGAGGCATCTTCTTTTATTAATGCTACATTAAGAGCATTCTGCCAATGGAACAAGCAGTCTTGGGAAGCATAGGACCCAACTCCTAGGGGCTGAGGTCCCTCCCCCCCAATAAAATATTTGAGGGGGCCACCCACCCAAGTTGATGGACATTGCCATTCAAATGGTGTGTGTGATTGATTATGCTGGGTGGGGCTTACCTGCCCCCCATATTTTATTCAGGTTGGCACCCCTGTTGGGGATGGATGTGGAATTTTTTTTGAGGTTCAGCCATGTATTACATTTCTGCTTTCAGAATATGGACCTTGTAGAAACAAACCCCTTCAACTTGTGTGGGTGTGTTTATGTGCAGTATTATGTGCAGTGTTTATGTGCCGACTAAACATTAGGAAGAACTTCCTGATAGTAGAATGGACTCTCTGGAAGGTGGTAGACTCTCCTTCACTGGAGGTTTTTAAGCATAGGTCAGGTAGCCATCTGTCAGGGATTCTTTAGGTGTGATTCCTGCATTTTAGGGGGGTGAACTAGATGACCCTTGGGATCTCTTCCAACCATACAGTTCTATGATTTGTTGTCCACTATGATTAACTAGGGTTTAGGCTACAAAAGCTAAAACCAGAATAGCCATGGATTAGCTGATAGTCCATGAATAGTCAAGGACTAGATATCTGAGTTTTCCTACTTCTTAGGTCCTATGCTTATATGAATTTAATGCACTAATGACCATTGCAGTAGGAAAACCTTAAGTTAATAAAACTAATTTTAATGGAGATGACTTGCATGGCTCTTCTCCATTGCTTCCCCCATTCGGCCTGCTTTGATTTGTTTTTCCTCTACTAGGAAACATCCCATCTCTGGAAGCAAGGCAACAGTTCACTGCTTCCAAAGAATGTCTTGGGTCTGAATGTAGTTCCAAGATACAACAAGTACTGCTGGAGGAGAAAATCAGATTATACTTTTTCATGCAACAGTGCCCATAAACTGTGGAATCTAGAGTATTAGTTATAAAGAAAAAGGACAAGGAGAGGGGTAACAAAGTCAGCTGCAATTTGTTCGTAATGATTCTTGCCTCTTTTTATTCCTCTGTGTCTCCAGTACTTGATGCCAGCATGCATGTAAATTTTGACTGACAGTAAATCACTAAGTATTGTAAAGTCTTCCTGCTCTAGTGGCTTAGATGTTGCCAGGATACATTTTCTGAAGATAGCTTTTCCTGGGCCAAAACTATTCTGCCTAGATAATATATGAATTTCCTAGAACAATAGTTCCTAAATGTGTCTTTCTCTCTCTCTAAAAAAAAAGGCCTATGGGAGAATTTATGCCTGGCATGGGAGATACATGACATGATCTTTTGACATATTTTCCTTTGCTCCAAAGCCCCTGGCCAGGTGAGGGGGTGTGTGCTAAAGTAATGTGGGGAAGTTACAGAAACCCTCCTTCTCAAAGTTTGTTAGCTGGCTGCAGGTGGGGAAAGGTGTAAATACAGGCACTATGTCTGTTCTCCTGATGGTGGTTATTAGCAACTTGTGGGGTGATTTTGATAAGGGAGTATCACAGGGGGAAAGGGTTAACCTGTTTCCCCAGTCACAGTTCATTGACTTGAATTACCAGTACCCCCTTTCACAAGTGCTTCAAAGTAAATAAAAGCCTTGTGATATTTGATCACATATGTCCTGCCTCATGAATAGTGTGGTCCTAAAACCACAATCCTACGGGCATTTACCTTGGAAAAGGACTGTAACACACACACACACACACACACACACACACACACACACTTGATATAGCTTTTAATCCATTATTGGATTAAATATTCATGCATTCGCATAGAAACAGGCATGGAGGGGGGAAATGCTTTAAAATAATTTTTACTCGTGTTTCATCAGCGACTGTCTTGTGTGGAAAAATGCTGTCAATGTATTTTGTATGTACTCACATTAAGAGTAAATTTAAATCTGCTTTCTGGTTTTGAGTACTTTTTACACTCATTAAGGTTTTCAATAGATTATTTTCCTATTAAGTTAGATAACATAGGAAGTTGCATTGTGCCAGGTCAGACTGTTGTTCCATCTAGCTCAATATTGTCTACACAGGCTGGCAGTGGCTTTCCAGGGCTCAAGGCAGGGGATTCTGCCAGCTGTACCTGAAGATGCTGAGGATTGAACTTGGGACCTTCCATATGCAAGACAGATGCTCTGCTACAGAATTACTGTCCTGTCCAATTGATCGTCTAAAACTGCAATCCCAACCCCACTTACTTGGGAATAAACCCCAATGAACTCAATAGGACTTGCTTCAGAGTATAGGACTGTGTTGTAAATGTTGCAGATCTTAGTGAATAAACATGTGTAGAATCTAGTGGCATATACCGGTAACAAGCATCCATTTAAATTCCCCCCTGCCATACATTTTATTATGGTTAAAGCATGTAGCCTCCAATTAAAGTGTTGCCTCTGAGTAAGTCATACTTAGAGTAGACCCATTTAAATAATTTGATTTAATCATGATTAACTGGTCTGTTACCATGGCTTAAACAGAAGCAACCCAAAGGCTGATTACATCTGATGCAGTGAAAGTAGAAAAAAAATGCATGAAATTTATACCTGTTTAGTTCTTCATGGCGGGCTGTGTGTGCTTTAAAGAAGCATTCATTTCGGCACCATGTGATTCAGGAGAAGTTTAGACAATCTGGCAAAGGAATTGGAAGAGCTCTCAAAGGATCATGTAGGGAGACTTTCGGGGTGGCGCCATCGGCAATGGCAGACTCCCTCTGAACCGGAGGGACCAGCTCCGCGCGAAACGGGTCTTTTCCGCTACGGCGAAGCGGTGACCCTTTAAAAAATCACAGGCGGAAGCCTGTGACCATGGGACTCGGCGGGCACCTTTAGCGCCCCCCCAACCCGCAAAGGAACCCATTAAGGGGCTCCGAAGCGAAGAGGGGGAAGTGGCGCGGTGCTGTGAGTCTACTGCTTTTTCCGTGGAGCGAAGCCGCATAGCCATTGCCGGAGAGTGCTGCCTTTTTCCTGGGACAATTTGGATCTAAAGAATCACCCGTGAGTACTTAAAACTCGAACAATTGGACTTTAAATAAGGACTGGCCAGGAGAGAGGAATTGGACTTAAAATTTATTTCAATTTGGTACTGAAACGGGAAGGTCTAAACAGGAAGTCAGCCTTCCGTTTCTTTGTAGTCAGAATAAAGCAAAGACAATGTAACTAGAGCTTAGAAAATCACTTTTAAAGGATTGGCTTTCATCATTTAAAATGTGGAACCCCCCTTCGGTAGCAGGAGAAGAAGGGGGATCTTCTTTTTTCTTTTTGGACTGTTTAAACCTGCAGAAGTGAGTTTAAAGTAAAGTAACTTTCCACCGTCCTGATCCTGGAGCGGAGTGTCAGGACTGACGTTTGAAGCTCATTGACCAGAGACAAATGTTTTTGACAGACAGCTAAAAGAAAAGTAACATAGTGACTCCATTGTTTCCTTTCACATTTTAAAGGAACAAATATTGACGGAATACCTTAAAAAAGAAACTTTGTTGCTATTGTTCTTAAAAGAAAGAATAAACAGAAGTTTTCCCCCTAGAGGGAGACTGTGAAATTGTAACCAACTTCAGGAGCTTGCAGCTGTTACAGATTACAATCGTGGGAAAGGACTTGTGACCTTGAAGGACAATGTTTTCAGAAGCTCTGTTGGGTGCTTTCTGTAAAATAAATGCCCTATTGGATCAGCTAAGCCAGAAGACGGATTTGATGACTAATGCGACCAGAAATTTTGAACAGGCAGTAGGAAACTACATGGAGCCTACCCAGGAACTAAAACAGGAGTGTGCTATGACAGTACAGATGAGTGAAGAGGATACTGCTGAATCCTGGGTGCCAGAAATGGAGGGAGGGGCGGCCCTGCAGGATCATGAGCCTTTGGATTTGATAAATGAATTTGGAAAAAACCAGATTTGGAAAGATAAAGTCTGGTTTGGTTTGGAAATGGGGGGTTGGACTGACCCTCCCATGCAGGGATGTTTGGACTCTCTGAGTCTGGTAATGGGCCGTCAGATGTTTGGAGCTGTGGGGGCTTTTAATTTTGGAGGGAATCTGAAACAGGTGTTTAAATATCACATGGAGTTTAGTCTGGACTATGGAAATGGGGCCGATATGCTGAAAAGCGTCAAAAATACTACTAAGCTGGAGTTCCCACGAGTGAAAGGAAAATATGAAGAAGAGTCGCAGAAGGGACATGGAAGAGACTTGAGGGCCTCGGATATAAGGATACCAGGTTAATGCGCTAGATTAATGGGACAAAAAGGACTGACAAAATCCGGGACCAGGAGGAAGGGACGCTGGATGAAGATTGGATTGTTTTACTTTTCTTTTTTTTATCATTAGGACTGTTTTAAATAATTGATGAATGTTAGAAAAATGTTGAAATGGAACTACTTGGTTCTAGCAAAAATGTTTAAAGAATTAGGTTAATGATATGGTTATGAGAAGTTGGTAAAAATAAGATTTAAGTTTTAAGGTTTGCTATAAGACAAGATGAAAATAGATTAAGATAATGTAAGGACAAAATATTATGAACTATGGAAAGGATTTGCTGTGATAATTATTAACCAGGATACAAGAAAGGGGAGGAGGAGGAGGTCAAAGAAAGAAGGTAATGAAAGTTAGAAATTTGAGAATGATGGATGTATTTTTTCTTTCTATTTTTCTGTTTTGTCTTTTTTATAATTTTAAATTTTTTTTTAATAAATATTATTTTTAAAAAAACAAAGGATCATGTAGGCTGGGAAGAGGGAAAAAATGCAGAGAAGAAAGTTACAAAGTTACTATATATTTGAAAAAGGAGACAACTGGTTGTTTAGTCTTGTCTACTAGCCTGGGAAAAGAAGTGATGAGTTTAGATTATAGAAAGGAGATGTAATGTAAACATCAAGAGAGAAAGAGAGAAAAATCATAGCTTCGGGATCAGTTTAGCAATGTAATAAATTACCTTGGAAAGGAAAATAATATTCTTCCTTGGAGTTTCAATTTTATTTTAAAGTTGGATAAGCATACATTGGGGTGGTTTGTGTATAGGACAGGGGGACCCATACATAAGCTCTTAATTCTGTGTCTGTTTGGGCATAACATTGCAACTGAAGTGTAGTATTTTCATTGTTCCAATGACAAAAGTGCAGATAACACATAATCAAGAACTGACAACGTAGAACTTGCTGTGTTTTACTATATCAATTGTACCATTACTGGTGTTATCCAGACAGTGTTTGCTTTTGATGCCAGACGTACTAACTTTGAAACCTCAGTAGCTTCTTATGTGAATTAATTTTCAGATCTAAACATGATTGCATATTCAATGCAATCTCTTCGTGGTGTGTAAATCATGCTTTTCTGCCTCTCCTGTGTTTTTCTTCTTGAACCACTCTAAGCTCTTATAACGATAGCATGTAGTATGTGTGCATGCAAGGGGTTTTGTTTGTTGGCAGATCTCTAGTTAAGTTTTTTTTAAAAAACAAAGAAAACCACAAACTTGTTTACAAAAGAAGCACACATTTTATTCATATTAAAAGACTGAAATGTTGGGATTTTACTAGAGTTAAATATGCACACACTATTGCTTTTGCTGATAAGTTGTGTGGTACAGTCCCTAAAAGAATGAGTTACAAATTTGGCCAACCCCACTTTGAATCTGGGCCTTGCAGTGAACTAGCTTATAGGTCTTAGGCAGGGCACCCCCCCCCCCAGTCTTTGGCCCCCTTTCTGCTGTATGTGGGTTGTCTATGCAATTGGTTTGGGTGGGCAGACATATGTAACCAGCAGTAATATTGTGAGTAGCTCAGCAAATCTGTGTCCATTACAGTGGTACCTCGGGTTAAGTACTTAATTCGTTCCGGAGGTCCGTTCTTAACCTGAAACTGTTCTTAACCTGAAGCACCACTTTAGCTAATGGGGCCTCCTGCTGCTGCCACGCTGCTGGATCACGATTTCTGTTCTCATCCTGAAGCAAAGTTTTTAACCCGAGGTAATATTTCTGAGTTATCGGAGTCTGTAACCTGAAGCGTATGTAACCTGAAGCATATGTAACCTGAGGTACCACTGTACTGTTATTTCATTGTTTCCTTTATGTATTAAAAATATAATTATAGACTACCTTGCTGATCTGTAAGTATTATAGCAAGAAAATATATGTAAATTGTTTTGAAAATTTTGAAAGAACTAGTG
The DNA here is from genome assembly GCF_027172205.1 of Podarcis raffonei. NCBI lineage: Eukaryota > Metazoa > Chordata > Lepidosauria > Squamata > Lacertidae > Podarcis > Podarcis raffonei. The sequence goes on from NC_070610.1 coordinate 33,446,806, forward strand.
TTCATTATTGTTACTTTTATTATACTTTGTCATGCAGATCGCTACAAATGACAAGTTAAACAGCAGCATTTCAATTGTCCCCTTTAACTTTGTGTTTACTCTTGCACAGTGAATTCTTGTTGCAACAATATCCAAAGCTCCCTCCTCTGAGATATTACTCATGCCTTTTTTCACCAATTGGAAACTGACAGACATATGTTTACAATTGCAACTCAGCAAAGTCTCTGGTGGGTATTAAAATATGTTCTGTCAGGACTAAAAGTTATGTACAAACAGTAATGCCTATGCATAGCTTGGTATTTAAATCTTCATGGAAGAAAATTAACATATTAACTGGTGCCTGCTCCTGAGTACTAAGTGCTGCAAGATCTTCACCCTTGGCAGAATTAATATATGTTGCTGTTGCCTTGGTTGGAAATGAATCTGGAGCTCAAGAGTATAGGAAATACAAGTTATGCCATTACCGATAAAGCACGACTCCTTTGTGTTTAACTTATCAAATCCCCTTAGAGCAATTTGCAGTCCTTTGTTAGAAAGCTTTTGAAACCTTGCTGGTGTGCCAAGTTCAAAAAGAACTTATTTCACTGCATATGTGTTTGTCCTGTGAAGTCCCCCCCACCTTTGTTAAAAATAATAAGAAAGGATTGATTCTGAAAAGTGCTTTGAAATAGCAGTACTTTCTTCAGCAGAGCCTCTGTCTTCTGCATTTTGAGCTGCCTTCCTAGGCTATTAGAGAAGATAAATGCAGATTACTGAATTTATCTCTTTCTTGTAGTGGAATATGCAAAAAAGACAGGTTTTTCTTTTTAACCAAAACTGCAAGTTAGGCTTTACAGTGTGCATGCACACAAAAGCTCATACCAATAACAAACTTAGTTGTCTCTAAGGTGCTACTGGAAGGATTTTTTATTTTGTTTTTTCTTTCTTACTTAAAACACATCTCACATGTTATTCATTACATTTTTTTTTAATATAAGCAGTATATAAATGAATAAAATAAATGCAATTCCAAAGTGGGTCACAAATTAAAACAAATCTGGCTATGTCATAAAAGAACATAAAGGTATTTACAGCTAACAGCCGTTGGTGCTAAAGTCCACAGAAAGCCTGGCATTGAAAGTTTAAAAGAGTAGGCACTAGCCATATCTCAAGGGAAGGGTGTTCAAAACCTGGAGTGCCACCACCGAGAAGGCTCTCCTGCATATTGCTAAATATTTAGCAGGTCTCAGCTAAGAGAGCCTCCCTCAGCCAATTTTTTAAATATATTTTTGGTCTGTACAGCAGAAGGTGTTCTCTCAGGTATCCAGGTATCTCAGGTATTAAAGGGTTTTGTACGTCAATGCAAATAGCTAGAAGCAGGCAACCACAGGCAGCCAGTGTAGCTGTTTTTAGATGTGCTGTTAAATGTTTGCAGTAAGGCACCCAAGAAAGAAACCTTGCCACTACATTCTGAACTAACTCAAGATTCTGAACGAAGTTCAAGGGCAGTCCCACAAAGAACACATTACGTTAGTCCAGTCTTGAGATTATCAGTGTGTGGATCACCAGTGATGATAAAATAAAGTTTTACATGTCACAGTTTGAAAATCATGGCAAAGGTTATCCCAGCATCAATAAAACTAAGCTGCCTATCGCATTTGACATGAATAGAAAAAACCTCTGTGCTTGAGTAGAATGGAGCTTTTAATTCATTCAGAAATGCAAACAAATCCTCCAGTTTTCTCACATTCAATTTAGTTATAATGTAACATGACTATAAGTAGCCAGAAGTTTGGGCTGCCATGTGAAATTCATGTCCAGTAATAAAATGCATTCCTTAAGCAACTAGCTGCATGCATTTGCTATCATGAAATCTTGCTCTGAAGAGTTTCCATTTGAAACTGAGAGGGCATGGAGAATCTGTGCAGTGTAACTTTTCAAAACTTTGCATTTTTGCTTCCTGTTTTCATCATTACATACACATGTTTTCAAATATATTTTACTCAATTAGTTTTGATTCATACCGTTTAGCTCCAGTCCTTTGTCTTTATAGCTAATTTTCTCCAACTAATGCATGGAAATGATCCCCTGGCTGAGAACCACTGCTCAAAATGTCTTTCACAACAGGCAAAATATACCCTTCAGCCTTTGGTTTCCTTCCACTCTGAAAACCTTTTGTGAAACAAAACTCTTGCCATTAAGTAAAAACAAATTACACAAAAGCAATATAGCAGCCAGCTGAAAAATAGGAGTTAATTTACATGATATGTAGGACGGATCTTGCATGCAGAAAGCTGGTTTCAATTTTAAAAAAGATTTGCTTTTAATGTGCTTAAGTTACACCTGTTTGTAGTTGTCATTGCTATAGAAGTAGTATTGAGTAGTACACAGTGCAGTAACTTGCAGGAGTTCAATGCTGCATTGTGAGGAAAATGTTTGACAATTAAAAAAAAAGCAGTGGAAAAGAATCCATCTGCACGTTAATTTGTACAAATATGTGAACCTGTTGTTCAAAGTGGTAAAATACTTTGAAGTACTCTGTAAAAAACAGACTACTGGCAAGTGTACCCAGCTGCCCCACTGCATGGGCCCGACTCTTGCTGCCTCTGCAGGACTTTTTCATGACAGCAGCAGAAAAAGTGGCCAAATTTAGCACCCCAGGTTTCTATCAACATGTTCCTTATGTTGATCCTTAAGCTGCTCTTATTTTGCATTGTTGTAACTATTCTGCACAGTGGTAATTTTGTTAGCAACTTTGAGCATGACAGTGACAGCGATGGATTTTAATCAAACTAGGCACTAACAAGGGTTGATAATGACTGTGGCAGCTTGGAGTGGAAGGAAATAATGTGATGATTTGCTCTTCCTGCCTTCTTTTTTGTTACCTAGAATGAACCTAGATGGTTTACCTTAAAAAAATGGACAAGAGTTGTGTGTGTTTTTTTATTTTGATACTATTATTCAGTCCCTTTCTGTTGCAGGAAACCAGCAGTAAAAATAAATAAACAATGTATCACAATTCATTCCAACCAGCAGAGGGCAATATACCTTTATGTACTAGTTTCATATTGCAAACTGGAGCTACGTGTGAAATTGATTGTTATTTTGTTCTTCCCTTTTTTGAAGAAGAAAAAAAAGCAGACATAGTAAAAATAACTTGTAGACATTACTATACTTTAAAACCATGGTAGGTTTCTGTCTTAATCCACTGAAAATGAAGCTTTTCATAATTTTTTGCCTGATTGGTATAGCGGCTTGGGACTATGGTCTCTTGCATATCTATCTGTCAATTTTTATAGTCTTAGAAATTTCACAAAAGGGAATCACAGGCTCCATCAACTCACTCAGTCTACACAATCAGTTTCTACTGCTTGACCCTTGACATTTCCCTCATGCTTTCTTGTTCTCTACCTCTCAATCTCATCTGAAATAGGACTTTTGCTGCCCTTTCATGAACTCAAAATCAGCTGCCTGAGGTGATCCCCTCACTCTGCTTAACAGTAGGACTAGCCCTGAATGGAGATATACACACACTCCCAATGTAGTTTTAGCTTACACATCTCCGGTGAGGGGTGGGGGCAATGTGGGAAAAGCAAGTGTTGACCAAGATGGGAAAAATGCACACCACACTTCCTTTTGAAGCTCTTCCTGAAGGAATTGTTGGTGTTAGGAGATTTTCATAGATTTGGTTTCATGGGTACCCAAGCTTGATTAGAAACTGCTGCCAGTAATGGCGGCTTGGTATGTGAAGTGTCTTCCTGCCTCTGTCAAACATCTCTGCAGTCACATTTAATGATGTGCTTCCCCTCCGTTAAACAGCATGTCTAGGCCACTTGCCACCCATGCTGCTTGCTTGCTTGCCTACCAACCTGCCATTTGCCATGCTGGAGTTGGGGTGGCTGCCTTTTCTGTGGGGTGTCTGCATGTGAGTGTGATAGTTTGTGCAAGAATAGGGACAGTTCCAGGGCTCTCCATGTCATGAGCAATTTATGAATGCTACACTTCCTGTGGGGATTGCATATGCTAATTACATACTCATTTTAAGGATGTCTACCTTGAGAACAAATGGTGGTGTACAAAGATTACGAGGGAAATGTTCTGTTCAGTTAGTGCCTTTCTTGCAGAAGCGGCTGCCTGAGATTGCAGCTATAAAAGATACTGGCCTAGATAGACTTGACTAGCCGATAATGCAGCTTTATATTCTTCTGACATTTTAACAAAATATGTTTCTTTTTTACAATCTTAATGGATTTATGTATATCCATTGACTATGAGCAATGTTGAAGCTTCTTTTTTTTAATCCCCTGAAGATCATAATGAATTTTCAGAGACAGCAAAAATTAAATGAGTGTAATTAAGTGTAAATTAATTTCTGAATATCATGCGTACTGGATTCCCATGTTGTCTGAAAGTCTTTACCAGGCTCAAACTATATGTTAAGCTAATCTTTCTTCCCATGGGTGAAGAAGCAGCTTGGGAAGAGTGATTTTAAGCTGCAAAAAAAGAAAAAGAAAAGAAAAGAGAGACTTGGAGGGTTAAGGGTTAAGGCTTAACCTTTAAGCAGTCTCTCTCAGCATGTGGCATGGTTCACTGCAGAAGTCATCCCAAGCTATTTTGCTGTGTAAGCACCTTTCTAGAGAACATTTGTTCTCTGCTTGTAGCCCATTTAGGAACAGGACTATGTAGGATGAACTGTGAAATAGACAGTTCTGGTGTCTATAGGTGAATCAGACCCATATTATCATATTATAAAGAAGACTTACAGCATCTTTTTCATCTGCACTGCAAACCCACATTTGGCAGCCAAACGCAATAGCAAATAGAATGTTGTTTTGAACAATGTCAGGATACATTATTCTAGGCCCTTCTATCGGCCGGCCTTGGCTAGCAAAGATGAGATGACTAGGGCTGCTATGATATGACTGATCTTTTATTTTTAAGTTACTGAAATCTCTCCATGATCAGCATAGTATATTTTCCTTCTGAGAGTTAAAATAATATATATATGACTGAAAATGAAATTGTAGGTAGGTACCAATGGAGGCCATCAGCGAGAGTGGTAGGTCCAACTGCTGCATATAAAAAGGCCATCTAAGTGCAAATAGGGGAGAGATATTTACCAGCTTCCAATTTCTGAGACCTGCTAGAGTTTGTTGTTGTTTAGTCGTTTAGTCGTGTCCGACTCTTCGTGACCCCATGGACCAGAGCACGCCAGGCACTCCTGTCCTCCACTGCCTCCTGCAGTTTGGTCAATCTCATGCTGGTAGCTTCGAGAACACCATCCAACCATCTCGTCCTCTGTCGTCCCCTTCTCCTTGTGCCCTCCATCTTTCCCAGCATCAGGGTCTTTTCCAGGGAGTCTTCATGAGGTGGCCAAAGTACTGGAGCCTCAACTTGAGGATCTGTCCTTCCAGTGAGCACTCAGGGCTGATTTCCTTAAGAATGGAGAGGTTTGATCTTCTTGCAGTCCATGGGACTCTCAAGAGTCTCCTCCAGCACAATAATTCAAAAGCATCAATTCTTCGGTGAGTTTACGAGCCCAAAACTGAAAGATTGTGTTTCTGAATTTTTCAGTTGGGTAATTTTTAAAATTTATTTCTATTTTTTTGAAGCTGTTAGTAGGTTAACTTCCATGTCCACAGTGACCACGAATCAGAAAAATTCATGTGCTGAGCAACAAAGTGTTCTGGACAATCCAATGACTATCCAAACTTTGTAAGGGCCATTCATCAGGGAGACCAAGGGCAACTCATTTCCATGGCCAGACATGAACACAAATCAAAATGGATAGAAAGAATCAATGTGATCCAAGAATACTTGAAGCTGCCCCACCACAACTTTCAAAAAGCAGGTATTTGTGACTGGTTGAAAGTTATTCCAATTCAAGGGATCTAGGGCTGGTTTTCTTTAGGAGCGGTTGCACCACCACCAGCAGAGTAAACATTCTCACTCAGACCAAGAAATAGCTGAAACTGCACACCCTTACTCTTGAAATACAGAGGTGATGCGGTTTGAACTGAATAGCTTGCATCACACTAATGTGTTTCTGGAAATCTGCACCAGGAACTTTATAAACATTGCTCTGCTTTCATTTGGACCACATCAGTGATGGTCCTGGACCTCCATACACATTGCCCAGACTTGAGCAGCAGGGAGGGCACTTTGGTGTTGCTAACACAGTGGTTTGACTTCACCCCCAGAAGTGCATGCCATTGTCTCTTGAGACAGACGGATGTCAACAAGTCCCCCCAGAGTGAATAAAATTTGCTGTGATTCACTAAATTGATCTTTTCAACTTTTGAGATAGAACAAAGATGGCTATACTGTACATTGTTTCCAGACCTACTTTTTAAGTATTGTCATGCATCAGCAATGTTAAGATAATAATAATAATAATAATAATAATAATAATAATAATAATAATAGTAATAATAGTAATAATAGTAATAATAGTAATAATAATAATAATTTATTATTTATACCCCGCCCATCTGGCTGGGCCTCCCCAGCCACTCTGGGCGGCTTCCATAAAAACCAAAAATACAGTAAAATATCACACGTTAAAAACTTCCCTAAACAGGGCTGCCTTAAGATGTCTTCTGAATGTCAGGTAGTTGTTTATCGCTTTGACATCTGCTGGAAGGGCGTTCCACAGGGCGGGCGCCACTACCGAGAAGGCCCTCTGCCTGGTTCCCTGCAGCTTTGCTTCTCGCAATGAGGGAACCGCCAGAAGGCCCTCGGCGCTGGACCTCAGCGTCCGGGCAGAATGATGGGGGTGGAGTCGCTCCTTCAGGTATACTGGACCGAGGCCGTTTAGGGCTTTAAAGGTCAGCACCAACACTTTGAATTGTGCTCGGAAATGTACTGAGTTAATTTTACCAATGTATAGCATTTGTTGTTTAACTTTTTCTACTGTATAGCTAAATTGAAGATCTGGAAAAGCAGCAGGTTATCATTCAGATTTGCAAAATGTGTCTCAGTAACGACATGTGCTTGAAAATAAAACTATTTTCACCTACTCGGTGAAAAGAGCCGACAGACCCTTAAAGTAATGCTGTCAACAGATGGGAAAAGGCAGGGCTGATTTGCACAGACCCTGACTGGCTGTGCAGTAAATCCGTTGCACGTTAAGTAGTTGTGGCATGGTGGACAAAATATTTACCTTTGCATTAGGAACACCTGACTTCAAAACCCTGTTTAGCCACAAAGTTTAACTGGGTAGGCCTACAAAAAATTCTGTCTTGTTTTCAGCCTACTTCACAGGGTGGTTGGAGAATCAAATGACGACACCCATGTATGATACCCTAAGCTCCTCAGAGAAAGGATGGGATAAATACAATGAAATATGAAACAGTGGTCTGAAGATCCCCACTACTGATTGTTGCAAAAGCAGCCAAAGTGTTCATTAAAAGCTAAAGGGACCCCTGACCATTAGGTCCAGCCATGACCGACTCTGGGGTTGCGGCGCTCATCTTGCTTTATTGGCCGAGGGAGCCAGCATACAACTTCCGGGTCATGTGGCCAGCATGACTAAGCCACTTCTGATGAACCAGAGCAGCGCACAGAAACACTGTTTACCTTCCCGGCGGAGCGGTACCTATTTATCTACTTGCACTTTGACGTGCTTTTGAACTGCTAGGTTGGCAGGAGCAGGGACTGAGCAACGGGCGCTCACCCCATTGCGGGGATTCGAACCACTGACCTTCTGAACGGCAAGCCCTAGGCTCTGTGGTTTAACCCACAGCGCTACCTGTGTCCCTAAAGTGCTCATTAAGTGCCATGAATTACAGTCATTCTCAACCTATGTGGAGCCATGAAATGCTTGTTCTAGGAGGCCTTGCTGAATGGCTGCTAGGGTGAGGGAATCGCTGTTCTATGGGAATCTAAGGGGTTGGGAAAGTGTGTTCTAAGGGAACTTTTAGGGGTTTACATGGAAGTGAGAGATGCTTATTCCAGTTAAATACAGGGTTTCGTACATTGTGTTTCTCTCCGATTATGGCACATACAGTTGTGGGAGAGAAAGAGAGACAGAACAAGATCACTTGGGGAAAATGTGTGTCACTAGCAGGACAGCATGTTACTACACTTATTCCCCTCTTTTTGGGGGGGAGTATGTCTTATCCCCTCTAAGGGATGAGCTTCTCCAATGTACCCCTGCCTAGCTCCAGTGGCCAACGACCAAGAGAAGGAGCCAACTGGAATATATGCTGATGCCGACAAAGCTCACTTTCCTTGTTGCTGTCATTTCCCACTCTCAGACCAGGCTGGGCAACCCCCAGTGCACACCCCCATTTCTCATTCCTTGCTTCTCTATCTTTTTAGTCACTCAAAGCTCAGGTCTGCACTTTGCTTCAGTTGCCATCCTATGCTCTTGTGGGAATAAATCCTACTGAACTCAGTGTGGCTTCTGTCTGAGTAGACATGTATAGGATTAGGCTGTTGCTATTCAGTAGTACAGTGGTACCTCTGGTTACGTACTTAATTCTTTCTGGTGGTCCGTTCTTAACCTGAAACTGTTCTTAACCTGAGGTACCACTTTAGCTAATGGGGTCTCTTGCTGCCGCCACCACGCAATTTCTGTTCTCATCCTGAAGTAAAGTTCTTAACCCAAGGTACTATTTCTGGGTTAGCGGAGTCTGTAACCTGAAGCGTATGTAATCTGAGGTACCACTGTACTGTATATGAAGTGGCATGAGGGCTTTAAAATCCAGTTTTCGCTTTAAAACAAAGCCATTGGGCTTCAAAGCATGCTTGGAACACAGGCCTGTGCACTTTGAAAATGGCACCACCAAGTATCTCTCAGGAGAAGCAGCAACAGTTTAAAGAGCCCTTGTGCTGGTATATTACAGTGGGCAGTAGCAGTGGGTTGGTAGTAGATACTTTTAAAATGCAAAGTGTGGGCTCAAGGTATATGCCAAGTGGTGGCAGCTGGATGATACTTGGAGCAGGTGAATTCAGGGTTTGGGTTCCCTGTGTGCAAGCCTAGCAACGCCTCTGCATGCAGTGCCATTGCTACAGGGAATCATCACGCTCTATGTGTCAGATTGGAAAAGGTACTTCAGCATAATGTCTGTATGCATAGTCCCAGAGTAAGATAAAGAGCTGCGTGTGCCACCAGATCCTACATAATTAATTTAAAAATGCAGTGCAGTGTATTTTTAAAGCATTTAAGATTGTGTGGGTTGACATGTTCTGATATAAAAATGGAAGCAGTTACCTTAATGCACATCTTGCAGGAACAGTGCCACATAACATAAATCATATAACGTGAGTTTTCATTTCAGTTGTGTTCACCATTTTATGAAGCTCCAATTCTATCTCTGTTTACATTTAAATAAACAGATTAATACAGGGATTTCATTAGCTTATTCAGCTAGTCTTCCTTTTACTCGTTCTCTTCTGCTTTGGTTACCATAGTTACTAGCTTAATCACAATGCAGAGAGCCATTTCTAATTACGGTACACTATATGCCAGCATAAAATTAATTCTTTGAGTATCTTAAGTCACAAACAGCTTGTAGCTTGTTCTTTGGCATTTTATTACCATGGATCCTGAAGTAATGTATTAGCACATCCCATTTAATCTGAAAGGTTTAGTGAAAATAAAATTAGTCTGTGAGATGTATTGCTTTTTAAAAGCTCTTATTATGGGAAATTTCCTTCTGGGAAGCCATGTTTGTTCAAGAGCATTGCATTAAAGCCACTTTATATTTTTTTAGTTGTATAAGGTCTTCTCATGCAGTCTTCTAAATGAGAGTCACTGCCTACTTATCTCAATATCCTGAGTCCGCACTAAAGTAAAAAAGAAAAGAAAAGTGAAGAGTAGCCATGACAACATACCGTATTTTTCTGTTCTGTGCATAACACAACCTCATGTATAAGACGGCCCCTATTTTGGGGAGCCCTCAACAGTTGTTGAGCTTCTTTTGTAAGTTCAAAAGCTGTTGAGCAGCTTTTCGACAATCCCCCACTCTGGCTGACGGAACTGGTGCCGTAATACACCACATACTGGCATTCACCAAATGCTCTTCCTAAACTGGGAACAGCGGGTAAACAGCCTCCTCTTCAACATTTCCCTGCTACCACCACAGCACCAGCCCTTGCTTACTCAGCATATTAACCCGTGTATAAGACAACCCTCAATTTATCACAAAAAATTCACAAAAAAGATTGTCTTATACAATGGTACCTCAGGTTACAGACGCTTCAGGTTACAGACTCCTCTAACCCAGAAATAGTACCTCGGGTTAAGAACTTTACTTCAGGAAGAAAACAGAAATTGTGTGGTGGCGGCACGGTGGCAGCGGGAAGCCCCATTAGCTAAAGTGGTACCTCAGGTTAAGAACAGTTTCAGATAAGAACGGACCTCTGGAACGAATTAAGTTCGTAACCCGAGATACCACTGTACATGGAAAAATATGGTAAATCATTGCCTTTATTATTTCCCCTTCTTACAGTAGTGGAGTACCACACTGGGATTTTTGGGTATAAAAGAAGCATAGAGTTAGTGGATTTAGTGGTTGGGAGGCAGGTGTCTCCATTTTGGTTTAATTATTGATTATATTTTACTACAAGACATTTCAAAATAGTGCTTTATGCAACAAGCATAACCCAGGAAGTTGGAGTACCTGAAATCCTAGAACAAGTGTTTGGCACTAAAGTGGGTTACTTGGTTTTGTCATCTCTATGCTACCCATGCTGATTGTACATATTTGAACTAGCAGCAGTCAATACTTATTTGATTCTGACACAGTCCTGTTCCTACTTGAAGGTACTGGGGATGCTAGTGCCGTATTGTGAATCTTTATAGGTTCTGGGAGAGGGAGTTGCCTTCACAATGCAATCCTATACATGCCTGTTCAGAACTTAAGTCCCCTTTAGTTTACTCCCAGGTAGAAGAGTACAGAATTGCAACCTAAATGTCTTCTTTTTAAAGGGCAGGACGATGTGCATTTTGTTTGCATTATTGTCCTTCAAAATATGAATATTACAGAATATGAAGCCTGATGTTGGCAAGTAAAATGAGAATACCTAAGCCACATATATTATATCAATATGATGCCAGTTGGTGAATAAATAATAATTTGGATTTAGCCAAGGAACAATGATGACTAAAACATTCCAAGAATTAAACATGGACATGGCACAGAGGTAGGAAGGTCAGAAACCATTGGTTGAGATACCGCATACAAAGTTTCATTCTATGACAGGGGTAGGCAGCCTAAGGCCTTGGGGCTGGATGTGGCCCTATCGCCTTCTCAATCCGGCCTGCGGACAGTCCGGGAATCAGTGTGTTTTTACATGAGTAGAATGTGTGCTTTTATTTAAAATGCATCTCTCGGTTATTTGTGGGGCATAGGAATTCATTCATTACCCCCTCCCCAAAAAATAGTCTGGCCCACCACATGGTCTGAGAGAAGGTGGACCTGCCCATGGCTGAAAAAAGTTGCTGACCTCTGTTCTATATTGTAACTTGGAACTGAAATAAAATATAGGTATGTCTAGGAAATGCAGATAATGTATTGTTTCAATAAATCATGCTAGATCTTAAAAATATTTCCTTGTTTTAAAATCAGGATTCAAATTGTAAACTATAATGAACATAGCAAGAGGGATTCATACTATGGTTTATTAGCTGATAATAGAATGCCTAATTAAAATGTGAAATTTGCATTTTTGACTGTTAATGGAATATTTTGACACTGATCCAAGAAGAATTTTTTTTTTTGCTAACCCAGAGGCTTCAGCATAATGACTGTGCTTTGCAGATGCTTTTTTGCTTGGGTTGCATTTTGTAATTTTAATGGGGAACTATTTTTCTTTAAAATAAATAAATAATTAACAGTATTTTCTCATAGAAGCTGTATCCATGTAATCATGCAGATCAATCCACCGGTTAAAATGCAGCCTCTTCAGCATGTCTGAAGTCAGTTCAATATTCCCACTAAATTGTGAGATTGTATTTTATATCTTAACTCAGTTTCTTCTAGTGCATAGCTAGTTTAGGCAAGGATGTCAGAATGAAAGGAAGTCTCCATGTCCTTGTAGAGGAGATGAAATACCCAACCCCTTCAGCATTAGTAGGCTGAAAAATATTCAGGATTGCAACAAATTCTACCACAAGTCTCGAACAGATAATAGGTACAACAAAACATTGAAAATAATATCACCACTCCTTTTTACTGAAAACTTTTCTAATGTATATGGGCCCTTTAAACAATATTTCTATAATTCAGATATCATGCTAAAAACTTTCCAATATTTATCTATTTCTCTCAATATTGGTGAGTGCAAGAATATGAATAACCTTTTTTTTCTATCTGAAGTTTTTGTTCCCTGCTCAGTCACCCATAGAAAGGCCCAGTTAGCATGTAGTGCTAAGCCAAATCATGGTGGTGTGAATAAGGAAGCATGGGGTACACAACAAAAAATATGGTGTCATGCCCATGCTTGAAGACTCCTTTACCAAGGAGGATTTAGCCAAGGATGATCTGGAGCCCCCAGAAATTGTAAGCACTCAGGAACAGCCCAGAACAATAGTTGAGGAGGACTGAAGACTCTTGCAGAAAGGGGCTTGGCCTCCAAAGCAGAGGCAGATTGAGATCGTCGCTGTGAGGAGAAGTGGCTGGTTGCTCTTGAGTAAAGGCTGCTCATGAGTGGAGCTGTCCTCACAAAGAAGACTCTCTGCAGAAACCTCTTAAGGCTTTACGGGATGGGGAGGGTCTGGTAGCTGTGGCTTAAAAGCCTTAATGTAAACCTGGGAGAGTTGCCTGAACAATGTCTTGTAGGTTGCCCTAACCACTGCTTCTGTATGAGCATGCCAATTTCCCTTGCTTGCACTACTGCCGTCATGTGATCAGACCATGAACTGCCTCTGTGGAAACCTTTACAGGGCTTCAACTTGGCCCTGGGTGAGGCTCTGTCTTAAAATCCTGTATGTGAGGTTGCGAGAGCTACTGGAACAATGTCATTGTGTACCTTACCTGAACCTTCTTTGTGACCAGTACCTTCAGCTGCCTCTTGGCTTTGCCTGTGCCCTTGTCTGAACTGCTAGCTGTGTGTCTAGTTCCTGGACTGCTTGTGAACCTTGCTGTGGATCCTTGCCCACCTGCGTCTGGCCTGATATGGGACATGCGACTGCTCCTCATCAGGTGGTGGCGTTGTCATGGTACCTGAAAACGAATCTCTCCAAGCTGGGCTCATGATTTCTTTCTTCCATCAAACTGTGAGCAGTGGGTCAGGAGCAAACCTTGGCTACAGCTCTGGTTTGTTTGGAGTAAGACAAACCATAAGTCTATGTTTGCACACAATGCTAAGACAAACCATGGCTTAGCCCTGGGTAGTGCAGCAGGCCATGGGGAGATGTGAAGTGGCCACAGTTTTCATTCTGCGTACCCACATGCTTGCTCATTCATTTAGGGTTGCGCATGAACCAGTCCAGAGAATGAATTGTGATTCTTGAAATAAATATTTGACCATCAGCCAAATTGGCAGCTATCTTGTCTTCTTTCGTTGGGAGTCATATATTTAATGGAGTTATAGTTTGTAATGCTTAATACAGGGTGAATCCTTTAAAAGAGGCCCCGTGGATACAGAGTGCAGTGGTACCTCGGTTAAGAACTTAATTTGTTCTGGAGGTCCGTTCTTAACCTGAAACTGTTCTTAACCTGAGGTAGCACTTTAGCCAATGGGGGCCTCCTGCTGCCGCTGCGCCACCACCATGCGATTTCTGTTCTCCTCCTGAAGCAAAGTTCTTAACCTGAGGTACTATTTCTGGGTTAGCGAAGTCAGTAACCTGAAGCATCTGTAACCCGAGGTACCACTGTACACATGTTCCACGGGACCTCTTTTAAAAGACTCATCTCTAGAGGTGAATATTTCATGCTGCTAACTTTATATACAAACAGTTCAAAGAAGAGAACCACCATCAGTACCCAAATCCTGATTCCCTTCTGTATGAGCAGTCTACATAACTGAATCTTTTTACTAAAATATGGACCAGGTTGTCATCTTGCAGCTGCAGTTGAATTAGCATGTTTTGATTTCTGGGCCCAGCTGGTTCTGGATCAGGTATGGTATTGTGATTTTGTATGTCATTCTTTCTAACCATTTATAGAAACTGTATCCTCTTGTATCCTCATATGCCTTTGTTTAGATTCTGTTTATAATAAGGTGTTGCCTACATGATAATGGCAACTGGCAGCTGTTCACGGGGCTATTCTCAAGTAGCATGTTAGTAATGCTAAAACAGTAGTAGAAACTTGGCATGATTTTGCTGCTAGTAACATTTCAATTAAAGTGTCTGTGGGTTCCATTCATGAAAGATTTCCTTTCTTGTTCAAAGGACTGTTTGAATAACTAGATGCAGTCATCTAATTAGGGTGGGGTACATTTGAGTGGTATAAAGGTGATTTATTTCCTGGAGGAAAACAATGTTTATTGCAATACAGGGAGGACAGACATTCTTTAGGGTACAACTTCTGTGTTAGCATTTTCCCACACTGAAGCTGACGTTTTCTTACATTTTGTCACACCCCTGTGTGTGCCTGTGCACTATCTGTATAGCTTCCTTTCCTTCTCTCTCCCTACTTTTTAAAGGGGACTGTCCCATTATGAAGCACAGAAAACATATTTTAATGACATTAAGGCCTTTCATTGTGTTTAATTCAAAATCTTGTCAATGTTTTAGGTGACTTCTGCTTCCTTAAGATGTACTCTTTGACTGGTACCCAGTTCTGCATCACAATGAAAAGCAACAAACAAGCAAAGTAACAAACAAACAGTTTATACACTGCAAGTTTCTGTGTTTGGTGCAGGGGTTGTCATGGACATACATCTGCCCACAGAAGCTTTCCCTGGCACTAACAGGGTCCTGTTCCCCTTCTGAAATTAAGCTCAAAAGAAGCATTACTGTATTTTTTGCTCTATAAGACTCACTTTTTCCCTCCTAAAAAGTAAGGGTAAATGTGTGTGCGTCTTATGGAGTGAATGCAGACTGCGCAGCTATCCCAGAAGCCAGAACAGCAAGAGGGATCGCTGTTTTCACTGTGCAGCGGTCCCTCTTGCTGTTCTGGCTTCTGGGATTCAGAATATTTTTTTTCTTGTTCTCCTCCTCCAAAAACTAGGTGCGTCTTGTGGTCTGGTGCGTCTTATAGAGCAAAAATACAGGGTATATTGTAGCCAATAAAAGGGGGGGGGTTGTGGGGCATATGTGGTGCCAACAACAGGCACCCCTGTTTGCAAATGTGCCCACAACCTCAAAAAAGATTGGCGACCCCTAATGTAGTACGTTTGACTGAACTGTCAAAATCCTAAAATGATCATAGCCACAAGTCCAAGTGGCTAGCTCACTTGGTTAGAGCATGGTGCTGATAATGCCAAGATTGCAGGTTCATCCCCCATATGGGACAATATCCCTGCATTGCAGGGGTTTAGACTACATGATCCTCAGGATATCTTCCATTTCTTTTATTCTAAGTCATAGCCTTGTGATTATTGTAGAAACAAATAGTAGGGCATTTTTCACGAGAACTTTAATCTTCTGAGAAAAGTGTCACCCATTCAGTAATTATTATTTTTTTTGTGGGGGGTGGCATGCAACAAAGAGTATGAAAAGGCTTGCTTTTTGTGTGCAGAGCAACCTTTACGTTGAACGGGAGTAGGAAGCAACTGTGGCCACATTGCCAAGCCGGTCTTGACACACTGGGCCTTGACACACATCAAGCGTGGGCAATGAAATGGCTGCAGTGGAGAGACAGGGAGAATCAGTTCAGTTCTCTTGGCAGTGGTGATGGTGAACTTCATTTCCCTGCAGCACCTTTTAATATGGCAGGAAATGCAATTTACCCATGGGGTACCCATTATAATTGGATATGTGACACCATAATGTTATAACAGTCCTTGATTTAGTTGAGTCAAACAGGGGAGGAAGAAAACTGCAAACTAGGGTAAGTTTTAAAGTATTAGTCTTCGCTAACCTTACAGCTTTACAGTGGTACCTCAGGTTACATACACTTCAGGTTACATACGCTTCAGGTTACAAACTCCACTAACCCAGAAATAGTACCTTGGGTTAAGAACTTTGCTTCAGGATGAGAAGAGAAATTGTGCTCCAGCGGTGTGGCAGCAGCAGGAGGCCCCATTAGCTAAAGTGGTGCTTCAGGTTAAGAACAATTTCAGGTTAAGAACGGACCTCCGGAACGAATTAAGTACTTAACCCGAGGTACCACTGTACTTCATTTCTCCTGTTTACATTGTAAAAGAACACTGCACCACCATTTAGGAACTCTGGTCTGGAAAGTTGATCTGGTTTCCCAGGATATCCTTTTGTTTATGTAGTTGCTGTATATTTTGCCATTTCACATTTTTATTGAAACTACCTCCCCAGCACATTTTAAGTTGTGTGTAGCTGGAGTTAAAGTTGTTCAGTGGTTGTAATTCCATTATTTGAATTAAAAGTGCACCAAGCAAGGCCAACTTGCATATTGATCTTAGAATAAAAAGCATCTCATAAGAAATATAATATCGTAAGAAATTATTGTATTATCCTTAAATGTTCACGCATTAGTGATTTAAAACAATTTTAAAATGCAATGGGTGCACAGTTCTTAGTATAAAAATTCTACACTAGGGGCATTTTATTCTTTTGCAGTGAAATATCTTTGTAGAAGGCTTTCCTGCATTGTGGTTCATATGGAAAAGAGATATCAACATTCGTTTACTGGCATAGCCTTTGATGTAGGTTTTCTGAGCTATTTTTAATGCTTTTTTATTTTTTATTTTAAAAAGGATCCCAGGAAAGTTATAACAGTCCTGACAAACACTTTATTCTTCCAGCGGAAGTGTTGAAGCTTATTATTCTTGTCACTTAAATAGTACTGTAGATTCAAAGTACTCACCCTGCCAAGGTTCAGTGGACACAAAAGCTGCCATTGACTAAAAGTGCAGAGTTATTCTTTTTGCACAGTCTATTTTATATCTTTTCATGCACCAGCCTCTCTCTTTCTCTTTCTCTTTTTACAAACAATATTTTTCCTCACCCTCAGGCTCTATAAATGTGGAGATTTATGAAGGAGCAATTTGTTTTTATGGTCAGCACAAGTGTAGCCTGTTTTATTAATTATTGTAACACTGGAACAAAAGCAGGATTTTTTTTAACCGAATGTTTGCCTGCTTTTCAGTCAAAATTTCTTCAGAATTACAGTTGGACTGTAAACATTGACATCCCTTTCACTATAAGACCTACTTTTCTGAATAAAAGTAAATACAGTGGTACCTCGGATTAAGAACTTAATTTGTTCTGGAGGTCCGTTCTTAACCTGAAACTGTTATTAACCTGCCGCGCGATTGGTGTTCTCATCCTGAAGCAAAGTTTTTAACCCGAGGTACTATTTCTGGGTTAGTGAAGTCTGTAACCTGAAGTGTCTGTAACCTGAGGTACCACTGTACAGTGCTACAGTACTTCTAAGCAGTTATGGCTTCCATGGTTTATCTTAACATTAAAAAATAAACCTCTGAAGAAGAATGAGCCGGGATTCCCATTCTTGCTTTTCCAAGTAGAGTTGCCAGTAATTGTTGGGATTCAGAGAGCCTTGCACACATTGGGGGATGACTAGTTCTTTATGGTGGTTTTCCTTTGCACTATTTTTTACAGCTTGTGACCTTCTCAGGCAGTGGAGACCTAAAGATCCTTGTGTACACATAAAAGATTTGGATGTGGTACTTTGGATTATGACAAATACTTGTGAAACTGCTATAAAGGAATGAAATCTATTTACAAAGGTTCAGATAATTATAAACTAGAGAAATAGCATGAAAGTATGTGGCAGAGGGAAGGGACGCGGGTGGCGCTGTGGGTTAAACCACAGAGCCTAGGACTTGCTGATCAGAAGGTCAGGGGTTCGAATCCCCGCGACTGGGTGAGCTCCTGTTGCTTGGTTCCTGCTCCTGCCAACCTAGCAGTTCGAAAGCACGTCAAAGTGCAAGTAGATAAATAGGTACCACTCCGGCGGGAAGGTAAACGGCGTTTCCGTGCGCTGCTCTGGTTCGCCAGAAGCGGCTTAGTCATGCTGGCCACATGACCCAGAAGCTGTACGCCGGCTCCCTCGGCCAATAAAGCGAGATGAGCGCCGCAACTCCAGAGTCGGTCATGACTGGACCTAATGGTCAGGGGTCCCTTTACCTTTACCTATGTGGCAGAGGGAGCCAGAATGGTTCCTTCCCAGTTCCATTTCCCTTTAGCCCAAGGCCAATGTTCAGGGATGATGGGAATTGGAGTTGAACAACATCTGGAGGGAACCATGTTTACCATTCCTGGTATATGGATTAGCTGTGCTGGCTATTATCTTCCACTACATTCAGACGGCACTTTATTCTCTCTCCCCAATGTTTCCTTACCTGTTAATTTCTGCATTTTATGTGATATTTCATGCGGCATTAAAAGCCACTTCTGGGAATCTAGTGGAATCTAGAAGAGTTCAGCACTTGTGTTAATTGTTTCCAGAAAAAAATCGCAGGCATTTTGCACTGAAATGGCATATGATCAAATTGGGCTTATCCTGGCATACAGTTCTTTCCCCCTGTTTAAAATTTAGTGTGACGTGGCAATATATTGATCAAAAAGGTACAGTTCCATAACACAACAGATACGGAAGTGTAAAAGGAGTGATGGAAACGGACACAGAAGCATAAGCATTGTGACCAGTTCAACTAACACAGTTAAACCCCATGTCTGAATACAGCCTTTGTCTACCCAAGTTCATACTTGGCCCTTTGCTTCCAGAGTTATTAAACAGAGTACTCTTTGCCCCTTATTATAAAGTGTCAATTGGTAGACATGCAGATAGATTTGAGATGAGTGTGAGGATCAGTACAATAGCTGATAACGTCAGGAAGATGTTGATGGCTCCATAAACTAGTCGAAAACAGCTTAATATACAATCCTTAAGGGGAAGGCACATTACTGGGACTTTTCCCCAGGTGAAATCCTCTCCACCCACAAGAGTCAACAGTCATAGGCTGCCATCATTTGCCTCAGCATTCTGTGCAGTGGTGCTGTGCCTACTTTTAATTGTGATTGTATGACTTGTATTATTATTGCCAATGCTGCTTTTGTATATTATTAGACCTCATTTTTTTCCTGCTTATATTGTAACATTGATTGCTATTTTGATACTGTGTTTGCTTTTGCTTATTCCTGTGAGCTGCTCAGGATCATTTTTGGAAGACACAGATGAGGCAGAAAATTATAATAATGCTTCAAGGATAAAACATTCACATGAATTTATATCACTTGCAATCTAGCCATTCTGGCTTTCAGAGGTGTAAATTGGAAAGGCCTTGTTCAGTTGATCCCCTAGCGCTTCAGAGGGATTTTTAGTCTCATATTGGGAGCAGTAATCTCATTAAAAGTCTGCTAACTGTTTTGAACACATTTGTGAAGGAGACCACATAAACTTCTCTGCTTTTTCTTCAATTGCTTGGAGACTTAAAAATAAAAATAAAAAAAATCTTTCGCCAGATAATTTTTCTGGCTGAAATGGCCACCAAGTGTATATCACAACCATTTTTATGTATCTGTTACCTTCCCACCCCCAAATGCATGGTACAGGCGCTCCAACTTTAATTAATAGTACAGTATTTGGAAGGCAGTGTTTCCTATCTTTATCTCAGTATGTGCCAGTTGCTGGTGTGTACTGACTTTAGTTCACACTTAACACTGGAGCTTCTGTACTGACTGCCTGATTTCAGTCTTTTTAGTGTTTTGTGCATTTTAAATTTCTGAACATGTTAATGTTTAGAGAATTCCAAAGTCCATATTAGGACAACATCTCCTTATTAGGTAACAAATATCACAAAGTAGCATGCAAGCAGCCACATTTTCCAGCATTTTCCAGAACAACAGCTGGGATGGAGGAATAAGTTTTTGTTGTTGTTGTTACTGCTGTTGAAGCCAGGAAGTCTGCAACTGGTCACAGTCTTAAGACAGGATGGGGGGAGAAGGTAGAAGACACTCAAATGTGGCTGTTTAGGTACTATGCATGCATCAGGTTATACCAAGGCCTGCTGGGAACAAGAAGCATAAACATGGCTGATTTCCCCATTGAAAACTGAGGTCTGTCTCCAACTTTAGGCAAAATGCACAGGGTCCTTGGATGGTGGAAAACAGAATTTAGGCAGTAAATTATACAATTTGCAGGATGGCTAAATGCAAGGGTGCTTTTGTAACCAAAGAGAGAGAGGGATTTTGCTGTGAGGTTTTCTATTATTATTATTTAAAACTGTGCTTAACATAGCATGTTCAGAAAACTCATTGCCAGCACCGAGACAGAGAAGGCATAAACTCTCCAGTTTTATTCTAGGCTCCCTAAGTTGGGGCTAATGCCACTGAAAAGTATCTGTATGTTTACATTCTATTTCACCAGTGACTATTAAAGAATGGTCTATTTATTTCTCAGCATAAACTTTTTGGGTTTTTTGTTTTTGTTTTAATTTAGGATTATTCCATCTTTTAAATGATCTAGTATTGCTAGCAAGTTTTTATTTCCAGATGGGGTAGCAGGGGGAAACTCTCATTGAGTTCAGTGGAGTTTATTTATTCCCAGATAGGTGGATATAGGCTTCTTCTTCATTATATTATTACATTTCTATGGACTCAGCTATACAGCTGCAAATAAAGCATTTTGAATGTGTTGTAAAGAGCAATATACAGTTGTGACACTAGATGGGGACTGTGAGCTATAGCAAATTCAATGTATTTTTCAAAACGATTTAAAAAAAGCATTTTCATAACGTTTTTAACGTGTGTAGGTTCCACCTTAGTCGTGTCGTACCAAAAAGGTCTCAAAGTGATTTGTAGCTTATGGCATCGATCTTTGGTGTTTTGCATGGATACTTGCTGTACCTAAAAAAATGCTTCCAACATTACCATCAGATTTGAAATTCATTGTGTTCTATGGATTCTATTGTTAGTTTCCATTGGAAAGAGGACTTCATCACTGGCTGCAACTCTACATGTGTCTGAATCATTCAAAGAATAACAGGCTTTTCAAAATGGGATTTTATAAATGCTTTTATTTTTTTTCTAATGTGCTGAAGCATTTCCCCCCCAATGCTTTAGGATGTCTCAGTGATCCTTAAAAAGTGCAACCTGAACCATTTAGAAAGCCATAAAACCTTGTCTAGTTTTTCATTGCTTGATAACTGTAGAAAGTTGTCTTCTGATGAATAAAATGGTGGAAAGAGTCCATCTTCCACTTTATTCTGTGCTATAGATGTTTTGGTTTCTATAGTATGAAATAATGCTTTGAGCCTTCAGTGGCTTGTACTCCGTGCAACAAAATTACATTCAGCCTCCTGGGAATTTATTTCATTCTTTTACGCGATTTCTCATACTTCCCTGCTGGGGTATATGTGTCTTCATTAAATCTTAGTTCTGTAACCACACTCCCCAAACAGCAAGTTTAATAAAATGCCTTTATTACTCGATGTTAACCTAATCAGTGCAGACTCTTAAAATTGCATAGGTTGCAAAGCTCAGAAGAACACTTTCCTGCTCTTGCCCCCGCTCCCTTCAGACAAAGCTGTCTTGGCATATGGCAAACTAACGCTTTCTCACATGACTGGAGTTCTAGCAGCTGGGCTACTGAGCCTAAAGGCCTTACCCTTTCCAGGAACAGGGTCATCATACACTAGCTGCCTTATGTAGCTGCATTGCTGGATTAGGATGAGACAGATGGCAGCTTGCGAATGAGAATATTAAAAAGTACTTGCAAATATTCTTTAAACAGAATAAGGGTACTGCCCTATTTCCCAGCATAAGGCAATTTCCCTCCCTCAGCTGAAGAACTATTTACAATACAGTGCTGCCAAATTAATTAATTATCACAATTGGTCTTGTTTCACTTTGCGTGGAAATCTTCAGCTGTGATGTCCTTTTCAGTTTGCAGTTACAAACATCAGAACATGGACCGTATATATCATGGCAATATCATGACAAGGCAGATTTATAGTCAATTTCATCTACCTCAATCTAGGATGTCAACCCAGCAAACAAATTCACCCCTACTTTGGTGCATTGTGGCCTCAGAAACTCTGTATGAGAATGACAGGCATTGCAAAGTACATCCATTTTTAAACTAGGCAAATTCGGTAGGCCCCCCCCCCATTTGCACCTACTGCTACCATTTAAAATAGGTTTAGCAGCATGGAAAACCAGATGGAGAAATTAAGAAGCTATGGAATGAGAACATGTTTATGTAAATAACTTTTCACAATGTGAAAACTCACATTTTTACAGTTTTTACAATGTGCAACTCAGGGATTACACTAACAATTGGTAATTACACAATAGTGATCTATAAATATATATATGAATTATGTAGATTGTCATCAGAGCCTTTTGATAAAGTTGTATTTTGTAGAAGTCTATATAACCTTAAAAATATATTATGGGGTTTTTTTTAAAAAAAAGGTAATTAAACTGTCTTCCCAACTTTGCTATGCTTGCCTGTGATGGGAGAGAAAACCTTAGTCTTGGCTGAATCCTAAACAAATTTAAGCAAATTTGCTGATAAATTCTTATTCTAGAGTTTCATTCTGGAGAATCCCTTTGAAGTTCTTGAATGAAGAACAGAGACTTTCAGGTCAGCAATGGAGTGTGTTTTCTGTAACAGAATAGTCCTCTGGAATTTGTTATTCAGTTGCCTCTTGTAAACAACCAGAACCCTGAAATAACTGGTTGACATTCATGTTGATCAGAGAAGACCTAAACTTGTTATTGGAAACCTAAACACTTTGTTTCTCTTTCTGTTTAACTGATTTGCCATCTGATGAAACTTGGTTTATTACTGCTGTGGGCCAGTCCTTAAGGGAGAATACTTCATTTAATATGCTTCCCAGCCTATAGAGACTGGTTCGATAATTTGAAAAGGGGCTGGACCTAAGCTGCCGAGCCTGAAAAAGTTCCTGTTTGTATTGGATTTGGGTGCTGCCTCCTATTTTTCGAATGACATTGCAGTTTGTAGTCTGTGTCTAATTACTGCTTCTTCTGCACTTCCTGCCTTTTGATCATCCCTTATTTCATCTATTTGGTCCTCTAGGCTATCTTTAAATTTAAATGATAGCTTGGCAGACATTTTTACTAGCTGCCAGTTAAGGAAACCACTTAGTGGGACAGAGCTGTTCATTGGCACTTATTCAGAGTTATTCAGAGTGCCCTGCAGATTACACATTGTTTTGATTGCCACATATAGTGTCTAGCCAGAAACCCATGACATAGAGATTACTTTTTCCTATGGCTAGTTGTTCTTGAGATCATTTGCTACTGACATTGATTTGTGATGCTTTCATCATACATAATGTAGTAACTGTTATGCCGTGAGACACAAAAGGGTTAATAAATATAAGTATATTCAGATTATCTTTAGTCTGGATTCTTATTCTGGGCATATAATACTAGGGCTGCCATACATCCGGTTTTCCCAGACATTAGTGGGATTTCAAAGGCAGAATTGACATCCGGGGAGAATTTGAGAAAGGCAGCACTCTGAAATATGGCAACCCTAATAATACCTTCCGTACAATTCCAGCTATATTCTTTATGTCACACTCCTAGATGGATAACATCTTTTGCTGACAGGTTGCACAGTCAACTTATATCGCCAAGGTTTCCAGAAAGTCATGATTATAATGCATTATTTCCTAAATAATTTTAGAAATATTTGGTGGATTCACATAAGCATAATATTCCATTTAGAACTATTAGATTTTTGTCAGGATGACATTATTGGTGATGTGTTTTCTTAAAAATTCTTAAAGTGTTAGATTTCTTGATCATTTCTTCTCCATATTTTTAGGCGTCTTCCACAGGATATTATTAAAAAATGTCTGGTTTAAAGTTCTGGACTTGATCCAGTTTTCTGTATGCAGAAGGCAAAGTGCATGATAAGTACCACATATGGTACTTTAATACAGATACATACTCTCACCTCATACAGATAGTTCTGGGAGGACATTTGCAATACTTACTGTACATCTTATGAATCTGGCAGAGCCATTCTGTGAATATGCTGCAGGTTCACTTAAGAGAATTATAGAGCAGCATATTGAGTATGCTTTTGCTGTTTATGCACTGTGGTATCTTATAGGTATCTGTGCATGTGCAGTTTTTCCTGTATGTGTAAAATTCTTACCATGAACTGAAGAGGACAAACTGGGGCAAACATGTTCACAATAGCCATCTATACATGCAACTTCCTTCTGTTAATTTAGTGATAAGTGATAGGTGCAAGCTTGCAGTTTAAATGATGAGACTACTAGTTAAACATAAGTTCAGTTCAGGTTATGTTTAAATTTACAATACACAGTTAACCTGGTTATATGATAAACTACTAAAAGTGATGACCTGGATCTGATCTAGACCAGCTTGCTGAAAAGGCCTTTCTAAGTTCCAGATGTTCATAATCTACAATAGGTAAGATGAAATGTAGGCATTTATGAATTAGGTAGGGAAAATGCTTAAAATAAGACAATGATTCATGTAAGAATCATACAATGGTACAGCTACTCTGAGCAGTGTGAGTCTTCTTCCCTTACCTCATGTCATCCAATGTTCCAAACAGGACAAAGAAACAGGACTGGTAATCTTGGTTCAATACTAGCAATCAAGAAATGGAAGTTTTGTGATAGAATTTGAAATTCAATCAATGATGCATTGTAAAATTTTGTTTAAATGATTGCCATTTGTAAAGGTAATGAAAATAATTGTTATGGAGTTGACAATCTAATTATTTGGTAAACATATTATATTTCTGATAGATAAATTCAGCAAATAAAGCATTCAAGATGTTTCAGAAACAAGATATTTCAACGTACTTCAGTACTTAAAAGTGAGTGTTCCCAAGAATGTAGAATAATGAATTGAAATTGCCTCTGTCACAAATTAAACCGGACACAGACACTAATTAATTTATATCAGGATGAATATTAAACTCCAATGCTTATCAAAAATTTATCCATTTTTAGAGCAACCTTATTAATGTTGGTATATCTGGGACTTCATAGTCTGGGATTTGGCATGCATAACTTTTACTTATCAGCTGGGTGCACCAGTTAATTTGGCCTTTAGGGCAGTATTAATTGAATGTGTTTGCATGGAATCATGAGCAGAGGAAATCTGGGTTTTTTACACCAACAGTAATAACACTTAACATTTATATTACACATTTCAAGAGTTCATTGTATGTTGTCCCCCCTTCTTTCTCTATAAATTCATTGTAATTCTTAAAACAAATAAATTGGGCCCATGCTTAAAAAGCCTGAAAACAAACATGCAGAATGTCTGCAGCTGTTTTGAAAGGAAAACAAAGCAGTAAAGCTTGGTGTGGTGATACAACATACCACAGTGAGAGCCTAGTTCTTCAAAGCGGCCTTGGGCTAATTAATAGTCTATGTCCTTCTAAATGTGTTTGTGTGTGGGGGTGGGGGTGTTATTGGTTTGGTATTATAATGATACCTCGGGTTACAGACACTTCAGGTTACAGACGCTTCAGGTTACAGACTCCGTTAACCCAGAAATAGTACCTTGGGTTAAGAACTTTGCTTCAGGAAGAGAACAGAAATCATGCGGCGGCAGCGGGAGGCCCCATTAGCTAAAGTGGTACCTCAGGTTAAGAACGGACCTATAGAACGAATTAAGTTCTTAACCTGAGGTACCACTGTATTATTATTATAATTATTATTACTATTATTATTATTATTATTATTATTATTATTTTGTGCTTTGTGGTCTTATTCTGTATTTTTATGGTGTAAAATGCCCTGAGATCTTCAGAGGGTAGACCTAAATCTGATTTGTATCACTTTAGTTTATAGGTAGAGACTCAACGTGATTGAGTGCTGTACTGTATATTATCTACCTGTCTCTTCATCCACACATACATAGAAGCAGTTGGAAAATGATTTACCTCCAAAGTGTAGATCAGGGGTGGGAACTGGATTTTGCTAGCAGGCCAGATTGTTATCAACCCCATGGACTAAGTTTGACAATACAGTGGTACCTCGGGTTACAGACGCTTCAGGTTACATATGCTTCAGGTTACAGACTCCACTAACCCAGAAATAGTACCTTGGGTTAAGAACTTTGCTTCAGAGAAATCGTGCTCCGGCGGTGCAGCAGCAGCGGGAGGTCCCATTAGCTAAAGTGGTGTGGTCTTCACACTGATAGGAATCCATAAACTTTGCTTTTTATTTTTATTATTAAAAAAGAAGGCTAGGGCATTTTGAAGAGATGTTCTGGAAACAGTCTGCAAGCACACAAGAAAGGAATTTACTTGGGGGGGGGTGGAATCCTGCTTTTCAACTAGAATTTGGCTCCCAGGACAGGTCAAAACAATTAAAGTCCAATAGAGCGGCAATGCAGCACAATAAAGCAAAACCAACAGCATTGCAACAAAGTGGAAAATGAAAGGAAGCATTTATCCTGCTGCATATCTGCCCTCCTGGGGGGATCATTTGTCTGGAAGTGACATAAAACCCTCTATTTAGACTCTCTTTTGTGGCTTTTGGAAATGTGGTAGTGGATAGCCAAGATGAAGCTCCTCCAAATCCAAAATGTATTGCCATTTTAAATATGGATAGGTCCTGCCTGATTGATGGGTGATTATAGAATGCATTCCACTTAGGGGCAACTCATCCATGGCCACAGTTCAGCAATGAAGTGCATGCTGTACACCCCAAACCTCCAGATTCAATCCCTGGATCGCGGATATGGAGAGAGGGGGGGAAATGGCATCCACATGACAGCTGGAGGACAATGATAGACTCAGGACAATGCACCAGGCTCTACTGCTTCCCAAGTTCCATAAATGTTAATGGGTCGTACCCAGGAGCTAATGCAGCAGCAGTTCTTGGTGAATTGCACCTAAAGTAATAATGTATAGCTCTGCCTGCTTACTAAATGCATGTGCCTCTTAAAATAAGCCACAGAATGAATGAAAACACTAATCCATGCCAGCTGTTTCTCCCAATTGAAAAAGAAATTAGAACAGACAAGATATTTACATTCTTAGTATTTCTTTGATTTGTGTGGGGATAGCTGACATTGATTTCCCTATAATGGAAAAAACATCTCATATTCATAACACTTTAAACAACAGCAACTTGTGTATTGAAAATCTTAATATTAGAATGGCGTAAAGTGTTATATATATATATATATATATATATATATATATATGGCTAAAGATACATTTCTGAAGGCAGAAAAATATTCTATGTAACATTTTTTTTAAAAAAAAACCTCTATAAAGACTGCTGTATATTCATCTATTACAAACAACATTTTTATACTGCCAACTAATGGTTTGAGGGTGGTAAACAATTCTGTTTAGAAGTCATATTTTTAACAAACAAAACAAGCAAAAATAAATAATCCTAATAAAAAACAGAAGAGACAAACCCACCACCAGTAAACCATATAAAACTTAAAACATTAAAAGTTCCTCAAAATTTTGCACCCCGCTACCATTAAAATAGAAAGGACAGCTGGTGTCAAAAGGACAATTGCGTGGTTGCTGGGAGAGTCTGTCCAGGAGAGGGGCATTATATCCCATCAAAAATGCCTTCTCCTTCATAACTAACTACCTTAGGCAGGACATCTCGCCTTCTCAGGGAGAAACTGGACCATGACTGTAGCGGTGGCGGCAGTGTACTGTGGAGCTTAAGCATAATACTCATGCTTCAGTCTTATATCTATATTTGGTGTCTTACTTTCTACTCTTAGTAGGTTGGTGATGGTCATCAAGTACCTAGAAAAAGAGCATTGTGCACTTGGCTTAACAAGCAGGTTTTGGATAATAAGGTTCTTAATATGCTTGATGAGTTGCAATAAAAACAAAATATAGCTAAATAGATTAAAATCTGATTTATTTACTTATTTGTATTTCTTGGCATGCGTGTTTTATAAGTTTATAAGTTCAAGTGTTCTGAGATCTGCTGTTAGTGTACACAAGAGGAGACTGGTACCTATATTTCATTTCATTTCCACTGGAAAAGAACACTGATTCTAAACTTCTTTGTCAAAGGAATACAAGGATTGGGTGGATGGGTGGGAAATCTTAGTCAAGGAATGTGTTGTTCAATACTACGTCGTTATTCATTTTCATTATAGAAATAATTTTTAAGGTTTAGTCAATAAATAACATTACAAACAAGGCAACAGAGTACTGAAACTACTGCCTCGTAATAGTGTCAATTTTAGAACCTGAGTTATCACAGGAACATTACAACATCTGTCTGCACCTTTTTCACTGCATCATTTGCATTAACCTTTTGACACGTTTATTTTCCAAGTTTGTTCAAAGATCTTTTAAATGATTTTGTTCTTGTTCTTGTAATAGCTTAATTGAGTCATTCAGTGCAACCATGTCTTGTTGAAATCAATGGCAGTACATATTATCATTGAGAAGACATGGCTTGGGTTGTCACCATAGTGTACATTTTGGGATACATTTCATACAAGAGTAAAGATCACAGCAGGTGGACTAGGACCTGTCTAGAGCATCTGAATATCAGGAAGACATCTCTATGGTAGTCACAGGCTCCCCCCCCCCATGGCAAATTCAGCCACATTTATCTAGTCATCAATATTTATATAGGGAAACATTGACTAGACTATTGCTTTAGTTGTGAACCATTCTTGAGTTTTGAAGGGTTTTAGGGAATATAATTTATTTCATTTCTGTAGTCTGCTTTAAATTAGACTAGGTGCATTATATATGGAAACAAAATTCATAGGTGAGCACTATCTCAAGCTGATGTGAAATGGAAGCATGTCAAATGAAACAAAGGATATATATTTCGGCATCAGCATAAGCTGTTGCAGTTTCATCTTATTTTGCACCGTTGTGAAAAGCAACACATGGATTTATTTTCAGATGGCTTTTTGATGTCTTGGGTTACTCTCGGATTCCATGAAACATCCATTTTGCCTTTTGAGAAATATCCCTTTTGTATATTCAACATGCCTCTGTGGGCTTCCATTTCAATGATGCCACAAAAATTCACAGATTGTGTTTGTAATGGTAGAAATAAGCTGCAAGATCTGCAACTATTGTTCCTTGTGCTCTCATACATAGGTAGCTAACCTGTGGCCTTCCAAATGCTTCTGGACTCCAGCCCTGGCTAATATGACCAATGATATGGGATGATGAGAGCTATATTCCAACTACATCTGGAGAGGCACAGGTTATTCATCATTGTCCTATACAGTGGTACCTCATCGAGCGTCCAGGATCCGTTCTTGATCCTTGATGCTTGATGAAAGACACGCTATACAGAGCATCACTCTGCGCGTGCGCGTGGAGCGGCTTTGTGCTTCTATGCATGCGCGAAGCGGCAAACCCGGAAGCAACCTGTTCTGGTACTTCCAGGTTTGCCACGGATGTCCACCGAAATGGATGATCGAGGGGGCAGACGTTTGTGGAGGTATGACTGTAATAAGAACAAAATATTATTGGAATGGGTCATAAATATAATCGGTAAATTAGAAAGAAATAGCCTTCATCCTGTTTGCCCTTAAAAATGAATCCGAACAAAACTTCTGTTAATTTGTTTTTAGCGCAGTGTGCTTAAGGCTCCAATCCTAACTCCATTAATCTGGGAGTAAAAATTGAATTCAATAACATTTCTGAGTAAACAAGTTTTAGCTTACACCATAAATATCTCTCACTGAAAATAATAACAGATGTTTCTTTGGTGGCTAAATTCTGCCCTTAATTTTTTAGTCCCGGAAGAAAACTATTTCAACTAACTTGTGAGCCAATGAATGATGCAAGTTCACATGCCATTATCACCCAGGAATCTGCCATAGTATCAGGCCGTGAATCACTCTAAACTTCAAATAAAGGCAACCAATCAAAAATGAAGAAAACGAAGAATTAGCTCCATTCTTAATCATTATTCAAACAGATTCATTGAACTCAAAGGGACATAAGTTAGTCATTGATTTTAATGGGCCTCCTCAACGTATGACTAAACCTGATTCCAACTTAGGAGTAAGTGTTTCATATGTTAGTGATCTCACCTTGTCAGTGGATCTGCATGCCCATGTTTCTCACATAGCAACTGCATCCATTGTCTGCTACCTTGGTTGCATGAAAAACTATTGTCAATTAGTTATTATGAATGGGCCCTTTCTCATCACAGTTATCTGGCATTGAGAAGCAAACCTATCGGCTGTTGTGTGATCATGTGAATGGATTTGTATTGTATTTCATTTTCTCTGTCTCTGTGAGCTAAATAGGGTGGTGGTGCACTTCTTGGTGTTTGTTTCCATGAGCTGAGATGAAAGAGAAAAAGTGTTTTGCCCTTTCAGAAGTGAGGGCAAACATTGTTCCTATTAGTGACTAGTGGAGTAAGTATGATATTCACTCTCAATGAGTTTCACATATTCTCAGTCATGTAGTCAGATCTAACCAACTACGTAACACCATGGCATCATCATGTTACATGGTCCCAGATTGACTGGGCAGGAGGAAGAATAAGGGTGGGCATGGGTTGGAATGGCACTGAAGCAGCAGATTAAGGGGAGCAATTGCTGTAAACAGGGTTGTAAAAAGGAAAACCTCAGAAGCAGTCCTTCTTGAAGCAATGTATGACCCTACTTCCCAAAAGCTCACAACTCATGCTGAAAATTGACAGAGGAAGACATTCAACAGGGTTAATTGATGGTAATATTATTATTAATAATTTTTTAAAAGCTTTAATCCAAGAAGCCTATTGGGTTGTTTTTTAAAAGTTAATTCAGAAAGCCCATTTTTAAAAAAAAACAACAGGTGACTTTCATCTGAAAAATATAGCATACTATTCTGGCATAAAAGGTCTTATTTTAATTAGCCAGCTTATTATCAATGCTGATGTTTTGGGATTTCAAAACATCCACTGTTAATAATGCAGACAAGCATCTAATTAATGGGAAAATGCAGCTGAGTGTCAAATTGAAAAATACTTGCTAGTCAGAAATTAGAAAAGTAATTTTCACTTGGCAATTGCAACTCATATGGTGCAAAGCAGGGTGTTTAAAAGCTGGGGTGTGGGGGGATATCAGTCTGGCATTCAGTGGTACCTACCTCCTGACACTTAATAATTAGTGTTTTTGCAATTGGGAAGTATGTGTTCCCCATCTTTTATCCTGCCAGGCTTGTACTCCCCCCACCCCCGGTGGTATATCTCAAATTAGAGGTTCCATCTGCTTCCTATGTTGCCCTCTGATTACCACCACTCTCCCACCTCTCAAGTCTGTAATAGTAAACATGGCATTCCCATCTTTCCTGAAATCCGGGTCTGTGACCGTAAACTGAAACCATCTCTCCTGAAAACATTTAGGAAAAAATAACGTGATACCTAGAGATCCAGATAGGATACATGGGAGAAGTGAATTTTATTTACTAAACCACAAGTGGGTTTCTATACAATTGCTATATAACTGCAGTTTTAGGATGGATGGTGCCCACAAGTTGCAGTATAAAATGATACACATAAATTCCATGATTTAAATAGTAATTACAGGATTCACGGACAGAATTAGACTAAATGAAATAAATAATTGAAGTAGCCTCCAAAGTAAAAACCGTGGTCCATGTCCTAAGCTAATATAGATAACTTTTGGAATATGTCTTCCTTTTAAAAGGGCCAGTGTGATGTAGTGATTACAGCGTTGTCCACCTAGGACTAAGGAGGTCCAGGTTTAAAGCTTCACTAACTCATGAAGTTCCTTGTGTGACCTTTGGCCACCAGCCACACTCTTAGCTTACCTAGCTTTCAGGGTTGCTGTGAGGATAAAAGGAAGAAAGAAAGTATGTGTTCCATCTCCTTGGATAGGATAAATGGATAGGATTTTCTGCTAAATATGCTGGTTCACTGAATAAAATAATGCCCTGTATTCATGTAGGCTTCTTCTGAAACTTTTGAACTGGACATTAAATTCAGTTGTTTCTTCACTATTATTTTATGCTATTTTGATTACTCCTGTAATAACAGAAAAGCAGGATAAATGATAGGGTGAAAATAATAAACGATTCTGTATTATAGAGGGAATGGAGGTCTAAGTGTACATAATCCCATTTCCTTCCCGCCAGCAGTGTACCCTGCTAGGAAGAGTACCTCACACAAATAAGCAAATTACCCCCCCCCCCTTCTTCTTGTATGAATGTCATCCTTCACACTAGCTGAGTTGAGGAAGATAGGAAGATAAGAGGTAACATGTTCTTTAGGCCTACAGTGGTACCTTGGGTTAAGTACTTAATTCGTTCCAGAGGTCCGTTCTTAACCTGAAACTGTTCTTAACCTGAAGCACCACTTTAGCTAATGGGGCCTCCTGCTGCTGCCGCGCCACCGGAGCACGATTTCTGTTCTCATCCTGAAGTTCTTAACCCGAGATACTATCTCTGGGTTAGCGGAGTCTGTAACCTGAAGCGTCTGTAACCTGAAGCGTATGTAACCCAAGGTACCACTGTATTAATATAACAAGTTCAGCTATTCATTCATTCAAAATATTTATATCCCCTTTCCTTATATAAGCTTGAAGCGTGCAATACAACCATAATGTAATAAAAATAAAAAATGCAACATATTAAAGTAATAAATAGAAATATAATAAAATAAAGTAACAAAAATTGCCAAACAGAGCAGGCGCCCCAGAGATTAAAGAGTTAAAGCAAGAGCGATAAAGAACTGAAGAAACACTATCCCCCCACAGAGCAATGAATGCTAGGTAGTAATAGGCTGTCTAAAGGCTTTTCTAAACAGAAAAGTTATAACACCATGGCAGAAGACCAGTAGGAAAAGGGCAAAGTGGAACTCCCTGGAAAGGAAAGCTCTGAAGTGTCTCTTTCTCCCTGTGTATTAGAGTGGGCAGATTTCAGAGCGCTTCCCTCTGCCCCAGCTCTGAGCTCTTTGTGCGTGTGTTTGCTAATATAGATGACATGATGAGATATTCTGGCTTTTTGGGATGACTTGCCAAAATACTCCCATCTGGGTATAGTGTATTCTGTAGTGGCATCTATGAATGCTTCTGTCCAGGCATCAAGACCCTTCATTTCATACCGGTAACTGTTCATCATGGCAGAATGGAGGGGAGACGTGTGCATTTCTCCTCCAGCCCAGATCACTGTAGCAATGGTGTCCTCCTGTCTCTGGAAGGTGTGATGGCCCTCTACTCGATTAGCTGGATCCTACTTAGCTGAATCTGTGAACTGAATCCTGCCAAGGAGCAGCTGGGATAAATTTTTCGAAGCTGTCGTTCCTGTGGTGCTGTCTACATGGATCCTATGACTTATCTCAGATTTCTTCCCTACCTCAGCTTTTGTGCTATGGCAGTGGGAGTGGGGGGTTTCACAGTTGTGAGGTGGCCTATCTACCAAAACCATGCCAGGGAGAGCTGAAATTAATGTTCTAAGTGAGTATAATGGTAAATGTAGTTATCCTGCTTTGATGTACAGTGGTACCTCGGGTTACATACGCTTCAGGTTACAGACTCTTCTAACCCAGAAATAGTACCTCGGGTTAAGAACTTTGCTTCAGGATGAGAACAGAAATCATGCAGCGGCGGCACAGCGGCAGCAGGAGGCCCCATTAGTTAAAGTGGTGCTTCAGATTAAGAACAGTTTCAGGTTAAGAACAGACCTCCAGAACGAATTAAGTTCTTAACCCGAGGTACCACTGTACAGAGGCATCTTGTGTTATCCTGAGATGTCAACAGGGAAAATGTCCTGGTTATTTGGGGATTAAATTACGGTACCTCATTTTAGTTTGCTTCTGTGTCCCCTGGTCATAGAAACAAATCCAAGCAAAATGATTTCTGTTACAATAGAAGAGTCATTGTGGCCTGTTGGTTAATGAGTTACACTGTGATATGGGAGACTTGGGTTCAAGGCCCAAGGGATATATTCTGTGGCCTTGGACAACTTCTCGCTTTGCTTCTTATTCACCTGCAAAGGCTTACTAAATAGGTTTGGGGAAGCAGTGTGGATAATATATAATTTGTGTTTCTTTTTGTATCCATAAGTGCTAAAAAGCTGTGATTCTCAGGATGCTAAATTCAACCAATATAAAATTGATCCAATATAAAATTGCACACTTGCAATTGAACTTGCAACAGAAACCAAGCAATGCATATGGCACCAGAAACAGTGAGAACAGGTGATGAATTCACCAAAACAGAACAGTTGGGGAAATTGTTTAATATTTCACATGTAAGTGGATTGCAAGTTTTCTTTCTCACACACATTAACTAGTGTGTGTTGTATGTATAATCTAGTTTTCTAGCTAGCTACTTACAGTATGTAAGCATGTATATGTTACAATAGGTAATGTACCTGTATTAAAATAAATAATTACTTACGTATATGTTTCAGTAAATTAAGTAGCAACAAATAGTATACAGATATTGTTTTTTGTCTTTAGGTATACAGCTTTAAAAATAACTCATGTTCAAGTCCTCATTTCCCCCCTCACACATTAAGTGTATTAACCAGTTCGTAGGTAGAACTCTGTTTCTTCTCAGTTCACCACATGAATTGCGTTGCTGTATATGTGCTAGATTTTTTAAAAAAAATGTTTTAAAAGGCTATGGGTCGTGTGCTCTTTTTGTTCAATGATCTAACAAAATAATATGTCATAAGAAGTCCTCTTTTAATATAAAAATGCCTTAAAACAGCAGATGCTACATTTTCACAAACAGGTTTTGTAAAGGTTCACTGGCCCTTTAATGCTGTGCTTCTGTTGCCATGGCAATGGAGATTTTCAAGTAGGTTGATCTGCTGTGCTTTGCTTTTTATATAAGCCTTTTATAGGCTCTCATTGTAAGTTCACTTTAGACAGCATCATTGCACTTCAAGGAGAATAGGAATTCTTCATTTTAGCTTTTATTTGTTTCTATTTGATGTCCATTAGGATTTGATGGTGGTTTCTTAAAAAAATTGGAGTGGGGCTGGGCTGGGGAAATACATATTAGATCTTAATTTGTCAGGAACATAATTTGACAATGTTTACCCTAGGATAAAGAAAAACAGATCTAATTTTATGGACATGTCTTTTTTAAAAAATCAAACTTTTAAATTCAAGCCAAAACAGTTACAATTGAAAATCCCATCCTGACTGAAGAGGCACATTGATTGGGAACATCCATGCAGGTGTTTCATTTTTAAACCCACTTAATGTTTCATTATGCAGGACCTTGCTGTTTTGTAAAAAAACAAAAAACAAAAAACAACAACTCACAACACTCTGTTTTATAGATTTAAACATATTACATACAGAATCACAGTATATGATTAATGGGTGGTGATCAAGTACAGTGGTACCTTGGGTAAAAAACTTAATTCATTCTAGAGGTCCGTTCTTAACCTGAAACTGTTCTTAACCTGAGGTACCACTTTAGCTAATGGGGCCTCCTGCTGCCACGGCACGATTTCTGTTCTCATCCTGAAGCAAAGTTCTTAACCTGAGGTACTATTTCTGGGTTAGCGGAGTCTGTAACCTGAAGCATCTGTAACCCGAGGTACCTCTACTTATGAACTTAATTTATTCCGGAAGTCCATTCTTACCCTGAAACTGTTCTTAACTAGATGTGTGCTTTCGCTAATGGGGCCTCTTGCTGCCGCTGTACCACTGGCACAAAATTTCCATTCTCATCCTGGGGCAAAGTTCTCAACTCGAGGTAACTCTTCCAGGTTAGCAGAGTTTGTAACCTGAAGCATTTGTAACCTGAGGTGTTTGTAACTCGGGGCACCACTGTATTTCCAACACATGACTGCAGTGTTTCAGTAGATGCAAATTTGGAAAGTAAAATTCTTTCCTTTTCTTCTTTAGATGCACAAAATTTAAGCTCTGTTTAAATGGTCATCAGAATGCATATAACGTGGAAATAGGACTCTGCATGCTTGTGGCCATTGGCTTTGCCCCATGTGCATCTGGCATAATGTGTGAAAGAGCCTACTCACTCATAACCTGCATGTGAACAGGCCCCCTCCACGAGACCAGGAAACTCTTTGCACACGCTCTTTCAGAAGTTACAGCAAGTGTGTGTAAGTGTTTTGTCATCCAGTGTAATTCTGTTTCCCCTTCCCCACCACATACAGGCCAACATCTTAACAGTGCTTTTGTGTACTGAGCTGTTGTATTTGTCACATGGTATAAAAGACACCAAACTGGCAATAATGAAAATGGCTGTAGTCACTCCATTCAACTGTGTAATTGCATAAAGTGTTGGACTTTGGAGACCTGGGTTTAAATGCTCCATTTCTACCAGAAACTCATTCTGTGAACTTGAGCAACTCTGTATACTACGGAGCTAAAGCCGTTCCCATAAAACTATCTGCCTATTTACATCAGGAAGGCAACTTCATTGTACTGTATTGTTTTTGACATTTGCTAGAAACATTTTTTTGTTTTGTTTCAGTAAGCCTAGGATGTAGGGTTGTTTTGAATGTTTGTTTGTTTTATCACTGTTTTATGAGTAATCTATTTTAAATAAACTGCTTGGACTTTAAAATAAATAAAAATAAATTATGTGCTTATAAATAGCACCTTGCACGTTCCTTTGGCTCAGGTCAAGTATCTAGCAACGTGGCACAGTATGATTGCAGATAAAATCTGCAAAATATCTACATATAAATGCAGCTTAAGAAATATCCATACCAATTCAACATTTGGAACTTGATCATTTGGGGAAGAGCATTTAGATTGTAGTGTGACCTCAGAAACTCACTTCAGTCAGGAGGTTTTGTGCTTCATTGTGCAGCAGCTGGAACCTTAGTCTTAAAAGGCAACTCAACATGCACTCCATTGATTTACTCTATTCTAGAGATAAAGCAGACTGCAAATCCGAAGGCCTTCACATTGATTTCTCAGCTATTTATGATGAGCATTTTTGGCTGCCACTGCCTTATGGAGATCCAGGCTTGGTGGTGCACTCAGCAACATGGCAAGATTGTAAACCTGGGTTATCACTGCCAGATGTCCCTAGTCTATAATGCTAATTATTATTATGCCTATAATGCTAATTATTGCAGAAGCTAGGCTGCTTGGTTTCACTTTTGATTGCCCACAGGTATTTCTGCACCACCATTGTTTTCACCTTTTACTGGCAGTTGCATTTACAGTGCTGAGAAGATTTTCTTTATTATTATTTTTTGGACTTACTGATCCATACCCCTGAATGATGTTGTATGTATTCTGTTGTCTGAGTATTGTTGCATTTATTTATTTTTTTAAAAAAGCATGCTTCAAGCCAAGAATAGAAAAAATACATCAGTGCTGTCATTTGGACATTACGAAATAAATATTTCCCTATACAGGGTATGAATCTGTATGTACAAATTATATAACAGGGGAAGCAGCCTTCTTATCTGTGAAAAAGCATACTGGATGAAACCTTGCATTTTATGGGTTTCCGTACAACAGGGAAAGAAACTACAAAGATAGGTAATCTCTGTGAAATTTCCTTGCATTGGTTCTTATTGTCTAGGTTTAGCTAAAGATTTATCACTTAAAGCTGTAGAAATAACACTGAGTGTGATGCTTATCAGGGCAGACAAGGGTCATATGACGTTTGTTTCAACAGCTGTGGATAATGCCCTTAGGAACAAATTCTAGCCCATGTTGGCATAAACTTCATGGTCTCTAGCGGCAAGAAATAAGACACAGGACAACATTATTTATTACAACAATAATCTCTTGCTATTATATGGTTACATGGTGTCTTGCAAGCTATTAAAAGAAATATGTGAATCAATGTGAGAATATCTCCAGGAGGAGGGAAATCATTATGGAAATATACTGAATAACTAATTTTAAACCCCCCACTTTTCAATCCCAGTTTCCAGATATTCACGAACCTTTTAAGATCTAAACTTCACCCAGTCTGGTGCAATCGTGAGATGATAAACATAGCCCCCTCTGCTTGTTCATCAACAGGGGCATGTGATGATTGGAAGGTACATGCTGGTGCCATTAGTTCTGGAGAGTCTGAATGTTTTAAAGTTCTCCCCCCACTCTGAATTCGTATTATTTTGCCCCAAATCTAGTTTTCTGCAAACCTAAGCATGAAGATTTCATCAGTCCGCGAATTAACTACCTTCACCCAGAGGGAGTACTTAATCTGACTATCAGCACAGTTACTGACAGTTGGGTGGTATATAGATGGATGAGATTCAGGGGATAGATTTTAAAGAGGTCTGTTCAATATTGTATTGATTTTGTGGCCAGCTTTGAATGTGAAAGGGAAGAAAATGAATGGTTAGAACAGCAGCAGCTACTCTTTTAACCTCACCACCCCAACTTTTCCTTTGTTTTAATTAATTCCCCCCATTTTGTCTTTCTCAAATTTTTCACAGTCACTTTAGTATACGTCACCAATGATGCATTTTGAATAATAGTCCCAAATATTCTGCATATTTGGAAATAAAGACCCAGGCGTCGAATGTAAATTATGTTGTGCACCTCATTGGTGATGGAGATCGTGTAGCCCTTCAGATGCTTATTGGGCTCCCTCTCTTCATCCCAGACCACTGTTCATACTGGCTGGGGGTTGGGGGACTTAACCCAGAAAGCAAGATGTTTTCTTTGCAGAAAGACAGGGTTACATAGAGATAAGGAACAACAGGGAAGAGAGCACCATTGTCAGCTTATGATAGGTTCCGAAAAGCTGCTTGAAGCAGTTCTTGTGCATGGGGAAACATTGACCCACCAGATGTTGTGGAGCCACATCTCGCATCATGCCTGGCTTTTGGCCATGCTTGCTGGGGCTGGTGGGAGTTCTAGATGTTCAGCAACATCTGCATTCAGTCGCCCTGATCCCGTGAAGGAGATCTGCATCTTGTATGCATGCATTACTAGGATGGCAAACTGTGGACATAAATGCACCTCTGAATAAGGACTCCATCTATCAGCACCACACTGTTTAGTACGGAATGTGTATTTTGAGGTGCTTTCAAATATGCATGCAAGCAGATGCATGCTAACAGCTCATTTATTCGTCTTGGGTTGGGGCATTATGAGGGGCTTTTGTTGGAAGGGTATTGTTGCTGCTGGTGCTAATTTTTTGTATCTTTATTTTGGATTTATGTGGAATTTGTTCAAATTGGTTGTGTACTTTTTGAAATTTTGTTTATTTATAACTGCTTTTAGGTTTGTAGTTATGTATTTTTTTATACATTGTAAGCTGCCTTGAGCATAGTTTTAACTTTGGAAAGGTGGCATACAAATAAAAGGCTTGACTGATTGATATTTCTTTTTATATTGGCCCGGGTTTTCACTTTCTAGTCAGATGCTGCCAAGGCCCTTGCTTGCTTTATGCTCTAGATCAAGGGTGGGGACCCTCTGGCTTCTGAGCTGAATCCAGCTTACCAGCCCTCCCCATCTGACCCACCTCTACCTCTCATCAACAGATGAAAAATCTGTGGATGTGTGTGAACACAAGGAATGTGTGGCCTTTGCAACACCCATATTGAGCATTGGCCCCAACCCATTTGGATTTGGTTCTACCAACCATTGGCATACAGCTTCCAGCATGTTACAAGAGAATGTAGTGTTTGGTCTGGTTCCTAAACTCTGCTAGCTGTTGTTATGTCCTAGCAGTTGGCGGACAAGATCCCAGCTTTTCCTTGCCTGCTGACACCATACCAAAAAGGACCAAGTGGTTGGAGCTACTTCCCTATGAGGAAAAAGCTGCAACATCTGGGGCTTTTTACTCTAGATAAATAGCAAAGGGGGCATGATAGAACTGTATAAAATTACTCATGGTGTAGAGAAGGTGGGTGGAGAAACTTTTTCTCTGTCTGTCCATGCAAGAACTTGTAATCCAATGAAGCTGAATGTTGAAGGATGTAAAATAGAAAAGGAAAAAAAAGCATTTCTTCGGACAGCACCTACTGTGGATTTTGCTCCCCCAAGATGCAGTGATGGCTTCTAACATGGATGGTTTAAAAAGATTAGACAAATTCATGGAGAATAAAGTTATCAATGGCTGCCAGCCACAATGGCTATGTTCTGACTCCCCTGTTTGGAGGCAGTATGCCTCTGAATACCCATTGCTGAGTATTGCAGGTGCAGAGAGTGCTGTTACATTCAGGTTCTGCTTGTGGGCTTGCCATAGGCCCATGAAGTGGGGTGAAGTGCCTGCCTCTGGTGGTAAAAGTGCAAGAGGCCATGCTTGGGCCACCCCACCACTTCTACCGCTGGCGGTGAAAGGGAGGCATTCTACTGCACAGTGGTGTCCACTCATCTCCCACCCCGAGGTGGAGAAGCCAAGTGGCAATGCTAAGAGAAATGGCCCAGCTCTCGCAGGGTTCATCAAAAGCCCGGGAGTTCTGGTAGCAGAAATGGGTGTGGGTGAAAGTGGAGGGTGGGGCATCGTGGTGGTGGGGGCAGGAGGCTGCCTCTGGCAACAAGCATTTGGTTGGACACTGTAAACACAGGATCCTGGACATTTGGCCTGCTCTCCCTGTGCTCTTAGCTCCTTGAAGAGCGAGAGTGTTCTGTTTATCTTAGAACATATGATGAGTCCATGGCCTTCCAAGATGAGTTTAGGCACCAGGTGGGTACATGTCATATTTACCTTGCGGTCTGCCTGTTGGGAATCATTAAGAACCAGGAGCATGGGAGAAGGAGATCTTGCCCATGGGGCACACAAGGGGCAAGGACTGATAATGCATATAAAGGGCTAAACTCCTTGAAACAACTAGTCTG
This sequence comes from Podarcis raffonei, assembly GCF_027172205.1. Taxonomy (NCBI): domain Eukaryota; kingdom Metazoa; phylum Chordata; class Lepidosauria; order Squamata; family Lacertidae; genus Podarcis; species Podarcis raffonei. The sequence continues at coordinate 33,487,531 of NC_070610.1, forward strand.
AATCCTGAGGATGCAATAATAAGGGACCCAATGGTGCTCTGGACTCTTCTACAGGACTAGCCCTGAGGGTATCTAATTTAGTGCAGATATGAGAAACTTTATCATCTAAGTGCCTGGCAAACTTGTCTCCAGTAGGTTCATCATTCCTCCTCCTAGCCAAATTTCAGAAGCCTCTTTGTCACCTGGAAATGCTCTGCTGGATGGCTACTAGATGGTGCAACAGAAGCAAAGAGTAGTTCTTATTCACTGGAGTCACTGCCATGTCATAGGTGCAGTAATCTGCTTTCACCTATGTTCAGTTGGATTTACCTTGAGATTTATGTATCTTCTGCTCCAGCCTTATTGATTCATCACCTGCAGCTTTCTAGAGTACCAGGAAGCCATGCAAGTTCTACAGCCTCAGACTTGGCAGCAATCATGTTCAAGAGGCCTTTCTGTTAGAATTGTATGTTAAGCATACTTTTGTTATGTATCCATATGTACATGCATATAATACTGATATATATTTATGTAAACCTCTGGTAAGTGATAAGCATTAACTAGAGTTGTACCATTATTCTTTTGCCGAGAACACTTTTGAGTGTGCTTTCAAGTGGCACTTTTTTCTTTCTTACTAACGATCTGCTGCTTTGCTTAAAAAAAGGGGGGGGGGAATCTTGTTTCTTTTTTACTATGTGAACGCAGCCAGCCAGGGATTCCATTACAAAATCCACATTCAGATCTACATTCTGATGCCCTTCCAAGAAGTGGCAGGGTGATGCTTCCTTTTTGCCTAGCATAGCAAAACAGGGAGTGTCAGCTCAGTTGCTAAGGCAACGGAGATGAATCCTCTCTTCTCTGTGAAAACTTTAATACTCCTTTGAGTGCTTCCTGGGGAAATAACACCTGCAAAGAGGGGATGGTGAAATGTTTTAATACTTGGTGCATCTTGACTTCAGTAGGAACAAAGGAGAGCTTTTATCCTTCATTTTCACAACTGGTTGGCTAAATTGTGTGGGGAGGGGAGGGTTCACCTTACATTGACCTCTAGAAGAGGATTTTGTAGCTATGTTGGCTTATCTTGAATGGCCCATCCCATGTCCCTAAACTAGTCACACAGGTGTTGTTACCACAAATCCTTCTTGGATTGTAGATACCAAATTTGATTTATTTAATAGTGGCCAGTAAGTACCATGCCTTTTGAATGCAGGCTTGTATTGCTTTCTACATTTATTTAGTGTGTCTAAGAAAGCTTTATTATAAATCTGAGCAAACGTAGGCTTTTAACATTATTAGTTTATCCAAGGATTAAGGGAAGTTCTATATTTGGGCTGCAGTGTTTCAGATGAAATTTAATGTAAACTGCTGGTGGCTAGGAAGAAGGAAAGATGTTACTATTTTAAAATCTAAAATGCTACAGTTTATCATGGAATTGGTATTATACTGAAGTCAACAGTTTAGATAGCCCAAGTTGCAAGGATATGCCATTTTTAACCAGCTGTTTTCCGTGGTTGTAGGTCTCCACGTGTACTAGGAACTAGGAGATTTTGCCATTTGAAAACTGTTCTGAAATCCATTTATGTGATTTGGTTTTGCAGATTAAGACGATCTTCTAATCACATTGTACTAAGAGATTTCTAATTTGAGTTTATAAAGGGAACAGAGCTTGGATACCTCCCAAAATGTACTATGGTAATTCTTGGCCTCTTTTCACAGTCAGTGCCTCCAAACTTATGAATGATGTTGCTGTTAGGTTATTGTAAACCATTTTGCTTCATTCAAAGATACTAAGGAACAAACACTTTAAAAAAAAAAGTTACAGTTTCGTATGAATTATATTTATAAACTGTTCTTTTGTATTCTCTGATAATGTGGTCACTTTGAATTACAGCTTTCAGATCTCCCTCTTTCCAAACTTTAGATGAAGAAGAGAGTTTTGTACATTCCCATGCTGCATTTAGTTGCCCAGTTTTGCTGGCCTGGTAAATCATAGGCGATGCTTTTCTGCAAATGCACTAATAGGGGGAGAAACAAATCATAATGACAAGTCAATGTCTGTTCCTGGATTACCCACTCATGGCTTGTTTGAGTGAAACAAAGCATGAACCTCGGTTCGGATGTATCATTTAGATAGGTTTCATGACTTATTTATTTCACGCACTAGCCCAAAGTGGGTGCAGTTGGCATATGCAAGGCGAGCGTTGGCTTACCATGATGTGCAGATCTGATCAGTGTGATTTTTCCTTAACTCAGTTCATCTGAGGCTCCATTTCATTCACAGATCTTAAAACCTTTTTGGTTTTCGTTTTAGTGGAATGCTTTGTAAGGTTAAATCTCCTAATAATGAACAGTTGACATTTTCATCAAATTTGGATATCTAGCTTTATTATGTACAATTTCAGCTGAAGTGCGAAGTGATAGGCTAGGATGCAGACCTCAATAATATGCACACCCCTCCTTTTCAATGTGAATTAATTTACATTCTGAGAGAATAGAGCCAGTACTGCATTTCCGTGCATCTTTCATTTGTCATTAGCAGACCAGTTCACAGACAGAGATAAACTGTCCTTTCAGCAGTACCAGAATGTATAAAATAACTGGTGGTAAATTGCTATGAATACAGCTTGATTTTTACAACTTCTCTACAACTAAGGATTTGTAATCACAATCAGCTAATGCTGACTTTCAAAATTGTTTAACATTTATGGACTGTGTTGGTTTGTAAATCTTCTTAGCCCTCCTGGGAGCAGCTCAGGCAGAAGCCTTTTGTGCAGTGATCTTTATACCCTGTTGCCTTTAGCTTCCTCTTTTGTGCTCATCTTAAAATGTTTTCTTGTCCCCTGGTGAAAAGATGGGATGAATTCCATTTGGATGGATGAGCCAACAAGGAAGGGTAAGGCCAATAAAGAATTATATTCACAGTGCAACTGATGTGGTTTCTAGACTCAGACCCAAAGAGGAGAGAAATCTGTGCTGCCCCTGAACCTTTTGGGAGACAAAACACAAAACACTACAGACCTTGCAGTCTGTAGTGGACAGTTTAATAGGGTGGATCCTTATTGCCTCCAGTAGAGCAGAAAATGAGTGCAGCATATAAATGTATTGAACAGTTTCCCTCTGTGATTTCTTGCACATAATTTGTAAATGATTCTGCATTTATTCTGGGAATACCAGTGCTTTAATTAGAAATATAAAAATTTTACTGCTTCCTACAGCAAAGGTACTTCTTAGGGAAACCCAGATCTTAGTATGGTTTTCTGAACCTAAAGACCAGTCTAAATGCACTGGCTCTGGATTGACTGGATTAGCTCCTCAGCTGTTAAATGCTTTTCTCTATGAAGTTCACACTGCTTGGTTGGTCTTCAAGAAGCAGGCAAGCTGCCCCTTTTCTAGTGAGAGTAGCTTTACTTTGTGCAGCAAAGGAATTAAGATTGCTGTAAGAAATATCAGCAACCTCAGATATTCACAACTTTGATGGCAGAAAGTGAGGAGGAATTAAAGAACCTCTTAATGAGGGTGAAAGAGGAGAGCGCAAAATATGGTCTGAAGCTCAGCATCAAAAAAACGAAGATCATGGCCACTGGTCCCATCACCTCCTGGCTAATAGAAAGGGAAGAAATGGAGGCAGTGAGAGATTTTCCTTTCTTGGGCTCCATGATCACTGCAGATGGTGACAGCAGTCACGAAATTAAAAGATGCCTGCTTCTTGGGAGAAAAGCGATGACAAACCTAGACAGCATTTAAAAAGCAAAGACATCACCTTGCCAACAAAGGTCCGTATAGTTAAAGCTATGGTTTTCCCAGTAGTGATGTATGGAAGTGAGAGCTGGACCATAAAGAAGGCTGATCACCGAAGAATTGATGCTTTTGAATTATGGTGCTGGAGGAGACTCTTGAGAGTCCCATGGACTGCAAGAAGATCAAACCTATCCATTCTTAAGGAAATCAGCCCTGAGTGCTCACTGGAAGGACAGATCCTGAAGCTGAGGCTCCAATACTTTGGCCACCTCATGAGAAGAGAAGACTCCCTGGAAAAGACCCTGATGTTGGGAAAGATGGAGGGCACAAGGAGAAGGGGACGGCAGAAGACGAGATGGTTGGACAGTGTTCTCGAAGCTACTAACATGAGTTTGACCAAACTGCGGGAGGCAGTGGAAGGCAGAAGTGCCTGGCGTGCTCTGGTCCATGGGGTCATGAAGAATTGGACACGACTAAACGACTAAACCACAACAAAATTCAGCAATGGAGAAGTAACAGAGTCTTAATCTGTTACTTTTTTAAAAAGCTGTATGTGGCATCGGCTTTTTTATTTGAACTGTTTTTTAGATTTTGTGTTGTTTTATTATTTGAAAACACCTTGTGGGTATAGTAGAGCAAAATGGTTGAATAGAGGAAGGAGAAAGCAAGTCATTTCACACGAGAAGTCAGTTGATTGTGGAGCTTTAGTAAACGGCAGCAATTTTGGACATGGTATTATGGTGACCATGGAGAGAGGAGATGGGCAGTTCTACTAGGCTTAGTAAGTGATAACTTTTTTTGTCGTTCTAACAATCCAACAACACTTGCAGGGACTCCTGGAAATGAGCTTTGGCTCCTTTTGTTTCTTGGTATGCCAAAATGAAAATAATGCCATCAGATTTAAATGGGAGCATAGATGTATATATGTCTTTGAAGGTTTACTTATGGTGAAGTAATAAAAAGTAAAAAGTAAAAGTAAAAAGTAAAAGTATCTGAAGAAGTGTGCATGCACACAAAAGCTTATACCAATAACTAACTTAGTTGATCTCTAAGGTGCTGCTGGAAGGAATGTTTTTATTTTATATTTTATTTTATTCAATAAAAAGTAATGAAAGGATCATGAACTCCCCCTTCATGACAAAGAAGGGAAAACTAGTTTGACTTGTTACACAAACTTAAGTCAGAATGTTAGTATGTACAAACAGAATTAGCATATGATAGCAAGTTCTTTCCACTCTGATTGCAGATTACTGTGTCAGTGTGTCAATTCCGTGACACTGTTTCATCAAGCCTGCTAACATGGCTGATTGCTCTGCACACTATCTGGCTGGGATCAGTGCTTGGATAAAGATGAAATGGTTGCAGCTCAGTTCAGAAAAGAATTAGGCTATATTGGAAAGTTCAGTGAACTAAATAATTGAACACTGAATGGGCCAAGTTTTTCGGCATCTCCATCCCCCTCTTGTCTCTAAATAGGAGCCTGTCTAACTTTTGTTACTCTTATCAGCTTAGCCAGAGCACTGAGATTTTCTTAGGCGATATATTTCAGATGTATCTGAATTGAGGTTAAACACCCACTACCCAAAGGATGTTGCCTTTCATTTACAGCTATGCAGCAGTCTAATACGTAGATAGGAGTCAACTCCTGGGGGCTGAGGTTCCTTCGCCACCCCTAAAATATTTGAAGGGGCTGCCCTCCCCAGTTGATGGGTGTTGTCATTCAAATGGTGTATGTGTGTGCCATGCCATGTGATTGATTATGTGGGGCAGGGCTTACCTGGGCCCCCAATATTTTATTCAAGTTGGCACCCCAGGTCTAATATATGTGGAGTTAATAGTTTCCAGATGTCTTGTCTCACCTGATGCATAATGTAATTGATACATAGACTCCCAACACATATGGTTGGGAAACCCCCTCCCCATCCTTTCATACTTCATAAATATGAAAGACTTGATAGGAAAGGGACATGGAACAGTCTCTCTCCCCCACCCTCATGTCTCCTTTTTAAAACCATAATTTCCAATGGGTGTTGCAGTGAGTAGAGAACAACAATATTTTTCTTTCTTCGGTCCTAACTGTTAAATGGGCAGAAACAGGAAGTCAGGAGCAACCAGGCTCCTTCACATCCTGTGCTGCACCCTGACAATATTGTTTTACGAGTCTCTGCCTGGATATACTGTATTTTAGTTGCCAAATCACTTGTGTCAGCACCTGCAGTGGTGCATCATTTCTTAGTACTGGAAGCCACAGCACTGTGATTTTACCAAACAGGAAGACGCATGCACTCACTTGAATTATCCCAAGTTCTTTTGTAGCACTACAGTTTCCATACTTCCAGTTCAGCATTCTTCTTTTATCTAGTGCTGGGCAGTTTCCAGAGCTGGGCAGCCTCTTCAGATCATGCGCACTGCTGTAATACACTTGAAATGTGGTTGTGTAATTTCAGACCTTGGCGGGATTGACAGGTGGTGTAAAGTTGGTAGTTCTGAAAGACTTTGAAATTGCCCTTGCAAACCTTAGGCTGCTCAGAGTAGCATTTGAACTGGAAAGAGAAATCATTTGATTTGTTGTAAGTTGCAGCACTGACAGTAAACATGACAGACAGGTTAACATCTCTCCAAACCACATTCTCACACACCGGCTATTGCTTCTTCTTTTTGGTCTTTTTAGTGGTTCACCAGCAACACTGTCATTTTCTGTAAGTCCACATGAAAATATGCAGATGAAAAACTATCTGCTGCTCTTGCCTCCCACTCCTCATCAATTTACACTGCATATGACTGTTTACTTTAAAAAAAACATAAAGCACTTCGCATTGAGTTTAATTAATAATTAACATAATAATGGTTAATAAACACAGTTATTAAAGGCAGTGATAGTCCAAGACCACATGAAGTAGGATAGTGGGGTAGAAAAGCTGGGGCGGGGGGGGGGGAATCCCACCTGGCAAGCAATGCGCCCCTTTGGTTTCAGATAGTACTTGGGTAGATGAGTCTAAAAAGCCCAGGTCACAAATTTTCACAGCTCTCTAGTGGCTATGGTGGATCATTTACCAGGAGTAATGTATTTAGCAATAACTCTGGAAGTGTATCCTTGATTCCAACCAAACTAAGCCTCCCTCATAGGGCTTTTTAGACTCACCTAGCCATGTACCCATGTATAAGGGACATGGGTGGTGCTGTGCTCTAAACCACAGAGCCTAGGGCTTGCCGATCAGAAGGCCAGCAGTTCTAATCCCCGCGATGGGGTGAGCTCCCGTTGCTCAGTCCCTGCTCCTGCCAACCTAGCAGTTCGAAAGCACCTCAAAGTGCAGGTAGATAAATAGGTACCACTCTGGCAGTAAACGGTGTTTCTGTGCACTGCTGTGGTTTGCCAGAAGCGGCTTAGTCATGCTGGCCACATGACCCGGAAGCTGTACACCGGCTCCTTCGGCCAATAAAGCGAGATGAGCACCGCAACCCCAGAGTCGGCCACGACTGGACCTTATGGTCAGGGGTCCCTTTTACCTTTAACCATGTACTATCTGAAATCAAAGGGGCACATTGATTGCCAGATGTGTAATATATTGGCACTATTTTCAGCTCTCCGCCTCCACTCGGACTTCAACTTAGGTCTCCTAGCTCAGTGCGCAACTCTTTATCAGTTGAGCAATGCTAGAACCTGTATTGGGACCTTTTTACTATGCACATCAAGATTGCTAGCTGGACTGTGTAGCTCGCTTGCTCAAATATTTGGTGAAATGAGCAAGCAGATTCTTTATTTAAACCTTAAAATGTTTTTAAGATTAAAAGAAATATCAAAAGTAAAAAATACTTACACACTCATGTGGATTTTCGAACGATTAGTGAAGAATTAAAAAGCTCAGTCCTATAAGTGGGTTATGAGAGTGAGTCATCTTCATGGTTCATTTAATGACTATTACCCAGGGAAAACTGATACGTATGTAGCTGCATATCTGTTTCTCTTGAGTAATAGCCACTAATGAACCATAGTGCATGTTGGTTTACTCTTGAGCCCGTTATGCCTACGAAAAGCAGGTGTACGGTTGTATGCTCATAGATTCCATGGTTTCTTCACTGCCAAAGCAGAAGTAAAGCAGAAGAGAATTTCAGAATCATCCCACATATCTTTTGAAGTATTTTATACAGCTAATCGGGACGCGGGTGGCACTGTGGTCTAAACCACTGAGCCTAGGGCTTGCCAATCAGAAGGTCGGCAGTTCAAATCTCTTCGACGGGGTGAGTTCCCGTTGCTCAGTCCCACCTCCTGCCAACCTAGCAGTTCAAAAGCATGTCAAAGTGCAAGTAGATAAATAGGTACTGCTCTGGTGGGAAGGTAAATGGCGTTTCTGTGCGCTGCTCTGGTTTTGCCAGAAGCGGCTTAGTCATACTGGCCACATGACCCAGAAAAATTGTCTGCGGACAAACGTCAGCTCCCTCGGCCAGTAAAGTGAGATGAGCGCCGCAACCCCAGAGTTGTCTGTGACTGGACTTAACTGTCAGGGGTCCTTTACCTTTACCTTTTTATACAGCTAACGATTGTACAGGCAGCCCCCCATTTACACCTGTTCAGTATGCATAACTGCGTATATATGCATCACACTGAACCTGGAAGTGACCCAGAAACATCACAAAGACACCACTGAAATGTCACTGAAAGGGTACAGTGGGGCTGGAGTGGGGTGGGGTGGGGTGGAACGGGGGCAGAATTGGGTGTTCACAGGCTTTTCCAATGGGTTTCAAATGGGGGGGGGGCTGCCTGTATCCTGGGTTAGTGGTGTCCATGGCTGGTGTTAAGACTAAGTAAACTAGATGGCCTACTTGCCCTAAATTAGGGGACCAGGAGTCCAAACTTTGGAGTATTATGTGCAGAATACAGGTTCTAGATGGCTCAATAGCTCATAGCGACTGTTCAGGAGATTCAGACAGAATAGGAATGGAACATGTAAAGACCATTCCTTTACTTCACAGAGTAGTTTGTCTGTGTGCTTTCTGTTTGCAGGGCTTTTTATTTGCAACAGATTCCAGCTCATGCAGAATACATTTAGAAACTCATCGGATGATTGGTTCTGTTTGGTTTCCACATGATATGTGAACTCACAGGATGCCATCCAACTAAGTCATATTCAGTGTAGACCCATTGCAAGCAATGGACAAGTTACTGGTGGTCATTTATTTCAGTGAGTTCACTTTGAGCATAAGTCACTTTATTGACTTGGGTTGAAATTCTAAAGGTGTTAACAAAAGGGTGAACCCCATTCAATACAATGGAACTTACTTCGGAGTGAACGTTAATAGGACAGCATGGTTAGGAAACATTTTTTACATGATAAGCAAGGCAGAGACATTCATGACACATATTTCCCTTGCTGTGGCCCCATGGTGGCGCATGATTGTGCCTTTTGGGGTGGCTTCTTCAGCTATTTATAGTGCAAAGGGTTCTGCTGCATCATGAATAATCGTTGGTTCTGCCATTCTGCAGGTTAACAGTGATTTGGAGGCAGATGGCAATGCTAGATACATTAGTTTATAAAAAGCTAAAATCAGTTACTTGTTTAGTATTAAATTTAATGTTGATATTGTGGTGGGCATCCACACAATTTATTTATTTATTTCTGGAGGAAGGGAGGAATGTTGAACACTGAAATGGTAAGCTGGTTAGTTTATCACCACACAATTAGTACATGCAGATTTTGCTTCTTAACTCAGGTTTTAAAAAACTAGAAACTTACTTTAAAAAAAAGAAAAAGAAAAGCTATGGATATGAACCCACTGTTCATCCAAGGGGGGAGTACTGCCCCTCCTCCTGTGGACACCCATGGCTTATATTCGCTAAAGCACCTAGGTAGGTGGATGCTTCTTGCTGTACTACTATGGCAGTCCACTGAAGCTATAATCAATTTTCCCTAGGACAGAGTACATAAGCCAATAGAGTAAGATGCTGCCTGTTCTCTGTGTCAGATTTAATACCTTATGTATATTTGTTAAATGTTCTTCATAACGAAACATTATTGCTCTCTGATGATAGAATTGGAGAAACAGAAACAGGAAGGTTTCATAAAATACGGATTTAGAGGTTTTTCCTTTGACACCCATGCAGAGTGTTGGAACTCCAAATTTATTCTGTGCCACCCAATGATGTAAGGCACAGGAATGCAATTTCACCTCTAGACTGCAGTATTCAATCAAGCTGGTATTCAAAATCAGATTGCAGATCTCCCCAAACAAGCAGGTGTCTTCATGATGTACTTAACCTCTGCATTCCCTAACCAGTCCACAACACAACAGATTTGTTTCCCCCTTTCAGCATCCTTTTTTTTGTTGTTGTTGCATGAGGTGGTGTAACATACAGCTAATATTATGTCTCTGCGTATTGGATAAGAGATTTGAAGGATTTAAATATTTTTAATGTTTTTATGTGTTAGCTTTGCATTGAAATAATCCACAAGTACCATTTTAATTCCAAAAACTGTATTCGTCTTTTCACATTTTGGTCCTTTTTTTACCCAGCTTGTAAATTTGTAATATATTCAGAGAGCAGATTTGGTGAAAACTGAAATGTTAGATTTCATAGATACCTTTGTGTTCTCTTGTATATGTGTGTATATGTGCACGCACACACAAAACTGCAAGATTCCTATCACTGTTTCTGAACTGAATTGTGATTATGTGTTTAGAAATCCTTTTAAGCCAAATACATGGTAGTGTATGTGAGGGAGAAGTAAGTATCGCAGTATTGCAGCATCCACAGCTACAGGCATCTGGGCTTTCCCACTTTGGTAGCAAATAGGGGGAATTATAGGTTCGTGGTCTGCTTCATGTTAGGAAGACACCCCTCCATCTGTTCGCAGTGCAGCCTGTTTCCAATTTAAAGCACAGATTTCAATGCAAACATCAATTTCTCTCCCCCCTGTTTTATATGCAAAGTGAGCCTTACGAATCACAGTGACACGGCTACTGGGACCCCAACCAAAATTCCCCCCCAAATTCACAGGCTTTTCATTTGAATACCTGCTTACAGTGGTATACAATGGACAGCTTTGAGAAGAAAAATTGATAATCTTCACGGGAGAGTAATTTGAATGAAATTACACTTGACAGCCTGTCTCCAAGCAAGGAAGGAGAGTGAGGGGAGCCTTAGCTAAGCTCCGAAGACCTGCATAAGCCAGTGCTGTTGGAGCTTCCCGGGAAAAATAAATCTACAGTTTTCCCTACATTTGAGGGGGGCTTTTGATTAAACCTGTGCAGCAGTATCTAGTGAAGAAAGGTAGCCATGGAAGAAAATATGGAAGAGGGACAGACACAAAAAGGTATTGTGATAAACTAGTTGCTTGGGTGTTTGTGTGTGTATGAGTGGGATGTTGTCTTTCTGTTCTCTCTATCTCTGCATGGTAATTAAAATTCTTGTGTAGATGGTTGGAAAGATCCCCCCTTCCATTTTTAAAAGCCATTTTTGTTGTTGCGACAAGATAGGTGGTAAAGATTTTTCCAAATAATTCACAGATATTTCACGCGTAAGGAATGCACAGTGCAGCCCTATATGTAAAATACTAACACTGCCAGCATTTAATGTTAACTGCTTCCCAGACCAGTCTTTGTTAACCTTCATTTATTTCGTGTTTTCACGGTTGTCTAGCTGGGTCAAGGGAGCCCAGTGTGAACGATGAGAGAGCCACTCACACACATTTGTAGCTAGTTGTATTTAGAAATCTAACAAAGTGACCATTATTTACACCTTTGAATGGGTTTCTAGTCTGAACAAAGACTCTGCGTATATTTTGTAAATTTTGGATAGTGCTGCCTATATTTCCCTCCCTTTTCTTTTGCTATCTGTTGGAAGACCTCTGTTTTGTGATGTATAGTGAGAAAAATGGTTGTTAATGTGAAAGATTGCAGGTTGACGTTTCTTTTATTTCTGATTATGTATAGTGCATCTTCTTTTGTTTCTGAATAAAACAGAGCTGTGTATTTGTCTTATTTTCTGTATAATCTCTTGTGCACATTGCATGTTGTTGCAGACTTCAGTATGTGCCACCTTTCTAAATGGACACACTATTCTTATTGCCAGGTGATAGTTCCGCATTTTCCCACTGTTTAGAGCCTCTTTTCCCCACCATCTCATCCTTAGTCCTGTGCTGTTACATCAGTGTTTTTTATGTTGCTCTGAGCATTCTGGAATTACTTAGGCACATCAGAGGATACTTGTTATAACCAGTGGAATAATAATGCAAACACATCTAATCCCACTGTACTTTACAGGCATAACAGATCTTAAAATAGTTTTTCCATAGCTGAAGATGGTTCTGGGGGCTGATTACAATGGTTTTTTGTTTTGTTTTGTTATTTGTTTACGAATTCCATGCAAACAAATAATATCTCAGTTGTTTCCATGTTCCAGTTCTCTGGTCTGTGTTCCATCTGCCTTGCTACATGTAGATGTCATGCTTTTCTCATTAGAACTGACCCACTTAGACTGTGTACAGCCTTCCAGTGTTTACTAACTCTCCAGACAGTTAATTGCAATGGATGTGTGTGCAAAGACGCTTATTTCTATCAGTAATATCTCGTATGAATTCATATGTTTTTCCAAATCACAGTATGCTTTTGAAAGCTACTACAGATGCTAAATGTAGATGCATACGTGGTTGCTTACTCTTTAAGCTTAAGCAATGTAATCATCTGCATATGAAGTATGTTAATGAAAAATCAGAAGCACAGCATGAAAAAACGTATTAACATTTGTGTGTGCATGCGTGGGCACAATAAATGCCATTTTCTGAGGCAATTGTTTTGTGGTCATTGCTTGCATATGAAGTCCTCCTATGGAAAGTATTTTTCATGTAAGTGGTGAAATAGCATATGGTTATTGTTCTTGAGAGAGAGAAAATCAGTGAAAAAGGTTCCACCTAAACTTATGGAAAGCCCAGGCAAGCAGTATAAACCAGAACTGGGAACATCTCCATAAAACATAACAACACCTGAAGATGTTTATAATTAACAAGATATGTATCGGTTAATGGATTCTTTTAACAGGTTGGCATAGACAAGGCTGTGTCTTTATTCCAATGACAGCCATTTGAAATAGCCAGTGGGCACTCAAAATGCTGTAATTAATAGTGTGATTGTCACATCTAACATGTTTTCCATGCACAATATGTCATGTGTGAGAGAAGCCTTTTCTCTCTAGTGGAGCTCAGCTGTGATCACAAACACTGACAGGTTACATTTCATTTCATTCTATCTGGAAGGCAGAATAAGATGGTCATTACTCTGGCTGTTGTTTGGGGAGCAAGGCAGGGGAACTCTTTGTCCAGTCCTTATAATTTTTTGCTTGACCAGCAGTCAGAATCCTGAGATGAAAATTGTGGTCTGAATTGGGAAGATGTTTATATGGCAGTCAAATATAGGCTTCATTCCTCTGGTCTCTACATATCATTTAAGGGCTATTCCTTTGCCTTGAAAGAGGCAATAGCATTGTACCCTTGCTCAATAGCTGTTTTTGTACAGCAGTATGTGCATGTTCGTTTCTACATTCCTGATCTTGCATGATATACCTCTTGTGGTTTGACTAGTGAGTTATATGTTGCTTTTCCTAAGAAAGTGCTCCATGATGTTAATTGTGATGGAATCACACAAGTGTCTTTTTATATATATATATATATATATATATATATATATATATATATATATATATATATATAAATGCTGCCATCTTGACTGGAATTGTTTGTTTCTTCACTGTCCCTCTTCCTCTTTCCCGAAAATCGATTGAAGCATACATTGTGTCACTGCCTACAAAGTCCTCCATTCTTCACACCAGCTGAATGCTTTGAGCCTCTTCTTCACAGCATAGCATAGCACACAGCACTGCAAGTTGCTAGCAGCCATGATGGAAATGCATAGTTTCATGCTGATGTATTTTGCAGATACAATGCGAATAGTTGCAGTAGATAGCATTTTATTTATTCAACAATCATTTTATTGGTACATCACCACCCATACAAAAGTACTGTAGAAGATTTGGAACTTAGTGAGATAGACAGTGCTATTTCTAAATTCAGTTTGGGACCATTGCTTGCATATGTAGCCCTCCTATTGAAAATACTGTTTGTAACTAATGGCAGAAATGTAAGAATCTACTCCACAGTAGTGGGCAAGAGGCTCCAAATCCCCAGTTCAGGTCTTGCCTATGATGTCACTCAGATCCGGTGCCCTCAAAACTGGGAGATAATAAAACTTACCTTATGGAAGGAGTAGCCAGTATGCTTCCCTCAAAATTGTTGTTGGACACCAGCTGTCATCAGTCCTAGCCAGCATGGCTAGTGGATGGGTGATGGGAGTTGTAGTCTCACAACATCTGGAGGACACAACTGTTGTTTAATGCCTGCTTTCCAGGGTTGTTGTAACAAATGCAACTAGATAATACATGTGAAGTGCTTTCAACACTTGGAGATGCTACATAAATAATATTTTTATTATTATTATTATTATTATTATTATTATTATTATTATTATTATTATTTTAGTGTTCTGCTAGAATTCAATGTTAGTTGCTGTGACTTTTTGAACTTCAAGTGGAGCAAGTAGCACTGGATTAAGCCAATAACACAGGGCTTTAAATTAGAAACTCTTGTTTGAATCCTGGCTTTTTTTTGTACTTGAAAAATGGAAATAGTTCAAATCTGCTTTGCAGGATGCTATTCATTGAACATTCATTCAGCAAATTCTAGCACAGTGTGTATGAATGCCAAAAAGAAAGATTGTTGTGTAAGTGCTACCTCTGGCAGCGTTTACAGTTGGCCTCCATTTCCCACTTCTATGAAATTCTTGATTATCTAAGTTTGTAGACCTTTCTGTCAAGCCCTGTGTCCATGAAGCCATACATAAATAATGTTATAATCTAGCTGACTGATTATCCAGCTGTTTTGGATCTTCTCCAAGCCACCTGAATAAACATCGGTCTCTTCAGTACTCAAATTAGGGGAAAACACTTTTCTTTCTGGGCCGCATTTCTCCCTCTTTCTCCTAAGCCACAGCAGAGAAGAAGCCACTAGGTAGAATTCTGGCTGCAGCTCCCAGTTCACTTGCAAGCTCATTAAGAATATTGGCTCAAGCATGAATGAAATTTTGGAGGGGACATTGATGGAGTGAGGATGAAGTGAGATAAATATTTTTTGCCATTATTCATACTAGGGTTCAGATTGTATCAAGTGGAACACATTTTCCAAGACTCTGGGTCAAAGTAAATGGTACATCAAATGCATGGCTGCATCTGGTAATCTTAATTTATTTATTTAACTTATCTATATTGCAGCTACAGAGGCTTCTGATCCATTTGCAGAACTCCCAACACAGGGGAGGGAAGCTACTATGGGTGAAAATAGCAGCTTCCCTTCCAGGACAATCAAGCAGCTTTAGGTGGTGTCAATTTTCATCAGGAAGATGGCAAGGGCAAAAGGGTTAACATGACACCCTGCCTTCAACACTGCAGTCCCAGTCAGAATCCTCTTGCATGCAACTGCTGTGTTTGCTTTTGAAGATTTAAACATAATGCAAATGTGGTCATGCATTTATTGCGTTGTCTACTTTGGATCTCAGGTGGGTGCCAAAGGGCTGCTCATTCTTTTGCTGCCAACAGGTGTATGTGTGCATATGAATTGGGTTGGAGGATGTTTTTCCTCAAAGCCCTCCTCTCTTTAGGAGTGGTGAAGGAGGGGCGGAACCAGAGGGCTAAATGGGGATCTAGTGCTACAGGATCCTTTCCAAAGCACAGGGAAGCCAGTATGCTTCTTATTGTCCAGAGGGTCCAGGGAATCAAGAATATCCAGAGTGCACAGTCAGCTCTACTCTTAGGCAGAGAGAGACACCTGCCTTAGGCAGCTGTTGCTGGGGGAGGGCGGTGCCAGTGAGGTGCTAGACACCAAAGTTGTGTATGCTACACAGCCTGCCATGGACGCTTTAAGTCAGCTTGCTGTCCTCAGACATGGTGGAGGATGCTATCCTGCAATCAGTGTTGAAGCAAGATGCAGCTGTCAGTCTGGTTAGTTTCTGCATGTATGATGTGTGTGTATGTCAGAGGGGTGTTATTTTATCTGTTGTTTCAAGCAGCAAAATATCTTGAGCCACCCCTACCTGGGTGCCAGAAACTCTTGGGACATGAAGGTGGCATCCCCAGAGTCTTCCTCTCTGGTGACTTCCTTGTGTTAGCTTAAAGCAAACATCAAATGCAGTTTCAAGTAGAAGCATCCTGTTTTTCAGTCTCAAATGATTTATTTATTTTTTAAAAAATGAAAAATAAAAATAGGAGGCTTACTGAGCTCCTGGTGGGTTGTGTTAGTTCTGGCTGGTAACACATTGTATAGGGCTTTGCAGTAAGGTGAGGAGGAAATAGAGGATGAGAGCCAAGAGTGAAAAAGACACATTGAATTGTAGCAGAGAAGCATGTATATGCTTAATGTATCACTAGCAGAATGTTCAGGAGCTGGACACTGAGTCAGGCACAAGCTAAAAAGTGAGCTCAGAGCCTATTCACATTGCTCCAAGCCAGACTTCAAAGCCAAAGTGTCAGAGATACCAGCAAATTAAATTCTGGCTGAAGCCCCATGAGTTTTGCTTGCTGTTCCCTCCTGGCTCTGCCACTTGCTGTTGCTGCCACTGCATCCTCCCCATTTCTGATTCCTTCTCTAGCTGTGGGATGCTTTTCCAGTTTGAAGAGAAGAAGGCAAGATTGAAAGGCTTCTGCCACCATTTGATTTGCTGAGTTCAGGTTGAAAAGTGGGATCCAAATGCTAGAATTATACTTTGAAATCATTCTTTATCTTATGTCTATCTCTGGCCTATTAGGAGACCAAGTTTAGGGGAGCCTGAAAAATCCTGTAAGCAAAAGAGAGAGTTGGAAAAAGCCCAGTAATTGAAATTTTGCAAGGGGTAACAAGCATAGTAATAAAAACAGGCTGCTAAACTCAAAGTATGTAAAATTATGCAAGTTTTCTTATTGCTAGCAGCAATTTTCTTAGCAAAAGGGAATATTGGATGATATTTTTTGGCCTCTTCGGGAAATTCTGGGATGGTGGTAGGTTTTTCAGAACTGAAAGCCTGAGCTATCCTAAACTCAGCTGGCTAAAACATGGTGTTGATAATGCCAAGGTTGCAGGTTCAATCCCAGCTGCACATTCCTGCATAGCAGAGGGTTGCACTAGATGACCCTTCCAACTCTGAAAGCAGAGGCAAACAGAAGACCATAAGAGAAAATATTATGGATAAAGCCTTGCCTTCGCCAGCATTCTGTTTCCTACAGTGGCCAGTTAGGTGCCTATGGGAATCCACAAGCAGGGCAGGAAGGGAATATCCCTCTCCCAGTGTTTAATAGCAATTGGTATTCAGAGGCATGCTGCCTCTGTTCCAACGTCTGCTTAGAAACCTCCAAGGAAGAAGAGTCCACTACCTTTCGAGGGAATCTGTTTCACTGTCAAACAGTTCTTACTCCCAGAAAGTTCTTACTGGTGTTTGGTTGGAATCTCCATTCTTGTAACTTGAAGCCATTAGTTTGGGTCATACCCACCAGTGCAGGAGAAAACAAAACTCTCTCAAAAAAAGAATGAGATTTGGCTGGAGAGTCTTGTTTCTAAGGAACCCATTATGGGTCAGTAATCACAGCATCATTTCCTAAAGACTTGCAGACCAACTGTTTAATTATCTCTTCTAGGACCTTGGTATTGATGTTAAGCTGACAGTAGTTACCTGGGTTCCCCCCTTTTTGTTGGAGGTGGGGGCAACATTTGCCTGCCTCCAGTCTGCAGGACCCTCACCTGTTCTCTAAGAAGTCTCAAAGATTATAGACAAAAGGCTCTGAGATTACATCTCCAATGTTCTTTAGTACCCTTGAGTGCAGCTCGTAGAGTCCTGCATATTTGAATTCATTTAATTCCTGTACAATCTCTTTTCCTATCCTGGGCTGCAGGTCCCTCCTTATGTTGTTTATTCTGTTATTCCCTGGTTGGCACTGCTTTCCTTTTGGGTGAAGATGGAGGAAAAGAAGGTGTTGAGCAGTTCCACATCCACTCTATCACCCATTAGAATTTCTTTGTCTTCTCCACCCAGAGGACCTACTACTTGCTTGTTTTGCCTCTTGCTTTGAACATAGCCGAAGAAACCTCTTTTATTAATTTTAACCTCTCTTGCAAGCCTGAGCTTTGTCCTGCCTGACTTCCCTGCAACTGTTGGCTACTTGTGTATACTTTCCCTTCTTTCTTTCCCATTGCTTCCAATTGCTTCTGTTGCTTCCAATGGGAGGTGTGTATTATGCAACAATGATGAAATAGTTTATATTCATTAATTCAGGGGACTTTGTGGGTATTATCTTTTTATGTGTTATTTTATTTTAAGTGTACACTTACACACCTGCTATAAGTGTGAATGTGACCATCACATGTTTAGTGACAAATGTCTCATGACAGAACACTCGAGAGCTCCCTGTTGAGCATACAGTTGTTGGCAAGCCCAGATTCGCCTTTCATGATGTGTGGAATGGCAATTACCGTATTTTTCACCCCATAGGATGCACCGTCCCATAGGACGCACCTAGTTTTTTTGGGGGGGAATAAAGAAATTTTTTTTATTTCCCCCCCAGGCGCTTGTGGGGCCGGCAGCGGGGAGAAGCGCTCTTCTCCCCGCTGCCAGCCTTCAGACCAGATCCGGGGACAGCGGGAAGGCGCGCTGCACCTCCCTGCTGTCCCCCGAGCTTGCGGGGCTGGCGGCAGGGAGAAGCACGTGTCTCCCCGCCATCAGCCTCCAAACCACATCGGGAGACAGCGAGATGGCGCGCTGCGCCTCCCTGCTGTCCCCCGAGCTTGCGGGGCTAGCGGCAGGGAGAAGCACACGTCTCCCTGCCGTCAGCCTCCAAACCACATCGGGAGACAGCGGGATGGCGCGCTGTGCCTCCCCGCTGTCCCCCGAGCTTGCGGGGCTGGCGGCAGGGAGAAGCAGGCGTCTCCCCACTGTCAGCCTTCAAACCACATCGGGAGACAGCGGGATGACGGCGTTCCATCTCCCCGCTGTCCCCCGAGCTTGTGGGGCTGGCGCTGGGGCTCTCCTGAAGCCTGAAGAGCGAGAGGCTTTCAGCAAAAGCCTGCATTCGCCCCATAGGACGCACACACATTTCCCCTTCATTTTAAGTATTTAACTGTTCTGTCTGGTCTTTTGGAGCATTGGAATTAGACCAGTTTTGTGTTATTTGAGGGCTGAGCTAGATGTTGAACTCAGTTGCATGTCACTTCCCTCTAACTTGGTTCTTGCTTTTTTAAGAAAAAGCAACTGTGCAATGCCGTGTGTTTGTGCATATTTCTGGTGGTGCTGAGGTCTGCTTAATCCCATTTCCATGGTTGCTCATCTTTAAAAGAAAAATAAAATTGGTGGAAATATACATGTCATGTGGTCCTCAGAAACCTTAATTTTAGATTCATGCTCAGTTCATATATACTCTTCTACAGACTACATTCTGGTTTGGCTCCAGAGAAGCTTCCTCCCAGTAGAAGAAGACTCTTCATCCAGCCGAAAAGCTTACTCCATCAGAGGAAGCTTCTCTGGATACAACCCTCTGTTTCATTACCAAATAATGAATGAATTTAATGAGGTTCTTTTTCATCACTTGGCTAGGTTTGGACTTGGGCACAACAGCATTGTTTGAGTTCAACATTAAACAGCACAAGGATAGTTCTTGTTAGTTTAATGCACTGCTTGAGGGCAGAGAGGTTCCCTGCCAGATCAATTATCTATTCTGCTGTAGTAAAAATTAAACATTCAATGAAGTGATGTTTTAGCAGCTGATGAAATACCTCAACTAGTTATCTGCCTAATGCCATTTTGGATAAAGAGAAAGGCAAAACAGCATTCAGTGGAGAAGCAAATTTAATTATTTAAAATATGTGTCGTTCTTTTACCTAAATAATATATGCCAGTTTAAAGCTATATATGTAGCATATAGTATTATGTCCCATGTTTCAATAGCTGGCATGTGCAAGTAAGACTGGGAATAGACTCCTGTCAAAGAACCTGGAGAGCTGCTGTCAGTCCGTGTAGACAGTCTTAATGTAGATAGATCAAGCTTCAAAGAAGGCAACTTACTATATTCCTATATATTCCTTATGGAATTTATTGAGTATTACTGGTCCATAATTTTCTGTTTCTTTTACAGCGAGAAAAATGTGCATGCATTATTCCTGAATGATTTGCAGTTTGTCCCATCAATGACACATTCACCAACTATTATTTTTGTGTGTAAAGATCAAGTGGAACGGCTCCCGATTTGCTGCTTAAGTTATTCAGTGTTGATTGAGCTAGAGTGGGTGGAAATGGAATTCCGTTGACAATTATTAAGAGAGTTATCAGTTTGGCACAGGCTCCAAACAGGATACCAGATGATGCAAACTCTATTAATAGAAGTGTAAAACAGCAAGATACCTGCAGGCCATCTTGTCCAATCTTCTGTGTTTTGAGACAGAGGAATCTCCACATAAATAGGTTCATAGAATCCTGGATAGAGGCAAAGATCCAAAGGACTGCACAGCTAGCTCTGCATTCACGTGGGGACTTTGTACTTAATAGCAACTCCATTGTTACATGGAAAGTGACATTTGAAACTTACGTAAGTTGCGTTTCAAAAGAAATTTGATATGGGCAGCTGCCCTTTTCTTTGGAATTCCTATTCAATTTACATGACGTCATCAAGCCGTTGCAGGCCAGTATTTTCTGAGTTCTTCTTCCGTGTTTTCTCAGACCTGATTTGTAGTTACGTATTTATAATAAAACACAATTGCTGCACTTTCCTGTCCAGTGCTGACAGACAAAGAGTTATTGGGGTTTTTCAGGGAACCAGTGCTCTTAAAAGGAAACACTCATTACAGGTTCCACCCATTTTATTGTTTCCTATTGATATGGGCAGCAGGATTAGTGATAACTTGTCCCTTGAATGACCATTCTGAATAAGGAAGCAGGTGGTGCTGTGGTCTAAACCACTGAGCCTTTTGGGGTTGCCGATAGAAAGTGAGCTCCCAGTGCTCTGTCCCAGCTCCTGCTGGAACTAGCAGTTCAAAAGCACACCAGTGCAAGTAGATAAATAGGTACCATTGCAGCGGGAAGGTAAACAGCATTTCTGTGCACTCTGGCTTCCGTCATGGTGTCCTGTTGTGCCAGAAGTGGTTTAGTTATGCTGGCCACATGACCCGGAAAGCTGTAGACAAACACCGGCTCTCTTGGCCTGAAAGCGAGATGAGTGCTGCACCCCATGGTCGCCTTTGACTGGACTTAACAGTCTAGGAGTCCTTTATCATTCTGAATTGTCTTCTATAAATTTTTGTTTCTATTGAAATGCTTCAGAGGCTTTAATTACAGAATACTTGTCATTACTATTTTTTCTTTTTTATATAATGAAATCAAATAAAGGGGGGGCAGGGAGAGAATGAAAAGAAACCAGCAATTGAAATTAATTTCATCACTATTTTCCAGCAGGAACCAACATGAGGTGCTAAAATGGCAAAAATGGCAAGCTATGAACTTTATGTCCTGGAGGACTTTGGCTGAAGGATCTTGGCCATTGGGAAGGACATTGCTGGATAATATAGTACTTTATAACATTAAAGTGTTAACTGAAACCTCCATCTAATTGTCAAAGAAGCAATTGCAGTTGGCGTGTTTGGTGTTCAAAGAAAACAAAAAGGTGTTAATAGAACCCCTCAGTGCACAAGACCAAGCCTTTGTAAATACAGTGTTACCTCGGGTTACATATGCTTCAGGTTACAGATGCTTCAGGTTACAGACTCCGCTAACCCAGAAATAGTGCTTCAGGTTAAGAACTTTGCTTCAGGATGAGAACAGAAATCGTGCTCCGGCGGTGTGGCGGCAGCAGGAGGCCCCATTAGCTAAAGTGCTGCTTCAGGTTAAAAACAGTTTCAGGTTAAGTACGGACCTCCGGAACAAATTAAGTACTTAACCCGAGGTACCACTGTACTTAAAAGAGCCTCATGATAACAGCCAGGTATGCCATGCCAAAAATGTCAGCGGGACCAAGTATGAGATTCATAAAACAATCCCAGGGAGATAAAGTTAACTGTACCTCAAGTTACAATGGAGGACAAAACCCAGCACAAAATTTAATTTCAATTCTTAATATTTTGCACCATGTGAAAATAAAACTTAATTTGAGGCTACATTGGCTGACATCTCGAAAATTATAAGTGTAATGGTTCTGTGACTTTCTGTCTTTCTATCACATTTGCTCAAGCAGCCTTGCAAACTGTAATGAATAAAAACTACAGGCATATTGTAAGTCTTCTGCTTGAAATAGAAATATTTATGCACTTAAAGTGCTTCCTTTTTTCCATGCCCATTCAGGAATAATTCCTGCCATGCTCAGATGGGCATGCTGTTAGATAAGTGTTTGTAGATTGGACTGCAATCTTAGACTAGTAAATACTATCATTTCTATGATTTCTTTTGAATTTGAATTTTTAAAAAATGAATTCTCTACAAGACTTTGTGGAGTAGCATGGAGAGACTGAAATGTCCATGGTGGTTGGGGCAAAAAGCCATATATATTAGGAAGGAAAGGGTAGAAATTAATAATATCAGGGCTGAGGATGGAAGTTAGTGAGGATAAGAGGAATTAATTAGGAAGGGCAAAGGGATGGAAATAAAGATAATGGATAATGGCAAGAAATTTTGGGTTTTGCTATGATCCGCTTCTCTGTTTCAACCACACCCACTTTTGCACTTCAGTTACACCTACTTTGGCACATGGTCTCCAGAAGGCTGCCATTGGTCAATATTACTCTGCTGTAAACTGTTGTAGGCAAAGGCATATCCATTGTCTGTAGTTAGAAAGCCCATTCCTTAGATAAAGCATAATTTCAAAGTTGTAGGTGGTAACATAATCACTTCTGTCATTATATGGGAAATGCTTAATGACAGGAACTACAAAACTAGTTATCTACAAAAATGTGGTTTGAATAAACTGGGATCACTTTTAATAGCTTACAGGTTCAGAATTAAACAATTTTATATTTATCCAGATACCGTTCTTGATTTCAGTGTTCTGAAATCAAGGCAGTAGGATGAGAATACAGCATTGCTTTTATATCTACTTGTTTATGCATTAGAGTAGCAGGTGGGAAAACACTCAGTAACTTCATGATTACCCTGACCAGATTAATTTTTCATAGGGGACCACACTTCCCCTCATTTGTCTCCATTTTCCACATGAATGGGTATAGATTTTTGCCCCCATTGTGTATTCAGTTTATGGGAGTATGAAAGCATTGTTATTTTGTTTAGACAATATCACTTGTTTCATTTTCCCCTTTTAAACATATTTAGCATTTTCCCCATTAGGCATGAAAAAGCTGCCATTTTCTTGGCAACAGAATGGTATAAATTCTGTTCTTATTAACATCATGGTGCAACAAATGGAATTATTCTAACCATATTATGTGGGTGAAATATTCCTATGCATTTCATACAAGTTCATGTGTTTAGCTGTAAGGTCAGTGCTAATACCAAGGCACATGGCACAACCAGCCAGTTTCTGCTTTTGCACCACAAACACTTACATTCCCTTCTAGGTAACCACAAATCCCTTAATTGCATGTCATCCCAAATGTCCCCAGCAAATATATTGGCTTCTGCATGTTCACACCCCTTTCCTTCCTAAACCACCACGGTCCCTAGACCTATGCAAACCCAGCCTCTTCCTTATCTCTGTTGTCATTGCTGCAATGATGCCCCCTCACCCTTTGATGGCTGACAGATTCTACTCTTTTGTCTCCTTTTCTCACTCTGGAAGCAGAGGGCCAGCAGAGACAGGGGATGGGGAAGCCTTACAGAATCTTCACTTCCCAAGTTTTGTTTCCTCTGTGGCTATTTGTAGGCCCCATTGTGAAATTTCCATTGTTGGTTTTCCAGCTAACAAAATGCTAGATACAGTGGTACCTCTAGTTATGAACTTAATTCGTTCTGGAGGTCCGTTCTTAACATGAAACTGTTCTTAACTAGAGGCGGGCTTTCGCTAATGGGGCCTCTTGCTGCCGCTGTGCCACCGGCGCAGGATTTCCGTTCTATTCCTAGGGCAAAGTTCTCAACTCAAGGTAACTCTTCCAGGTTAGTGGAGTTTGTAACCTGAAGTGTTTGTAACTCGAGGTACCACTGTACTGTCATATACCACAATGGTACTCTGTGGAAGCAACAGTTCTCTGTTCAAATGCCTCTACCTAAAAGTTCCATTGCCATACAGATGAGAGAGAACTTGAATGGTTATGAAACACAAAAGTTAATGGGTTGTCAATAATTGAACTCAACGTATTACATTCATGCAATCCCCACAGAAATGAACTGAGATGTTTCTGTGTGCACTTCATATGCTCCAACAACAACAACAAATGTTGCATAATTGTAATGTCTTGCAGAAAACTTATTTTACCTTGTATCCACCTCATATTGGATGTTGTTTTAAATGTGTATGTGTAACACATGGTTGGGCTGAGGAGGGGGTTCCAGGTTCATGGGCCTTCCAGCACCTCCATGCAGAGCCAACAGTACAATCCAGGGTGCCTGTATTAAAACATCCATGTCAGAAGGACCCACTCCCATTCACCCCCCCCTTTTTTGCAGCAGATAGACCATGTGGGCAGGGCATATGTTACCTGGATGCTGGCACCATGCATGAACCAGCCTTCATTTCTCTCTGTGTATTGTTCCTCTGTGTCCCTCACCTGATCTACCTTACAATCAGATTAGAACATTTTTTCTTTGAGTAGAAGAAATCATCAACACATGGTTTTCATTCTTAGAATTCTGCAACACAGACTTGTACAAAATAATGTCTCCATTCCATTAACAACACTCTGCCCCAATGATTCTGTGCTTAGAATTTAGAGAGAGAGGTGGTGTCTTTTTCCAATAGGGAAGTAGATACTCCTGATGCCCAATTTCACATTAAAGTTATTCCATTTGATAAGCTGTCATCTGGTATTGAATGATATGACTCTATCACAGCTCAGTTCATAGAAGTAAATAGGCTCATTAATCACTTGTTCCTAAACTCTCCATGCTTTGTTGAGATATGGACAAACAAGAATCTATTTGTAAAATGCTGTGAAATTTTGAAGATTGCATATAAAATTTGGAACATTACTTTGTTTTATAGCCTTTTGCAGAATGGTACATTTTGCATGCAAACAAATAAAGAATTTCAATACCATCTCTAGATGCCTGAGAAGCTAGTGGATCAAATGAATGAAGACTAGGGCTGAAATGTTTTTATAATTAGACTGCCAGTAACCAGATTTGATGCCGGGCTACTACAGACCCCAAACCTACTAAGGTATGGGAGAAGGACCCTGCAAAATATTACAACTATTGCAAATAGCGCTAATTTAAAGAAGCGCTCATTAGCTGCTTGCTCTTAACACTGTTCATATATGAAGGGTTAAATGATCCATAAATTGGATTTAAACATCCCTATTTTTTACTGGCTTAAATAAAGGTAAAGGGACCCCTGACTGTTAGGTCCAGTCGCGAACAACTCTGGGGTTGCGGCGCTCATCTCGCTTTTCTGGCCGAAGGAGTCAGCGTACAGCTTCTGGGTCGTATGACCAGCATGACTCAGCCATTTCTGGCGAACCAGAGCAGCGCACGGAAACATCATTTGCCTTCCCGCCGGAGCGGTACCTATTTATCCACTTGCACTTTGACGTGCTTTTGAACTGCTAGGTTGGCAGGAGCAGGGACTGAGCAATGGGAGCTCACCCTGTCGCGGGGATTCGAACCACCGACCTTCTGATTGGCAAGTCCTAGGCTCTGGAAGGCACCTCTGAGATCGTGTAGTCCAACCCCTTGGCAGTGCAAGGAATTCACCCTGTTTGGTAACTATCCCCCTCTCTCCTTAAAAACCTCTTAAAGAAGGACTTAAGCACCTTTACTGGTTTGATCCTTCAATTAGAGATACCCAGAAT
This sequence comes from Podarcis raffonei, assembly GCF_027172205.1. Lineage (NCBI taxonomy): Eukaryota > Metazoa > Chordata > Lepidosauria > Squamata > Lacertidae > Podarcis > Podarcis raffonei. The sequence goes on from NC_070610.1 coordinate 33,513,249, forward strand.
CCTAAATCTGTGTTGGTTGTTGTTGTTATTTTGTTGTTTAGTCGTGTCCGACTCTTCGTGACCCCATGGACCAAAGCACTGTGTTATCCCACTGTTACTGTCTAACCTAGCCTCTATGGTAGCTGCTGCTGCTGCTGCTGCTGCTGCTGCTGCTGCTTCTTCTTCTTCTTCTTCTTCTTCTTCTTCTTCTTCTTCTTCTTCTAAAATAGGGATATGAACTATCTTGCATAACATATCTTGCATTACCTATTATATGGAGATCTAAATATGGATATTATTGTTCCTCCTTTCACTAGTTTTTGTAATATTTTTAAAACAAAAGAATGCTCATTTCTTCCATAATCTGTGTTGAGTTTATGGAACTGTTTTGCTAGTCAGTAGTTATATGATTAGAACTGAATAGCAAGCAAGCCCTTTAGGTCAGCTGCATTTTTTAATTTATTATTATTATTATTATTATTATTATTATTATTATTATTATTAGGTCAATCAGGATAGATCTTTCTCTCCCATCCCAGTCATTAAAAAATAAAGGCACCAGAGAAGCTGCTGTGGACATTTGGAGTATTATTTCCCAGACCTTTTTACTTGTTTGGATGCAGGGTGTTCCCCCCACCCTCTGTTAAACAGCTGTGCACTACTATCTGCCATCTGCATTGCCTGTGTTTCCAACATATCACCTTCCATTATTGCCGCACATCCTCCCCCTTTCTCAAATCTCGTATAATTGTAACCATTGTCTGCATCATTGCTTTCAGGCTTATACTAACAAAGAAATCTGCCTTATTTACACATTACTAATGCGTGTGCATCAAATCTGTAAAAACACACACACATATATAATGTAAAATCTACCTCTGCTTAACCATCAAGAATCTCTAACCAATCAGATCCACACCGTATATTTAAAATACGGTACATCTAACACACATTTAAAGCACATGACTCACCCTAAGAATATTGGGGAGTGTAGTTTCCCCTCTCACAGATCTGCAAGTCCCAGCACCCTTAACAAACCACAGTCCCCAGAATTCTATGGGGGAAGTTACATGCTTTAAATGTGCATCGGATGTGCTTTAAATGTATGAGGTGGGTCTTCCCCAAATCCCACATGGACATTGCAAGAGAGACAGGACAGTGTGGACAGGACACCATAGGTGCCAACTCCCTGGGGCCCTGGGTGGCTGAGCACCCACAAAATTCCCCATGAAAGGGCTGGGCACCCACGGTTGTGGGGCCAAGCTGGCACTCCTGCAGGACACTGATGACGGTGGGCAACATATGAATGCAGGATGCATTTAACTCATCACGGCCTTTTCCCTAGAAGCCCCACCAATCAATGAATAATGTATCAGTGAGTCATCGCATGAGGACTGTGTGAGGCTGCATAGCCTGTGGGTAGGGGAGAGGACCTTGCCCAGGATTTTAATGTGGCTTGTGTGTTAGCCACACAGAGGTGAGATATAACTTTAGTATTTGATTTAACAGCATCTCTCTTTCTGAGTTGTACACCTTGCTTTTGGTTTATTTACCCTCTGTGTTCCTGCCCTCATAATATTTCATCATTACGGCATGGCCTTATCTCTTGCCAGGACAGTCCTACCTTTCAATAGCAGCCACTATAGCAGCATGGTATTGCTCACCTGCATCCCCAGTGGTGTGCATCACTACCAGTTATTGAGAAGAGGAGGGGCAAAGTAGTGGGGAGTCTCATCCACACTGCCCTGCTGGCCACTAATGCTATATTTAGACAGCCAACTCAGGCAGCACTGTATGTACCACATTGATATGGCCCACACCCCCAAAGCTAGCCTGCTGCTCTGAAGTGTAGCAGGAGCTGTTTCGTCACCAGCGTTGAAGTACGACTCAAGTGCTAATCTAAGAGACGTTTGTACAAGGAATGGATTTGTGCACCATCTTGCCCTTCACCTCATGCAGCAAAATTCCCTGGCCCAACCCTGCCTGTAGTTGTTAAACAGGGCATATTTATTTCCTCATATTATCTGTAGGCATTGCAACTCAAAAAGATCACAATCTTGCCATTATTGGTCTTTCATACCTTGGCAAGGGGGCAAAGGAATAAGGTGCTGCTGTAGACCAAGATTGCTTGGCTTTACTGCCAAAGAGATAATTTTACAAGCCTGTTTTCTGGTCCTTCTGGGACAATGAATTGTGCAATGGCCCGGATGTAACAAGAAAGAGAAGTATCCCAGTCATTAATATAAATGACAGAAAAGATTCTTAACATCTTAGACGACTAGTTTTTTTTTTGCGGGGGCGGGGGGGGGTCAGATCAGTAACTTTTAGGTAATTCAGTTTAGCACATTAAAGTTTATCTTAAAATAGAGTGAAAACTAATAACTTGGTTCTTCGGACTAGTGCAATAAAGCTTCCTGAAATTGGAGAGTCATAAATTCAATAATAAATTAACCCAGCAAATGGGACAAGACACACTTACATGCAGCTAATATAATGGAACCACCTCTCCATAAACACAGAAGCAAGCTATTGTTTCTCTCTTGAGGCTTATTAAATGCGCACATTGTTGTGTGTGTATGAGCGCATTTTAGGTAGCATCTTTGTAAAGGAATCACATAAAAAAAGCATCTTTGTAAAGGAATCACATAAAAAAGCTTCCAATCTCTCTCCCCACTGCCCATGGTCATCTAGCTTTTAAATACTATATCTGGAATTGCACAAGAGCTACTTTGTTTGAAACCCGCTCCTTCTTTAGCTCTAGTCACACATTCAAAGAATGTCAGTAGACATGATGAAGACTGCAGTGTAAGGCTGCAATCCTATGCACACTTACAGCTGGCTGGCTGAAGGAAAGGCTGTGCCACTGGGAATAACCATGCACCTGAATGGCTAAAGGGGTTGCACATGATTCTGCCCAAACTTTATAGCCCTTTCAGTGCATTCCTGAGGGACCCCCCAATAGGAAAAGGTATAATCAAGGAGGGAAAGGAGAACACACACACAGAAAGAGGAGGCGCAAAGCTGTCCAGCCCCAAGCCATGCAATATTTACTGGAAGGATTTTTCAATTTTCTATTTAAAATATGATTTCACCCTGATTAATGTGATTGGCTGTGCTGTCCAGAGATGATTGGTCAGTTCTGGAGATGGTGTGGAGTCTCTAAATTAGAGGTGTTATATTGAATACGAATTTGGAGGACAGGCAAAAACTGGACTATAGCAGTGGTGGTTTGTGAGTTTCAGAAAGGTCATAGGACAGGCAGTGCTAACCCTGTTGTATATGGGGAGCGCCCCACAATGCCATGTATTCTTTGAATGTCTGAATAAGGCTCTTGACTGTGAATAAAATCTGGCACTTGTCAGCAGTTGTAAAAGCAGTCATTGGATCTTCCCCATACGTCACATTAAGATGTGACATGTTAGGGAGCATGTATAGGACCAGTGCAACAACTAGTGTTTAAACTTTAAGCTCTCCACCACAAAGAAATATTAGACAGTAACGGCTACAAATGCTTATATCACAACCAACCAGGCCTGGATAGAATTCTCAAGCGGGGGAAAAAGCTACATGTTGTAGCATTCTCTAAAAATGGATAATCTAAAAAAGCACATTTCCCTAATCTAATCCTCTGCTCCTCCATTGTTATCCTGTGGCGGATGACAAAAAAAGGCTTTTAAAAAGTACTATTTGTTGATTTGTACACAAACATGAGTGTGCTAAAGCTATTTGAGACCCCAGGTTGTAAAGAGTTACTTTGGCTGCCTGTCGTTTGGGCAACAGAGCACAAATGCCCTAATTCCACTATTCATGAGGTTAAGTTCAAACTTGGGCTAAGCAAATTGACTGACATGCTGATATCACAGAGCATGCCCCATCCCTCCCCCACCCCACTTCATGTGTGGGAGAAGAACAAGCAGTTTATAGCAGAGCCATCTGCTGGAGCTGTGACCATTCTTTGGCAGATCTCTGTAGTCTTTGAGCCTGCAACTGATCAGGCTGCCTGAATGACTGTTGTCACTAAGAATTAAGCAATTAGGTTGCATTTCTGTTCTACTAAGGCTTCATAAATATTAAAAGAGAACTGGGGATGGCATATATTTTAATCCTCATGTACTAAGCCTCTGCAACCTTTGAACCCTCTCTGTGAACACAACTAGCCCCCGGCAATGCTTTTTAGATGCTTTCTTGCAGATTTATCTCGAACTGTAGTTGGAGTCAGATAGCAAGACAGCTTTCCAACAGGAGTCAAGTTAAAGTGAGCTGAAAAACAATGCACTGTTTATTTTGCTAAATGCGCAATAACAGAAATAACCCAAATAGAAAATTTGTTAAACCAAAGTAGCTGGGTTTAAGTCTCTTTCTGTCTGTATTTGAAATTATTAGGATTAAATATGTTAAAACCTAGCTTTGTTTAGTAAAACTAAATCATAGATTAGGCTGGGAACAATTGCATAGCCATCTATATTTCACATTTTCATTCATTTTAATTGCATTTCTTTAGGTCATCAAATTTTTCTAATAACAATTGCTTTCCCACTATGCCTGATACTGCAATTGTAAAAATAAATAAATACAGTACCGATATGATTGTTTATCATGTTATTAATGAAACATGTAATTAGTTGCTTAGTGTTAACAATATGTTGTTGACCAAGGGAACGTGGCTTCAGCTAGGTGCAAGTGAGGCAGGCAGATGGACCAGTAACCAAGGGGGAAAACGGTTCAACTTGAACCTGAATTCAGATCCCTGCTTGGCCATGAATTGGATCTGGTGGCTTTGGGTACACCTTTGCTTTTTCTATTTCCTGCCTGTGAAATATGTATAGCAGTAAAACTTACTGAGTTGCTATGGAAACAAACTCAAGCCGGTAGAGCACATTCCACATTAAGAGTGCTCAATAAATGATTAGTAACATAATAGCTTGATAACAGGTAGTACATCTGTACAGATTTATCAGTGGAGAAAGGAGAAGCAAAACAAGGAAGAAGGACAATAGGAATGAGAGCAAAGTCACAGCTGTTGTGGCTTTCTTGGTCGGTCAAGCATCAGTTCAAATACAAGTTAGTATTGTTTAATGCCACCCCAGTCTCCAAGCGGTGTGAGATTCCAGGGGTTCCAGGTACTTACCCATGTTTCCTTTAGGAAATGAGGCACAGCGAAGACTGTGATGTCTATGATATATGGTTTATTTACACATATGTTCAACCTGAGCCTACAATGGAGGGGGGGCAAGCACCCCAAGAGGATCTTGTTTCTCCCATAGCTGCAACCTGGGGTTTAAATAAAAATAATACAACGTGCTCTGCCTCTCTGTCCAGTTTGCTGCCTTTACCAACCTGCAACCTTTCCCCCTTTAAATCACATCACATCCAACCCCTTCTTAACAAACTCTGAGCTGGAGGAAGGACCCCACCCCTTTGCCATCAGGCACAGAGCCCCCTCTCCTTGGCTTTCTCAATAGGTTATTACCTTTCCTTTGTTTTCTTAATGGCTCATCTCACAGGCGATTGCCTCATCAGGAAACTGGCTGAGCTCATATTTTAACCCTTGCTGGATCCAGGGGCTCAGGAGGCTTGTTTAAATTCTAGCACTTACCAGATCTAGGAATTTAAGGGAGCCTGGCACCCCCAAACTCATAACAGTATTTTATTTGGCCTCAATGTGCACTCTTGATTACAATGAACTGCGTTTGTCATTTTAATTCACTTTCAGCCATTTTGGAAATCATTTTGGGCCTTCTCACAATCCTGGTTTGTTTTTGCCATCCCAAGGAATTTTGTGTCAGCAGCAAAGTTGGCCTCCTTACAGTTTACCCCTAGCTTGAGAAACCTGATGGAGTGTCTTGTTTAGTATGCCCCTTCCCAGGCCCTGAAATCAATACGGGAGGCTTTGGTAGTCGTGCTGCCAATGGTTTGGTACTTTGAAACTGAGTGTGCTGATAGTTAACAGAATATAACAGATTTCAATTTTTCAGATGTTTAGATTTTTATTGTATTTTTATACTGCCCTGCAATCTCTGGAGGGAGGGTGATGTAGTAGTAGTAGTAGTAAATAATGATGTTGATAATTTTCACTCTCATCCCTTTGGGATGATTCATCCTGAACTGAATGCTCCTCAGCTCTTGTTGGCTTTCTTCCAGGGATCACTTTAACTGCTGTTCTGCTACCTTCTTGATTTTAAGCACCCGCAATCTAATTCTACTCTGGTTCAAGTGGAGTCTGACCCTTTTGTCCAGGCTCAGTTTGTTCTGAAGCTCTTCCTCCCAACAGCACTCTCCCAGCCAAGTACTAGGGCTCCTCAGCTTTGCCTACCTGTCTAGAGTATTGAACTGTAGTCATCTGTTTTGTCTGTTTTTAATACAGAATTTTTGTAGCCTGCCCTGGAACCTGCTGGTACAGGGCGGGTAATGAATATAAGAACAACAACAGCAAAACAGAGAGAGAGAGCTAACCATAAATCACCTGTCTTTAAACCTTCTACTTCGCAATCTAAAGTTTGCTTCCAGGACTGCAAGACTACATCTCTTCATGTCTTTGGTGCCAACATGCACCACAACCCCTGACTCCTGCCCAGATTAATCTATTAGGCTATCTAGATGATGCATGATGACCCACAACTTCCACACAAGCAGTCGCCATGCCCATCACAAATCTAGCTATGTCCCTTATTATCAAATCAACTACTACCAGGAAATCCCCTGGGATTATCCTCAGCATGAGAGAACATCTCTTTGCCCCTTTCTCCAAGGACGGAGTCCTTTCTAATTGATCATTTGCTTCTTCCTCTTTTCAGAGAGTGACACCCTCTTTGCCCATTTCCCTCCTTCTCTATGAAAACAGAGGAGCTTTCACCCTAGGAGTGTGATGATGCTAACATGTCCATGAAGGCCTGATCCCCCAACCTCTCTGACTCTCTCAGAATCTGCAGGACAACTAGATTGCCATCAGAGAAGTGAACTTGTCCTCTCAGAACATGTTCCCCCAGGAACTCATTGTATTGTGCACACTTCCAGGAATTCTACCTAGCAGACACATGTGGAGAGCCACCAGACGTCTGCTTGTGTTCCGCTTGCATCACTTTTATTGTTGTTCATTGAGCTGCTTTATTTGGATTTGCTAAGTAAAACAAAAATCCTATAATCTGATTGTGTTGTTGGTTTGTGTGATAGTGTTTTTGTAATCTAAAATTTATTTGCATTATTTGCCCTGAAATCTGTTTTGGATTATGGGTGATTTATCTGTTTTTAAAATAAATAAAAGCAAATAATGCTGCACCTTCCACATGGGTGCATCTTTAAAACATATTACCTAGCCTCTTGTGCTGATTTAACAACACTCATGCTAATTGTTTCCAATTTTGGGAATATTCATATTGGAATTCACTTTTATATTTAGTTTTACATATTGCTCAGTTTCCTTCATTGTCCACCAACAAATACATTACAGACAAGTGAGAGATTCATCTCACATGTTAATGCTTTGCACTTTAATTGATTTCTGCCAGTGGCTATGTTCTTCGACCTGTATGCTACATTTTCCTGGGCATGACACACCTTTTCCACCTGGGTTTTAATCAAAGTAATTTAATGTCTATTTTTTTCCCCACCTACCAGGAGAAAGTGATGATGAGGCAGAGTGCTACTTAATTCATTTTGCTACCACAAGTTCCTTAGAATTTTAATTGGTTGATTTCCTGGTTGAGTGATCCTGCAGTAAGAACTATGTTCATTGAAAAGAATGATTGGACAAAAATAAAATAAAATAACTTTCTTTTCTACCATCTCTTTTCGTATTTGTAAGAGTTCAGCTTTTGCCACCTAATAATTCACAGAGATTGGGAATATCAGTGATAGTTACTAATAACCTTTTATATAGCATAGGAATGCCTGGTCAGACTATTTGTTCATCTTGCTTTTCAGGGACTCTGGCAGAGACAGGTCTTTCCCATCACCTATTATTGGAGCCTTTTTGACCAGAGGTGCCACAGACTGAGTTTGTGAACTTCATATGCATTAAGACAGTTATCCTTATCACACTTTGGTAAGGGTTGATAATCCTGACCTATCTTGCAGCTGAGAGATAGTGCTTTGCCTACAGCAACCCACTGAGTTCACAGCTGAGGTTGGAATTGGACTGGTGATTCTAAGCTCATACTCTTAACCACTATACCACACTGACTGCTCTGTGTATAATTGCATATAATGTGTGAAATATATCTTTCTGGATTGGTAGGAGGTATCGCCAGGGTTTCTGATGATATGGCTGTGCGTCAAAACAGTGATATGTTAATATATTTTATTCATATGATTGTGGGATTGGCTTTATGCCAGTGTCGAGTTCATGTTCCACTATGATGTTTTTCAGCTGAATTATTTATATCAGAACAATCCATCTGCAGATGTTAACAATGGAAGTGTAGGAAAGCACATTGATGCTGAAGAGGTTGTTAAATGAAAAGTAGAGAGTGCTTCAGCTTGAAAAATCTCCTTTGCTCTTATTTGTTTCAGAACACTGTAGAAAACAGTTGTTATAATTATCCATAGTGCTCATTTAGTTTTTTCTTACCAGGCATGAAGACACAGTGTCTGTGATTTCATTTCTGCAGTGCTCATCCTCACAGCTACATTGTGCAAAACTGAAACATTCAATGTGTATCTTCAACTACTGTTTTCATGGAGGAAAATTTGTGTCGATTAGATATTTCCTTTTGTTCAAATGTATATTAAAATATATTAAATATTTCCAAATTTCAAGCCATAATGGCCACATAAATACTACAAAATTTGAGTTGTGGGATGGGTTTTTTGAGCGCTACCAAAAAAGCACACAGGGCAGAGATCATCATTTGATTATTTTTTTAAAAAGCTGTTTAAGAGCAACTATTACATTTGAAGGATTAGAAGGCATTACCGCTAACTCTGTTTATAGTGTTTTGCCTTGTGAAACTGATTTAAGATTTTGGTTCCAGACATTTTATAGTTCAGTCTCTGGGATTTAATCTCAATAATGTGTTACACTTGCTATTGTCCCAGTGAATTTGTTGACAGACAGTAATTGGGTCACTGCATTGAAATACCAAGTGTAGGCTTAGAATTCTCTTTGCTGGTTGGCATGACAACCATAGTGGTCGATTAAACATGCGCAGAGAGGAGTCAGCAGCCTGTGGTTCTCAGATACTGCAAAAGAGAGGGTAGAAATGTTAAAGAATGTTCCTTTAAAGAATACATAGGCAGAGAATTCCAGTGGCATCTGTTGTTTGTTAAAAAAAAAAAAAGGGACGGGGGGGGGAGATTGTGCAAACTGAAACGAGACAGAAAGACAATTAAAGCCTGACAATGTTTCATTGAATCTGAAACTTAAAGCACCCCCCAATGAATAATGAATTGTCGCAAAAAGAAAATTAAAATCATTTGACAAAGTCAATGTCTGCAGGGGAAAGAAAATTTCTTATGCTCTGCTGAGTGCAGTTCAAAACCAAGTTATGAAACAAACAGAAATGACCAATCTCCATGCAGATCAACTCTACTGCATGTAGATGTCATTGGGTCAGTATGTTTACACCGATGTGAATTGTTTGCAATGCACTTCAAAGGTAATATTGCCTTCGTAGCAGTTTCAATACCACATCTACACTTACTGCAGTGTCCAGTGAGGTGTCCAGTGTGGCATTTGCTGCAACTTCTTTGGATCAGTTTTGCCTGAGGCGGCCTGATGTCATAGGCAGGGTCCTTGTGACAACATGGCCAGCTATGTATCTCCCCAAGTGGGTCTAGGATCAATGCATCTTTGTGGGCGGTGATCCAGTCACTCCCACTCACTACCACCTGGTCACAATTAACCCTCCCCCTTTAGGGAAAGTGATTTAAGAGGCTATCAGGAGAAGGCCAGGGTGAATATGATCCTGTTATTCTTACATGATATCTCAACAGCTTTTTAGGATGGGTATTGGTGAAGGCATTGTTTCCCAGTGGTTCTGATCCTATTTCCAGGTTAGGTTCCAGAGAATAGAATTGGGTGATTGTCTCCTTATCAGTGGGGTGCCTTAGAGTACCATCTTGTCCCCAATGCCATTTGACATCTACACGAAGCCATTGAGAACAGTCATTAAGAGATTTGGGGTGAGGTCATCAATACACTGATGATGCCCAGCTCTACTTCTCTGTAGCATCTGAATTGGGATAGGCCATGTAGGCGCTAGACTTGGACCTGAAGTTGGTGGTGGGCTGGAAGAGGGCCAATAAACTGACTCTGAATCCTGACAAGATGGCGATTCTGTGGATTAGATGGTTCCTGAGTCTTGATAATTGGTCAATTGCCTGCTTTGGATGGGGCTGTACCCCCTCTGAAAGAGCAGGTTTGTAGTCCGGGGGTGTTCCTTGACCCATCTTTGTCTCTGGAATATCAGGTGACTTCAGCAACTTGGAGTGTCTTCTATCAGCTTAGGCTGGTATGAGAATTACAGGCATTTATGGACCTGGATCACCTGACCACTGTCATCCATGCACAGGTAGCCTGAAGGATGAATGACTGCAATGCACTCTATGTCCTTGAGGTTGGTTTGGAAGCTGCAGCAGGTGCAAAATGTAGCAGCTCAGCTGCTTCCTGGGGAAGTATATTGCTAACACTTCACCTCCCTGTTGAAATAATTGTGTTGGCTGCCAGTTAGCTACCAGGCTAAGGGGCTGTTTTTGGTGCATGCAGTTTGGGACCAGGATACCCGAAAGATTGTTTCACCCCTTATGTACCCAGTCAATCTCTGGGAAGGTGTGGGCCTCTTCTCATGATTTCTGTTTTGTGCAATACGGAATTGGGGGCCTTTAGTGTTCTACACACAAACACCCCGTGTGTTATGAAAAAGAGCACTCTGTTTTTCAGAGGTAGGCATTGTATCAGACAAGACTCAGGGACAGGCACAAGCAACTTGATATCTTGCTTGGGATAGCCACATTTTAAGGGGCATCAGTAAAACATGCAGTCAGAGATGCATATTAGAATCCTTTGCGGTGTCAGAGAAGATGCCAAGCATACCTTGCCTCTGCAACGTATCTAGTGGTAATGGGACACACCTTGGATTCCTTAACACAACTGGTTGGGGCAGCCCCACGGTTTTGGGACAACCCTGACTAGAATCATGGGTGCTAATGTGGTGTAGTGCTTAGAGTAAGGTTACCAGATGTCCCCGTTTCCTGGGGACAGTCCCCGGATTTACAAATAAATCCCCTGACAAAATCCATCTATTTAGTAGGAAGTTGAAAAGTGTTCCCGGATTCATTGAAAAAAATCTGGTAACCTTCGCTTAGAGAGCTGTACTGGGACCTGGGATACCAGTGTTCACATCCCCATTGGCCATGAAGTTCAGTGGGTGATAACATGACAAAGGGGAAAACCATTTATGCCACCTTGAGCTCATTTGAGGAAAATGTAATAACAACTAACTAAAACAAATTTCTAGTATGTTAGGTTTCTTTCTTCACTGGTCATGTATGAAAACAGGTCTATCATTTCCTTAGTTATTTAAAAATGTAAATGTACTTGGGTTTTTGCAATAAGTATACAGAGGAGAAATAACAAATGGTTTTGTATCTCTCATTCAAGCATCATGATGTCATAGTTTAATATATCTGCCTGTGGATTGGCTCACACTGATGAAAGCAGACAACAGTGCTAACAAATGAGTTAAATTGCTATTATGGGTCTTTAATAAAAAGAAACCATGTGGTTAATGAGAGAACTGGCTCTTTCCAGATTAGCTATTTACCTCTGTTGTTAACATTGTAAGATAATATAATAAATGTAGCACGTTGCACCTTGTATACAGTGATTTGGTGCCTGTTTTGGTTCAGCAACTGATAGTGTAGCAGAGTAAAGATGCAAGACTAGCTCATGGGACTGCTACTTATCTGCATAGTTTGCAACAACATAAACCAATATGAGTGCAGATGAAAGTTTTTATGTAGAATAAAATGGAAATCTGTGAACAGGCAGAAGATCTCTGTGCCAGTCTTTCCCCTACTCCAAAACAAACAAGCAACACAATGTGAGTATAAGATACTGCAGTTAATTAAATTGTTAAATGTGACCTCTTCTGCTTTGAATAGTGTGCGCGGATAAGGAAATTTGGCCATATGCTGGTGGTTACATGTACACCCTGAGGTCATTCCTTGGTATGAATTGTTAGTAACTCAAGTAATCTGAGCTGACTTCTATATTGACATGAAGTGGTGTAATTCAGACCAGACTCAAAAATTTGTTACATTGTGGGGATTATTATGTATTGTATCCCCTGCAGAATTTTGCAGTAAACTGCAAATAATGCTTAAAATAAAGAATGTTTCCCAATATATTGAGGAAACACAAAATGGTCTTGCAGAAATCTCATTTAAATAGCAACAGTAATTTGAACCTATTTTATATATGCACTGCATCCACAGGATCTAGTTTGCTTAGAAGTACTCTTGAGATTTGCTTTGTAATTTAAGAGGTCATTTTACAAATGCTTCAAAACACAGCACTGTTCATTTATCTTCCATGTGTTGCTTTTTCAGTTAGCAAAGAGTATCAGTGAGCAAGAAGAAGAAATGCTATATCAATATGTTTGTGCCTATACGGTTCTACCATTTTGATGTTCTCTTATATTATAATTTCCATGCAGTAGCATAAAGGGGTTGACTTGAAACCAGACTACTTAGTATTCCAGTGGTGTTTACCATTAGATTGCAGCTTTGAATGGAGTTTTACCAGAATATAGTTTCAGACATATTTTTATTAAATATTATTAGGAAAGAACATTTTGCATATCTGACATCAGGCTCAAATCTTGCTTTTGATTTAAATGAAAAGTTACTGAGTTAGTCTGGTTATTTTAAAGTGTTGTAAACTTATGTGGCCCTCAGTGTGAACTTAAAAGAGGCTGGGGAGGAACAAGGATATGCAACTAAGAAAAGAAATTCATAGGAGAAGATAATTTGTATATTTCTCTATACACACTGTGAGATCAAGTAATTGTCTGGACTAAATAAAAACATTATGGCCTTGACACTCAAGAAGTATTTGTGTGGCAAATCTAATAACTGATATCCAATTGGAGTGTCCTGCTTATGCTAAGGGCGTTGGGGAGCTGTAGGAGGCCAGGAGAATGTCTGTTGGTGTGATGTTGGGTGTCATCCAAATGGACCACCTTAGTAAGCAGTATTTCTGGAACCAAAGGGAAAGGCCAATAAGGCCTTACACTGTCCATTCAACCCTGGCCCATTCACTTGGGTCTTCTTATCTTGTTCAAGATTTAAGGCTTAGAATTATGGTCAGAAGAAAATGTAGGCTTCTGCAGCATTTCCACAGATTATGCATCCACAGATGATGATAGCATTCTCAGCCCTGTCAGTACCTTTTTGGTTGACTCACTATGTACAGAAAACAAAAGAATTATGATGGTGCTGCATTTGCTGTGTTGGTGTGGTGTTTGGTTCATGAATTTTTATAAGGCAATTTGATATCTGTGGAAGAGCAACATACCTATAAAAGACAAGAACTGCTTATTCATTCCATTATATTTTCCAAAACCACTTCCTTTATTAGATATTAGCATACATACCTACAACAAACTATAAAAAAGGAGAGGGTTGTTTCGTGGAGAAAAACTGGAGTTAGTTTTGCATGGCTGTGAAGAAATGTGCGTGATGTGGGCATGAAAATCTGGCAGCTGTCCATGTTTACTTCATTTTCATGTTGCAATGTAGTTCTTCCTCTTTTTTCTTTTTGTACACTTAGAAAAATAGTTTTACAATGGTGATAGTTATAATAAAAAGCACGGAAAGATATAACTGCACACTTTATCTTATCTCTTGCCGTTTCTGTATATGGATTGCTCCATCTTTTATTTATTTATTGTTGTTTTTCAGCAGGCTTCAGTAGTTGTTTGTAAGCAGCTGTGTCCAGTCTTGTCTCTCCCTCGTCCCTCTACTTGTTTTGGATAATGTACGCACAGGAGGAATAGAATCCCTTAAAGCTCAGACATTTAATATCTGGTAACACATTTTGCCTTAACCAGTACGAAAAGGACCCGCTTGCAATCAGCAAAGTGTGTATAAACTATGAAGAAAAGGCTGATTTGGTTGCATTAGAAGCAAGCAGACATTTTTGTTTTGTTCTGTCAGTTAGATACGTCACTAGGGGATGATCTTGGCAGAGAAAGCCACTGCAGGAACTTCTGTGTGTTTATCAGAGCTGCCTCATTTGGAAGGAGCTTCTGAACTGAAGTTGCACATTTAAAATTGCAAAACCTGAACATCCCTCCCAGCACTTTTTGCATAGTTCAGACCTGGGGTCCCCAACATTTTGGGCCTGGAAGCCCATTTAGAAATCTAATAAACTACCATAGGTACCACAAAAATGCCCAATTCTCAGAACCCCCCCCTCCGCAAAATGAAACACAAACAAATAAGTAGGAACCCTCCTAAATAGTCAACCTGTCAATCATTCAACTCAAAAAGTTCCCCAAACCTATCAATTTTAAAAGCTTAATGGCGGTGGTAGGAGGTCTGAGGGTCAAGGGTATGTGTGGCTGAGAGTGCTCTGGTGCCCACTGACATTACACTGGAGTTACCATGTTGAGAATATGAGAATCACATTGTAATAGCTTTTTTTGTTTGTTTCTGAAAAGTGCCCATGGTTGTAGAAATGTTAATGTTAAAAATATATTTGCTCTATATGTCAAAGCAGAGAACATACTAAGTGAGTTTTTGAATCATTGGCTTGAATTGTAAGACAAATGAACGGGAGGAAATTTGCCGCATGGAAGTTTGCCGTTCTTTTTCTTTCCCACAGCTGCCTACATACACCCTCTGAGGGTTGAGACGCCCTCCTGAATCATGTAGGATGAGGTAGAGGATGCTGCAGTTGGAGGTGGTGATTGACACCTGCCTATTTGGGGCTGTTCACCCCTCCTAAATGCCCCTTCCTTATTCCATATTGTTCAGAAGGGTCCCTGTTCCTCCAGAAATGCCTTTCAGGGTTACTAGCAGCTGCAGAGGGGACAAGCGGAGAGCAAACTTTTTTTTAAAATGTGAACGTCCTTCTCCTTATGCATCTAAGGATCCAAGTCATTATATTTTACTGAGTCTTTTTCATTATTTTTGATCTGCTTGATGTCAAATTAACTAACTGGAGTACATATGTCATAGTTGTTGTATCAACTTTGGTTTTGCCTTTGGCCTGTTTATACAAACTGCATGAATTACAATGTGCATGTTTGCTGCAGGTTGCAGCTTTCCAGATCACACTATAATTTAACAAGTTTTCTCATGGCTCGATTCCCACTCACTTACGATTGCATCTAAACCGTGTCATAAATGTCTTGATGTTGGTGTCATGTGTTATTTTTAAAGTGTTCCTGAACCTGTGGAGGGCAATAACAGAGAGGTGAAGGAAAATCAGCATCACACAGCTCTTCTTTGTATATGTAAAGTCCAAATCAGCCCTAAATTCATCCTTATTTGTGTTAGCAGAGAGAATCCTCTGTTACCTGGAGGATTGTTCTGAACTACATCTCCCATCAGCTCTGGTCATCATGACTAATGATCAAGGATGGCCAGAATTGTAGTCCAAAATGCCTGCAGGGCACTAGGCCAGTGATCAAGAGGAAATTTCAACTTACTATGCTGTGTTTGTCCACAGTAGTGCATTTAGATGAAACACGGCTGAGGCTGGCAGGACATTCACTGTTTATGTGATTTTGAGACACAATGCAGTAGCTAAAAATAATTGCCTTTCAAGTCCCCCCCCCCACACTGTGAATAGCAGACTGCATTGCTCTCTGCCCCAATGATGGTCCTTACACTCAACTGCTAAGAGAGAAGAATGTTCCACAGATTCAGGAAACTGCTCCCATATCAAACCATACATTTCCCATGTTTATTTCATTTGACTGCATTAGTCATATACTTAATTTTTTTTCTGCCTACTTGGTGTTTACACCTTTCAGATATGGGCAGTAGGACAGGGAGAGAGGAAGAAATCTGCTTGGTTAACATGCACCTCACTTGTCATCGTTTAGGTAAGCTGTACATTTGCTATTTTAGTTCTTCCTCAAAAATTGGCCCACTCCACAAGGATTCCCTCTTGGACAGCACTACAGAGTAAAGACTGGACCTAGGATGATGTGGAAAAAGCAAGCAGGTTATCAGAAGCGAGTATAAACTTACATTGCTTTGTATATGGAACTGTTTCTGATATGGAACTGTTGGGCACTGAATATGCTATGCCGAGTTTTTGGTAGCAGTCCTCCAAGGAGCAGGTTAACAAGGAAAACCACTGATTTTATATGTATATATATATATATGTATGTAGCCAACTGCTGCCTTTCTGTTTATATCTCAAGGCTTTTATATGTTTCTTTCTCTTTTATTGTTTTATTTGTATAATGCCTAATAAAGGTTTGAATAAGTAATAAGTAAGCTATGCACTTACTGGTCTGCAACATATGCACAAGAGGCATGATTATACCTGGCTTCTCCCAGTCTCTAGGCCAAGGGTGGAACCCTTTTTAGTCCAAGGGCCACATTCCCTTATGGTCAACCTTCTGGGGGCTGCATAAGCAAGTCTTGAAGAAAAAGTGGGGGGAGCAATGAATGCTGCTTTCGCCTTTGTGCAGTAGAGTACATTCTAGCGATGCAGAGGCAAGAGATTTTTAGACATGCACACATCAACCACTGCACCCAGGCAAGCAAGAGGCTTTGTCACAATTACGTAAGCACTCGACAAAGAAGTTCAGTGGGGCTGGTGAGGGGTGTGACCTGGGGTATGGCCTAGGGGAATTCCTGAAGACCAGTTAGAAAGGCGTGAGGTTTCCCATTTCTGCTCTAGGTATATCTGCTGTTTCTTCACTACCATTGCAGAAAGAATACCCAAGGATGAGTGACTTGCTAGCCTGGTTATCTCTGTCCCTGTATAATATGGAAGAGCTAATCTGCCCTTGAGAAAAGAATTCATTCTGTTTGGTCTTAGTACCAGGGGTGTCACGGTAAGCCCCACTTCGCTTAATCAATCACAAGATGTTTGCACATGCACATCATTTGAGTGGCAATGTTCGTCAACTTTGGGGACCCCCAGCCCCCTCAAATATTTTATTAGGGAGGTTGAAGGGACCTTGGCCCCTAGGAGTTGGCTACTATGCCTAGTGCTATGTGTGTCCCCTTAGATGCTGTGTGTGTTAATCACTCATACTTCGAGAAGGAGGGAAAGGGACATGTATTTTCTGCAAGATGTTGTTAGAATGTATTTGCATGCAATTGGAGTTGTTGTAATGTTGGCTAAGATCTCTTAGCTCTGGGATAATATTTTTATGCGCGTGTGTGCATGTACACATACATGGGGCATATACACACGTCTTTAAGCACTAGTATTATAAACTCAAACGTGAACAATTTTTAAAAGTATAGTAAAAGAAAACTTACAACTGCAATTTAATATTTACATTAAGCAAGAAATAAAACTGTCTGAAGTGTAGAACAGTGACTTCACAATCTTTTTAGTTTAAAACGTTTCTCCTTTATGAAATCTTTGGAATTAGTCCTTATTCTCACGAGTCCAAGTTGTTACTGCATTTGCTTAAATTCAACCTTTGTTGACAGTGTTCTTCCCACCTCCTTTTTCATATATGCCATTGACAATATGCTTTTCAGGTGGGTTTTGCATCTTGAACCTTTGCGATTGCACAGATTTTTCTGCTGAAACATCTGAAACTATCCAATGACGCAGTACACAACTATATGTGCTTTAGTCCTATAATTGCATAGTGATCTCTGAAATACACAGGCTCTCAATCACACACCCACACTTTCTATAGTCCTATTCATGCAACTGAATAAAACAAACATGAAGGAAGGTGTGGGATTGTGGTGACCTTTGCATGTTGGCTGTATCACCTGTACAGTCCTTATTCATGCACTTGCTTTATGGGTAGGTGAAAGCCATGCAGAAATTAGGTTCCCAACTGCTCCGAAAAACCCCACTTGCCTGTGTGTACATTTCATACACACATACAAACTGTACAGTAAATACATATGGATGGGTATGGGACTTGCTGCCAAGATCTCGCTCCTGCATATGCATGTTTTCTGTATATACTTCCAATTTTGTGACCAGTACACCTCTCTCTCTCTCTCTCTCTCTCTCTCTCTCTCCCTTCCCCCCTGGCTTTCTCTCAGACACCTAAACAATGAAGATTTGTTGGTTATATATAAAGCCAATTATGAATGTCAGTGCCAGTCTAATATATTTTTTTAAACACGAAAGCTCATACCAATAACAAACTTAGTTGGTCTCTAAGGTGCTACTGGAAGGAATTTTTTTACGTATTTTGTTTTGACCACAGCAGACCAACACAGCTACCTACCTACCTACCTACCTACCTACCTACCTACCTACCTACCTATATTTTTCTAAAGCAGAGTCCAAATGGAGCAAACACGCCATTGAGCCACTAATTCATGTCTCCATCTATTCCATGCATTGCCTGAATCAGGTTGCTTTACACTGTTGCTTAGCAGGGCTGACTGTGACCCCACCCCCATCCTGGCCATCCCCTGTATTGCCACAGTGACTGGCCCCATGTCTAACCCTACTTTTTGCAGAAAGTTTGGTAATGGCACAGTCTTAAGGACAAAATGAAGGAAGCAAATGCACCCTTAAATCATTTGGTAGCCCCCAATAGACCATTTAAAAAGCCCTTTACCCATCATTTGCAGTAGGCTGTTGTATCAGGTTTCATTCTCCTTTCTAGTTACTGTAAGGATAAGATGGGAACTTGCACAGCCATACAAAATGGAGTGAAAATTAGGCAGTTAGCAGTATACTATTCTATCATGAAACTGTTTGAGTCTTTGAATTTTTAGCATGCAGGTACAGGAGTCAGCAAACTTTTTCAGCAGGGGGCCGGTCCACTGTCCCTCAGACCTTGTAGGGGGCAGGACTATATTTTGAAAAAGAAAAAAAATGAACGAATCCCTATGCCCCACAAATAACCCAGAGATGCATTTTAAATAAAAGCACACATTCTACTTATTTAAAAACACCAAGCAGGCCCCACAAATAACCCAGAGATGCATTTTAAATAAAAGGACACATTCTACTCACGTAAAAACACGCTGATTCCCAGACTGTCCATGGGCCGGATTTAGAAGGCGTTTGGCCCCCGGGCCTTTGTTTGTCTACCCATGATGTAGGAGATCCTTTGGTGCCTCAATATGCAGCTTTAAGCGCTAGGTGAAAGTGTTCCTCTTAAACCAATGACATCCTATATCATTTTAAATGTTTCATGGGAGAGGGTGGAAGGGGTTATTATTGTTTCATTTTCTTCTTCTTTTTATTAGGTCTTTTGTCTTTTTATCTTGTATTGTTATGCTGTGAACCCCCCTGAGAAATGCAGATGAAGGGTGGTATACAACTTTTAACAACAACTACTACAACAACAAGAATACTGAGAAGTTCCCCCCTGCATGTCCCACTGAAATGAAAGGGAATTGTGAAAGCCTGTGTTCCTGCTGCACTGTTCCTGTTAATTTTGATGTGCTATATTTTCCAGTAGACTGTGTCCAATAACCAGCGCAAGCCCAATATATTTTGTGGCCTTAAGCAAAATACAAGATGCCACCACCCTTTATTCCATGTTCAAAAGCTGGCCAGACTGGGCAGTTTGGGGCAGAATCTGCCATTGTACCTTAAGGGCAGCATGTTAGCAGTGATTCCACTTTCTACCCTCAGCATTTGCCCCCTAAGTTGGATGCCTCATTCTGCCTCATGGTGGTAAATGGCCATTGTTCTTCTTACTCAGCCACCATTGTTCTACAAACTTGCTGGAGGGCTGTACCTTATCAAGTGTTCTCTTTTCTTAATAGAAGAAAACTTAGCCCAGCTTTCTCTCCCGTGGACGCAAAGATGTCTTTAGATATTTGTTTAATCATATCATAGTATTAAAAGGGCACGCTGAGGACACACTGCACTACATTTAGCACACAACTTTTTCAGTGACTGAAAAGTGTTCTTTAGTGTAGTGTCATAGAGACATTTACCGGATAGCTAATTGAAGGAACGAAACGTTATTTGACGGTTGTGGAGTGTGGATCTAGATTTATAAACTTTTGCCACATATTGTGGGAATGGGAGCATAGCTCAATCAGAGATCCATGCTTTGCACTTGAAGGGTCTCAAGATCAATTCCTGGCACCCTCAGTTAAAAAGGGAGCTCAGGTTGCAGGGCAGGGAAAGACTTCTGCAAAGGACAACTGCTGGGTGTCACCATAGTAGATCATGGATCGGAACATAGGAATCTGTGTTATACCAAGTCAGACCATTGGTCTATCTAGCCCATTATTGTCTAAATTGACTGACAGTAGCTCTCCAGGGTTCCAGACAGGAAACTTTCATTGACTACCACCTTTAACCGTTCAGCTGAAAAAAATTATTACATAAAAAGGATTGAGGTTGGAACATAAACTGACCCTGAATGTGCATCAGCTGTAGCAACTGAACCATTGGCCTTACAACTTCATATTGCTACGCTCATTTTAGCTGCTCATTTAACATAATTGGCTACAATCCATGGGATAGAGACTCTGTACATCAACCACAGGTGAGAAACACTGCAAAAGAGTGGGAGTTTGACTTCTGGAAGAGTTAGATAACAGGAAGAGGAGCGCAGAGGAATAAACATAGTAGTCCTGTGCCTTCCAAGGAACACTGACATGATTTGCCTTGGCTATTCATAGTGAAATAACTGGTTGAGAAACTGGGATGCTTCCTGGAAAATAACTGAACCCAGAGGTCGCTGCTCCTAATAGGAGCAATTCAGAACTCTCAACTTTTGAACAGCATTCAAAACTCCCATTGCTCTAGGTGCATTTTGTGACAGGGAGTTTCATCAGTGTGAGCAGTTTCTGAGCTCTGGGTGCAGTACTGCACCTAAGATTTCAGATTAAAACTGCCACTGCTGGAAGGAAAGGAGGACCTTTTCTGCCTCCCCACTTCCAGCCACTCTCTGATGACTGGAGAAGGGACCCTCAAAAGAATATTAGGGAGGAAGGCAGGGGAAGTATGGATTTGTTTTTTGCAGTCTTCAGATGAGGACTAGACCATGTGAAAAATGAACATAAGATTTTAGCTGTAGTTCATTCATTTTCAGCTTTCTATTCTTGTTATTAAAAAAAGCGTGCCTAGACACTCCGTTGGGGTGCCCATAACCTAGGTTTAAGGTGCCATTTAGCTCCTAGCTTTCATATCTCAGTTTCTAACACTGCTTTTGAACAATATTTTCATTTAAATATTATTTTGTCAACACGTGATGCATATGCTTCTTGAGCAAGAAGAGTGTGCTAATCAGTTTGCTAATCATTGCTATGAATCTTTTCTTTCCTGGGAGTTTATGCTTGTAAATTTGAAGCTGTTGTATGTACTTCAAACCAAGATATAAGCTAGAAACGTGGAAAACAATTAATTATGTTCCTCCTCAATGAAGCCCTTCGATTAAAGCTGGCCAGGCTTTAACTAAACCTCCACGAGAGTCTGTCTGTCTGTCTGTCTGTCTGTCTGTCTGTCTGTCTTTCTTTCACATGGAGGGGTCCATGCTGGGTGTGAGATGCACTGACTTAGGACTCATGAAAATGTGCTATAATTTTGTGACAGTGCCTTTCAACAATCTTTACAGCACTCTTCTAGTTATTGCTGTTAAATAAATTATAAATCACAGCCCTAGCTAGTATGCTTCAGTTGCAACTAAGATTTGGCCAATTTCTGTTCCACTGTTGTGTTGGTCTTAAAACACTGTGATTTTGTTTGGTAATTGCACACATAGAGGAAGATGCCATCATTGGAGGCACAGCAATGATTAAGGGCAGAGCAGCAGGTGGCTGTACTATGGATACAGAATGGAGGATGCCATCTGTTTGTAAAAAAAACAAATGTGTGACTGTGGAACTCCTTTGCAGAAAACCAAGCCCAGTTCAAAACAAAGGGTGGTAGGGAGAGAAATTACAAATATAAATAATTTTACTGTGGAATTGGGCAGAGAAATATGAGTGGAGGATAGCTTACATATTATAGAGTGGCATATATAGAAGCCACTACCCTTAATTTCTTGATTTGCATTAACCTAAAGACTAATTTTTTGCACTGCGGGATGTCAGAAATATATAATCCCATCACTAGCAGAAATAAGCTACTGCAGTCAGCAATGTGGGCTTTCTGATATTTTGCCCTAAATTTACTGGGAATTGAATTAACATATTTTAGTAAGCAAAACTAAAAATAGAATGTCTTGTTGATTTTATGTTTTGCATAAACACAGGGTTTTTTCCTGCAGTTGGATTTTCCCTCTCCCACCCCTGCAGCCAGGGCTTAACATACTATAGCATGTTACTACAGCAAACATAACTTTTTAATGGACTGGGAAACAAACAAAAATAAATAGATCACGTGACTCTCTTCATTGCAATATTCGCTTTATTGTGGTGGTCTGGAACTGAACCTGCAGTATCTCCGATGTATGCCTGCAAAAAATCATCAGACTACCATCATAAGGGACCATCTGAAGGGACGCGGGTGGCGCTGTGGGTAAAACCTCAGTGCCTAGGACTTGCCGATCGTATGGTCGGCGGTTCAAATCCCCGCGGCAGGGTGAGCTCCCATCTTTCGGTCCCAGCTCCTGCCCACCTAGCAGTTCGAAAGCACCCCTAAGTGCAAGTAGATAAATAGGTACTGCTTTATAGCGGGAAGGTAAACGGCATTTCCGTGTGCTGCTCTGGTGCTGACTCGCCAGAGCAGCTTCGTCACGCTGGCCACGTGACCCGGAAGTGTCTGCGGACAGCGCCGGCTCCCGGCCTCTTAAGTGAGATGAGCGCACAACCCTAGAGTCGGACACGACTGGCCCGTACGGGCAGGGGTACCTTTACCTTTACCTTTTTACCATCATAATACCATTTCTACCACCATTCACTAAACACTAAAACACTAAAACCCTGGATTCTTATGCATACTAAGAGCACTTCTTGGACCTGTGGTTTTCTTAGTTGTGCCCCATTTGAGGATCACAGTTGCTAGACAGGGATATTTGGGCAAGGTTTCTCCTTTGGTTTCTTCTTACCTTGGCCAAAGCATCCTAGGTATAACCATTTGAGCCACAATCCTGAAGTAAGCTTTTTAAAAAAGCAACCTTTAAGCATAAACCTTTTTGTCTGTCCTTTAAAATGTACATATTTCCAAAACCTTACCGATACTTGGAAAACACTGTTTTTTTTTGTTTTTATCAGCTAAAGATGAACTCAGCTTTGCTTACATGCACCCAGTTAATAGCACCTCTCTATCTCTGGTTCAGTTGCTATAGAAACCATGTCCTGCTAGCATCCCAATCTTACACTGTTCTAAATTCAGACCACAGCGTTAGACAATAATATTAATTGTGTACCTTATACTTTGCTCTAATCTTCCTCATTTTAAAAATAATTCTGGTATGCATTATGAGAGGGATTATATATGAATGTCTCACAGGTGCAATGCCTGTACTGTGGTATACAAAGAACCCATGTGATTTGTAGAAATACAGAGCTCTCTAAAAGACATAGGTACAAAATGGAATTGCCCACTGCTGCTTGTAAAAAGCATAATAGCAAGCAAAAAGTCTCTTCCCTGGGGCTTAGGGCTACAGCTTCCTGTTGTTGGTAGTTACACACAAATACAATCTAGTGTAATATAAATGAAGTTAAATATATGGCCAGGTCAGGACAAAATGCTTGATCTTCATGGTTCATTTTGACTTAATGGCTACTTGATGAAGGGAGGGCCAGCAGTTTTAAAGGAATGCTACCCATTAATAATTTTAAAAGGAGATTGCTCATATTTCAAGGATCTACCCACCGTAAGTGGAAATCATTCACACACACACCACCAGCACCACAGAATTTGTCCATACATTTTGTTAAGGCAATGGGACCCAGGTGGCGCTGTGGTCTAAACCACTGAGCCTAGGGCTTGCCAATCAGAAGGTCGGTGGTTCGAATCCCTGCGACGGGGTGAGGTCTCATCTCTTGCCAACCTAGCAGTTCGAAAGCACGACAAAGTGCAAGTAGATAAATAGGTACCGCTCTGGCAGGAAGGTAAACGGCATTTCCGTGCGCTGCTCTGGTTTCGCCAGAAGCGGCTTAGTCATGCTGGCCACATGACCTGTAAAAACTGTTTGCGGACAAATGTTGGCTCCCTCAGCCAGTAAAGCGAGATGAGCGCCGCAACCCCAGAGTCGTTTGCGACTGGACTTAACTGTCAGGGGTCCTTTACCTTTGTTAAGGCAGACATTTGTCTTGTCTTTGCTTTCAGAAATGTGTGTTTCTTCAGGTGGGGGCATGGATTACAAAGAGCTGTAGCAAGTAGAATTTAAAGATATTATAAGGGAAAGTTTTTTTGAAAATCCAATTGGCAGCACATACTCATATTTTTGTTTGGATCATATTCATTCTGAAAATTCTAGAATTGCTAGGCATGATAACACAATTGGGCAGTACTTATTACTGTGGCAGCACAGTACTTACTAAGTAAGCTAATTAAAATTATGTGATTAGATACCCATGGTTATATTGTGATCATATAATATAATATTATGCACCTTCCTTGCCCCCCTGAATTGCCTATAATTTGCCTGGTCAAAAGGTGGCAGCTGTAAGCCAATGACCCACCCAACCTGCACTGCAAATTGTTTTGAAGCTCTTCTAAGAACCACTTTAAACACCAGGCAGCAGAATCATGGAATTGCTGAGTTGGAAGGTACACTGAGAATCATCTAATCCAAGACCTTGCAATGCAGAAATATGCAGTTGTCCCATACGGGGATTGAACCTGCAACCTTGGCATTATCAGCACCACACTCTAACCAACTGAGCTATCCAGTGTGGGGGGATTCTGCACATAATACATGAAGTGGGGCTTGTGAATCTTATTCATGGTGAGATCCGTGAACATCAGCTGAATGTTTTGAGTTCATGAGCCCTACTCACAAGTAAAATATGTGATCTGCTTTTCAGATACTGCAACAGAAGAAGTAGAAGCCAATGTTTATAAAGGGATGTTTAGACCAACCTATTTCCAGTTTCTGTCAATTTCACATTTCACATTCATAATTTTGATGTTTGCTTCCCTGGGCTCCTTTGTGAAGAAGGGCAGGATACAAAGTTAATTGTTGTTGTTTAGTCGTTTAGTCATGTCCGACACTTCGTGACCCCATGGACCAGAGCACGCCAGGCACCTCTGTCTTCCACTACCACCCACAGTTTGGTCAAACTCATGCTGGTAACCTCGAAAACACTATCCAACCATCTCGTCCTCTGTCGCCCCCTTCTCCTTGTGCCCTCCATCTTTCCCAGCATCAGTGTCTTCTCCAGGGAGTCTTCTCTTCTCATGAGGTGGCCAAAGTACTGGAGCCTCAGCTTCACGATCTGTCCTTCCAGTGAGCACTCAGGGCTGATTTCATTAAGAATGGATGTGTTTGATCTTCTTGCAGTCCATGGGACTCTCAAGAGTCTTCTCCAGCACCATAATTCAAAAGCATCAATTCTTCGGCGATCAGCCTTCTTTATGGTCCAGCTCTCACTTCCATACATCACTACTGGGAAAACCATGGCTTTAACTATACGGACCTTTGTTGGCAAGGTGACGTCTCTACTTCTCAAGATGCTGTCTAGGCCTGTCATTGCCCTTCTCCCAAGAAGCAGGCGTCTTTTAATTTCGTGGCTGCTGTCACCATCTGCAGTGATCATGGAGCCCAAGAAAGTAAAATCTCTCACTGCCTCCATTTCTTCCCCTTCTATTTGCCAGGGGGTGATGGGACCAGTGGCCATGATCGTCGTTTTTTTGATGTTGAGCCTCAGACCATATTTTGCGCTCTCCTCTTTCACCCTCATTAAAAGGTTCTTTAATTCCTTCTCACTTTCTGCCATCAAGGTTGTGTCATCTGCATATCTGAGGTTGTTGATATTTCTTCCGGCAATCTTAATTCCAGCTTGGGATTCATCCAGCCCAGCCTTTCGCATGATGTATTCTGCATATAAATTAAATAAGCAGGGAGATAGAATACAGCCTTGTCGTACTCCTTTCCCAATTTTGAACCAATCAGTTGTTCCATATCCAGTTCTAACTGTAGCTTCTTGTCCCACATAGAGATTTCTCAGGAGACAGATGAGGTGACCAGGCACTCCCATTTCTTTAAGAACTTGCCATAGTTTGCTGTGGTCAATGAAGCTTTTGCATAGTCTTTTGCATAGTCAATGAAGCAGAAGTAGATGTCTTTCTGGAACTCTCTAGCTTTCTCCATAATCCAGCGCATGTTTGCAATTTGGTCTCTGGTTCCTCTGCCTCTTCTAAATCCAGCTTGCACTTCTGGGAGTTCTCGGTCCACATACTGCTTGAGCCTTCCTTGTAGAATTTTAAGCATAACCTTGCTAGTGTGTGAAATGAGTGCAATTGTGCGGTAGTTGGAGCATTCTTTGGCACTGCCCTTCTTTGGGATTGGGATGTAGACTGATCTTCTCCAATCTTCTGGCCACTGCTGAGTTTTCCAAATTTGCTGGCATATTGAGTGTAGCACCTTAACAGCATCATCTTTTAAAATTTTGAATAGTTCAGCTGGAATACCATCACTTCCACTGGCCTTGTTATTTGCAGTGCTTTCTAAGGCCCATTTGACTTCACTTTCCAGGATGTCTGGCTCAAGGTCAGCAACCCCACTACCGGGGGTGTACGAGACATCCATATCTTTCTGGTATAATTCCTCTGTGTATTCTTGCCACCTCTTCTTGATGTCTTCTGCTTCTGTTAGGTCCTTACCACTTTTGTCCTTTATTATGGTAATCTTTGTACGAAATGTTCCTTTCATATCTCCAATTTTCTTGAACAGATCTCTGGTTCTTCCCATTCTGTTGTTTTCCTCTATTTGTTTGCATTGCTCGTTTAAGAAGGCCTTCTTGTCTCTCCTTGCTATTCTTTGGAAATCTGCATTCAATTTCCTGTATCTTTCACTATCTCCCTCACATTTTGCTTGCCTTCTCTCCTCCGCTATTTGTAAGGCCTCGTTGGACAGCCACTTTGCTTTCTTGCATTTCCTTTTCATTGGGATGGTTTTCGTTGCTGCCTCCTGTACAATGTTACGAGCCTCCATCCATAGTTCTTCAGGGACTCTGTCCAACAAATCTAAATCCTTAAACCTGTTCGTCACTTCCACTGTGTATTCATAAGGGATTTGACTTAGATTGTATCTTACCGGCCCAGTGGTTTTTCCTACTTTCTTCAGTTTAAGCTTGAATTTTGCTATAAGAAGCTGATGATCTGAGCCACAGTCAGCTCCAGGTCTTGTTTTTGCTGACTGTATAGAGCTTCTCCATCTTTGGCTGCAGAGAATATAATCAATCTGATTTCGATACTGCCCATCTGGTGATGTCCATGTGTAGAGTCGTCTCTTGTGTTGTTGGAAAAGCGTGTTTGTGATGACCAGCTTGTTCTCTTGACAGAACTCTATTAGCCTTTGCCCTGCTTCGTTTTGATCTCCAAGGCCAAACTTGCCAGTTGTTCCTTTTATCTCCTGCCTCCCTACTTTAGCATTCCAATCCCCTATAATGAGAAGAACGTCCTTCTTTGGTGTCACTTCTATAAGGTGTTGTAAGTCTTCATAGAATTGGTCAATTTCAGTTTCTTCAGCACCAGTAGTTGGTGCATAAACTTGGATTACTGTGATGTTAAAAGGTCTGCCTTGGATTCGTATCGAGATCATTCTATCATTTTTGAGATTGCATCCCAGTACAGCTTTCACCACTCTTTTGTTGACTATGAGGGCCACTCCATTTCTTTTACGGGTTTCTTGCCCACAGTAGTAGATGTGATGGTCATCCGAACTGAATTTGCCCATTCCCATCCATTTTAGTTCACTGATGCCCAGGATGTCAATATTTATTAACAAAGTTAATAAATAAAAATAAATAAAATAGTTTTGCCCCATTTCCATTTTTGTTTGCATTTGAGAAAAAATATGCACAAAAGTTCACATTTAAATAGTATTTCATTAAAACAAAATGGTATTTATAGACAACTTTATCTCTATTTACACATTTTATTCTTTTCTTTTAAAATGCATTTAGATTTTGGTCTTCTCCATGTATACCACCAAAATCTGCTCCAGGGAATCCTCCATCTCTCTGGAGCATTATTTTAGTTGGGGCTGTATGAGAGGTGGGGGAAGTCACAGAAGCTGAATTTCACAAGCACCCCTGCAAAACCCTTTTAAAAACACTGTCCTTTAGAAAAGGGGATTATTTAACATAGAGGCAAAGGTAAGAGTTCTTTGTGATTTGTTCCTGTAGAGATTAGCACTATTCATGGCATGAAAAGATTGTAGGACTCCTTGGAAGTAAATAACCGAGCAAGGGAACTTTATTTCCCCACCACATGAACAAACAGCTACACATCTGTCATTCATCTGACATCATCTGACATTCCCTGTGGGGAACACTCTGGCAAACAGTACCCAGAAGGATTCAATTTTCCACTCACCAGCTGGTGAGGAGAGGATTCAGTCCTCCTCTTTGCAGTGGTTTGCTTCAGCAGTGCATTGCCTGCAGTGAGTTCCCTAGTTGACATCATCCGGTGACATCAGTTGATTGACAAATGGGTGTTGTTTGGGGAAAATGGCATTACAGGCCAAGATTGGTCCATGGGCTGGAGGTTCTCCATCCCTGAAAGCAAGGGAACTTGCTGTCTTGTTTCTAGACTAGTTATCATGGAAATGGTAAATCTTGGTGACGTAGTTGAATATTCATCCACAAAATGTTCCCAGGGAGAAGGATTTTAGCATATGTGTCCCCCTGCAATGGCAGTTATCTCTGAAATAATCTTTTTTCATGATGAAACAGTACATCATGTAAGGCTGTAAACAGGTTTATAGCCTCAATGAGAAATACTCCTATGCCTTCATAATTTGATTGTGTCATACTTTGTGAGTTTGTCACTGAAGGATTGTTGACAGATGCAGAACGTGACATGACATCTATGTACTGAAGGCAATGATTATAACTGGTAGGTACCTGTCAGAGATGTTTTAGATAATGGATATCCTGTTTGAGGATAGGAGACTAGCTCAGCCACTGAAACTTTTATATCTCTGTTGTTTAATGAGCATTCAGGTAATTTGTCTAAACTGGCTTCTTATCGCTTTTGATACGTTTAAGATCAACCTACTTTTAGAAAAATCCTACCTACCCTAAGCCTTGGGTATTGGATGGCTTATGAATATGAATAAATAA
The DNA here is from genome assembly GCF_027172205.1 of Podarcis raffonei. Classification (NCBI taxonomy): domain Eukaryota; kingdom Metazoa; phylum Chordata; class Lepidosauria; order Squamata; family Lacertidae; genus Podarcis; species Podarcis raffonei. Next base: position 33,542,550 of record NC_070610.1, read on the forward strand.
TACATAATATGAGGCTAGTGGGTGATGCTGGTGTCCTCTTTTGATAATTTCCTATGAAATTTCTTATCGCTTATTAGGTACATATATTTGAGATGATTGTTTAGAAGGTGATTAATAAATTGTAACAACAACAACAAAACAATCACAATTACAACAACAATAATAATTAGTGCTTTTTAAATAGAAAAATAGGTGCTGGTACTCACCATGAAATTGTTACAGTAAGTGCAGCACTTTTAAACAATAGCAAAAAAGGTGCCAGTTCTGTGTACCCTTGAGTACCCCCTGAAAATAGTAGTAGTAGTAGTAGTAGTAATAATAATAATAATAATAATAATTAATAATTCTTACACACTTATGTGGTGCCTACTAAAGTTGAGGGTTGGTTATCTACTTTGTGGGGATGTAATTCAATTAAACCAGTGGAAGGTTTGGAGAAGTGATTCCACTGCTGCAGGGAACATTTTTTAAAAAAATATGTCTAAAAAAGTCTAAAAATAACTCTCTAGGGACTCCACAGAAATACCAACTGATGAATTATGTTTTGCAAATCTAATTCTTTTCATTCAGGAGAAGATTAGCAGTTGCCTTTATGTAGAGCTGCCTCTATATGCAGCCCAAAGCCCTTTGTGAAGGGGATTATATAAGGGTGGGTTCATTTCCAGTTTTGGCAAGTAAAAGTCATTCAGAAAATAAGCTCAGACAGTAGAGGTTGTTGTTGGAAGAGTACAGCTCCCTCTCTGTGAATGATCATTATTTATGGGTGAGAGTACATCCATTCTGTATTAGTGTTAGCTTTGTTTTATTATGTTTTTAGATTTTTTTTAAGCACTGTGGATTATATACAGTTTTTATATGTACACAGAAGGTTGATGATCAGAAATGTATATTGTGAAACAATTTTAATCTGTTTTATTAAATGGTGCAGGTTATGAATATTACAGGTTTGACAACATTTAAGAATGATTAAAGCCTAATTCAAACCACCATTGGGTCAGTGGCAAGAACCTTTGAAAAGCCTGCCCATGTTGGTTTACAGATTATAGTGAATTGGCTGTGTGCATCAATTGCTACATGCTGGATCCAGCTTTTTGCATGCCATCATAATTTCTCAAAAAGTAATTTTTGAAATAATCTATCAGCAGCCAACATTTCCTCACAGCTCCCATGTGCACAGATGGTCATGTGAATCAGCCTTATGTAATGATTATGGGGTGGTAAGAATGTGGGTTGAATTCTGCTTGTGTGTGATTTATCTGGCAACTGGCAGCCCAGTCTACCTTTATGGTGCCCTAGCAACATATCTGGAAGGAAGTCGTGTGGCAGGACTTTAAATGTGTGTCTGGGTGGCACTGCTGGTTCTAAGCTGCCTCTGCCTTTCATCAGAACAAGACAAGAGGACTAATCCAGCCCATGCACTTCCATGTTAGAAAGGCAATGTGTGAACTGAGTCTGAACGAATGCTGGTGGCTTGTGACTCAGTGGCCCAGTTCATATGAGGATTCATAAACCATGTTTATGAAGTGAGGAATAAGCTTTGGGGACAAGCACTTCTCCATTGCCTTTCCTCTTCTCTCCTCCCACTGTATGTCGGGTTGGCACATAGATCCTGGCTTGTGTGAAGCCAGAGTTGGCTGTTACAGTGGAATTTGAGAGCTCTAGCTTAAAGTCTGTTAACAAACCAGGGAGTGGGATAGGAAGGATGAGGACCACCTGGCCCCGGTCCTTGTTTATGACTTCATTGTTTTTGAATGATTTCCCAAACTAGGCTCATTTGGAAATGTTCTGAAGATTCAGTCAATGTTTCTTGTTGCATTTGATTAGGTAATGATTCCCACAGCAATAAAGCAGATGTACAAACACTTGCCTGCACCAAAGAAATTAAGCACAATTGCAATTTGCTTTGCCAGCAAAGCATATGTATGATGTGTCTTCTTTTGATGTCTTGTCGAATGGCTGAGAATTTGGACTCCTCAGAAAAGGGAGGTATTTCAAGTGTAGCCAAGGTGGCACCCTCCAGATGTCGTAGAGACTGCAGTTGACACTGTCCCTCACCACTAGCCATGCTGGCTGGGTCTGATGAAAGTTGTAGTTTAGCAACATCTGGAAAGCACATATTAGTTATCCCCACATTGAAACAATATTTAATACAACTCTTTCATCCCTTTATTGATGCTTCAAAAATTAGCAATAATTGAAACGGAGCTTCCGCAGCAGCAGTATTTCTACAATTAGAATACTGCATTTTAGAATGGTCAGCATTTTAAAATTATATATTTGGTGCTCATACCTAAATGTGGTATTAATATTTTCCTCCATATTCTGCTGTTAACGTGCAGCACTGTAACCAGTATTAATTTTTATTCTCTTTTTTGAGTGCAAGAGATAACACAAGTTGCCTTTAAATGAGGGAGATGAAAATAAATGCAGAATGGGGAAAGAGATGTTATATTTCATTATGATCTGGAAAACTAAAGATACATGCTGTCTACCATGCTGAGCCACATGCTGAGAGCAGCAGTGATCTGTTTTTCAAGACATGCTAATCTCTATCCTGGGAAGCCTTTGGCCAGAATATGATCCTTAACCTTTACCGCTTGTAGTTTTTCATTGTGATAGTCCAAGTTCCTTGATCTGGAATATGTATCTACACATCTTATAGTAAAACATTGAATAAAGCCCTTGAACTCAATTGTGCATGAGGAGGTGTCTGGCTAACAGATGCACAGCGCAAAGGTTTTTCATCTTTTCCTATGTGAGAAAGATTTTTACCACATTTGTTACACAGGTGCTACCTGTTTCAAAAGCTGTACAAAGCCTGGCATTAATTCAGTGTGTGCCTCTTTGAGAAGTTAAGAAAAGAACTGTATGAAGGTCACCAAAACCTCTAGCCAAAGCATTCAATAAGTGAAAAATAGCTCCCACCTCCATTGCTTCCTGACATGTTGCCCCCTTAAGGTTATTATGTCACAGTGCTGATGTGAGATGTCAGTACAGGAGTCACGTGCTCTACTTCCTTGCCTGGTCTGTCTGTCCTAAAAGTGGACACTGTGAGGGCAGGTGTGGTGGTGTGGCATTGGCAGCAGAGCAGGGCAGCTCTGACTAAACTTGTTGATAGAGAGAATATAGTTCTGAAACTCCATTGTATTTGATGGTCTATATTTATGTTCCTAGTTTTAGAGATGGTTTAACATTCTTTCACTTGTTCAACCATGCACAGCTTGCATTCTCGAGATCCAAACAAATAGCTTCATATCACTGAGTTCATATTGATAGTGAAACAAAAGTTTTATGTATTAACAAGGTTCACTAGGTACCTTTGGGGTTAGTGAAATGCACCTGCCAAATACTCCTACCTATAGCTAAAATGAGCACACAGCTTATACAGTGTATGCAGTTCATGTTGAGTCAAATAAGATAAGCACATATACCAGAAGCACCCCTGCTGAAAAATACACATGGCCTTATGCTTCTCATGCTAATACCAACATCAACTTAAGACATAATCTGTCCATCCTAAATCTTTTCCTCCACCTTGTTTCTTGTGCCAACCTGGGCTGCTGTCACCTCTTTCCTTCCATTCATGCGTTATACTGGAAATCAATTCCATGCTGTTTCGTCCAGTGGTAGAATATAATGGTAGGAATTTGACTCTTCTGTTGAGTTTTGGGACAGCTTTGCATGGAACTGGGAAGTGTCACAACTGGGAAGTGCAGTTGTGTTTTCTTTCTCTTTTACCCACTCCTGAAATTTGCACGTCTTCTCCATTCACGCATGTGGATGCTTGCTATCAATGTTCAGCCAGCTCATGTACCTCTCCTTGCAAGAGATATGCAAGTTACATGAGAATTATATCTGTAGTATGTAAAGCTGCTCACAAAAGCCCCCTTCATGTTATCCACATGTAGAGGGCTCCATCCATGAAGGAGAACAGGATTGCACTACTGACCATGTTCTGATGTTGCATGCTTCCCCAACCCCAACAATGATACATTGTCCTGGGAGAGTCTCAAAATCCATGCTTACTGTTGGTAGTCATATTTTTCTATGAGGGGGGAGTAAGGCATGAACTTCATGAACAGATCACAGCTGTTCAAGCAGTCCAGTCATGTATACATTGTCATCTGCTGCAGAGACAAGAGGGGAGACAATTGAACCACATACTGACCTCCTGTTGGGTATCTACAGTGCATGCTCACCTTCTCTGTTCCCCTGGGTGTGCATTTATTTTTTTCCAGCTGAAAATAATCCTTCGTTTTACTAATGTTTAACATTAATTCCTCCTCTAGCAAAAGTTTTTACTAAAGCTGTCAGCATTGTTGCTTGAGAAGGGGTTTCATGGTTTGGCTCAGAATCAAACCCGTGTTTCTCATCTATTTTCTTATTAGAATCTTGGCATATTTATAAGCTGTGTGTGATATTTTTATTTTATTTTTTTAGAATGTACATGGTCTTACTTTTATTTGCATTTGATTACTCTCTCAACTGCAATATTTTGAGAGCATGGGAATTATACTGGGAGTTTTTTTTCCTTAAAGTAAGAAGTAGTTGAGAGTAATTAAAGGATTTCAAAGGAAGTGCTTACTGTGTAAACCAGCAGGAAAGTAGAACAACATAAAAGTCTAGCATGAAGGTTTTTTCACAGTCTTCACAGAATACACTGAAACTTTGAAATGCCAAGATCATTTAATAGGGTTTAGTCTGTCAGCTTACATACGAGTAGAGAGGCAGGGGGTGGACAGCTGCTAATGATCATGGGAATATCAGGTTAAATTAGGAGAGAGAGAAGCAGAATGAATGGTAGTAAAAGAGTTAAAGGAAAATGACAAGGGCTTTCAAAGATGTACCAAGGGAACAGTGTAAGTGGGTCTATTAATAGGGAAGAAATATGAGCATAATAACGACTCAAAAGTGTCGGAGTAATCTTGAGATTGATCCTTAATCAGGTGCTTGCCCCCTTTCCTGGTCAAAGAGTAATCAAGTTGTGTTCTCTTCAAATGGGGATAAGGACGGTTTCACATAACCAGTAAGTATAGGGCTGGCTCTTTTTATTTTGTTGAAAATGACAGCTTGCTTACCTCTGTCCTTTCATCATCATCTTGACTGCCACAATATTTTAGAATCCTTGCAAGCTTGTGGGTTTGTGAGTAATTTGTAGATGCATATGTTACTTTGTGTATGCCAAAGAGTAGTGTTTATGTGTGATTGTAAATATGCAGGAGATGGTGTGATTGTTCGAGTAACTGTGTGTGGTTCTCCAAGTATATGACTGTTCGGATAGTAGGTCCTGGATCTCTCTGACACTTCTGACTCCAAGCCAGAATCACCTGCCCCAGAGGATATCTAGCCAGTGAGTCTACCAGACCTGAGGTCAAGGAGCAACTCATTGAAAACAATTATGAGGAAGAAAAGTTAACAAACTGCAAACTTGGGAGAAGCATTTCAGAGTGGGAGCCAAATCTAAAACCAACATGGGGCTACTGCCAAAAATCAGCAGCTCTGTGTCAACTCCCTTAGTGACGTAGGAAGCTGCCTTATTCCTAATCAGGCCATTGGTCCATTTAGCTCAGTACTGCCTACAATGACTAGAATTGGTTCTCCAGGATTTTACTCGGGAGACCTTCCCAACCCTGCCTGGATATGCTATTGCTTGAACCTGGGATGATTTGATTCGTTATTTGGCCCCCACATAGAGCTGCTGCACAGCACTAGTATTTTTGAACCTCCAATTGATATGAGATGATTTGCTGACAGGAGCAATGCCAGGATAAAGAGTGAGTCAAACAAGATATGACACAGTGGGCTGTTTTTTTTTTTTATGCTTGTTTGTGACATGTAGTTTTCTGCTCAGACCTTTCTGGTTGGGGAAGTTTAAATTTCTCTCCTCATCACCGGAAATGATAATGGATGCACACATCACATCTAATTGCCCCTCATTTGCTTTTAAAAATTATATATTTATAAAAATACAATTAAGATTCACATTAACAGTGGCTGTTTTTTCATTACACTGTGGAGTCTTTTAAGTTAATGCCTGCTTCCTTTGGGAACTCTCCCTGGTCCTGTAAGGTCTGAACATAGTTTCATGATTATGAACTTGGCATTTCCTAGAAATAAATAAATGTGGTTTTTTTAACTTAATCATCCAGGGATTCTTTTTAATGGCTTCTGCAAAAGCATCAGAAATGTTAATATTTAATGTCATATTTATGATCCATTTTTATTATTTCATTTAATTAATTGGTAGAATAACCCCCAGCTTTTTATCGATTGAGTGAAACCCAAGCAGCCACAATGTCAAGATTTTCAAGCAATTACAGAATTGCTTCTGGTAATGTTGAAAGCATTATTTTGGCTTCATGACTCAATACAGCAACCTTTCTAGTGTCTTCCCTCACCCCCTTCAATATTTTTGTTTGATAGGGACATCATGTTAAGATTCATTGGCCCTTTGCAATGTTACCTAGTTCTGAATCCCACATTTGAAGGAGATGCATTAGAGTGTGCCAAGACTGTGCATATTGGTAGGGAGCAGAGAAACAGTCTAATCATATATCCCTGCTGGGGCTTTTGTAGCTGTCAGGGCTGAGGCATAAATTATTGGGTGAAGTCAGTAGTGAGTACCAAGGAGCAAAACCAGGACCAAAGGATAAATCAGGAAGTAGCATCAAGAAGGAGCAAGCCAGAAGCAAGGACTGAAAAGCAATGCACTACTGTTCAGTAGCTCACCACGCATGACAGTTGCACAGAAAGCCACTGACTTCCACTTTGAGCTCCGGTACTAGTCTGGTGGGAGGATGTTAGTTTTCTTTAGCTGCAACAACAGCACAGCCAGTCCATTATCCTTCATAGAATTCAAGTTATTGCTCTAGAGCAAATCAGTAGCTGAGATCACCAAAACCTGCAATCTGGTTCAGCATCAAATAAATCATTGCAGAAGGGGTGTGTGTGTGCTTCTCTATTTGGAAGCCCCATATTGCTGGTAATATGATGGTTGGAGACAGCAGGAGTATTTAACTTTTAAGGAAGGAATTGGCCTGTAATGCAGTTATATCCCACTTTTTTGGGCCATATTTCACATGTTTATAAACATATCCTTTGGACTCCACCTAACAAACAATGCAATATTACATAATTACACCACAGTGACTTGTTTGCATTGGCTCAACTCTACATAAAGTAGGAGCAATGTTTTGTCTGCCTTCCTTCCTCTACTGCAACTCACATGCATGCACACATGATGGACTCCACTGTTGATTTCTGGTCTGAATATATTAGGATATCATTACAAAGAAACTCCTTGACCCACACAAGATAGAACAGGGGTCAGCAACCCTTTTCAGCTGTAGGCTGGTCCACCGTCCCTCAGACCTTGTGAGGGGCTGGACTATATTTTTTTTTTGGGGGGGGAATGAACGAATTCCTATGCCCCACAAATAACCCAGAGATGCATTTTAAATAAAAGGACACATTCTACTCATGTAAAAACATGCTGATTCCTGGACTGTCTGTGGGCTGGATTGCTAAAGTGAATGGGCTGGATCCAGCCCCCAGGCCTTAGGTTGCCTACCCCTGAGATAGAATCTCTGAGGAGAGACAACAGGTACATGTTTGTCTCAATAACGGGCTCACTATCTGGCCATGAGTGGCTCAGATTATGCACTGTACATTATTTCCCCACCAATACCTAACATGATAATTTGGGCATTAATCCCATTAATTTATCTAAATCATTATTTTCCCATTTAATTATGTTTAGGATTAAACACTCCCATGCAACGCTGTGGGTCAATGTAGAAAACAGTACCAAAATTAAGATCTTAATGTTGTTGATTTCTTGTTCCCTTAAATGCTAATTAAATCAGTGCATCAAATTCAAGGCTTGGCACATAAGCACCGTCAGCCAGCTCTGAGAGAAAGGCCACAAGAAAAGACTTCTCCGCGACCCTTCCCCTCTGCAGGGAGGTGGGACCAATTCGGATGGTCCGCCCCCGCCACTTAATGGATCCAGATGGTTTCCAGAGAGTGGTAGGGGATGCTTTATCCCATGTTGATGGCCTTTCAGCTGATTCCCTGGTGGCCCGCTGGAATGCGGAGTTAACCAGGGCTATCGACTGTCTGGCTCCGAAGCGCCCTCTCCGATTGCATGGAGCCCGGACAGCCCCGTGGTTTTCTTCGGAGCTGAGGGCGATGAAACAATCGCTGAGACGGCTAGAGCGTCGGTGGCAAAAAACTCACTCCGAATCTGACCGGACACAGGTTAGAGCTCAACTTCGAGCCTACCAAGTGGCGATAGCGACGGCGAAGAAGACTTTCTTCACCGCCTCTATTGCATCTGCAGAAAATAGTAGCAGGAGACTCTTTCAGGTGGTTCGCAATTTAACGGAACCACCTTTACCACCGGGGCCTTGTAAAGACCCCAAGATCTCCTGCAACGATTTTGCAAAGTTTTTTGCAGATAAAATCACTCATATTCGGAAGGAGCTAGACACCACCGTGGGAGCAGGGCTGGGGCGGGAGAGTGCTAGAGCTCTGTCTGGTCAAGTTGCATGGAATCAATTTCAATCCGTTACCCCCGAGGATGTGGACAGGCTGCTTGGACGCGTGAAACCAACCACCTGTCTCCTTGATCCTTGCCCATCCTGGCTAATAAAAGCAAGCCGGGAAGGGCTGGGCGATGGGCTCTGCGGGGTGGTGAATGCTTCCCTCTGTGAGGGAACATTCCCAGATCCGCTGAAAGAAGCGGTCATTAAACCGCTTCTTAAAAAACCATCTTTAGACCCGGCCAGTATGGCCAACTATCGCCCAGTCTCAAATCTGCCATTCTTGGGCAAGGTGATTGAGCGCGTGGTTGCTGAACAACTCCAGGCACGCCTGGAGGATGCGGACCATTTGGATCCCTTCCAATCAGGATTCAGGCCTCATCATGGGACTGAAACTGCCTTGGTCGCGCTGGTTGATGATCTCCGGCGAGCTAGGGACAAAGGTGAGAGTTGTTTCCTGGTTCTGCTGGATCTCTCAGCGGCCTTTGATACAATCGACCATAACATCCTTCTGGACCGTCTAGAGGGGCTGGGAGCTGGGGGCACTGTTATGCAGTGGTTTCGCTCCTTCCTCCTGGGCCGTGTTCAGAAAGTGGTGGTGGGGGATGAGTGTTCAGACCCCTGGGCCCTCACTTGCGGGGTGCCTCAAGGTTCCGTCCTCTCCCCCATGCTTTTTAACATCTATATGAAGCCACTGGGAGAGATCATCAGGGGGTTTGGACTGGGTGTCCATCAATATGCAGATGATACCCAGCTCTACCTCTCTTTCAAATCAGAACCAGTGAAGGCGGTGAAGGTCCTGTGTGAGTGCCTGGAGGCAGTTGGAGGATGGATGGCGGCTAATGGATTGAGGTTGAATCCTGACAAGACAGTAGTACTGTTTTTGGGGGACAGGGGGCGGGCTGGTGTGGAGGACTCCCTGGTCCTGAATGGGGTAACTGTGCCCCTGAAGGACCAGGTGCGCAGCCTGGGAGTCATTTTGGACTCACAGCTGTCCATGGAGGCGCAGGTCAATTCTGTGTCCAGGGCAGCTGTCTACCAACTCCACCTGGTACGCAGGCTGAGACCCTACCTGCCCGCGGACTGTCTCGCCAGAGTGGTGCATGCTCTGGTTATCTCCCGCTTGGACTACTGCAATGCGCTCTACGTGGGGCTACCTTTGAAGGTGACTCGGAAACTACAACTAATCCAGAATGCGGCAGCTAGACTGGTGACTGGGGGCGGCCGCCGAGACCATATAACACCGGTCTTGAAAGACCTACATTGGCTCCCAGTACGTTTCCGAGCACAATTCAAAGTGCTGGTGTTGACCTTTAAAGCCCTAAACGGCCTCGGCCCAGTATACCTGAAGGAGCGTCTCCACCCCCATCGTTCTGCCCGGATGCTGAGGTCCAGCGCCGAGGGCCTTCTGGCGGTTCCCTCATTGCGAGAAGCAAAGCTACAGGGAACCAGGCAGAGGGCCTTCTCGGTAGTGGCGCCTGCCCTGTGGAACGCCCTCCCATCAGATGTCAAAGCGATAAATAACTACCTGACATTCAGAAGGCATCTTAAGGCAGCCCTGTTCAGGGAAGTTTTTAATCTGTGATATTTTAGTGTATTTTTGGTTTCTATGGAAGCCGCCCAGAGTGGCTGGGGAAACCCAGCCAGATGGGCGGGGTACAAATAATAAATTATTATTATTATTATTATTATTACTTGCTTAAACAGCATGTAATGAAAATTTGTTTTATTATTATGATTCCTAGAAGAACTTAGTATAAATCTGTACTAAAGATTAGTACCAATCTGTAGAGGATTTTTAGCAGTAAATGAGATGCCCCAGACCCCTATGAATGAAAAGGAAAAACACATGAACAATAAATCAACCAGTTATGCAATAATGCATTATCAGTAACCACCTCATATATAGTTTGAGAGTTGTTAAAACATGATGATGATGCAGAAATGCATATTCACTTTGCTTCAGTAATATCTTCTACTGGTGAGCTGGTGTCTAGAAATAGGATCCAGTTAATATTAAGTTTTCCATTCCTTTAAATGGGAAAGATGTAAGCACTTTTTAAAAGAACTTTCCCAGTGGGTTTCCAATATGTATAGCTTTGGCTGAACCAGAGTCAGAGATACACCTAAACATACTGGCCATAGTCACATAGTAAATGGCTGTTGTGTAAGATGCTTTGTTGGCCATTTGATTACATTAGCCGTATAAAGGGATCTTTGTCTAGTCCCTTTGCCTTGACTCAAACTACTGCACTGAGACATTAAGACCACTATTTCATATTTTGCTGAAAGTAAAGTAAGCAGCCCTCTTCTTTTAGAAAGCAGTTGGACCAAGCTGCTGAGTTTTCCAAGCCAAAAAAGAGAGTCTGTTTTGTTTGTGACTAATCTTGGTTGAGACATTCTCTGATCCAGGCCTGAGCTACATACTTGCAGTTTTGACCAACAGTGGATTCACTGGGGTTTCTCATGGATCCAATTTCTCACCCCATTGAAAATAATGGAGTCCTGACCCAAATGCAAATTATGCCCACCTTGATACTGCTCACTAGAATTTACATGGTTGAGCATTCCTACTTTGAATTGTTGCCCCATCCATTATTCAGACACTCATAAAATATTATGTACTGCATATTTTAGGCCACAATATGTTTCTAATAGGAGAGCAGAAAAGAGTTTAAAATGCAAGGTGAATACAGCTATAGTCTTTGGGTTTTCTAAAACTCCAGCTCCGACTAAACTCCAGCTCCAATAAAAAATTGGTGCAACCGTAGGTCCAGTCACATAGTTGTTATTGTATAAGACCAAGCTCCTCACTTAACTCAGAAACAGATTCAATATGATTTCCTGCTGTTTGAGTCCTTCCAATATAATTCACCTATCTGTCTACTTCCTTTGGTTCAGTTGTTGAGTCCCAGAATGAATCTCTCCACAAAGGTGACCTTGTAATATATAGGATAGAATTTCAGTAATTTTACCTGATTATTTCAGGCCTGCTGTGTTGGAAACACCTTAAGAATTTCAATGAAGGTAGAGACTGTGGTCTTGTGCTTGTTTCTCTTTGTTTAAAAACCTCTGGCACATTTGCTCATCAGAAGCTCAAAGTCATTCCCTATTTTATATCAAAAATATGTTCATGATGCTTGAATTGGTTTTTAAATATAGTGTGTGGAAAAATTTATTTTTATCAATTACATATGATGCAAATTGTTTGTGTGTATCTTGAATGAAGTTCACATAAAGATATATGTTAGCTGAAATCTTATATTGTGTAATGGTTTAAGATAATCTGAAATCCCAAAGTAAAATTGTTGTATTACTAAAAATACAGGAGACGTGTGTCATTAAACTACAGAGTTACTGGCTGACTACTCACTGAGATTGTCAAAAATATGTTTTAAATATAAATAGAAGAATCATTTATTCATGATAGTTGCCACAGAGAAGGGAAAATCACCCCCTCTTCCATTTTTCCAAGACCTAATGTGCATATAATTTGGCTAAAATTCAGAGACTGGAGATGTACATCAGATTGATAGATCAATGCATCCACCTTTTTTGTGCTCTTGCACCCAGGGTTGGGTGTTTGTTTGTTTTTTAATATCTGAAATGAAATGCTTTGAAAACACATACAACTAAAAAATTGACTGTGTGGAAAGAATAAACTAGAAATCAGTGGATTTGGAGCTATATGCATCAGATTCTGAATTTCCATGTTCGACATCTGGTCCAAAACAGGACCGGATTAGGCCCCTGGGCAGTAGTAGAAATATGGCTCTCATCATTCCTGATCATTGGCCATCCTGGCTGAGACTGATGGGAGCTGTAGTTCAAATCACCAGAAGTTCACCAGGATGGCTACATCCTCCACACCCACAAACAGGACAGTTATAGTTTCCACAAATGTATATGTGCATGCATGCACGCATACCAACACACATACATTCTTCATGTTGCTTAGTGAAGTTGGAACTGACGGGCAGGAAGAGTCACTTCATGGTGTAAAAGCCATAGTCTCCTGCACATGCAGGGAGACATCAGTTGCCTCCATGATGCTTGAGATCACCATGCCATGAATTGTGACTTACTTACAATCTCTTTGAACTCTCATTAAGTAATATAAACTGAGGAGGAGGGGAACAATGCAATTTTCCCTATTAGTAGCATGAGTGTTGCAGCGGAATTACACACGGGGTCCTGATGAATGTCAATTATGTCACTGCCTCTTATTTTAAAAGTCCAAAATTCAAACTTAATGTGGATGTCTGCATAAGTTTGTCCAAATTATTTCTGAATTGGATGGAATGAAGACATCCAAGGTATTTATGCTTGCTATAAAGTGGGAGTGCAATCCTAAACCCTGAATCTGTGCTGAAAAGGGGAGCCTTCACTGGACTCCATCAAGCTCTGCCAGTCGGCAGGCTTCCATTGCTACAGAGGCCCCTTCTATACACAGCAGGGTGGGAAGCTACCTGGAGCTGATGCAGCTGAAGAAAGCCCTTCTCAAAGAACCACCTTCCCACCTGGCTAATAGGAGTGTCAGGATTTGGGATGTGTTCTGCCATTCCAATTTGCTCCACTGACCAGGTTTTAGGACCACTCCAGTACTTTCTTGCACATTACTGCTACCATAACCTTGCTCCCCGAGGAAGCAGGTGTTTATACCTTATGACATTATCTTTAAAGGCTACAGGCAAGACTAAAACAAGGAAGAACTCAAATGAACTACAGTTTTACTCTTCTGCTTAGAAAAAATAATAATCACATGAAATGAATATTTGCATTGAATTTTGAATTCTAGCATTGAAAATGATCAAAGTTCCAACAATGTGGACATGACTGAGAAAAGTTTTAGATCTGAAAATGTTCTTCAGCCATAAAACTAAGAAAAGCAATTCTCGAAATGGACAGTTTTGAGAACAAATGGAACCCATTTGTAAATATCCCTCTGGATAGATATTTAACTCAGAATTCAACAAATTTTAAAGGCTCAAATGCCTCTTGACTTCAAACACAATTAATTAATATTTGGATGTTTTCCTTTAGTTTAAGAAAAGGTCCCAGGGCTTCTAAACACCAGTCCATAAGAACAAACAAGGAGAAAACCAGGATAAAAATAAAACGAGCAGCAGGACCAATAAAAGACACACAAAGTGTTTGTTAAAACACCTAGGTAACATGCTGTTTATCACCAAATTAAAAGATCTGTACCTTGTGCAAAAAAGACATCAGGTTCTGCACCTAGCAAGTACCGTATTTAGGGTACTGCAGTGGAAAAGCTTTTCTGTAGTCATTATCCACCTAACTTCAGGAAGACAGGGAGTCAGATAAAGCATAATAACATTTAGCAGGTTCATATGAGCAGTGGTAGTTCCTTAGACACCCAGGTCCCAAAACATTTAGGGCCTTAAGGTATCAGCACATTGAATTTACCTGGAAGCAGGCTGGTAACCAGTGTTGTTATTTTGAGAGCAAGCTGGTCCCAGCAGCTGTGTTGAGAACCAGTTGAAGTTTCCAAGAAGGGAAGGGCTGTAGTTTAGTAGAGCTTATGAGTATAGCAGGTCTTAAATTCAATCCTCATCTCCAGGAGGATCAGGGAAAATATCTTTTCTGAAACTCTGGAGAACCACTGCTAGTCAGTGTTGGCCATACTGAACTACATGGACCAATTGCAATTTGCTGTGTTCCTAAACTTCACATGCACTGCAGTAGTCTAGCCTAGTGGTTATCAGGGCAAGGATCACCTATAGAGGTTATCTCTGCTCTGGAGAGGCCACAGCTGGTATAACAGCTGTATCTGGTGAAAGGTTTCATGGGTGACACTTAGATTGATCTGGGTAACCAGAGGTCTATTAGCATGTGCAGACTGTGAGCCTGGCACTTTAGGACAGAGGTGGCCAACATGGTGCCCTCTAGATTTGTTGCACTATAATGTCCATCATCCCTGGCCAAGACATCTGGAGGGCATCACGTTGGCTACCCCTGCTTTAAGATGGGTGTCTACCCATCCAGTATAGAATGAAAACCTCCACCCAGATTAGACAAACCACCCCATTAGCAATATTGCTGTTTTCAGATTGAGCTTCATTTTATTTGTCCTCATCAAGTCCTTTACTGATCCAAAGCACCATTTCTGTGCTTCCACTCCCAAATCCCTGGATGACCTCACTCAGTGTGATGTGGAAGTTGTATAGCATGGAATACAAGATAGAATCCTATCTAATGTAAATAGATAGTACAGTAGACTTTCAGGACAATCTCCTAGAATCAAGCATCCAGGAACTATTGAAGCATAATGCCCAACCTCCAAGAATCACATTCAGTAGTTTCTATGATCAATGACACCAAAGCTGAAGTGTTCAGAATAATTAGCAGGATTACATGAGATATCCACCAAGACAACCCAGCCAAGGCAGTTTTGATGTTGAACCCAGGCCTCGTGTCAGATTTGCATGGATCCAGATATAGTGGTACCTCAGGTTACAAACTTAATTCATTCCAGAGGTCCGTTCTTAACCCAAAACCATTCTTAAGCTGAGGTGCGCTTACACTAATGGGGCCACCCACTGCCGCTGCGCTGCCGGCACGCAATTTCCATTCCCATCTGGACCAAAGTTCTCAACCCTAGGTACTACTTGCAGGTTAGCGGAGTTTGTAACCTGAGGTGTTTGTAACCTGAATCATTTGTAACCTGAGGTACCACTGTAATCGGTTTCATCTAATAGTGCCTGGAGACAGCATATACAGTAATATATTTCCCCCATGCCTTTGTAGCATAAGAAGGTAGCAGTTGTTGGGAAACGTGTGCTTTACAAGTCTTTGTATAAGTCATTTCATTTATTTTATTTTTAAAATATAATTTAGGTGGTTAGGACTTCCACTATAGTTTGTTTCTTGGCTAGCGAACATGTGAGCACTGAGCATGCCTTTTTTTAATAATAATAAAAAAGATTGTTGAATAAAGCAAATGTTGGCCAGACTGTGCTGTTATTATGATTGCACACTGGAGAGTAGTAACTGTTTTATAAGTTACCTGCTAGTGTGGTAAAATGCATTTCCATTTATTTTGATGATGCTAATCTCTGTTTCCTCTGAGAGGGTTATTAAACATAGGTAATTCAGTAGCTTTCATTACTTTGGCCTAAAGGAGAAGCTTTAGAAGCAGGAATGCTTTAAATGCAGTGGAGCCAGGAGCAATGAAAGTATAATGGATTATGTAACTGTGCCACAAAAGTAATCTGACTTGACTTCTCAGTCCTTGTTTCAGAAAGAAATCTGTATGACATATTTATATAGTGAATAAATAAAATAAATTTCAAGGTCTTACTCTTGGCAAAGTGTAATGATTCAAGAACTTGCCTGAGGGGGTGGTATTTAAAGCAAAGGGGTGGCCCTAAGGATTGTGGGGCCACAAGAAGGATTTGTTTGTGGGAAGATGAGCGAGATTGCCAGCATAATAGTAAGGAAATTATCTGTGTTTGCCATAATTCCATCTACTTTCCCTGTCTGACAACCTGCTCCTCTGTTACGTTGTTGTTTCATTTAGTCATGTCTGACTCTTCGTGACCCCATGGACCAGAGCACGCCAGGCCCTCCTGTCTTCCACTGCCTTCCGCAGTTTGGTCAAACTCATATTTGTAGCTTCGAGAACACTGTCCAACCACCTTGTCCTCTGTTGTCCCCCTCTCCTTATGCTCCCAATCTTTCTCAATATCAGGGTCTTTTCCAGGGAGTCTTCTCTCCTCAAGAGGTAGCCAAAGTATTGGAGCCTCAGCTTTAGGATCTGTCCTTCCAGTGAGCACTCAGGGCTGATTTCCTTAAGAATGGATAGGTTTGATCTTCTTGCAGTCCATGGGCCTCTCAAGAGTCTCCTCCAGCACCATAATTCAAAAGTATCAATTCTTCGGCGATCAGCCTTCTTTATGGTCCAGCTCTCACTTCCATACATCACTACTGGGAAAACCATGGCTTTTACTATACGGACCTTTGTTGGCAAGGTGATGTCTCTGCTTTTTAAGATGCTGTCTAGGTTTTGTCATTGCTTTTCTCCCAAGAAGCAGGCACTCCCCTGTTATATGTATTATATGTCCCCTTAAATGAAAGAAAAAGTCTCTTAGGTCCAGCAGTCCTTTCCACTGCTCTTCTTTATACTTCTTTGAATTTTGCAGGGCACTTGTCCAGCCTAGTAATGTATAGGGAAATGTATGCACAAGGGTAAAGTGTCCATGAAATACAATGCTATTTTTTCAAGAAAAGAGGTGCAGGAACTCACCAGCAATGCCTCCAATGTTCTTTTATAATGACAATGGTGCCCACCTGAGAGGTGCTGGAACTGAGTTCCAGTGAGATCCAGCTGAAAAAAAAACCCCCGACGAAATGCATGTATTAGTGAAAATATTATACAAATATGCATATTATTTGGGAACATTGCTTTGTAAAAATGAGTATATTTGGCAAAATTGCACACCAATGTGCATACTAAGAGACAGCACTAAGATTCTGGTTAATTTTCATGAGTTGTTTTTTTTAATCACAAACTGATGTGGAAATGTGGAGAACTGATGAGCAACCAAGAGAAATTGAATTTGACAGATTTGCCTTTCCTACTCCAGAACACTCCAATAGATGCTTATTTAGTTCTTTTCAAAAAAAATGGATTTGTAAACAACCCTAGGGAAATCCTACATGGAGGCAAAAGAAGAGAGGGCATTGTAATGTGTGATTTATTAAAATGAGGCACGCCCTAATGGGGACAAATCTACAAAGGCAATAGGAATTATCTTATTTTTCACTTCTTAAATTTGTATTATTTTAGAATCCAGAACTTTATAGCAGTCACTGAGATATGCACGCATTATTATTCCTGACCTTGCATTAAAGAATCAAAACTCAAAACTCTATAGGTTGCTTTACAGATTTAAGCAACATATATCAACTCTGCTCTGTTAATTGTCACTGTAGCCATTTTGCTACATTATTTGCTAATCACCTCTGTCCTTTTAGCATTGCATTTTCTTCTTACCTTATTCCTCTCCATCCTCACTCCTCAATGTGTGTATATAAGCCTGCAAATTTACGATGACACTTCATACATCTGATGAAGTGAGCTTTCATCTATTGGAGCTTATAAATTTGTTAGTCTTTCAGGTGCCACAAGACTCTTTGGTTTTTATGAGTAAGAGAGAAATTGCTTCCATTTATGGTGCAGTTGTATCTAACTTTTCTAGCACACAGTATCAGCTCTGTGTTGGATTGAGTCTACCCTTTAATGCTTTAGGAATTCACCCTAGTGTGCGGCTTTACTAAATGTTACGTGAAACTCATGACCCTAACCATCCCCTGCTAAGGAAGAATGGACACATTTTCTATTGCTGTTGACTGGCAATAGAAAAGGTGACCACAAAAGGGCAATTGAAAAACTGACAACAAGCCTAAACAGCAATCTAGGAGACATTTCCCCCACATGGTTTCTGTATATGGAATTTTTAAAGGCAATGGCCACCTAAGATGTAGACAGACAAACTTCACATTTGAGTCGGTTTATGACTGCAAAACATACATGTAATACATCAGCTGGGGCAAGTTTATGCATGTAGAAGTAGCTTGGTTTTCCTTAAAATACATGAGACTGGAGGCTTGACCTTCATCTGATTCTTATTTCTTTATTTCTATCTATCATTTCATCATCGTTGATCCCAGAGCAGGATGCCTCATGTAATGAATCATGATAATATAATCAAGAGCAAACAACTGTTGAAATGCCATTATTAAAATTTCGCATTGTAGCTGTTGTTACACGAATACATCCCTTTCCCTGTAGAACTGCTATTTATGTATATTGCATGCCTGTATCTATGCCTGAGTATGGAGCGTAACCTGATAAACCCCTCTTAACTGACAGCTGTCTATGCACTTAAAGGATTTACAGTTCAAAAGCATGTCAAAGTGCAAGTAGATAAATAGGTACCGCACCGGCGGGAAGGTAAACGGTGTTTCCATGCGCTGCTCTGGTTCGCCATGCTTAGTCATGCTGGCCACATGACCCAGAAGCTGTACACCGGCTCCCTCGGCCAAAAAAGTGAGATGAGCGCCGCAACCCCAGAGTCGGCCACGACTGGACCTAACGGTCAGGGGTCCCTTTACCTTTATCTTACAATTATTATTATTATTTTGTCCAGAAGTGATTAAATGACTCTTATTTGAGCTTTATAGCTCTTGTGGTTCACCCTTTGACATGGAAATCTTTATTTGGCTATTTAAAATCTCCAGTCCACTTCCAGTACCAATTGCCTTCAGTAACATACTGATTTGATCTATCATATTTATTTCACGGAGCTATTATTGTTTTATTAGTTTTGCATGTAGCTATTTTTTTGCATGGATTGGGGATAGGCAACATTATAAGGGAGTCTTTTCAAATAAAGGCCAAAGTATGCTAATATTTCCTTAGTTTATTTGCTTGATCTCTTTTCCCACATGAGGGATTTCTCTGTGTATTTTGATTTTAGCATGCAGATAGCAATGGGATATGATGTCAGCTCTTTTTGTCCACAGATCATCTGCTGCAAGGCAACTACATTGCAGGTATTCCCTGGATGTCCTGTAATGGTATTCATATAGCTAATTTTCTAAGGGTCTGTTCTCTTAACACACTGAATCTGGTGTTGAATTTGTTTGCCTCTGTTGTGGCAGTGATGAAGCTGAGAGTATTGTGAGAGTCCCAGAAGTGAGCATTATTCCTTGTGAAGCAGCTTTGGAGGGAAAACTCGGATCAGACAATTGAAGGAGCTTGCTACTGGCTGCTTTTGAGGGCAACTCTCTGCATTGGGGACTAATAAAAAAACATTATCAGTTCAAACATAAAGTGGTCTTTATGAAATTGGATTTAAGCCTTTTCTCTTGCCCTCAGTCATGTTATAAGAGCTCAAGCTTCCAGTGTTACAAATAGTGCAAACCATTTTTGCCTAAGTAAAACCCTTTAAAAAAATATTTGGAATATTGGGCCAGTGTTGTAATTGTCTTCAGCATATATTATTCCGTACTTGTAAACATTTAGCTGAATCTTGTAAACTATTTTCAGAAAACGAAAGCTGTTCTGATTGCTCTTGAGGTTCTGGCTTATCATGTGCATGAACCCTAGTCCTGTGTGCTTCTGTTTTATCTCCAGCATGGCTGTGAGGAGATCAGAAGCATCTACTTCCATTTTCAGTTAGCTGAAGATTGTTGTCATGCCCAAACTGGGAATTTCAGTTAGCATTAACGATGGTTTAGCCAAGCATGCTAGGGTAATTAACTGCAGTTTGAATTTGGTTTACTTGGCCATGTCATAATTAAAGTGAACCACAGCTTATGCAGGTTCAGATATATAACTACAAACCTTGGTTAGTTGAAGGTGGAAAGAAATACTTCCAATCTCCTTGTGGTGATACTTGAAGAGGAGAAAGGAGGGTGAGTCCAGGAGCCTGAGATGCATGCATGTAACATTAATTTATGGTTTAGTACTACATGAAAACACAGCCTAAGTGCTATAAAATAGCCTAAACAAGTCACATTGGACTTTTACAGAGCCCAAAGCCTAAGGAACAGTTAGGGATTGAAGTTGGAGTATTGTTGGCATAGATGTCTAAAAATAGTGGTCCACTCTACTGTGGTCATTCTCCAGATTTCCTTTTCTTTGGAAGTTAGACGGACTTTACTGGAAAGTTTTCTGGTGCCTACTTTGCTGAGTTGACGTTCCAAGTTAACGTAGCACCCTTAAGGTTCACCCAGCTTTTAGCAAACTATAAACTATTGAAAGTTATGGAAAAGCCATTATATGCTAATCTGTTTTCTTTGTTATGCTGATAACCACAGAAATCAGTGTGCAGCTATATTTGGCAAATATCAGGGTTGGTTGTTTTTGTTGTCCATTCCCCTCACTAAATTTACTTTCTTGCCATTGGCATGACATAACTGTCTTTTACTGTATCGGGTATAGTTTATTCCTGTCCTTATTCCATTTGCCGTTTTGCCTCTGCTACTATTTTCTTCTTGTAGGGCATAAAGGGGGAAACAAAGGTTAGTTGTCTGTACAATATATGTACTGTACTGTATACACAAATTTCCATAGTATTTGTAACAAGCAAAAATAAAGGGCACTTCTAATAAAGGGGAAAATGCAGCAGGGAAAGCCAATTGAGATCCAGTTGTGATTTAATAAATAGCTCCCTCTGTGTCTCATATCTTCATCAGGGGAAAATATTCAGCAGTTTAGATAGACATGAAATTGCAGCTCTTTCTAGCATTCCACTGCTAGAAGAGCTGCTCTATTTAAACGACTGAATAATTCCCTGTGACAAAGGCATCAAAATGGCCCAGGAATTAGTTATTAAATTCTGAGTGCACCTTCCTGGCTCTGTATGGGGCATTTTCCTACATGCTGTTACAAGTCTTTACACCCTTCATATATGTTTGTGTTTATATGCATGTATATTTCATTTATATATTTGGGTCTGCTCTAACTCATCTGTCTGGTATACTGCTTCAGTTAATGCAAATCCACTGGAAAGATCAGGTCAAGTTGACTTCAGCATGTGATGCTTGTGATTTGATAGAAACTTTTAGAACTGTTGAAGTACATGCATTCTCTGGAAGTGACAGTGTTTCTTTACATTAGTGGTACCATGTCAGCAGGACCTCTCTGAAGTACTTAGCAAAAGACAGCCTTGGGGGCATGTCTGTGCTGCAAGAAAATGGGCCTTTTAGTACATTGTTGATCATATCATTAAAAATGCAGTTGCAATGCATTGTTACTCTTTTGTGCTCCTATATAAAAACAACATCTGTTGTACAGATGGATTTTGCATGGACTTGCATTAGTTTCCATGATCTTCATAGAGACTCATTCCTCTTCTAAAACAAAAGAAAAGAAAAGAAAAGAAAAGAAAAAGTTCTAAATTCATGCTCTGATTCCTTGCTTGACTGACAGTGAGAGAGGAAACCTTGGAATCCAGAATTATTTCCTTGGAAATCAGTAACAATCACTGAGGTTACCTGGTACTCATGGCAAGGGCACTCAGATTCTGAATGGAAATGGGGTGTAATCAGAAATGAACTCCCTCCAGGTCAGAAAACCCATCATAAATTGAGCCCCAAAGCCTCCTGAAGTTTAGACCCAGCTCATACTGGCTTAACGCACCAACCCTTATCCCTGATTCTTCCCTTTTTGAAACTTATCCTGCTTGTGGGCACAGTGCACCTCTATACTACTCAGAATTAAGTCCTAATGAATTCAGTGGAGCTTTATTCCAGATAAATGGCTACAGGAGTGCAGCCTAAGTTATGAAAATTGCTCAGCTGTATTCTTTAAAAAATGAAAAATGTTTTACTGGGTTTATGGAAGAACCATCTTATCAAGGCCGGTCTTACTATTTGGTAGAGTGAGGTGGCCATATTAGGTAGCTGATTTTAAGTGGCATTCAAGGAACTAGTTAGCTATTTATTATTATTGTTGTGTGTATGTACACACACACACACACACCAAGGGAGGGGAAGAGGCACGTTTGAGATTTTCTGGTTCAGGTGCCAAAATAGACTGACTAGCCTTAGGTACTACTGCAAATTGTTTGGTATTGAGAAGTGGGCATCATTTGCTGCTTTATCTCAGCCAGAAAAAAGTTTTGGGCTTTTACTGCATCTTAGAGAATGAAGAGAACTGCTGATGTTCTCTTCCTATTCCATTGGGTCTGCCCTGTTCCAAGCATATATCTCACAGCAGTCACAGGGGGAAAAAGAGAAATAAATGTATGCTGTGTGGGTGGGTGAAACAAAGAGTGCCGCAGATCTCTTCCTAATATAAACGAGCTCATCTTCATTTATTTGCATCGAGAATCATTCTCTCCCCAAGGTAATGTCTTTATGTGTCTTATGTGTTCTGTGTGTTCCAATATCAGAAAGCAATATACCATTCCATCTTCTTCAAGGTGGGGGAATAAAATAGTCCAGATTCCTGACGATTCTGTCCCTCTGTATGTATCTTCAGCACCTACTTAAAATCTTTCACATAGAAAATTAGTGCAAACTGAGGATGCTTAAAAAGCAGGCCCAGATAAAAAGATAGCTTGATGTGATGTATAATTTGCTTCTGCCATTCCCAGTGTTAACAGCAGGGCATGGGTTGCCCTAGTATCTGTAGCTTCTTTATTCATTTACAGAGGACCTTGGCCACAGAACTGTGAGGCTTCCCTAATGCTTCCTTCCTTTTGTTGCACAGCTGAATCCTATCAGTTGTGTAAGGCTTTGAATACCCACATAGGCGGCTGCCATTATCATGAAATGAAGAAGGGAAAATTCCATTTAAAAACTGACCACAATCACTTGACTTTACATTTTTTTCCCTGTAGCTTGTTTCAATGTTAGTTGAAGCTCTGTATTTCCATTGTGGTCTTTTCGCTCATGCTTCAGAGCCAGAAGTGTAGGGTACAGCTGGCTACAGACAACCTTGAAATCCTAAATAGGAGGAAGGGCAGCATAGGGCTATTTCAAATAAATGAATAAAATAGGGGGCAAGGGGTTGTAACAAATGGCTTTCAATATGCTTTACTGACAGCTATGGAGCTGCAGGTGTGCAGCTGCAGGGGGAATTGCTGTCATTGGCACATCACTATTCTTTCCCATAAAACATCCAAAAGTGATTCACATTTTTTTAAAAAAAAATCAACAATAAAAGCTGATGTGAAACAATTTCAGGTTCAGTACAGATACAGGTAT
Source organism: Podarcis raffonei (assembly GCF_027172205.1). Taxonomy (NCBI): domain Eukaryota; kingdom Metazoa; phylum Chordata; class Lepidosauria; order Squamata; family Lacertidae; genus Podarcis; species Podarcis raffonei. The sequence continues at coordinate 33,565,838 of NC_070610.1, forward strand.
AGACTGACACAGATAAACTATGTACACCATTGTTTGTCACTGATTGCATGCAGAGAGGAGGCGGCAGAAGAAACCTGTGGAGTCTATGGCCCTCCATAGGGTGCTGGATTCCAATTCTCATCATCTCATTGTGTGTTCTGGCTGGTGCTGATGAGAGCCAAAGTCCAACAGCCTCTGGTGGTCCACAGGTTCCACTCCTTGCAGCAGAGGAAGGGAGGCGGCTGGCACATTCAATGCACAGTGTTTTGTGGGGAGGTCCTGATGTCTGCTTACACATAAAGGGGCCCCTGGTGCAATGAAAGGCATTATCCTCTTCCCTTCTTATCAGAGACCTTGGAATTATATTTCCATAGCTGAATCAGAAAACAATTTTTTTTTTATTTTTAAAAATCATTTTCCCTCAGAAAATTATCCGTAAAACATAAACTTATATCACAAGCCTGTAATTCCCATGTGATCAGCAGGGTTTACTCCCAGATAGTTATTACAAATAATAATATTTGTACCTTGCTCATCTGACTGGGATTGCCCCAGCTGCTCTGGGCAGCTTCCAGCATATATATATACATATATATATATATATATATATATATATATATATATATATATAAACATTAAACAAAGATAACTGTGCACAGGATTGTAACCTAAATTATGCAGTTCATAAACAGGAATCATAAAAGAACTCTTTAAGACAGAGGTTTTCAACCAGTGTGCAATGCCACCCTGGGGTGCCTTGAATGATGGCCAGGGGTGCCACAGGCAACACTGGCCTCTGTCCTCCTTTCCTTCCCACCCTCCTCTAATGCCCTCGTGCATCTCTGCCTTCTAAAGGCTTCCACAGCTGTTTGTTGCTGCAGCCCTGCTGCCGCCACTGCTGCCTCCCTAGGTAAGGTGTTGGCCTCATGTTCACCTTTGGCCAGTCTCTGTTGGGCCACTAAGGCTGGGGGCATCCTCTGCCCAGATCCCTGTGGGGCAGTGTGAGGAGGCACCTCTTTTTGGGGCAGGGAGCAGCTCAAAGACCAGGGGTGGCAGCAGCGGCTGCCTGGAGGACTCCCAAGGAGAGGGGGAGGAGAGGAGGCTGAGGGAACACTCCACAAGGGACGGTGTTCGAAAAAGGGTGAGAGGCTGCAAGTTCTGCAGGCAAGGGGTGACATAGTAACAGTGCTCCTGAGCCCCACAGGGGTGCTGCAGAAAGATTGTAGTTGGTCAAGGGAGCCGTGGATTCAAAAAGGTTGAAAACCTCTGCTTTAAGAGGCAGAATATTGAGAAATTTCCTAACTTTTACTTACTATCTTTGACCGATCGTCACAAGTTTGGATAACTGAGGTTTCCTCCCTACTCTCCATAGAGTGGTAACACCAGGGCTGTCCTGGGATTTCCATGCTGTTTGTATTTTTTGCTTCTTTTTATGACTCTCTTGAGAGCTTATATTGGGGCCAGAACCATTTGTGACCCACCATGTTTAACTGAGCTTAACATTTCTGTGTGGTGGCTCAATGGCTTGATTAATATTTTGGGGTTTTTTTGTTGTTGCCTGCTTAGAAATGTAAGAAAAGAAAATGGGGGGGCGGCGGCGGCACACATGTGTGCGTGTGCACACACACATGCATGCATTTGGCTGGCAATAACTGCTGCTGATAACACTTGATGCATCATGGGACAGGCCTGTATCAGTAAGAGGAAATAGTGCCAGATAGATTTCTTTACTGCCCTGGCAACCTTTGAGTTAAAGAGTGTAATACAAATTCAAATTAATAATTATAACAACAATACATTTCATAGTGGAAAATTCGTATTCTTCTGTCTTAATTGAGCCAGGGATGCAGTGGTACTGATCAGGCCAAACGTAACTTTCATGGGAGAAGTTCCCACCTTCCCAGCTTTAAATACTAACTGTGAAGGAGACATTCCTTACAGCCATTTAGGTTACCATATCATAGCAGATATCTAGTTGCACAATATCTTGCTCACAATATGCTACATCGTTGCAAAAATGTCAGATCCCATACTTAAGTTAGGACCAAGATCAGTGCTCTCTGTTGCCTCTGGCATGGTATGCTGTTACTCTTACTGACCTTATATCCAGCTAGGCCAAGAGTTTGTGTAGAACTGTGTGTGTGTACACTGCAGTTTATATGTTGCTACTATGAGAAAACAGATACAGGTAGACAACTGTTAGATTACTGTTAGGCACCATAGATAATGACCTCTGCAGCAATCCCAGCAACAGAGAGTTTTATTTGGTTATACAATTTTCATGACATATGAGCTGATGCATGTCCAGATGGGCAAACAGAATGTGTGAAATGAGCAGTCGTGGGATATGGCTGGTAACAATTCCTATGATTGCAGTGGCACTTTCCCCAGCTGCCTTAGCCCATGGAAACCGAATTATCTTGTCCATAACAATGCAAACCTAAGGAAAAATACATTGTGGGAATTCTCCCATGAGCATCTATGGAATACCATTTTGAAAATTTAATGTTTCATTCTAGTTCTCATGCATAAAATGAATTTAATTTTTATTCATAAAGGCACAGGAATCCCATTTTTATGTTTCAAGTAATAAAGAAAAAACAATGTTTCACGTGGACAAATTTACTTTATGTTCAATACAAGCCTGTGGGGTGAGGTTCTATAAGGGTGTGTCCACAAATTAGTTGCCAAGTAGTGGACACTGCAGTGACCAATCAAAGTTGTGCAAAATATTTTTGGAACAATAATAGAATCATAGAGTTGGACGGGACCATGAGGGTCACCTAATCCAACTCCTTGCAATATTTTGCCCATCGTGGGTTTTGAACCCATGACACTATTCCCAAGAGTCCCTCAACCTCCAGGAAGAGATTTTCAGAAGGCGCAGTAGCCTACAATGGGAAGGGGAGGTCCCTTTCCATAAATCCCATTCACAGAAGAAAAGTTAGGAGCCAAACCAATGATAATAAAATTATTAGCCGATTTGCCAAGACCACCACCTTTGTTGTAGAATGGGAAGATAGATGCAGTTGTGCCCTTTTTATTTTACAACTTTGTGATTATGTTAAGTAAGGGAGATGGACAAAGTGGACCAACACATTTGGTAAGTTTTTGGATGAGAGGGTCTGTTTGCAATGTGCCTGACTAATTTACCTTACATGCAGGCACTGCTAAATGTCCATATCTTACATGTTTATTAGCTGTGGGAGTAGGATAACTCATTTATATTGCAATAAACTTAATGTACTGAAAACACATAAAAGCTAATCACAACACAATTTTCCTCTGTATTTTCATAACCATTAATGTCCCATAAATGAGAGTTCTCAGTTTAATGAAATATATGAAGTGCAATTAAGTTGTTGGATATATTGATTAATTTATTTCCAGTCTTTGTGTGCTTTGGGCATATTGTATGCTTTAAAAACCATAAATAGGCACACTGAGATGTCTTTATAGAAACAACTTCCACTACTTTAGAAACTACTGAGTCTGTATCAGTTTGGGCATAGATTAAGTCTCAAATGGGCTAAAAATATACATGTTGGCCATAATCCAGAGAGCTCCTTTTGCTTTTGTATACCCGTCCAGTCAGCCGAGCTTTGCTTCACTGAGAAAGCCCCAACCCTCAACCCTCAAGAGTTCCTATGTTTCAGAAATAATCTGCTGTGTGTTGCAATGTTTGAACAAACCTAAGTAAAATCCTTGCTGGGCATGTAGAGTTGCTTTCATGAGTGTTTAGACTTTGGCAACTGATTAAGGCAGTTTCAAAAGTACATGGTTGGGTGTGTGTGTGGAGAATGAGAAACAGAAGTCTTGATACTAAGTCCATGTCTTCCTCCTTGAATATCAGAGGGTGCATCCCTGTACTTTCCAGGCTGACATGTATGTCATGCAGCCGCCAGTGAATCAGTGGCTCCTCCAGACTTGATCTGCACATGGTTTTGTCTGCTCGACTACTTTCCTCCTGCTCCAACTAGATTCCATATAGTTTCCCCTTCTTCCTCTCCCAAGGTTGAGCTAGTACATTTAGAAGTGTAATGTAGGCAAGGGCACTGACAGTGTCATCTGCTGGGAGAAGAGCTTCTACTAAAAATGAATGGGGCTTAATTGTTGAGCTAGAAGGTGGTACTTCCCCAAGCCTTGTTCTTTTGGTGTAGGCTGGGGACTGCACTTCTTCATGTCCACCATTAGATTGACTTGAATTTGTCCGAGGATGGAGACCTATTTTAACTGGAAATGCCAGTGTCTAAATTCCAATGGGTTGGCCTACTGTTTATTTATTTCACAGAATCATAGAATTGAAGAATTGGAAGGGACCCGGAGGACCTTCTGGTCTAACCCCCTGCAATGCAGGGATAAGCAGCTGTCTCATATGAGGATCAAACTTGCAACCTTGGCATTATCAGCACCACACTCTATCAACTGAGCTTTTTGTTTATATTTATTTATTTTCTTAGATTTCTCACCTGCCCTTGACTACAGGGCCACAGGGCAGGTTACAACAATAATATATACAATTATAAAACAAATGAAACAGCTCCATCCATCCATAAAATAATTGCAAAGCATTTAAAAATAATTCCACAAATAAAAACAAAAGAAAATAGTTTTAGTAGAGATGCAGCTGGGATACAGATCTGCATTAAAAGGTTTGTTTCAGAACACTGAACATTTCTGCCTCTCTTAGGAGAGTTTCATCCCCACAACTAAGTTATTTAGATAACTGTGTGTGTGTGTGTGTGTGTGTGTGTGTGTATCTATCATCTATCTATCTATCTATCTATCATCTATCTGTCTGTCTGTCTATCTATCTATCATCTATCTGTCTGTCTATCTATCTATCATCTATCTGTCTATCTATCTATCTATCTATCTATCTATCAAAAAACACAGTTCAAATTTCAAATGCTTACTAAGAATTCTAGTCAACTGAGATAGCCTTTCATTACAAATGCTGCAGAGATAATATATCTGAGCTGTCCCAATGGAGAAGATGAGAAGTCAGGTGGAGGTTGCCTTGTGCAAAGTCAAGGAAGAGTTCCTTCCTCTTATGCCCTTTCAGTACATTGGCAGAACTAATCTAGCATTTCTACCAGTTGTTCATGCAGACCTCACTTGGCTGCCATCTTGCCCCTCGCAAGTAAGTGGCAATGACTCCACTCATGGGAGGCTCTTGCTGTGACTCTGCCCCACAGGATGAGATACTTTTGTTTGGCAGATACTGGTTCCAAAACACTGAGCTAAGAGTTTAAAGGTATAGTAAGTTTCTAGCGTTACTCATATTTTCATTTCCCCCTCAATATTTCTATGAGAGATTGTCGAATAATTTGCCAAAGAATAATTAAGCAAGCGGTTTAAGCAGTGAGAATTTACAGGTTCATTTCTTACCAAGTGAAATAATGCACTGAGCACTAGAGAAGAGACTTCTGGGATCACAGTATCAATCTATTTTTTCTCTAATATCCACAGCACTTGGAAAAAGATGCACCTTGAATCAGTGCCAAGGCAACAGGGCCAAATCTTGCCACATTGTACTGGCAGTTCATCGTCAAGTCAGTGCAGAGCAACAAGTCATGCAGCACAGTTGCCTTGGCAATGGGCTCACACATCCCCGCTCTCCCCCCTGTGACCATTATTACATCATTCACATGCCCTCTTAGACATACTGAATTTTGGTGGATGCAAAACTGTTCAAGAAACTCACACATACACATACAAATGTCAGCTTAGCACTTTTGCTGTGTGCATTTTTAGGAACAAACACCTATACCTAAAATAGCCTTGTAAGTATGCCCCCAAATTTACTAGATTGCATTTTTAAAAATAAACTTGCTATGGGCTGGCAAGGTATAGAGAGATGCATTTCTATGCTGAATGCAGAGGAAGGGGCATCCCTCCCCTTTCAGTGATTGACAGAGGAGGGAAAGAGCACCCTATTCTTCCTGCTCCATCCCTCTCATGCATGGAATTTCCAATCTCCTATTGCTACCGGGCTAATGTTTAAAGTAAGTGATCTCTCTTATTGCCATGAGTACATTTGTTTGTGCATGCCCAGCACTTTCATCTTGTATAGGATGAGTTTTGCTGTACATGAGAAGTGTGAAAGGAGGCTGGGTTTTTCATTCCTGAGCTTTCAAATGGAAGCCCAGAGGCAGAATTATTTTGATCATGCCCAACCCACCTCATCCTTTTTATAAAGGCAGTGGGAGGAATGTACTGATTGTTTTAAAAAGGATTCTAGTAACATAAGGACATGCACTATTTCAACTGAAGATATATCCTGCATTTTAAAAATGCATTTACGATGAAGTTCCGTATTTTCAACCGACATCAAAGAAAACCATTCTTTTCCTTTGAAGCTGTAATTTAACATGAGTCATATCATTAGGTGCCCCCTCCCAACTTCCTGAGCAGTGGAACATGCTAGGGGCAATGTTACCAAGTTGGGTTTCTTTTGGATTGCAAATGTGCAAGCAGAGCATCCTGCAAGCAAATAGGCATTCTTTCAGCAGGCAACAAATCCCTAGAGAGAGTCTTAATCTTTGCTCCTCAGGGTGCTTCCTCTACAGCTAGTTTACAACTCTGAAATATTCTCTGCCTCATTCTATTCAGATTCAAAACTGCTCTCTCTTTCTCTTTCACACCTTACTGACCACCTCCCCCTCACTGAAAACTGAAATGATACCCAGATATAAGTGGATAACTACATATAATCTACTTTATGAACATAGTTCACTCATTGGCACTGTTCACCCAGGAAAGCAGAAATGATTAGAATTTGTCCTTTCAACTGCCCAGGTAGCCATATTCTGTATGGAAATTGATTTTATTGAGAGAATTAAACATGTAGAAAGAGGATGACCTTAAAGAATGGCTCTTTTTTGATGCAAAATCCTTGCAGAACCAAGCACATTTACTTTAAAACAAAAAGCAAAGTAGAACTATTTCCATTTTACATATGTCACATGTCCTCAAGTCTTTTCATTTTATGATTTTGGTATGGAAATGCATTTCCAATATATAACATTCTGAGATATGCTCACTGAAATGCATAAACTCATGTATTATTATTTGAGCCTTGTGATTAAATATGAATGGGTCTTGCCTTGAACTGGGTAAATTAATGACACATTAACACTCCCCATGGAGGAATATGATATTATTATTATGCCATAAAATGTATTGTTAAAATATTAGACTTTGTTGGTTTTAAACCTTTTTGTAAGTTGCTTAGATACCGGTACTTTCCCATAGTATGTGACTAATAAGTCAAAATACTAATAGAACATCTTTTTTTTAGAAGGAAATTATTTTGATATTAAATTTATGTTGCAACCTAAATTTCACCAAGTGCAATTGAGACATAACCCTTCAACAGGTAACACATACGTACCCCAGATTGAATGACCCCCAAAAGTGTTGGAACACTTATTTTCTTCCTTGAGTTAAAAACATATTTCTACATTCCCTGTGCTTTGAAGCAAAGAAGAAAAAGGAAAGATCCACACAGATTAAATAGACAGTCCAGTTGGCAGTTATTCTCCAGAGAAGAGAAAAATTACTGTCAGATCATGTGAAGAAAAAGCTAAAGTTAGTCAGATTAGGCACCAGAGATTTTGTGTGAGAGTGTGCAAGGAGAACAGTAATGAACTTTCCTTCACCTTGCTGAGTTGTACATAGGAGTCTAGTGCACTTAATAAAAACTAGTGTTGTACATATAGATGGGAAGCTCTTGCTGCAGTCTTAGAGGCATGACACAAAAGCATAGCAAAATGGAAGGGGGATATCTTTGTTTCAAGAACAGTATAGCAGTGCCAGGGGAAACTATGGTCTAGAGATCTGTGATTTCTGGCATGAAATAGTAGTGCTGTAGTTTCCCAGTTTGTAGTTTGTTATGGAGAGAGATCAGAGTTGGGGAACCTGTGGCATTCCAGATGTTCTGGACCACAGTTGGACTAAAGTTGAAGAGAATTGGAATCAACTAACTTCTGGGGAAGATGTAGCCCTCTGACTGTTGCTGGACTACAACTCTTCTCGCCCCTAACTCTTACTCATTCTTGCTGGGGCTGATTTAAGTTGGAGTTCAACATCTGGAAGGAAACAGATTTACAACCCTTGCTCTGTACCTATGTGGAGAGACCATAGTTCAGTGGTATAATACAAGGTTTGCATACATAAGGTCCCAGATTCATATCACAGAGTAGACAATGTTTGGTGTCTTTGGACCAAAATGGACCAGTAGACTAATTCCATATAAGAAATGGGAGAGAAGGGGACATCTGGAATATGTTCTTCCTTTGTTAAGGCAGGTTATTATCTGCACTGGCAGTGCTGTTTGGTAGTACAGGAGAACCATGTTCTCATCTCTGGATATAGTTTTATCCCAACCTCTGCTAGGTTAATCAAAGCATGGAAGCCTTTGCCCTTGCATGCTAGAATGGTATGGAGGTTTACAAATACACTGCTGGTTCAGCTAAAAATAGTGACAATGTGACAAAAACAATGTGACTCATTCTTGGCATCTTCACTCTCCCCACTGGAGCAATCATCTGTATTAAAATCATCAATAATAATTACAGCCTCTGGGAAGATATGGGCATTAAAACCACATAGATCTTGGGATTAAAGTGCTTAAAGTTGAGTGCAAAAGGACTTTTGAACTATTGCAGTTGATTTGAACAACCACATAAATTCTAGTCCAGGCAGACTTGAGCCATCATTATGCAAGGGAAGTCGCTGGTCCAAGGAGAAGTGAAGCATGAGGAATGAGGGGGCTGCAGGAGCCAATAAAAAGCAAAGGATGTGAAAATGAAAATGGTCTTGTGCTTATACCACATTCCTTGCGTGTATACATATAATGTTGAATATGTACCACGACTGGATTTCTTCAAGTCACTAGTGTAGATAAGACTTCACTGTCTTTCTCTTGATATTATTCCCTCCCTAAGCACTTCATAACTTCCTCTTTGAAGAATCTGAAACCATAAATCTATGTTAATCCATAATGCTTGTGTGTGAGTGTTTGCTGTTATTCAGACATGTAAAATAATTTATAATGTCAGGGACCTTCAGCCACAGGTAGGATGTTTTGGATAGTTCCCAGAAAAGTAATGTATTTGTTGTTTTTGCTTGATGTAAACAAAGAATCACGTAGCACCTTAAACACCATGAAATGTATTGTGGCGTAAGCTGTCATGGACTAATGTCCACATTATCAGGTGTGCGAAGTGTGGTCCTCAGCTGACAGTGATAAGTGAAAGGCATCCCATGTGCATGAGTCTTCTCTCTGACCAAGACTCAAAATCAGGAGGTTTACCCTGCATATTGGATCTGCAGGCTTCCATTTTAACTCCTTTTCTCTACTTTCCTAATTTGTGGCTAGCCACACTCCCCACACTGTTAGAAGAAATAAATGGGTTGCCTCCTTTATGTTCAAGGGCCTATTTCCTGTCCGACAGCAAGGTCTGGGTCTTTCAGATCACCTAGCTGCATCACTATTTTTTTTCAGGGTGCTTTGATACTAGAAAGAAAAGAGAACACTGGTGTCTCTTAGAAATTTTATTTTAGAATCTACCCTGAGGGTATTTGCATACTCAGACTCCTAGCAGAGTGTATAGGCAACACATGACTGCAAATACTGCCCTGAAAAAAGAAAAAGAAAACGTGGGTTGGCTTTGAGGCAGAGGAAAATTAAAATATGTTAAGAATAGTCTTCTCTTCTGTTTTGTCCAGGGTGCTTTGAATGCTGCATCAAGTGCTTGGGGGGCATTCCCTATGCCTCCTTGATTGCCACCATCCTGCTGTATGCTGGGGTTGCCCTCTTCTGTGGCTGTGGTCATGAAGCACTCTCGGGAACTGTCAACATTCTTCAGACCTACTTTGAGATGGCAAGAGCTCCTGGGGACACTATTGATGTCTTTACCATGTAAGTCTCAGCTTAACCTTTGCATTTATATCACTGCAATACAAGATGTAATTACTAACCCTCCCTATGTCAGGCATTATGCAGCCAAGTGAACAGAAAACATTTGCTTGAATTTCTTCTAAATCTATTTCATAGCATACGGATATAAAATATTTCTCACTATATAAATATTTCTATTGATAGTTTTTCATCCTGCAAAATGAGTGTACATTTCAATATCATAAAAAAATGAAATCTAGGGTTGGATGAAATCTAGCTGTGGGCTGCATTCAGTCTGTGTGGACTATCCATGCTGGTTTCTAAGGAAATGTGAAGGTAGGTGGGTGCTTTAGTGGGTGCAGAAATGGACACTTGGTGGAATTAAGTGTCAGGCTGTTACAAGTGTTCTGACCATGCATGCATTTCCCCTCCATCCTCCTATTTAATGTTCTGGGGGGTTCACCTGACCAGAGCTGTTTGGGAGAGGGACACAGGAGAAGGAGAGGGGGGAAAGCCCCATTGCACAATTGCAAATCCTTGCACAAGGCTTCCACTGGCAGGACTTGTTAAGTGTTAGCAGGTCGAGCGGTGGCAAGGAGAACATGACCACCTAGTAGGAAGAGAGGGTTGTTTTCAACACTGCTTGTGTGCAAGTGGAATGAACTTCCACTCACACAACAGAACTTGGATCTTCTCCTCATTCCCATGCAATTCCCCCCAATCCCCCATGCAGGGAGTGTTGGAACCTCCAGAGCAGATTATGGGGACATACAGGATATACAGGCAGGGACGCGGGTGGCGCTGTGGGTAAAACCTCAGCGCCTAGGACTTGCCGATCGTCAGGTCGGCGGTTCAAATCCCCGTGGCGGGGTGCACTCCCGTTGCTCAGTCCCAGCGCCTGCCAACCTAGCAGTTCGAAAGCACCCCCGGGTGCAAGTAGATAAATAGGGACCGCTTACCAGCGGGAAGGTAAACAGCGTTTCCGTGTGCTGCGCTGGCTCGCCAGATGCAGCTTGTCACTCTGGCCACGTGACCCGGAAGTGTCTGCGGACAGCGCTGGCCCCCGGCCTCTTAAGTGAGATGGGCGCACAACCCTAGAGTCGGACACGACTGGCCCGTACGGGCAGGGGTACCTTTACCTTTTTTTACAGGGGGACTGAAGGGAGGAGTTGAGAAAGTCCCAAAGGATATACTTCACTTCCCATGAATAGGAAATACTCTGTGTGTGTGTGTGTGTGTGTGTGTGTGTGTCGTGCTGGTAATGGAGAATTCACATATTTTCGCTTGATTGCTTTATGATTGGTGCTCATTAATATTGCTTATATTGCTCTTCTTAAATTTGGTTATATTTTTAGAATTGCATTTAGAATAATGTTTCCAAAGCTCGCTCCACAGTTCAGTCTCTGGTTTATTACTGAATGAAAGCTAACCCGTTTTTCTAGACTTTAACTTAATGAGTCTCTGGGTAGCTGTTATTGCAGAAACATAGTAAATCAATGCATTAAGCTTTTCACAAATTATCCAGGTCTGCTATGTCAGAGCTGTACATGAAACATCAGTCAAGAGACATAGTTATATACAAAGAATTCAGAGACAATGATAAAGTATTTATCAATTAATTTGTTCATTTTTAAAATACAATTGATGCCTGAAGATTTCTTCCATTCCTTGGGAATTCTGTATTTCCCCTGCAATACATACACTTTTGTCTCATTGTAAATAGCAAGAGAGAGATATACACATATAGTGACAATGTGTTGTAGTGGTTAGAGTGTTAGATTAGGACAGGGGAGACCAAGGTTTAAATTCATTGTCATCTATGATATTTGGTGATCTGACTTCTCTATTCCTCTCCACTATCATGCAGAAGAAACAAGCCAGACATTTTGGCTTAGATTTATGTCTGATCATGGCTTATTTAAGTGAAACAAAAAGCAATCCCCCCCCTTTTTTAAAAAAAAAAGATATTTATTAAAGTTTTACAAAAAGAAAGAGGTTACAAAGTAAAAAAGAAGAAAAAAGAAAAATAAAAAGTACAAAAATACAAAGAAAAAATACAAAATACAAAAAAAGAAAACAGTTAAAAACAAATCAATCTTTTCATATCTTATATTTCATTTACTTGTTTCCCTGACCTCCTCACGCCTCCCTTTTTTGTATTCCAGTTCAATTAGTTAATTCATCAAATCCTTTCCCTCTTTGTTTTTATCTTAATCCTTTACCTTAATGTATTGTAACTTTACCTTCTCGCCTAATAACAATCCATTTTTACATACTCTTTTATAACATTACTGCCAAAACCACTTAACTTCATTCTGACATCAATCTAACATTCCTTAATTTTGCAGTACTTGTCTAAGTAGTCTTTAAATTTCTTCCAATCTTCTTCCACCAACTCTTTTCCCTGGTCTCGGATTCTGCCAGTCATTTCCGCCAGTTCCATATAGTCCATGACCTTCATCTGCCATTCTTCCAGGGTGGGTAAATCTTGTGTGTTCCAATACTTTGCAATAAGTATTCTTGCTGCTGTTGTAGCATACATAAAAAAAGTTCTGTCCTTCTTTAACACCAATTGGCCGACCATGCCCAGGAGAAAGGCCTCTGGTTTCTTCAGGAAGGTATATTTCAATACCCTTTTCATTTCATTATATATCATCTCCCAGAAAGCCTTAATCCTTGGGCATGTCCACCAAAGGTGAAAGAATGTACCTTCATTTTCTTTACATTTCCAACATTTATTATCGGGCAAATGGTAAATTTTTGCAAGCTTAACTGGTGTCATGTACCACCTGTATATCATTTTCATAATATTCTCTCTTAAGGCATTACGTGCCGTAAATTTCATACCTGTGGTCCATAACTGTTCCCAGTCAGCCAACATAATGTTATGTCCAACATCTTGTGCCCATTTTATCATAGCAGATTTCACCGTTTCATCCTGAGTATTCCATTTCAACAGCAAGTTATACGTTCTTGATAGTGTCTTAGTTTTGGGATCTAACAGTTCTGTTTCCAATTTTGATTTTTCCACCTGGAAGCCAATTTTCTTGTCTAAATTATAGGCCTCCCTTATTTGATAATAATGAAGCCAATCTCGCACTTTGTCTTTTAATTTCTCAAAACTCTGCAATTTCAATTTATCTCCTTCTTGTTCCAAAATCTCCCAATATTTCGGCCATTTGGCCTCCATATTGAGCTTTTTCTGAGCCTTCGCTTCTATCGGTGATAACCACCTTGGGGTTTTATTTTCAAGTAAGTCTTTATATCTTATCCAGACATTGAACAATGCTTTCCTGACAATATGGTTTTTAAATGCTTTATGTGCTTTGACCTTATCATACCACAAATATGCATGCCACCCAAAAACGTTATTGAAACCTTCTAAATCCAAAATGTCTGTGTTCTCAAGAAGCAGCCATTCTTTCACAAAAAGCAATCCCTTTTGAACATAATACTAAGCAATGAGTAAATACTAGGAGTAATACTAGTAACAAGAAGCAATGCCAGAAAGTGGTGTTAGGGGATGAGTGTTCAGCCCTCTGGGCTCTCACTTGTGTAGTGCCTCAGGGCTTGGTCCTCTGCCCCATGCTTTTTAACATCTACATCAGGCATAGGCAAACTCCGACCCTCCAGATGTTTGGGACTACAATTCCCATCATCCCTAGCTAACAGGGCCAGTAGTCAGGGATGGTGGGAATTGTAGTCCCAAACATCTGGAGGGCTGGAGTTTGCCTATGCCTGATCTACATGAAGCTGCTGTGAGAGATCATCAGGGGGTTGGGACTGGGTGTCTACCAGTATGCAGATGATACCCAGTTCTACTTCTCCTTCAAATCAGAACCAGTGAAGATGGTGAAGATCCTGTGTGGGTATCGGGAGGCGGTTGGAGGATGGATGGCGGTTAACAGATTGAGGTTGAATCCCGACAAGACAGAAGTACTGTTTTGGGGGGACAAGAGGTGGGGTGTGTGTGGAGGACTCCCTGGTTCTGAATGGGGTAACTGTGCCCTGGAAGACCAGGTGTGCCTTGGAGTCATTTTGGACTCACAGCTGTCTATGGAGGCGCAGGCCAATTCTGTGTCTAGGGCAGCTGTCTACCAGTTCCATCTGGTATGCAGGCTGAGACCCTACCTGCCCGCAGACTGTCTCACCAGAGTGGTGCATGCCCTGATTATTTCCCACTTGGACTACTGCAATGTGCTCTACGTGGGGCTACTTTTGAAGGTGACCGGAAAACTACAACTAATCCAGAATGTGGCAGCTAGATTGGTGACTGGGAGTGACCGCTGGGACCATATAACACCAGTCCTAAAGAATCTTCACTGGCTCCCAGTACATTTCAAGCCCTAAGTGGCCTTGGCCCAGTATACCTGCAAGAGCCTCTCTACCCCCATCACTCAGCCTGGACACTGAGGTCCTCCTCCAAGGGCCTTCTGCTGGTTCCCTCACTGCAAGAAGTGAAGTTACAGGGAACCAGGCAGAGGGCCTTCTCGGTAGTGGCTTCCTCCCTGTGGAATGCCCTCTCTTCAGATGTCAAGGAAATAAGGAATTACACAACTTGTAGAAGACATCAGAAGGCAGCTCTGTATCGGGAGGTTTTAAACATTTGATGCTTTATGTTTTTAGATATACTGAAACCCAGCAAGATGGGCGGGGTATAAATAATAGAATTATTATTCTTATTATAAACAGGTGAAAGTGATAGTAAACCATTCATTATAGTTTACCAAGATGTGTGAATCAATCCAATAAAACAACAAATCAGGGTCACATAAAATGTCTTTATCATCCTTGTCTAACACACACACACCTCCTGCCAGGATTACAAAACTGATTTTGGAACTAATTGTGGTAAATTATATTTAATCATGCTTATGGCTTCTCTAGCATTTATTGGCACATTTATCTCAATAGAACCTGAAGTTCAATCTTTACATGAAAGATTTATCATGGTTTGGGTAGAAGATTCAAATGGCCAGGGATGTGTAAGCCATCCACTTCTCAGCTCACAAGCCATATTGGTTTCTCTAAGCATTTCTGGCAAGAGATAATGGCTCTGAGTATGTTCAGTGACATCTATTCAAGTTCTGGAGCTTCCCAGTCAGAAAGTCTGCCTCGCTAATAGTTTAGTGCCACTCCCAGTAACTGGCCAGATTGGCAATTCACTGTGTAACAGGGACTTCCTTAGTTGTTCAGCAATCCGGATGGCCTCTGTGAGAACAGGATGCTGGACTAGATGGGCCCTTGGTCTGATCCAGTCGGGCTCATCCAATGGTATTATGTAACTTTGTGATAGTGTCTCTGTAAGAAGTTCTATCAGAGTGACTTCATGCTATAAGCAAGTGTGTACAGGAGGATTCACCCAGCACCCATCATTTATATAAATTTAATAAATAATAACAATAAGATAATATTTGAGAAACATTGCCATGTGAGGTAAAGCGACTTTGTGGGTGTCTCGGGATCATTATGATACGTTGCACTTTCACTAACTGAATGTTCCTACATGCCTCCCAAAATTTCCTCTACTATTTATTTGTGAGAAGGGCTATAGTTTTAGCATTCTCCATGACACCTAGTTTTGTGTGTGCAAGGATTTTTAAAATTTATTTATGGAGGAATGTTCAGTCACGCAGACCCCCGCCTGCAATCCGAAGTGGTGGAACCCATTGACAGATTTATCACTTCAGTGAGAGCTTTGTTTAGTACCTCTCTTGTTCAATATTTGCCATCTCTTTCTTGCACATTGCAGTGTGGGAGCCTATGACACTTCAGGAGTGTTATTGTTTCCTCTTAACAATTAGAATTTTGTAATGGGTGGCTGGGTAAGGTTGTATGCATTTTCTTACACAAACCATCTGTTTCTCTGTTTAGAATACGGTATGTTCTCAATCTCCATAATGCAGCTTTCTTAGGAAACTTTCTAATTTCATGCTGTCTGATTTTTAATTTTTCAACACCCATAAAGTACAACAATGTAAGTCTACACCATACAGTAGATTCAGGATTCCTTCACCCTTTCATCTGACATAGCAAAACTGGAAGTGGCTGAGCACTGATGTGACCATACACTTCCTCTAAGATTCCTCAGCTGCCTTAAATGTTTAAACTTGAGAAAAGAGAAAGCAGCCCCACATCCCTTTTATTCCTTCCTCTTCTGCAGCCTGATGAAATGGCTGCAGCCAGATGGCAGTGACATTTCCAAACCATGTGATTTTGAAGTTATTGCCTACAGTTACCTGACCTCTTGATTCATATTTAAGACCACATATATATGAACAAAATTGAGAACAGACTTTTATTGCATCAGTTCAGGATTAATGACAGCTGCATGAAATTCAGCTTTAATTATAGAAGCTTTCAGGCTTCTTTGGAGTACTGTATACTGTAACACTGTATACGAAGCGAAGGATTAGCAGCATGTCCCTGATTGCCATAATGTGAGAGATGTGGGGTGGTATGCATGTACCCTGATTTCCATGCACATATTCACTATGTGTCCCCAGACTGCTAGAATACCCTTCCAAAAGAAACAGATATTAATGACACCAAACATTAAAATAATAGATTGACAAGGTGTGGGAGTTTGCAGCTATGGCTAAACTTTCATGCATTCTTAAATGGCAAGAAAGCAGGCAGACAACATACATTCTTGATAATCTGGCAAAACTTCATTGACTGTAGTAGAAGGTATGGGATACTGCCATTTTATGAATAATGAATTGACATTCCTTTAATTAGTTAAGATAATATGATAAAAAAAGCTTTTTGAGGAACCTTTGTCTGCAACCTTCATCTGGGCTATTGATAAATACCTCCTAATATCAATGTAAGCATCGTATTTAGAATAATAATAATAATTTATTTATACCCCACCCATCTATACACGTTGCATTGACTTGCAGTTTCCAAAGTATTTTTTTAAAAAATTGAGGGTGAAGACTACCAATGAGAGTGGAAAGAGAGAGAAATAGGAATTCTGTAACAATTATACTGTATAATCGCTAACAGCAAATAATTGATTTGGAAATGGCCTTGGCTGCACAATCCTAACACTTTCACAAGAACTGATAATCTGCCTACCCACTCCTCCATGTCACTCTGACTGTGACAACCCTGTGCTCAGCTGTGTGAATGTGTCACATGCATTGTGCTTCTGCTAGGCGTAGATATTTTAGCAATGGAAGGTGTTTCCCATCTTGTGAATGTCATTGTGGGCATTGGGAGTCCTTTGCTTTTGCAGAGCAGAATTCCATCCATCGGTGTGAAATGTTCAGTTTATTTTCAATGAAAGGAATCTGTAGTTCTTGCCTTAACATATCGCTGGTCCTAAGATTGATGTCAAAATATAGAAACAATGCAGGGATTATTATTGTACAGGTATACTGCATGTGGAGAAAAAGGAATCTTTCTTTCTTAAAAAGAATAATCATTAAAACATTAACTAACACAGGTACCTTTTAATTACAGGATTGACATCTTCAAATATGTGATCTACGGGGTAGCAGCTGCCTTCTTTGTCTATGGCATTTTGCTGATGGTGGAAGGATTTTTTACAACTGGTGCCATCAAGGATCTCTATGGGGATTTCAAAATCACCACCTGCGGCAGATGTGTCAGTGCTTGGGTATGTTAATATGACAGCCTTGATTACTCATGCTAATTTCAGTTGCATCAGAGTATTTTAATTAATCTATACTAAGTTAGCAAACTCAGTGGACTAGAAAGTGTGTCTCTAGGTATGTATGTGGAGCAGAACACATCATCTTCTTATATTTAAGGATTCCACCCAAAACTCAAGCTTAATATTCTTAAATATGATAAAAGTTTTCCACCAGGAGAGTGATTTAAAGCCCTCTGTGACAGAGAACAAATTCTCATAGATGTTTTAAAAATCAGAGCTGTAAATGTACTTCAGGAGTTACAGTGTCTTACAGAGGCAATTACTTGCATGTCGTATTATTGTATCAAGACACAATAGGCCCTTTCGGTTGATCAAGGGTGTGCAGAGTTGTGCTTCTAAAACTAATTATGGTACATCTGCCTTCGATATGCCCCTTTCTGTGAAATTGCCTTTGGACATTATAAGAAGCCTTCCAGTTTTTGTTCTTCAACGGTGATGTCAGAAGGGGAGCTCCCAAAGGAATGATTCACAGTCTGTCTTGCAGTTGCATTTGACCAAGCATGCACATCTTGAAATGTTCAAAGCTCACCTCCATGGAAAACTGAATCATGCAGAGAGAAAATAAGCCCAGTGCACACATGAGATTCCCATCACCCCCATTCACTTGTGCTATTATAAAAATAAAATAGTTCTAGTTAATAGGAATTCAAAGCATCAGAATATTAAACTTCAGAGGGGGCAATGTGGTTAAATAAAAGAAGCTAGAATGAAAGAGTAGTTATATTCAGAGAAGTGTTTCTTGTGCTATCTGAGAAAATAAGTATCTCAATTAATCTGTCTAATGCACACATCTTTCTGTATGTGAAAAGAAATGTGGTTATTAAACACAGATGCTAATGCATAATATTAAACTGACTTTTGTAGGAAGTAAGTTGATATACTCCTGAGTTCCCTGGTAGCTTAATGCAGATGAATTTCATAGCTGGGTAACAATTGGTAATCTGAAGTGCAACAGTTTGAAAGGCTGTGCATCACATAGGAAAGTAAATACAGTGAGATAAAATAAAGACTGTTAATGAAACAATGGCACTATTGATTATAAGTGAGAATGATACCAAGACATGAACATCCAAGTTTATGTAAAGAAATAAGACTGGGACTCACAAATTTAAGTGTAGAAATGAAGAACAGTCTATCCTCGAGAAAGATGGTGCATCACACAATGTTTGCCTTTCTCCATTTCAGTTTCATACTTTCTGATCCAAATGCATTTATTTGGAAATAAATTCAATTGATTTTGGTGAAACATTCTTCCAAGTAGATGTGCTTCAGACAGGATATTAGGTTGTAACCACACTCAAGCTTTCTTGGATGCCAAGTGAGAATTAAGCTATGCTCTCAGTGCATTGATAATAATGTATGAAGCCTGTTCTATCCCACGCCACTTTCACGTGTCCACGTAAAGTTCCGTCCTTTTCTGTTTCTGCATTCACCTGCATTATTTATATTATTATTATTTGCAGAAAATGTGCATTTATTTTAACTTGTATTTTCTCCCACAATATGCATTTTAATTGTATTGTGATTTCTTTTACTCATTTGCAAACTTTTGAGAAATGTGTAAATTGTGGATAAATTAAGTTCCAATCCACCCATTTGTAATCCCTACAAAAAATAGTTTGTTTTTAACTGGGTATGAACATAAAGTTAATTTAGTTGGTGTATAAAGCATTTTGCCTAACTGACAAATTTAAAGGCAAGTCTGATTACAAAACCAAATTCTTAGGTTTTCTCTGGACATTAGGCTGTTCATACCCTTAATATATTAGTTTTGACTGGGCGACTAAATGATGTTTTGATGGGTTAAGTTAAGATTATCCAGTTGTCATGGATGGATGGTAGCAGTTGCCCCTTGAAGGGATAAATGACTAATTAAGATAGTTCACCCTCTGAGAGTTATGGCATCCAATGGACACCTGAAAGCTTTAGGTGTGTGTCCAGTTAGAATGGCTGGCAGCCCTGCTGAGGCACTAGTCTTATTGTGGAATGGCAATATGCACAGTGGATTTCAGATGGTATCTGGGAGAACTCCAGTAGATTAAAAAAGGCTGGATGACAGCTAAAGCAAATGGAGTACAAGTGCAGGCATATATCAGAAATATTATGGGTTCGGTTCCAGACTACTGCAATAAAGCGAATCCCCCCCTTCAGTGCATATAAAAGTTATGCTTATATTATATTGTAGTTTTTTAAGTATGCAACAGCATAATGTTTTAAAACACAATGTACATTATTCAGTTGAAAAAAACTTTGTAAAAATGCTAACCTTCAACTGAGCCTTCAGCGAGTCATAATCTTTGGGCTGATGAATGGTCTTGCATTGACTCTTCCTTTCACTTCAACACTTAGAGGCCATTGTAGGGTTATTAAACAATATCAATATTGTTGTGTCTCAGGGAATAGGGAGGCCTAAGAAGAGGAAGAGAGATGGTGGGGAGGAAGGAGCAGAGGAGAAGCAGCGGCCAATCCAGTTCCCTTTGCCAGCTCTGGCTTTTGCTTCCTTCCCCGATGACTCTCACAAAATGGCCTACCTCAAACTCCCACAGAAAAGGCGGAGGGAAGCTCAATGGTCCACCCTGAGAAAGCATGCTTAGCCTCCCTGGCTGCAGGGGTGGGAGTGGAAAACCCTGGCTTCAGCCCTAGCCATCTCCAATCCCATGGCCAGAAGAGGGGCTGTGGGGGCTTCCTTCCCCTGGAAGCAGGTGGGCTGCCTGTGGCTACACCTGTATTCTGATAAGGAGCAGCAGGAGTTGCTGCTCCTGTAGCTTCATCTCCCAACGCAGCAGCAGAAGCTCCTCCAGACCTTCATTTTTTTATGTAATATCTGAGAAGTGCATTGAAGCAAGCACAATAAAATGAGGTGTGCTTATATAACGTAAGTGACCAAGCACACAATCACAACTTTGTGGGATCTTCCTATAAAGGGAAGTAACCTAGAATCCAACTGCTGTGTCAAGTTTGTAAGTCACTTTGAAGGCAAAGTCTCTTGAAGGCCAACCTTGACATCACAGTTATTACAGATCTGGTGGGTGTATCTACAGCACCATCTAGACTAGGTTCGGATCTGCTTTAGTTGCTGAGGCCCAAGGGCACAAAAAGATGCTTGAAAGTATATGGCCTGTCTGGAATCTAGGATCAGCCAGAGGCACTGCCGATAAAACCATTAAAGAGAGAGGTTCATGATCTGTGGCTTACAGGGAGGCCTTCTTGGCAATGGAATAACCTCCCCACTGAAGTTTGACTGGTGCCAACACTTTCCATCTTTTAGTGCCAGCTGAAACCCTTCTTCTTCCTTTTGAATTTTGAGATATTTGCCTGTGTATTATTTATTTTGACAGATGGCTTGTTTGATTGAAATTCTAGATTGAATTGTATATGGTGTTTTATGCTTTAGGTTTATATATTGCTACACACCCAGAGGTCATCTCATGAACTATGGGATATAAATCTCATAAATTAAGAACTATAAAACAAATAAATATTTTTATCAGCACTTTTTCAAGGAGTTCAGGATTCTGCTGTTGTTTACTAGCATACTTTTCACAGTACATAACTCATTGTGATTAGTCCAGGAACAGCTTGCAAAAGAAACACTTTGGATTTCTCTGCTGGTAACTGACCATCTTCTTGTGATTGATGTTCCCAAAATGACAATGGCTGTGTAACATTCTCACTCTCACAGTTGCTTTGCCATTACTGCTAAGTTATTTATTATCTTTTTGCACATATGCTTGCAGAAATTCTTAATCATTAATAAGATTTCAATCTCTGTCTGTAGAATAGCTTTCTATCAGCCACATAAATCTTCCTTTGAGGTATTCACATCAATTTAACATGATAAGCTGGTATCTTTTAGTACTATTTTTGTGGTGCTTAAGGGATATTAACCAACAGTTTGATGAATAGAAGCAGAAATGGTATTTCAATACTGGATGATTTTCCTTTTGGATTCAGTACAACAATGAGAAGTAATCCCATTTTAAGAGAGGTCTTGGACCTGTATTTGAATATTGCTTGGACAAAATATTTGGAACACCTACTTCTACAATGGAATTAAACTCTTCAATAACTGTATCTGTTGAGTAATTGTTGATAATATACATAACATTCTCAGAATGAGAAGATGCGAAAAGACAGAACAACTATGAACAGGAAATGAAAACAAAGATGGAAATAACTACAAAGATGATTTGATGTATTGTTGCATGGTAGTCATATGTTACTGTATTTATTTTTAAATATTATGTATGCACCCCAAAATTATGCATGGTGAAAGGCAGTTTTAACAACAACAACAACAACAACAACAAGCTTTGCACTCGCAGAAGTGTCTTTTGTTCACAAGCACTAATATTTTCAATGGCTTCTGTGTTGCGGACAAATGCAATGCACTGCATTTTATAGTAGGGAAATTTGTACTCCACCAAGAATAGCCAGAGAGTTATGCCTGATGCCTTTCCTGGGTACATAAAAATGCTCAGACTGTGACAAGGTCTTTACTTCTAAGTTCAAACTTATTAAACATAAAAGAATGCACATTGAAGAAAAAAGACCTTACATGTGCTCAGAATGGGAAGCCAGGACTTTGGCTGATTAACATTCTATGTTCTTTGAAATGTGTTTGTGGGTGATTGGTTTGTTTTTGCTTTTCCTTATATTATGCATTTTGTGTCCTTTATTGTATTTTACCTCTCCCCTAAGGTAGCTTTTCAGTGGTCCTCCCCCCCTGCTTTTAGGAGGGCAAATGTACATTTAACTGGGGGGGGGGGAATGTACATTCAGCACAATATGCCTGAAGCATGGGGCAGGGGCAAGCCAGACTGCTGAATCAGCAGTCAATTTGTTCGCCAGTACATTGTGAAGATGGGAGTAAGCCACTCTCATGCTGCAGGAGAAAAACAACATAGTGAATCTAGATTTAAGTCTACTTTTGTATGCACTCCAAGGGACCACAACATTTATTATCTATTGTGGTTCTTTTTCTGACCACTGCATGCCTTCACAGGCTTCTAATACAGTCATGCATTACTACTCATCACATAATTGATCAGCTTCCATCTCCTTTGATAGTTCTCTTTCTTGCCCTCTGGAAGAAGCAGCTCCAAGTTAATCTGCTGATCCAACAACTCACTTGGGCATCTCTATTGCCATTTATGTTTACATTGCCCTTCCCATATCCCAGGTGATTTAAATGAACCCACTACCTACAAGGTCAGTCAGACTGCTGTGTAAGAATGATACACAGAAGGCTTACATTCCTATGCCAATCACTCTTATACTGAAATGACATACAAAGAAAAGAAAAGAAAAGAAAAGAAAAGAAAAGAAAAGAAAAGAAAAGAAAAGAAAAGAAAAGAAAAGAAAGAAAGAAAGCCATTTGTGTTGGAAGCAAAGATGGAAAAATAGCCCAGCTAAGTCTTACCCTAGCGCAAACATGTTTTTCAGTGCTGTTTCTCTAAAAGTTTAGAGGCATATCTGTGGACACAGAGTTTGGGTTCAGGTTCATTTGTCTAGAACAAAATTAACATCCTTTCTTCAGGTACAATCTAGCCCAATAAATTTAATATGAGATAAATTAGGAGTACAGAATGAAATGTATTTAATATTTAACGTAGTTGTGCTCATATTAGCTTAACTTTATATGGGCGATAATGGATATTGACTGCCAGAATTTGAGGGACTTTGTAATCAGCTAAGTTGGATGGAAAAACCGTGTCATTATCCTAGTGATATATGCCTCAGCATTATTATTTGCATATGCAGGCTGGGTTGTAAACACAATTACATAATGTTCTGGTTTTCCATAGTTCTGCTTATGTACTCTTTCACATTCTCACTTAATCGTTTTTAATGGTTCTTGGAAGAGATTTTTCTTCCCAGAAGAAAAAGGGACATGCTTTGAATGCATCCATCTTGTTTATATGGAATGTTTATGTAATGTGTTTGCATGTGTGGATTGAAACAAGCACCATAGCTTGCTACAAATGAGCATATGTCTAAGCACTGCATGTTGCCTACTGAATAATGGCAGAACTATAAAAAACAGGACTGCTGTCAAAAATCACTACCCACTCCAGTCCATAGCTTCTGGTTCAACTTATTCTCTGCCCTGGTGCCATTTAGTTATCCCTACATGGCACAGTGATTTGTAGTACAGGTGGGAGATTGGGAAGATGCATCATAATGATGTCATGAAAGGAATAAGTAGAACTAGATATTCCAAGGGGGTCAGAGGAAAATGAAGAATAAGTGATTTATTTTCATAAAACCTGGCAGTCCCAGTAGAAGCCACTGGTAGCTTGTTCATTGGTTTTCTGCTTGGCAAGCAAGGAGGTGATAGAAGTGACGATGAAGAAGAGTAGCAGGTGATAATGGTAGTGAGGAGGTAGACTCTCTAAGCACAGAATCAAAGAATTGTAGAGCTGTAAGGAACCCCAAGGGCCATCTAGTCCAACCCTCTGCAATATAGTAATTTCAAGTAAGGGAGCTCATGGAATGTGTCTTCTCCCAGGGCCCTCCAAAACTTGCAGCCAACACCAAGACTGCCCAGGCTTCTTTCATTAACAATTAGAATGCAATATGAATACTTTCCAAAGAGAATTATGCTTTATTTGGATTCACCTTTTCATAGTTATGCTGACTCTGATGTCAACTGTCAGACATTTCCTTCTAAATTCTCCACTGCTAGCAGTTTGAGTAGAATCTCCATTGTTCATAAGATGAATGTATAATTCTACACATTCACTCACAGCTGGCAGGTTTATTTTTATGCCAGTAGTGGGCTATTCATCACCTTGATTGCTACTTAGCTTTATAATAAGTAGACTGCACTATCGCAGGCCCAGCTGCTTGTATATAGTAATTGCAACTACGTAGTAGGCACTCTCTTTGCCATTCCATTTACGTCCTTTCTAAAGGGATCTAATTCAATTACCAAATATTCCATTCTTCCCTCTGGTTCATCATGATAATTAAATTGTTGACTGCCGTGTCTGATTCTTTCATTCCTTTTCAGCTGAGAATTTACCCATAAGCAATACTTCATTTACCTGTGACTGAATCCTAGGACTGGGTCTGCATTTCTCTACCTTAACAGGACCGAGAGATTACAAGATAGAGAGTTCGTATGCCTCTTTTGTGGCATGCAACATCTCTCATGTGAGCATGGTAACCATTTTTCTTGTTGCTGTGGCAACCTTGCACATCTCCGTTAAGGACTATTCACCAGCGTTTTGAAATAGAGTTCTGGGTGCATTTAGCAGACGTGGGCTGTGTCATGTCCTTGCATTTGGTGTCACTCTGCAAGTGGAGGCTGGCAGAGCTAGACTGAGGCATTCTACTGTCAACCCAGCCCCGGACAAAGGGGGTTGGGATTGAGCCCTAAGTCAAATATATGCATGCTTATTGTGGGATGTGCTAATAATTAGGCTCTTGTCGCAAAACAAAACAGCATTGCAGTGGCATTGTAGGCAGACCTACCCACACAAATGCTTGGGCTGGAGTTTAACAAGTTCTAAATAGCTAATTCAAGAGAACAGAAGCCCAACTTTCAATAACCTTATGCTGTCAGAAGTTAGTAATTGATGTGCAGCAGGCACTTGAACTGTCTCAGATATATTTTTCTTCCCATAACATTATTTTTTTCACATCATGTTTGCATAGGCTTCACTGTATAGATTTAATTACAAATATTACTGAAGTATGATAAATTACTACGTATTGATTCATTATTAATAGAGCATTCCACACATCGTTCTCATTTTTTTCCTCATGAAAAACAGTTGGAGGCAGGAAAGTAAACCTGGAAGAATCAATCACATTGACATCAATTAATAATGCAGAAGGGAATATATGAGCATTTCAAGAAGAAGGAAGGACCTAATTTAGAAGCTGTGACTCAGGGTGCTTTACACCCCCTGCTGTATATGCTTCATCTTTGCAAACAGAAAACGCGTAAGGGAAATGAATCCTAAAGCAGGGATGAGGAACCTGTGGCCTTTGAGGTGCTGTTGGATTGTAACTCTCATCAAACCTGACCATTGGCCAGGTTTGCTGGAGTTGGCATCTTACATCCGGAGGACCTCTGGTCTAAAGTTAAAAAGAGGTGGAGAATAGAAGTACCAGTGGAAGAACCCTGAGTGAATATTATTCTGACCAATATGCCTGTTCTAGCTGTTTTGCTAGTTCTGCTGTTGACATTGTCACCAACAGGGAAGAGACAATTGGGAATGAAGAAGGGAAACAATGTGGATGGCAGCAGGCCAGCACACTGGGTGTATACCCAGCCTCCTCCCCAAAATGTATATCAGGTTCTTAATACTTAGTGTAACAAGAAATAAAATGAAATTGTCTTTCTAAAACAATAACAACCCACAAGGAGATACCTTGTAAAATTGGAATGCTGTTCAGGTTGTGGTGGTGGTAGTTAGATCTTGCTGTAATTTATAATGGTTTAATTGAAGATTGAAATGTGCATCTGTATAGGCACAAACTCGTCTGCAGGGCCAGCCCTACCATTAGGCAGAGAGAGGCAACCTCCTCAGGTGGCAGGTGCTTTGGGTGGAGGAAAAAGGTAATGAGGTGTTGGAGGACAAAGCTGTGTAGGACCCCTAAGTCAAACTACTGCCCCCAGGAGACATAACAAAATCCTTTCCCAAAAACTACAGGTTGGCTGACAGTAGAATCCTGTGAATGTCTACTCAGAAGACACTTGGACTTGGAGGATAGGATTGTTAGTGGCTAATAGCCATGATTGCTAGGTTCTGCCTCCACTGTTGCAAGCCTTAAGCTTCTGAATATCAGTTCCTTCATGAATCTCCTCCAAGAGGTGTCTGTCCATAATTAGGTTGACTATAATGAACTTTACAGTGCATAAGACTTATATTACTAGGCAAATTGTTGCTTGGCCAAAACAGTGGCTATGTAGATCTTCTGACATACAATCTGGTAAATTTCTTCAGCTTTCTTTCCCTTTCAACACGGTATTGAACAAATTTAGCCTTGGTGAATTCAATAGAAGAAATTGCTGTAATTTCACATATTTCATTATAACTATGTTTTACATGACAGTATTAGTTGGTATTCTAATAATAATGACCTAATAATAATTTTCATCATGTAGAAGAGGGATTTTTTTTTACTCAAAACCAGAGCAAGCATGAAACTAAAATTAGAAATAAAATGAGACTTACATTATCTGTGCAGTTCTAGTCATGTCTACTCAGAAGTAAGTCATTTTAAGTTCAGTGAACTGAACTGCCAGATATGTGTGTATAAGATTGCTTTAACTCTGAAGAAATAAACAATCACACTTGATCTTAGCCAAAAGGCCGAGAAGCCTTTTGTCTTTTATCCTGGTCTGTGACCGCAATAAAGTTCATTCATTCATTCAACAATCACAAATTAATTTAGTCTGCAGACATAATTCTTCAAGTCTTCTTAATTTAGGATACTGACTGAGATAAATCAAATTCCACTTGTACTCAGCTCTGAGGCATATCCAAAACCCATTGTTGTTTTTCCCCTTTTATGTAAGTAAGCAGTTCTGCAACTTTCACCTCATCCTAAGCAGTTAGCATCCAATCATATTTTCTTTTTAAAAAACCTCACTTTAAAACCCTGCAGTATAAGTTCTCTATTTTTTCCGCAACTTTTTCAGGTGGGAGATTTCATGCACACCAGTTCAGCATACCTGAAAGCCTTGCTATGATTTTGCCAATCTCTGTGATTGATCCCTGCTAATCTAGATGGCAGATCAGGAGGGTGGACACTGGCAGGATAGTCCTAATTATGGGAGGACTGTTGCATAAAATGCAGTGCATTGTGGTATGCAGCATTCATTGATTATGAGGTGGGGTGGGGAAATCCACTAGCAAAGCAACATCCAGATCCATTTCGCTGTTGGCAGGCTAGGAGGAAGCTTCTTCCTTTCCCCTCCCATTGACTGAAGTGGGAAGGAAAGGGAATTACCTATGCCGGAATTAGGATGGGGGTACTCTTGCACCAGATTCTAGGGCATGTCAGGGAAGTGAGTTGGCTTTGAATGCACCATATGCATGCCCTCCCTGACATACACTCTTCTTCGCTGGCAGCAAATCATCAACAGAACAACTGTGCCAGTGTACATAGGGACTTTGGGTAATATAAGTGTTATCCCACCAGTATATCTGTCTCTGTCATGAAGTATCACTTACACTGCTCTCAAGACCCCTCAGCCAGCTTTATGGTAAGTATGGGATTGCACTACAGTGGTATCTCGGGTTACAGACGCTTCAGGTTACAGACGCTTCAGGTCATAGACTCTGATAACCCAGAAATAGTACCTCAGGTTAAGAACTTTGCTTCAGGATGAGAACAGAAATCGTACTCCGGCGGCACAGTGACGGCGGGAGGCCCCATTAGCTAAAGTGGTACCTCAGGTTAAGAACAGTTTCAGGTTAAGAACAGACCTCTGGAACGAATTAAGTCCTTAACCTGAGGTACCACTGTATATACGCTAGGTAACCAGCATATGAAAAAAACCTCTGTTTATTGATTTAACCCATTTATGCTGTACTCATCACAAAACTTTCCTCAGATGGCTTACAGTATAAATGTACAGGTGCAAGTATGCAACAGTCGTAATCTAAAGCAGCATAAAACAACTGGGACAATAGGAACAGCAGCAGATAAGAAGGCAGCAGAACACCAGACAGGAGATAAAACATGCCTGAGAGTATAAAGTGGTCTTTACCTGGCATTGAAATGGCATCAAGGTTGAAACATACCTAATGGAATTAACCCTTTCCTCAAACAGAGTCTAGATTGCTAGTCCCACATAGGACCCTAGGGGCCAGTTTTTATGTTAGAGGAGTGACATGGTTGCTTCCCTTGCATCCACTCCCCACTTGCTCTATCCCACATGTCTGCCCCATTTCCACTGCTACTTTCTATCTTACCAGCAAGGCCGGGGAGCTGTCCAGCAGAGTCAAGGCATGAGCTGTCCAACCAAGAAATGCCACAGAACTGGGTGCTGAGCAGAGTGACATTTTGTATCAGCATTAGCTTGGCACCAACTCATCATTCTTATAGCTGCCCCACCCTTTCCTAAAGCATCAGCAGGGCCCTGATCCAATTAACTTGCTGGTTTTTACATCATTCTTCAAAGTAGGTCTCAGGATGTGAGGGCCCATTCTGCTAGATACTTGCACTGTGCTGCTGGTCCCTCTGCTCAGATGAAAGTTATGTGTTGAACATCCATGTCTGAATACAAATCCTTACGTTCAACTGCCTGGGTTCAGCTGCTGGCAATGTAGCCCATATGATCCTTTGAGTATCCCTGGTTGGCAGCTCAAAACTGCTGTTTTGCTTTGTAATTATCTGTGGCGTTCAAAAAAGGGTGCCTCCAGACTGTCAGTATTTTGCAGGAATGATTCAAGTAGATACCAGAACTTTGGGTTTTTGAAATTGAAAGTGCTCTGTCACCCTAACACAACAAATCCAATTTTTTCATTTTGGAAAGCAACAGGGAAAGGCATTTAAAAGTGAGGGATGAACAAATGATTAACAGGAAGACCTATAAACACCCTGCAAGCAAATCAGGATGAATCCATACTCAATAAAAAATGGACATAATCTGAAACAGGATGAATGCTGAACAAACAGTTCATCAGTAAGAGCCCAAAGTCTATTGCTGATCAAGATGAATGGAAGATGCAACATGAATAGCCACTAAGCCATTACTGCTTTGGCATACCTTACCTTATTCTAATATTAGGCAGCTTTTAATGGAGCCTTAAAGGGCTGCTGATTTTTCAGTTCATGGTTTAGAATAGTAGAGCAGGATACAAGGAGCATAAAGACTTATGGTGTTGTGCCTGGGATGACATGGGAAGGTAGCTTCTCATTATGTGATTAAACCCTATGTTACCACCCGTCTGCTTCCTCATGTTACAGGCATCACATGGTAAAAACATGTTGTTTTCAGTCTTCTGAATCAAACCATGGAAGCCTACAGCATCACCATAATGGGAGTGTTTTTAGTCTTTACAAATTGCAAAGTAATATATAATTAACTATACTTTGGGGATCTTTTCATTGCACCCAGAATTAGTTTAAATGGTTGCAGAAACAAAAACATTTAGTCGGAGAGGAATTGAAGACCAACCTTTTATTTTTAGCCTACAATTTGATATTCTTAAATGACTCTGTGCTTCCAAGTAATTTCTTCAGTTAGAGTGCCTGGGGTTGGCAGAGATGTCTCATCTGCTTAAATAATATTGGTGAGGCACAGAGCTATAAAACAGAAAGGGGAGGAAATGACAAGACGTAAAAGGTAATAGGGTTTTGTTTTTTGTTTTTTTAAAAAGTGGGTTTGCTTTTATTTGTTAAAAGATCCTACCCACCAATATATTTCTCATGCTGCACAATGCTATGCATACCTACTCAAAAGTAAGCCCCACCGATTTCAGTGAGACTCACTTCCAAGTAATGGTGCATAAGATTGCTGCCATACTTGTTTTCTTAATCCAAATGATGGTAATCTTGTACTACATAACAAATTAAGATGAAGAAAGTTGAGGAATTCAGGGTTATTTTAAGCAACTGTTATTTTCCAATCCTGTGGTTGTCAATTAAAACACAGCGGGGTCTACATGGAATCAGAGTGCCCTGAAATGCTTAATATGTAGAATGAAATCCAGCATTACCAGCCTTTCAGAAAACAGAATTAATTCTTCCTGCCTAATATGTGCTCTGTGCATATTGTGATGTTCCTCAGCAACCAGCACAACCCTCAGTGTTAGCTCTACTCACTCTTTGCAAGGGATTTAATAAGAACATAATTCATACAAACCCTTCTGTAATGCTACTAGTAGCAGCCCATATGGAAAAAACAAACCTCCTCAAAAGTTAGCAAAATAGAACAAGACATCACGGCCCTCACATTGCCTCACAGGCAACAAACAGGATCTATAAAACTACTTAAACTTATAGAACAAAAAAGGAGAGAACTAGACTCCCTAGAAATCAACAAAACAATGATCAACATTTTATACTCTAAACAACACTTATATGAGTATGGAAGGGAAAACTCCAGACTATTAGCAAATAGGTGTAGGAAAAAAGCACTCAAAACAAGCTGAGGCGAAGGAGGGCTTTTCCACAGCTAGTGGTGAAACTCGGGAGGATATATTTTCTGAGACATGCTTTCCTTTCATTACATATGTTAAGCAGCATAAGGATGTAACACATACCGCGGCATCTCAAATATCCCTTTGCAATGATTTGCTAGTGCAAAATGAGTTTGCAGTTGGTGTTCCTGACTGGACCATATAACATTAATGCTGCCATTTATTTATTGTTGTAAAACTTGTAGACTTGAAATGAGTGTGTGTATTGTTTGTTTATTGTGATATTTTATACTTCAATAAATATTAGGCACACGTGTGCATGCATACACATACACATTATATTTCATGTTGTGGTAGATCCATTAGAAAACCAACTTCTGCATGGATCCCACATGTTCAAATTTCAGACAATAAAAATGAAGAAATTATTCATGTCTCAATTGCCATCTCATCTCCTTTTCTGATGTATCCTTTCCTAATTTGTGGAATAACTTTATAATGAATAAACCACTTTCTTTCAGCTGGAACCTGAGGCAGAGAGGGAGTTCAGATGGGAAGCCAACTGTTATTTGAAAATATGTGCTTGCTCTGACCTCAGCCCTCCCCTTCCCCTCTGCCAGGAGTCTTTAAACTGTGAAGGGAGCCATTGGGCAACAGGAATGCCTACAGGGTAGCTGTCCTATGGCCTACAGTGGGTGTGGGGAACTTTGGCCCTCCAGATGTTGCTGAACAACAACTCTCATCACCCCTAGCCATTTGCCATGCTTGCTTGGGCTGATGGGAGTCGTACTTCAGCAACATCCAAAGAGCCAAAGGTTCTCCACACCCAATCTAAGGCAATGACTGCTGCCTGGGTCCTTTTGCCCACTGTGGCTGGAGCCACAGTAAGGAGAAGAGGCAGAATAAAGGTTAACAGTGATTGGTGGTGGAGTCAATGGGTGGGATGATGGGAAGAAGGTAAAGGAAGGGAGCAACTGCAAGGGGTAGGAAGGAGGTGGTGGAGGTCCAAGAGAAGAGGAGGAAGCTAAACACAATTTGGCAGGCAGGGGGAGGACTGAGCACAAATGATGAACATAGGAAACTTCCTTGTACTGAGTGAGACCATTGGGCCATTTAACCCAGTTTTGTCAACACTGACTAGCAGTGGCTCTTCCAAGGTAAGCGAGAACCTGTAACCTCTGTTATAGTCCCTCTGTGAATAATGGCTGTGGTGTGCTGTGATTGGGTGCTGAGTTCCACCATTTCATCTGCTCCATCATGGCAGAGTTAGCACCAGTGCTATTTTTCCCCTTCTCTCATTGAAATTATTGGGAGGTAAATTCTTGGTGCCATCAGTGGAAGGTATCTCTGTGGATTGAAGGAGCATAGGATGTGTTCCTCCACCGGGGTGTCAACTATAGGAGGTGGAAGGGGCTTTGGCCCCCTCAATATGTGTGGACAGAGAGCCAAGCACCCCCAATACTGAGGGGGCCACCATGTCCTGCCACCGCTGGGAGAGTGCTCACGCACCAGGCAGGGGTGAGACGTATCATGTGACCTTGAGCCCCCTCATTGTGGGAGGCAGGTCAGTGACCCTGTCCTCCACTTTGCTGCCCACATCCTTCCCATTACTCTACCCCATTTCAGCCCCTTTGCCAGTATATCTGTGGTGTTCTGCCAGGATATATGTGTTGGCCATGGCTTATCTGCCATTCTGCCAGTGTAGGTTATATTGTGGATACATCTGGCTTCAGGTCATGTCTTTCTTTTATAAAACCTTATGAGCTTGATTCCACCTGATCCATTTATATTGAAGTAATTTGTGCAGATCCTTTTATTGTGAACCATAAAAGCTTGCTTACCTGAATTATAATCAGATAAATTCAATACAGTATTGGAAAGTTTTTACTTACAAACAAACAAACAAACAAACAAACATGTGGGATTAAAACAAACAAATAAATTATAAAATTTCTTCCTTGTTCTATGACTGGCAGGATTTTTGGGGAAAGAAAATAGTCTAAAATATTCTTCAGGTTTCTGTCTCACTCTTTTCTTATTTGTTACAGTTTATCATGCTGACATATATCTTCATGCTGGCCTGGTTGGGCGTTACAGCGTTCACCTCTCTGCCTGTTTACATGTACTTCAACATGTGGACTATTTGCAAAAACACCACCCTAGTGGAAGGGGCAAACCTCTGCTTGGACCTCCGTCAATTTGGTAAGTGAATGACTTGTTGATCAGTTTTATCAATTTTTTTTAAAACCTCATTAAAATGCTTGTGTCACTTTTAGAAATACTAGATCAAACATCTAGTCAACAAATGTCAGTGAATAAAATGAACACATTTTAGTCAGCCTTGCTTGCATGTGCAGGAGATAGTATTTGTGGACATGATGATGACAGCTTGTAAATTGTACCCATAGTCGCTTTTCAGATTTCATGCTAAGCCAAATTGTAGCACTATGTGCATTAGTAGCAATGAGCCTTGAGCTTGCATGCTCCCTATCTTCTCTTACTGTGCAAGGATAAACTTAAACTTTATTGCAATTTTAAATGAACTACAGCTTATTTTTACATCCAAACAAACCATAGTTTAATGAGAGTTTTAAAACTTCTAAAATCTTGCCCATGGTCACAGCAGTGGAGAGGCAGGAGGGAAGGAATACATGAATCCAAGGCTCGTTCTTGCCTGTACACATAACGCTAAGTCATGGTTTAGTCTTACAGCCAAACTGGGCCACAGTCTTTCTAACTATTGAGTGCCAGACAATTATGGCTGAGCCCTTTATTAGCTGAGGTTGTTAGAGCATCATTCATGAAGGACAAGAAGCTGGGTGGTCCCAGATTGGTAGTGGTGGTTTGGCCGCCACTGATGATACCCACTTCTTCACCTTCTCATTCACATCTTGGTACTGGCTTGGTGTCTTCTGGACATAATTCCTGATAATGCTGTTTTTCATTTGCCAAGTCCCAAATGGCTTGAGCCATACATATAGTCCACGTTCTTCCTTAATTTCAAGTGCATCTTTTAGAGAAAGTGAGAGCACATGGTGAGTTTGATTAGTATGTGGAGAGACATGCACGATGTCTTCCTCCCAACTATTATACTTGCTTCCCGCTAATGAAGCATCAAAATCTCAGCCTGGCTGGGGTGACTTTTAGTGGTCAGAGTTAAGCTAAGCTCATATAATGTTTCATAATATTTTAGATATTAATGCATTATTTTATATTGCTGGTTAATTGTTTAGCACTTTTATTAGCATAGGCTGGGGCACCAGCTATGACCCTATCTGGAGAGAGCTTGCCTCAGTTATCTTTGCCAGGGTAATCTCATGTCCAGACTACTGTAATGGTTTGTACATGGCACTGCCTTTGAAAACAGCCCCCAAAGATCAAGTAAGTTTTTATTATGTCTGAGAGACTCTTAAAGGCAGTGGTGTTATATGAGCATATAATGCTGCTGCCTCACCATCCTCACTGGCTCTTAGCCTATTTCCAGGTCCAGTTTGAGGTTCTGGTTTTGACCTGTGTGCTTATATGTTTCATGACTGGGACCATAAGATCTTCGCAAAGCAAGGTGTGCTAGGTGGCTTTGGGATGCAGAGCCTTTTTAGCAAGAGTAGTCCACCTGTGGGATCTGTGCAAGACAGAGGCTGGTCTGGTACTTAGGTTGCTGTGATTATGATACCAAACAAAGGCATCCTTGTTGTGAGCCATTCTGACAACAATTACAGAATGGCCTAAAATACCGTAAATAAATGTGTTTACAAACCCGTATTGTGTGCCTATGATACATAAAAAATGTATTTAGGCTTGCCGGAGCCAAGGGCGCCCAATTTAAGGGCACAGAAACAAACTGACTCTGAATTGTTCTCATTTTTCCATGTTACCAAATAGTTTATTATCCTTTCGTCTTAAAAACAACCTGAGCCCATGTCTGAGTGCATTAAATATGTGTCAACAGCTCACCGAGTCTTTAATCCATTACAGGAATTGTAACAATTGGAGAAGAAAAGAAGATTTGCACCATGTCTGAAAATTTCCTCAGGATGTGTGAATCTACTGAGGTAAGCGAAAGTATGAAAAGTTTGGTCATTGTGGAAAGAAGGAGCTCACACATTTCCACTTCTTTCACACTTTAAGGGAATAATTTCATGCTTTAATCTGGAATGCTCTCTTGTCATGTTCCCAGTTTCCTTGCAGTTTATAGCAGTTTAAGGTTCACAGATACCACCATTGCTCCATCTTCCACTCCTTTTCTTAATATAAAAGTACTGTATAATATATTTCTAACAGTAGCAGTGAAGAATAAATGACTCCATTTGTATGGGGTATGAGCAGGGAATGTCCTGTTGACACAGTCTACCCTGTGCTCCTCCTTCTCCAAACCTTTCTAATTCATATACTTAACTCATACATATACAGGTACACATATATTTCCTCATAAGATCCATTTAAACTGAACCTTCCATGAAAGAGTATGTGTGCTTAGTCATAGGAACTCTTCCAAACCTCCACTCCATGGTGTGGAAGACTGGGAATGAGCCCTGGTGCTTACAAACTCATTTCCTCCCCTTTCACTTAGTCAACTGCTTCAATTCCCTCCCTTACTTCTGGGTTGGGAGCAAAACATATTTTGAACTTGGCTAGCATTTCTGGTTTGCAGACAAACTGTGGTTGTGTGACATCCAGTTCAGGTGTAAATATGTTTGGACCAGTTCACATAAATTATGTTTTCCCTTTGAGGTGAATGTAAAGCAGGTGGAGAAATGAAGGGAAGAAGGACTGTGCATGTCCATGTCTTGATCAGTTAATGCCAAAATACAATTTGCTGCTATTTCAGAGGTTTGGTTCAATCTCCAAAAATGGCCCCAACCAAATGGGGAGCAATAGAATTCTATATTGCAACATAATTTGTACAAGTGTTTAGGGGCAATGCAACCAAACAACTGGCAAATGTTCACTTACACTGGTAGTGAATTTATAGAAGTCCAGTTGATTTCTTCAGAATACCAATATCAAGAAAATAATTTACATTACTTTAACATGTGATGCATGGTGCTGCCTCAGAAAAAAGAAACTGTAGTCTGTATACAGAATTTGGCTACAGGAGGACTAACTGGCATTGAGTGCTATCAGCATTGGAGGCCAATACTTCATCACCTTCATTGGCTCCCAGTCTGTTTCCAGGCCCAATTCAAAAAGCTTTTTTTGACCCTTAAAGCTCTTCAATGATTTGGAATGACCTTGGAGCTTCCTTCCTGTGAAGAAAATGGCAGCTCAAAATGATGAAACAGGCATTTGGAAAAGGTCTATGAGTGGGAATAGCCATTTTTGACCCTGCTGCCGGGTGGATTTTTTTATTTTTTAAAAAAGTTTAATATGATTACAATGATCAAACTGCTTGTCCTATTATGTGCATTCACTGCCCTGGGAATCCTAGAAGATGAAGTGTGGGTTATAAATATCAACAATAAATAAATACCTGAAAGACCACCTCTTCCCATATTTACCTGAGCCCTGAGGTAATCAATAGAGGCTCTTTTCCAAGTTCCCTCACAAGCTGAGATACAGCAGGTTGACCAAGCAAGAAAGAGCCACCTCAGCAGTGGCCTCTCAGTTAAGAAATGCTCTCCCCAGCAAGGCCTGCCTAGCACCTCCATTAATACATTTCTAGCACCAAGCAAATACCTTTTACCCTCACATCCTTTTAAATGGCTTGATGTGGCTGGTCTTCCTGGAACTTCTACATAAGGTTTTCCTCCTTTATTTACTGCTTTTATGATCTTGTAGCTCTCCTCTGTTTTATCCTGATGTTTTAGCACTGTGGTATTTAATTGTATCATTCTCAGCTTTGTGGTTTCATATTGTTTTAAAAGTTGACCAGAGAACAGCAGGTATGGGGCGACACAGGAAGATAATTAACAGATAAATAAATACTGAGATGGTACTTGCACAGTGGTACTTGCAAAATGTGACCTTACTATTGGTATTATTTGAACGTCACCCCTAGAGCAATGGTTATGGAGCGGCACAGAAATAAAATGAATGAATGAATATTGGGCTGCCTAATCCATGCATGGCAGTGCAGCAGCACCTGGGCTTTATTATTAGCATCCTCAATTTGCAACTTGTTTCCCTTGTTCCATTTGCAGCTGAACATGACATTCCATTTGTTTATTGTGGCACTTGCTGGGGCTGGAGCCGCAGTCATCGCTATGGTAAGATATAGAAACCTTTCCCTTGGTGGTAAAAGTCACAATGAATATAAGGGATGCTTGTTCTCTAAATCGAATAATATTAAATGCAATGTGCAAGAGCTTTAAGTCCTATCATCCAAGTATTTTTTTGAAAGAGAAGAGCATATCCCACCTCATTTTATCCTCACAACAACCTGTGAAGTAGCTTAGGATGAAAGCACGACTGACCCAACTTGATCCAATAAGCTTCATGGCTAAGTAGGGATTTGAACCCAAGTCACTTTGGTCCTAGTAGGACACTCTGATCTGCTAAATTTCTATGGCTTTTTGGAATTCAGAGATCATCTGTAGTATCTCTTCTTCAGTATGCATATGGACCTTTTTGCAATGCATTTTTCTGAACAAACAAGCAAACAAAAATACAAGGGTAACAGATGTACAAAATAAAATATGAAAAATCTGTTCTGAGGACTGACAAACAAATTCCATTTTGGTACCTCACACCATTTTAATACTGCCAAAATGTAACCATTAAAAAGAATAAGTTAGGCATGCTTATAGTTTTGCAGAAGTGTATGGTTATTGTTTGGTGTAGGAACAGAAACCAGAAGACTTCTGACTTTTTTCAACCTGGGAAGCATAATGGTTATCAGCAGTTTGTACAGCCCTTGTTGTATTGAAATAACAAGTCTGGAATAAGAAGAAAAAGCAATATAGTAAGGACATGTTCCTAGTGGAACCAGAGATCCTCAGCTCACTGCTAGCTCTATTAAACTTAATGTGTGATGAGGTGGTTATGGTATCCTGTAGGTCAGCCATACCCAACCTGGTTCACTCCAGGCACTTTGACTACAACCCTCATCTGTTCCAGGCAGTATATGATCTTTGGGGCTGATGGGAATTGTAGTCCAAAATGTCTGGAGGGCTCCAAGTTCGCACATGCTGTAAAACTCTGAGTTTTGAGGGAGTTTTTTGTCTTCCCACTTTTTCCCTTTTCCATTGTGTGTTGTTTGTTTATTTGCTTGAATGCAAGCCTGTGGATAGGGAGTGTCTTGTTTTGATTTCATGTAAGCTGCTCTGGGAGCCTTTTTGGCTGAGAAGTGGGGATACAAATGCTCTAATTAATTAATTCATTAATATCGATCTCCAATTGTTCATCTGCCAACTGTACACAGATTATATCTGGATTCAGTTTAATTTCTGAAATCGCTGCTTCTAACAGTGAAATAATGTGGGGTCTGCAAGTTTACTGTTGTGAAGCAAAGAGGTGCTGCGTTATGCCCCTGCAACAAATGCACCAGAACTATCTTTAATTTTCCAAAAGATAGTGATAAAGCTCTTGCATGTTTTATACAAATCTGAACTTGTCTACTTCTTTAGTTTCCATAGTGATAAGATTGGTTTTTCAGTGTCCTCTTGTCAAAAATGGCTGTCTTCCTGTTCTGTGGCTGTTGAATGTGTCTCGGTCATTGTTTAGACAGCAAATAGACAGCAGCATGGTTGGTTGGACAGAACTTGGAGCTTTGCAACACACATTAATCTTTCTTGCTCAAGTCTCCATACTTGATTTAGCTACCTCTGCAGACCAGAACAAAGATTAATTAATACTTCAAAGCGGCTCCTTTGAATGTGCAAAGCTGTGCAAATTCTTCTATCCATTATATGATATATTTAATTCATTTCCTCTTGGCTCTCCCAAAAGCAAAGCTGGTCAATACGCCATAAACCCTGAAATATAAGACAACATTTTCACTGTTTAATTTATCAAAGTATGTTCTCTCAACAAGTACTTTGGCACAGAGAAATACTCCAAATCTTTCAGCTGACTGTGAGTACAGAGACTTGCCAATTGCAAGTAATTTCCAAAGGCTGCATTAAAAATGAATATTTTGGTTTGTATCCAATGTTATGCCTACTCAGAGCAGACCCATTTAAATTAATAAACGTGTCTGAGGAGCTATGCAGTCCTTGAACTAAGCAACAGGCCGCAACTCAGAGAAGCAGCTAAGCCATCACAGAAGGCAGCTGCCCTGAACTTATCTAACAAAGGTTGAGGTGGCTTCCTCATCCTCCAGAAATAAGCAGAGTCCCTTTCATATAGTCTTTCTTATCACCCCATATAAAGAAGCAGTGCCAGGGACACTGATAAGACAAGACTGTCACTGTCACACAACTCCTGTCACACTGTGTGGGAGTTTATATCACAAGGATGGAGTACCTTTGGTCGTCCTGATGTTGTTGGGATCTAATTCCCATCAGCCTTAGTCAACATGCCCAGT
Organism: Podarcis raffonei; assembly: GCF_027172205.1. NCBI lineage: Eukaryota > Metazoa > Chordata > Lepidosauria > Squamata > Lacertidae > Podarcis > Podarcis raffonei. The sequence goes on from NC_070610.1 coordinate 33,604,981, forward strand.
GACTCCACAACAGGTGTTATCTCAGTCAGGTAGGAGAGCATTGTGGACTTTGTTGGAAAGGCTCAAGAGCTGCAGAGCTTGCTGGTTTCCAAAGCTTAGGAGGAGTTACTTATTTGGACTTTGACAACAAAGCAATGAAACCCTATGATGGTTTTTTGCAGTTTGTTTAACTTTTGGATTTATGCAATGAACTGCCCTGAGCTATACGGATATAGGGCCGCATACAAATTGAATGGAAAAAATTAAAATCCAACGTGCAGATTTCAGCATGGAAACTGAAACCCACCCAATTCAGTTCTAATTTGTGTCCTACATGCCTCGTTTGAGTGATAGAGCCTGCCTTCTGGTACATGGCAGGTTTTTGTGCACAAACACTCTACAGACATTTAACACTTGTAGTCATGCAAGTAGAGAAAAGAATGCTGTGGGAAATGACTTAGACTCAAATTCTAGTAGCCCAGAAGATTAAATCAGTTTCTCATACAAAAAAAAAAACTCAGGCATCAACAATGTCTAAAAATAAGGAAAAGTGCCTTGCCTTGTATATATCCAGAAAGCCTTGACATGACACACTTAAGCTTTAGGGCAAGCTGCTCATAAAAGTGTAAAATTCAATTACACAGGAGCCTTTTAGTGACGGTGTTGTCCAGTGAATTGCTAACAGATGGAAGAGAAAACCCCACAAACCTCAAACTACCTGCTTGAAAGAAAAGGAGAGCTCAATCTTCTACACGTGGGCTTCTATCATCCTGAAATTGACAGTCATTTCAGAACTAATTAGTGTAGATATGAGAATAAGTCTGCATAGTAGGATAAAGTTGCCTTGACTTTGTGCCTGGCTTGTGGAGCATCACCTTCCTTCATGAAACCAAATGAAAACTAGATCAAATGAAACTAGACCAATGTCATTCAGCATATGAGCATCTTTTCAAAATGCCTTGGCATTGTTTTAACTTCTGTCAAGCAGGAGGGCAGACTCGTCAATGAGAGCAGGGATAAGAAATGAGGAGAAATGGCAAGGGATACAATTATGGGAAGCAGAAAGACGATGACTAGGGCTGCATGAAATAGTTGAAAGTAGCATGCTGAAAATAAATTACCTTGCCAAAGATTAATGCTGTTCTGCTGCTTTTTGAAATCTGATTGTGCCTACAGCAGCTTCTTCCTCCTCTTCCTTGACCTTATTTGTCCAACTGGCTATAATGAACAGATGAACAGATATTGTCTGTTGTAGCACTGTGACATCATGAGCAAAATTGTTTGGATAACCACAGCCATTTGAATCAAAGAAAGGTGTGCAAATGAGGGTGAGCATAGTGGAAGCAAAGAAGGACACTTGTAAACAACATGGAAACAGACTGAATGTATTTGCAAGAAGTCACAGAAAACAGAGACTTGTGCAAACAAGCACATAATAAAGCATGGTCAATGCTCCAATTTCTCTTCTGTCTGGAATACCATTTTGCTTAGCGAATATCATTGTCCCAGCCCAACCTTTCAACTCTCATCAGCCCCAGCCAGCCAGAGAAGTTTTGTAGGTATCAGGAAGGCAACGAGTTGGCAAAGGCTGTTCTAGCCAATTCTTCTCTTTTTAGGTAAGGGCTGGAATGTGGCAGAGTCCAATAGAATCTGACTTGGTGTGATGAAATGTGAAATAAATGTGATGAAATTCCATGGCATCTCTCTCTCTCTCTCTCTCTCTCTCTCTCTCTCTCTCTCTCTCTTTCTCTCTCTCTCAGGTTCACTACCTTATGGTTCTGTCCGCCAACTGGGCCTATGTGAAAGATGCTTGCAGAATGCAGAAATATGAGGATATTAAGTCAAAGGAAGAGCAAGAGCTCCACGACATTCATTCTACCCGCTCTAAAGAGCGACTCAATGCATACACATAAGAAAAAACCTTGTCTTACTTTCTACCATTGAATGATTTGTTGTTTAACTAAAGACCATCCATCTATCCATTAAAAAAACAAAACAAAATGAAAAGTGCTTCTCACAAAAGATAGCTAGGGTGACATCTACATCACCCCTGTACAATTCTTGGTTGTCTAGCACTTGGTTTTCCTAATTAGTTACTAGCTTGTGTGATCAGTCTCTACTACAAAGCTCCCGAAACAGCCCTTTCCCGAATCCTAAAGTGATTATTTTCTGTTAGATCAAGAATACTAACTACTGTCAAATACGGAGATGTGTTTGATTTTTTTTAAATCACTTTGTATGTGTTATGCATAACACCTTTTTGCATTGTTTCTTATATGTTTTTGAAAAGGAAAAAAAAAAGCTTTTTATACTTTTTAGTTTGGATTTTGGTAAGTACTTTAACTACAGGTATACTTCAAAGGGACCACAGTACATCACGTACAATTTCTAGAGGAGGCACACTGCTGACATTCCTTCAGATTTGGAAATCTCGCCAGGTGGACCGGTGGGCATCTTGACAGAGAGGGGTCCTGAGAACATTTTAAACAATCAAAGGTGCAATTTCTAAATTTGTAAGAGTAGGTAAAAAACAAAACAAAAAGAAGTGCTTCTTATCTTTGTTAACATTGTATGATTCTTCTTCATGTACTTATCAGAGTATTCTTCTCTCTTATCGAAGTTCCATTGGTGGCTATTCATGTTTATATTGTGAGCATGCAGACCGTGGTGCTTGTAATGCATGGCCATTTGTCTTTTTCAAAGCGTATTACCTTCCGCGGTTACCTTCCAAGAGTCGCAGTGTATAGAACCAATGTTACATCCAGCTATGCGTAGGTTTCTGCAGAATGATCGCTGTAATCCCACAATGGTTATGCTGAATTGAAGCTGTTCATGTGCCGATGTGAGCAATCACTGCTTAGCTACATTTATGAAAGTGATATATCTATAATACAGCAACCTCTTAAAGAGTCAGAAGTCTTTTTACCTGCTTTAAAAATTTAAGTGGATTGCACCTGTCTGAACTATACATATACTGTATGTGATATATTTAAAGGAGGCTTCCATAAATGTAATAGCTTGGCTTGTAGCTTTCCTACACACATACTGGTTTACCTGTCTTATGTTAAAGTGAGGTTAATGGCTGCTACTGGACCTATTGTTTGGAAGTGTTATTAGTATATTTGAACCTTTATTTTGAGTAAGAAAATATTAAGAGAAAAGTCAGTAATGTTAATCTGAAAGAAGTACCTGTATTAAAAAGAAAAAAAGAAAAACCATACAAAAAAAGGGGGGACATCAGTATTATTGGACCAAAATTGGTGTTTTTAGTTTTCTTTTTTCTTTTGCCTATTTCTAATGCTACAAGAATGCTGTAAAGTGTCTTTTAAAGTGATGTATCCTGACAAGACATTTTTGTCAGCGTTAAAAAAAAATCCTAGCTAGTTTTGTGCACTTATTGGACCATTGTGAATTCTCTCTCAGTGTAAGTGCATTTCTAATAAAAGTTCTTGAGTAAAACTCTTCTTTGTACTATTACTAGTCATGCATCATCAGTAATTTTTAACAATTCTTGTAGTAAGTAGAGGGTAATACTATAGTTACTTGTGGCATGTTTATGCATCAAGTAGTATTAGTTAATTTCGATTTTTTTTAATTATAATTTTTTAACTTTTTTTTTTTACACTTTACTGTCTTACGGGGTCAACATTTTCTGATACGTGCAGTACCAGTATTTACAGTTCTGCAGAAACTATTATGAACCTCTTTCGATTCTATATTGTAGTGTTTCAGTTTTGTGTCTTAAAACAGTGTGATGATTTTTAAAACAGTGTCTTTTAAACTCCTGTAATGATGTTGATGCTTTTGGCTTTTCTCTGGTATTAGAGTTTGTATTTTCACAAAGAATGCTTTGTAGCAGGCATTACAATTAATCTGTTTTGTACATAAATGTGCCAACAGCTTGATGGTGGCGTTTTTGAAATGTAGAACCAAGTGCTTGCAAAAATGTAATAAATACACTTGTGTACTTTGTGTACTTATTAGTTGTCCGTGCTTCATTTTTCACCTTTTGATATAAAATTTTGTGTATTGGAAATTTCAGAGGGGAAAGGTTGTTAAACGTGCTCTTGATAAGTTACTGTTTTCTTGTTTTTCAGATGGAACATTTCCCAACCTGATTGTTCTGTCAAGAGTGTATTAAATCTAAAGGCTTTGCTTTAAGGTTTTAATGGAGCTTCAACAGAGCTCCAGTACTGGTCAGGTTTCCACCATTCACTTTAATATCAGGGACAACTTTGCATGTACATCCTCAGGAGAGATTCCACAGGATTTAGGATTGGATTTAGGATCCTAAAGTATCACCTTTGAGTTGGGATTGTGTTGTTCCTGCATTCTTCCTTCCTACTTATCTCAGGCACTTGTAGTCGGGGCAGAGCATCCTGTTTCACCATTTGAGGCAAAACGGGTCATGCTCCCCTGCCTCTGCCACCACCTCTGCCAGCTGCAGAGAAGCTGGTGAAATTTTGCATGCTTCACAAGATCTCACACGATTTTGGTGAGATCTCATTGGAAATCAGTATTGATGCTGGTGACATTTCTCTGCCTGTGGCAGAGGCAGTGGGGCAGGTGAGGGTGCCACCTTGGAGGCTTCCGCTCCCCTGAGGCAGTGGCCTCATCCCACCTAATGGCTGTGCTTGTAGTGCCAGCCTGTAGCCATGCCAAGCAACTATGTCATGTCCCTCAGAGGAATCTGCCTTTGGCTGAAATACCTCTTAACCAGTTGCTTTGAACTGCAAGTGGGGGAGTGTTGTTGTATTCAGGTCTTGCTTTCAGATTTCCTATGGGGGGGGGACCTTTGGCCCTCTAGTTCTTTCAGAACTACAGCTCCCATCATCCCTGGCCATTGTCTATGTTTGTTGGGGCTGATGGGAGTTGTAGTTCAGAAACATCTGGAGACCACAGGTTTCCTACACATTCCATAGGTCACTGAGAAACAGGATGGTGGACTAGATGGGCTTTTAGCCTGACCAATCAGGACTCTTCTTTTGTATTTAGGTATTTCCTTTTCAATGGGTTGTGGTTGGGTTCTCAGTGCTTTGTCATATGACAGAAATCCTAACTGTCAGCTCCAATTCTACCCTTCCTCACATTGGAATGCTTCATATTTGTTTCAGCAGGGAATACTGAGAATACAAACAGGCTCTTTTCAATAAGCTAAAATCAAAGCTTCGGCAGTTATATTTCCCTCTCGGCATTTTATGGGCTGTGTGTGCAAGTTTCGAACCATCTCATGATTTATTTTAGTGCACTGACAGAGTAATCAGCTTCCTCTGAGCAGTGAATGGAATCTTTGAGACTCCAGCAGGAACCTTAAAATTGTTTTAGTAAGTTCAGATATTGGGTGTACAAGTAGACCTGCAACAAAATGTTGCCATAGTATGCAGTGCTCTTGTTTACTGTGGCAGCCTCCCAGCCTGCCAGCCATGCCTTCGTTCAGAACACTCCATTCCATCTACCACCCACCCCAATAGGCACTGAGCAATCTTTGACCACTGAGTATTCTCAATGATTTTGGGGGTGTTGTGGGCATTTTCTCCACTTACAATTTTTTCAAAAATATTATGTTTGTTACTTCTGTTAACCTTGGGGACCTCACAAACCTCTTGATACCTGCCTTTTGCACATGGCTAGTATCATTTTGGTTACATAAGCAATAGCACTCACAGCTCAAACATCAGAAATACAGGGCACCTACAGAAGTGCTTGAGGAAGAAATCCATATTCTAATTACAACATGTACTTCTATCATGTTACACTTTCGTCTGTTTGTCAGTGATTGGCTAATAGGAGCGTTGTTTTCTAGAAAATGTGAGAGGCAGTATTTGAAAATGATTCTTTTTTTAAAGGAACATTTTTCAGCATCTTGCCTTTGGAGTCAATTTATTATTTTATGAATCTGTCATGGATTCTCTAAAAGCTGTCTTATGTGTCAGAAGCCCACAATAGAAGAATAGACCTTGGTTCAGAATAACATCAGATCAAAGATAATTGATATTCTATTTCTTATGCCATAAATAAACATTATTTTGGAGTGGGTATCTTCTTTGCTGAAAAGATCAAGAAATTGGAATGACATTGTCTCATTAGTTCTTAGCCTTGGGTGTTCATATAGTTGGATGATTATGCACATATGATAATACAGTTTATACTGAATGTATGACTGCAAAGCTATCTTAATTTTTTATGAGCAATCTATGGCTACTGTGTATCCTCAGTCCTAAAGAAAGGTAGTAATGAGTATCATTATTTCAACAGTTTTTCCACCACCATATTGTTGATATATTCTGTGTGTTCATGTTGATTGGACCACTATTCATCTGAGTTTTTTACATGATTATCTGGGAGTAAGCCTCACTCAGTGGGACTTACTTTTGAAAACTTATATAAAAATTGGGGTTTGGCTTTTGCTGCCAAACAGACAAATAAATAATCAGCCTTGCTTTTCACTGGATCCGGTCTCCATCCATTTTTCTCTGACCGATCATGGACTTAGATCATGGGCAGAGTCATATGGGGAGTTGGGCAGCAAAAGCCATTTCTGTCACGTCACACACACAAGATTTCATTTGCTCTACTCACTGTCTCTCTCTTGTAAACAGTCCTTTGGTGGTGAATCAAACGAGACTTGAATCCACAATATTTGTTAACAATTGGAGAGGTTTTTTCCTTGGGATTGGTAGGATAGAAGGCAGGGAGGTCAACAGTAGGTGGAACCAGCCAGATCCAATGAAAGGAGCTAGAAGCAATGATGGACAGAGCTAACTAATTCTGTTATTGTGTCTGTCCTCGCCCCAGCTGAGTTTTACAAAGGCAACCCTGAGATTAAGGAGGAGACGTCTGACAGCCACTGCCACCCACTGGACTGGATGCAAGCAAGGAGGCAGGCAGGTGGGGCTGGCTGAGGACAGACTAAGCTCGGTGGGGCAATGTCCCATCTGCCCCAATGCATCAGCCTCTACTGTTCATTAATTTTGTTACAGGCCACCCCAATCTCCACCGAACAGGAGCAAGATTCCAGGTGTCTTGGCACTTAACCAGGGATTGTGTCCCTTTGGAATGAGGCATAGCTGTCAAGTGTCCCTTATTTGAAGGGACAGTCCCTTATTCCAGCGCCATGTCCTGCTGCTGTCCCTTATTGATGGATGTCCCTTAAATGATGTCCCTTAAATTTTAAAGGAAGCAGCTCCTCTCCCTCCCTCCCTGCCAGCCAGGGAGGCTCCAACTGTGTTGCTTGGCTGTGTTACTCACCCAATAAGAAGTCTAAGAAAGACTGGGGGGTGGAGCTTGCATGCCTTGTGTGTGGCTAGTTAATGCAAGCTGAAGGGGTTTTTGAATGCTGGACGCCATTTTGTTGCACGTGCTGCTGCAAACTTTGCAGTGCAAAGCCAGGCTGGGGAGCCATCTTAAGTTGAGGCTGCATAGGCCTTGTGGTGCATGTGATTCAGATTCTATTCAGTTGAACCTCTGGTTACAAAGTTGGTTGGACAGTGTTCTCAAAGCTAACAGCATGAGTTTTACCAGACTGCAGGAGGACAGGAAGACTGGAGTGCCTGGAACAGGTGAGGCTGCAGGTCCATTATTTTGGCTGCTGGTCCCTTATTTTCAAGGCTGCTGGTCCCTTATTTTCAAATCTGTAAGTTGACAGCTATGGAATGAGGCATGGTGGAGACTGTAGGGTCTTTAAGAAATATGATTTAATTACACATATTTACACCTAAGTTTAGGTGTAAGAGACACCCCAATAGTGTCTCTTGTTCCTCCCATAGCTTCAGCCAGCAAGTAGGCTTGAAATAAGTGTTTTTGATTTTCCCAACCCACCCCAAGCCTAACAGCTTTTCTCATAGACACCAAATCCAGGGGGCCCTGGATGGTTGGGCACCCACAAAATTTTCTGTGTGGCTGCTTGGCCAAGCGACCCAAAGCACTGCAGCAGGGTGCTCTGTTGGGCCCTCCCACTGCAGTGGCGACATGTGGCATGTGCTGCACATGATGTCACACACACATGCTGAGCACCCACAGTGTTGGATGGAATCCTGGACGCTTGGTCTTCCCTCTCTAACTGCAATCTCCAGGAAGATCACTCCCTTCCTCAACAATTAAGCTTGCAAATCCTTGTCCCGGAGTCGGTAGAAGACTCTTTTGAAACCTAATTACAGTGTCAGGCGCTGTTAGAGTTCACAGCTGTAGATGAGAGGGACAACATTTCCCTTTCCCGCATTGACTGTTCTTCCCATGTCACAATTAGGGTTGAATAGAAGACGTCTTTCAAGCTAAATTGCAGCTGGAGGACAGTGGGGGGGGGAGAAGGCTGTGGGTGCATGTGTACCCATGAGTGCTTCATTGATGACCTATGAGCTACAGTTAAGTAAGATGCAAGGCATGTATAGAAACTTATTAGCTCTTCTAAAAGGTATTTGCCTTGTTACCTTCCAGCTCCCAGACAGCTTGAAGTAATGGGAGTGCAGTCAAAGCTATTCAAGGATTAATAGCGCATGTCCTAGCTTTGCACATTAGTCAAAGCTAGCTAGGAGAATGTTTACTAGTAATGGCAAAGGATTTCCTGACTTGGAAAGGCTTATTTTGACAGAAGCTAAGAAATTATATTAGCATTGCAAGAAAATAAGTCCATTTGTTATTTAAGTTTGCATAATATAAAAGGAAATGGAATACAGGAAATGCGTTATATATAAAATGGGAGAAAGCATTTCATTAATCAGTCCTTGGGAAAGCGATGGTAGTTAAGCTTTGCCATACTGTGCTGGAAATAGGCAAGCGTGTTCACAATGTAGGACCACATGAATACTCTATTTGTTAATGTAATTGTAGCTAATTATCATTGTTTTAAAGCTAATACTTCTGAGTTCAGTTCATTTCATTCAGAGGCCTCCGGAGGGAATCATTTTTATTTCATTTTAGTGGATGCTTAGTGAGTGTTATTCACAAGATTCACATGTAAATTTATTAACTTATTTAGAGTATTTATACAGTATAGACTATGCTATAAGAAAGCCTTGGGGTGGACATAAGAAGAAATAAAACAATTTAAAGTGTAATCTATTTCTCTTTCTCTCTGTGTGTGTGTGCCACACACACATAATCGGACATGGAGCAGCATCAGTTATAGAGAGAGAGATTAAAGCTAAAACAGATTAAAAGTTCGTGGAAAATTTTAAAAATTGCCTGGCACTTAAATTAGCCCAGATAAGCCACATCTTGGGAATCATGACTGAAAAGGCCCTTGCTGTATCTCATGAATAGGCAAACTCAGCCCTCCAGATATTTTGGGACTACAACTCCCATCATTCCTGACCACTGGTCCTGTTAGGGATGGTGGGAGCTGTAGTCCCAAAACATCTGGATGGCTGAGTTTGCCTAGGCCTATTAAAGACTATAGTAAGAAAAAGGCTCCTAAGCAGTTTGCAAAACATAGAAAGCAATTATAGAACAACGTTCCTGTAGTCAATAATTAAAAATGCACCATAATTGAAATATACAAGGAGACAATCCCATTAAGCCATTAAAACATGGGTGTCCATAATTAAAATATGCAATAAAGCGATCTCATTAAAACAACACAGCAATTAAGACAGGAGAGTCAAGTTGAAAGATCAGGGGAAGAGCTGGTGTAAACAGGTGCACCTACAAAAGCTGACGGGATGCCAGTCCGCATGGGATCTCTTTCATCAGAGAGTGCATTCCACCACACTGGTAGCATCAGTGGAAAAAGTCCACTTATGGGTCACTACAAGCTGCGGTCAGACTAACTGGGTTCCATTTATTGATCTTAATGTCATTACTGGGCAACAGAGGGGAAGTTGGTTTTGCAGGTAAGCTTGTCCAGAGTTTTTCAGGGCCTTATATGGAAATAACAAGACCCTAACTCTGGCTCAGTGGCTAATTGGCAGCCAATGGAGATCCCTTATGTGGTACTCAATGCTCGGGCCAGGGCATTCTGCGGTAGCTGCAGCCTCTGGACCATCCGTACAGAAAGTTGATTGCTGTCTCCTCCATGAATTTGTCAAATCCTCTTTTTAAAGTCATCCAGGCTGGTGGTCACCATTGCCTCCTGTGAGAGTGAGTTCCATAGTCTGTGCTGTGTGAAAAAGTACTTTCTTTTATCTGTCTGGAATCTTCCAACATTCAGCTTCATTAAATGTCCATGAATGTTACGAGAGAAGAAGCAACACTTTTCCAACTGTACAATATTCTCTTTAACGTGAGGCAACCAGAACTTTAAACAGAATTCCGGAGGCTTAGGTGAGGGGCAGGTAGTAAATAAATAAATAATGCAGTTACACAATAGATGTGTATAATGGCATTATGATGTTGATAGTTTGATTACCAGTTCCTTTCTTAGCATTCCATCATTGCCTTTTTTTTTACAGCTTCCATGCACTGGGTCAATGTCTTTTTTGAACTGTCTATTATGACTCCAATATCTCATTCCTCATCAGTCACCACCAGTTCAGACCCCAACTGTGCTTAAGGATCAACCGAAACTTTTGTAATTTTCCACCCTTAAGCAACTTTCAGAAGAGTGGGAGGACTTTTTGTTTTTTAAGGCTGTTACTATATAGAAAAATATATTTTAATATTCCACAAACGGAGAAAGTTAAACGCAGTTTAATTCATCATTCTTATGTTGTTTTCAAATTGTTTCTTTTCAAATTACTATAGAGATTTCTGTTTCTACAAGGCAGAAAAGTCAAGCAGCATTTATCTAAACAGAGAAGTATTTTTTCATCAATGAATGCTTGCAAACACTTTCATTCTCATTTAGGTCTTTCAGGAACTTATTTATCCATCCTCTTTACATTCCTTTTGAAGCAACCTCTTCCTCTCTCCCCCACCACAAGCCATAAAACTTCTAATATCCAAATATCACAAGAACACTGTAGGGCTGTGGTGAAACTATAGCAGCAATGCATTCTGTTGAGAGAAGTTCTGAATAAAATGCACTCTCCTGCGCCATCCTAGAAAAACAGGTCTTTATTTTGTTTTGTGGAGTTGTAATGTTCTGGAATACCCTGCCCAGCCTTGACACTCATAATGGTTTTTTCTTAAAATTGGGTGATTTTGAGCAACCATTCTAGGCATTCTGATGTTGGACATGGCTTCCATCCGCTCACCTCTCCGCTTTCAAAGGAATCACAAAAATAAAATAAAATGCAGAAGAAAGTAACTACTCCATGCTCATGTCCACATTATGACTGTAGGGAGTTAGGACACCAAATTAAATGCTGGACTTGAAATGCCACTCTTAGGAAAGCCTCAAAATAACACACTTTGTTTGAGAATGGGGATGATGAGCCCACAGGCTGGAACAGGTCCACCAAGCCATTTTAAGTAGCCCATAAGCCCCTCTCCTACCCATCACGGTGCTGAGCAGAGGTTCCTTTTCCAGCCCACCACAGTGATAGAGAGGAAATTGCTGCCTCTGTTCTTCAGAAGCCACTTTCTGAAGAGTAGACACAGTGGTTGCCCTTCTTACTGCAGTTCTGGCATGGGAAAGGTTCAAACTCCTCCATGCAGCCCATGATTGTGATGGGTAAACTATCCCACGGCAGCACTGGACTGAGAGGAGGGGTTTAAGCTTCACCTAACCTACTGCTGTGAATGGGTGGGTGGGTGCTGGATGGGTGGAGATGAAACATCTCTTCTCTATCCAGCGCTGCAATGGGGGTGAGAGTATTGTACACCTGCATGTGGGAGAGTTGAATCTAAGAAACAAAGACAAAATGAATCAGCAGAAGTACTCAAGGAAGTCATGTTTCTTCTGACCAGACTAGTACCTGTCCCCACCCAAACTAATTACCTTTTAATATCTTACTTAGAAAAAAGATTTTTCCGAGGGAACCAGACAGCTGGATGCCTGCTTCCAAAACCCTCTATACTATAAGAAAGACCAACACAGCAGCATTTAGCCTGCTGTGAGTGAACTGAACCCCTTCTAAGGATATGTGAAACCAAAGGTTTGGCAGAGAATGAAATGGATCCATCTTTTACTTCAACAAAAATTCTGAAATGGGTTGCAGAGTCTGGAACAGATTCCAAAATCCATTCCAGTCTCTTGGAACCTCCACAGCTCAGAGCACATGAAGTGGAGAAGCACCTCTGAGGTGTTTTGGAATGCCACCTGGTGCCTGGAATTATAGCATTTGGTGTAAACTGAAGGTGGTGCCTTCAAACAACTAAGGCATGCTTTTATGCAGCCACAGCATATTAGCCAGAATTGCTGGGGTTGGAACACATGAGTCCTAGCACAGCTCAAGGATGTCCCGGGCCATCCATAGAAGGTCCTCTCTCATGCTCAAGCCTCTGGTGTAGCTAGCAGGTGATGTTTAAACCATCCACAGGTCATGCAAGGTTCAATGAGCACATTTCTGAAGAGGTCAAACTGCACTGCAGTGTTTTTGGTTCTGTTCCATCTCCTTGGATTTCCTCCGTGGTAGAATTCTGGAATAACTTGAATCCCTTCTTGAATTCTCCTTCCTTTCCCTTTCTCTAAAGCTAATGCTACAAACTGTCTCCCCACCAATCATGCATAGCAATTAAATTGGTTTTCAGTGGGTGAGAGTTAAGCAAATGCTGAAGTCATCCACTGAAATAGACATCCCTAACTTTTGTGGATCATCTTTCTCCTGTATGAGGATCAGGCCCAGAGCTTGAATTCAATTTCTTTCTATTGTCACAGCAACGGTTTACAACTGAAGAACATGCTCGTTAGAGTCAATGTATTTATAGCAGCCAAAATAACATTTCAGCCCACAGCATATTGTTGTTTATAGATACCATGTACCAAATGTGTTTTTCTCTTACCTAAGTGGGGAGAAATGCTATTGTGTCCTCTGCAGCATTAAATTACCAATTGGGTCTGATAAACTGAGATCCTCAGCCTGTTGTGTGAGTGATGCTCGTCTGGGTTTTAATTATCATTCAGGAGATGTTTTGCCTGCAAATTTATTCTGTGTTGGCTTTCTCTTTTGGGAAGAAAAGCTAGCAGAAGTGAATGTGTGTGTTTCCAAGCCTTCCTGGATAAAAGTCACTGCAGAAAGGCTTTACTAAAATGCTAGATAGCTGTGGTGCTTAATCAGTAAAGAGGGCGTTTAGTCTGAAAGAATCTCAAACCTACTGAAGAAAGGATGCACTCTTCCTGTCTCCATAGAGCCTGATTTTCTGAATTTTAATGAAGACGGGAAAATGGCTGAACAACAGAATGAAGCAGAAGAGGAAGACTGGGAGGGACATGCTTCTTTGAAACTTGCAAAATACTGACATCTAGTGACCACAAATGTGGATCACAAATTGAAGCATGGATTTAGGGAATACCTTGCTGGATTACGTAATCAATTGGGTTGAACTGAATTGACGCTGTATCTAGTAAGACACCAAAATCTGTCTCCACTTTTTCTAATATTTGAACTATTTTGTCTTGCCTGTCCTAAGACTTACATAGCTTTGATGAGACGTGCTGGTGTGTTGCGATGTTTCCACAGTCAATATTTTCCATGCACAGCTTTGTATCTGACTTCTTCACCCTATGTTCTTTGAGCAAAGCCTAATTATAACCTAATTAGCAAAATGTGCTTTGCTGTCCTGCTGTCTTTTTTCCCTGAAGAACAGATTCGTTCAAATCATAGCAGCAGAGGAATGTAATGGCAGCTTCTTTTATTTTTGCTGAGCTAAAATAAAGGATGTAAAGTTCAATCATGCTTGCTTATAGTATGTTACAACCTGTTTTATGGACTACAGAATCTCCCCCCCCCCAGAAATCAGAGATGGTGGTGTCAGATGAGGGGGCACTGTATGTGTAAAACATTTTTAATAACTTGAACTGCACACACTGGGACATTCTGAAGTAAGCATATCTAGGATCAAACTATTGATGGCCCAGTCAAAGGCATTACTTCTATATAACTGGTTTTTTTATATATAAAAAATTTACTAGTGAGCAAACTGAGACTTTTAGTTTAATTTTGGCCTTAAAAACACTCCTTTGAACATTAATAATGAGAAGCCTGCAAGCAGGACCTCAGCACAATAGCACTCTCCCTACTTGAGATTCCCAGAAACCGATATATAGCTATTGATAGACCATCCTCCATGAATTTCTCTAACCCACTTCTAAAGTAATCTGAATCACTATATCCTTTGGGATCAAATTCCATAGTTTAACTATGTGCTGTGCGAAGAAGTGTTTACTTTTGGCTATGGCCTTTGAAGCTCTCAATGACAAATCCCAGCTTCAGCAAAGGAAGCAAAATTTTTCTTGGCTGGGAAAAGTCCTCACAGAAGCTTTGGAACGGGAGATGCTAAGGAGAGACACAGCTCTAAAATGTGTGTATTTATTTATATTCTTACATTTGTGCCCCACCTTTCCTCCAAGGTGTCATGCATGTGGTTTCCAGGCAATCACCCATCCAGGCCTTGAGCAGACCTAGGCCTGTTTAACTTCAGCAAGTTGGTGGCCTTATGTCTTTTCTGACTGCACTCCAGGTCAGGAGCTGGGAAATGATGGGAAATTAGCGAGGAAGGAGCTCAGGGGCCAGGCGGTTTATGATGAGTCACCAGAAGTAAAAGCAGGAGCCTGAAGGAAAAGACATAAAGGTGAATAAGATCAAAAGGGGAAATAAACAAAACCCTGAAAAGTTGAGGAAATAACTCAGGCCTGGGGACTCAATGTGGTCCCCCAGGTCTCTCTGTCTGGCCCCCAGAATGCTCACCAGGCTGTACCCCTCACTAGTCTTGCATATCTTCCCAAATACTTTTGCTAGGCAGGGATGCATCCTTGAACTCTGATAATGCCTCTTGCTTGCCTAGATGGAGAGCAGAGTGTGTAGAAACGAGTGCAGTGTAAAAAGGTAAAATGTATGTTTTATTTTTATTTTTTGCACTACCCACTGCAGTCTAGTCCCCTACTGGCTCTTGGAGAGTTGCCATAAAGGTTATTTGGCCCTCATACTGAAAAAGGGTCGCCATCTCTAGGTCTGTGAAAAACTATTGCAATATAACAGGAAGATATTGCAAATACATTACTGATGGGAAGGAGGTGAGCAAAAGAAAGAAGAATGCTCTGGGATAGTATTGGCTGAGTGACAGTGCAAGCAAAGGTTGAAAGGGGCAGTGTGGAGAAATAGTGCGACCTGAGAGGGAAAATGGATGCTGGAGGTGTAGAACTGAATAAAGAAATGACTGGAACACAGTGGAGCTCAGCAGTTATCTAAATAAGCCTTACAATATCTCATTCTCCTGCACTTATAGTTCAGCAATATCTTGAGGGCCATAGCACCCTCCTGTGGTAAGCACTGTTTTATTTAGCTACATATCCCTGAATAATTATTTATATTCATCAGTGTCATCCCAATAAAAGGTCCATGAGAGAGTTGCCATGTGATTTTGTTGCTGTTGCAAATTTGCCAAGCCTTCAAAAGAAAGAAACAATCCTTCTTTCAATGCTCTCTCGCACCATATACGTAACATTCCGTGTAAGCCAGAGCCTGATCATTTAAATGCCCAATTGAGCAATTTGCACTGATACCTACCTTAGTCCACTGCAGCAAAGACAAAAGAGACTTGGGACACTTTAAGGACTAAAAAGAATTATTATGACATAAACCTGGAGTTGCCAATATGTTATTGGAATAGGCTCTGACTTATGAAAGTTTGTGCCATAATCAATGTGTCCGTGTTTAAAGTGCCAAAAGACTCCAACTCTTTCAATCAAGAAGAAAAGGAAAGTATGAATTATGTACTTGTGTACACAAGACTCTTGTTTACAACAAAATGAGATTTGTGGCTATACAAAGTTTAGAATGTGATGATCATAAGGACTATTTGGTTTAGGTTTTGGAGTCGAGGCAATGAACAATTTTTGAAGAGTTGGGGCTCTGGAAGGGTTAGCCTCTCCCCTAAGCATCATTTTCTCCATTTCAATTTTAAAACAAACAACTTGCATAACAAGACTTAATTCGCCATGGCTGATCAGTGTAGTGCACAATGGCCACAAGATGTCATCATAAGCCTGCTGTGAGGAGCAAGAGCCTCTGCGAATTTGTAACGTACATGTTATTATGTGAGGTATGATGCAATTCCCGTATGACTGCGATTAATGGCAAAAAATACAAATTTCATCCATAGTATAGATTTGTCATAATGTATATGTTGTGGCTCATGTGGGTTGGACAGAAAATGTGTAAAAGCACCGGCATAAAGAACGACCCTGTTGAGCCAAGCCAAAGGCCCATTTAGTCCAATATCCTGTTCACCACAGTGACTAAACAGGTGCGTGTGACACATCCATGAGCAGGACATGAAGAAAATCGCCCTCTTCCAGCCTTCTGCTGTGACTGGTATTCAGAGGCATGGTGCCTCAAATTCTGACGGCGGTGCATAGACATTGTGACTAGAAGTCATTGATACCCTTTCCACGAATTTGTGTAATCCAATTTTAATGGGATTTAAATTGGCGCTATTACTGTAATGCCCACCACCAATGGGACGTCATGAGGTGCGGAGACTGTGAAAATTAACAGCAGGACCACAGTTCAACAATAGTGGAGGATGTGTGTATTTCACACATGCGTGAATGTACGCAGTGTCCAAATAGAGAAGATGCAGGGATGGGCACTTTCTATGAAAGATCCCACTTATCCCAGGAAATTGTGCACATTCCCTATCTGAGGAAAACAATGCTCATAGCTCAGTTGCTAGGCCACAAGACTCTTAATCTCAAGGTTGTGGGTTCAAGCCCCAAGTTGGGCAAAAGATTCCCACATTGCAGGGGTTGGACTAGATGAGGCCTGTGATCCCTTCTAACTCCACAATTCCTACGATTCTATTATTTTAATGCATGTTCCGTAGGCAGTGTTCAAAATTCTGTGTTATGTTCTTTATACGTCCATATTTCCCACATTGCTCAATAGCTGTTTTTACACACATTCTTCATTAAACTCTCAAAACGTATAGTCCTCAGTTACTTAGATGAGCCTTTGAGAACCCTGTAAAATCAGTGTTGTAAAGTGTTGATTATGTATTATTACTTTTATGTTTAGTTTTATGAGTGTTTGTGTATGTGTTGTAAAATAAACTTAATAAAAATAATTTTTTTAAAAAGAATGTGATGGTCATGGAAATGGCGACATGGATGGAGCTAGCGTGTTACTCTCCACCCCCAACTTTTGTTTACATCTTAATTTAATTTTAATTATTTTTATGAATTGAATTTCTATACTGCCCTTCATCCAAGGCTCACAAGGCAGTTTACAATATAAAAACCCCCAAAATACCGGTACATAGTATAGAAACAAACAAAATCAATAACCCACCCACAGTTTAAAAGGCCTGGGAGAAGAGGAATGTTTTCACCTGGCACCATAAGATATTTAACTTCCCTATGGAGAGCATTGCAGCAGCGGGGAGTCACTGCAGAAAAGGCCTACTGTTGTGTTACTGCCCTCTCACAGAGAAGGCACACAAAGAAGAGTGTCAGATAATGATTGCAGGGTCTAGGTCAGTTCATATGGGGAGAGGTGGTCCTTGAACGTTTAATGCTAAGAGAGGGCTGCTCTGGTAGCTTTTGGCAATCACAATATGAATTTGATGACTGAAAGATCCTGTTCCCAGCAACTTCAAAATTATTAGATGTGAAGATATGCAGCTGTTTTTAAATGTTCTTAATGGGTTTTTTTTTTGCATGTTTTATCGCAGTTCTAGAAGGGAGGTTCCAATAAAATAGCAAAGAGATGGATGGACTGGTTTTATTTTTAATTGCATTGCCTTGTTTATTTGAAAGGAAGGGAAAGTTAGAAATGGCATAAAGGATGTTGGTAATAAATATAATGAACCATAGCTAAGACTTTCATGCTTTCAGGGGGATCTGCCTCCAGTGTTGAAAACATAATGCTGGACTGGATCATCTTTTGACCTCATTCAGTGTGAAAAGTGAAGTACCTAATATTACATATCTACTCAGAAGTGAGTCCCATTAAGTTCAATAGAGCTTATTCCTGGGTATGTGGCTGTAGAGTCACATTATAAATGTTAGTTAGATAACATCCAGTAATGATTATATACTATTTTTCTAATATGTTTGAAGATTTTTCTCCCTAAATATCACACCCACACCCACACACACCCAAATATAACTTCAGAAGATCTAATAGAAAAGAGATTTTAATAAAACATTTTATACCATGCTCTCCTGAACTAAAAATTATGAGTTTGGAGCTGTTGTTGATGATGTATCTTTTTGCCTTGGGCACAGTGAGATGGTGAATCGATCACTACTTATTAGTTTGTTTTTTACTTTATTGCAAAGCTTTCGTGTGTCTGAAACAGCAATAAATTCTACTGTTTGTTTATGCGTTTGTGTGTGTCTTACAGTGGCAATGTAAGCAATGTACTTGTTTTTTGAGCTCCTGTATGAGGAAAGCAAGGGAAAACCTAAGTTCTCTTGAGCAAATCCTTTTGAACTGAATGAGACCAGCTCAAGGGATACCGTAGCTTTGTCCAATCAGATACAACTCTTCTCCAGGAGTCTTATGCTGTGTCTTATTTAGGTCTGTATCTTCTACTTTATCCTTTTGTTTCAGCTCCACTCACCCTAAGAATACTGAGGAATCAGCTTTTAAAAGTTTGCTTTGTATACAGTTTATGAGAGTTAACTGTGTATGTGGGGTTATGTAAAATGTTAAGCTGAAAATACTAAGTATCCCTTGCTGGCTGGCAATTGGCTGTTACTTAGTTGCATAAGACTGGTCTGGGAAAAACTGGGTTATTTTTATACTAAGTGAGAGGAGTGTAAAATTTCACTTCCAGTTGGGTTGCTGGATAGCAATTCTTGGTCACTCATTGGATGGAGAAAGCAGAGCGATGGAGGAGAATTATATACCACTCAGATCTGATTGGATGAAGGGCAGGCTGGCCCAAGACATTTTGCCACCTAGGGCAAAACAGAAAATGGCACCCAAAACCCCATTCCTCCTCTTCCTCCACTGCTACCCTGCAATGGCTAATAATAATTGGCATATAAATATGGAAATGAACTATGCTTTACAGTCAGGTAGGTAGCCGTGGTGGTCTGACGCAGTTGAAATAAAAAAAATTAAAAAGGTGCTACTGGACTATTTTTTACACTTTACAGTGTTATGTATTTAAGTTACTGTATTTGGTAGTAATTGCCATTTATAATAACAATAATCTTATAACTTAGGGGACCCCTGACCATTAGGTCCAGTCGCGGCTGACTCTGGGGTTGCGGCGCTCATCTCGCTTTATTGGCCGAGGGAGCCGGCGTACAGCTTGCGGGTCATGTGGCCAGCATGACTAAGCCGCTTCTGGCGAACCAGAGCAGCGCACGGAAACACCGTTTACCTTCCCGCCGGTGCGGTACCTATTTATCTACTTGCACTTTGACATGCTTTCGAACTGCTAGGTTGGCAGGAGCAGGGACCAAGCAATGGGAGCTCACCCCATTATTTGTTGATAAATGCTTCATTTGACAATTCTGAAAGATGGTAACTCTCAGAATGGAATTTTTGTGGGCCTGTCTGAATATTCATGTACAACTTTGCTTTTCATTGCATATATCTCTGCCCTGTGACATTTGGGTGAAAGGAAAACTAGAAATATGGTAGGAAAATAAGTAAATAAAAAAACCAATAATCTTATAAAAGCAAGCATAAATCCTAATGAAACAGTAACAAATTTAAGAATAATATTAACCTCATTTTACCTTTATAGTTAATAATAAAGAACATGCTGTTATTTTTAATTACTTATAATATTTGTCTGGCTGTTTTTGCGCCATGTCTAAAGTACTACAACAGCCACTAAATTAGTAAACAGCAAAGCGTAGATACTTGGTGGCAGAGATTAGAAGGTTTTCATATGTGAGTCAATGGTAAGGTAAAGGTAAAGGTACCCCTGACTGTTAGGTCCAGGGCCTGGATGACTCTGGGGTTGTGGCACTCATCTCGCTCTATAGGCTGAGGGAGCCGGCGTTTGTTCGCAGACAGCTTCTGGGTCATGTGGCCAGCATGACTAAGCCACTTCTGGCAAAACCAAAGCAGCACACAGAAATGCCATTTACCTTCCCGCCGGAGTGATACCTATTTATCTACTTGCACTTGACGTGCTTTTGAACTGCTAGGTGGGCAGGAGCTGTGACTGAAAAACAGGAGCTCACCCCGTCGCGAGGATTCAAACCACCAACCTTCTGATCGGCAAGCTCTGGGCTCTGTGGTTTAACCCACAGTGTCACCCGCGTCCCTAAGTCAATGGTAGGATTGGAAGTAAAACAGGAACCCCTCCACACACCTGGCAAATCAGCACTGGAAAACAGAAGCTCCACATTTTAAGGAGTGATGCTTCTCCACAAAGAATGTAAATAGAGTCCTGCTGGTTCAGACCAAAGCCTCTCTAGTCTGTCATGCAGGTCTCCCAGTGGCCAGCCAGATGCCTGTGGGAACCCTGCAAACAGGATCGAAGGGCAACAGCACTCTCCCTACTTGTGAGTCTGACAGTGGCATACAACAGTGGGAATACAACGTAGTCATTGTGGCTAGTAGTCATTGATAGCCTTATCCTCCAAGAATTTTCTCTGTTAACAGTTTGGGCACCTTTTTTATTTTTCATTATTCCACCAAAGCTGTCTTCCCAACTTTATCAGGGCAAGTGTAGATGTGACACCATTCACCCAGCAATTGTGTGGATGGTTTTACAAGTGTGAATGGCAAGCATGTAGAACAGATCAGAACTGGGACAGCTGTAAGGGCAGGAAAAGTGGATTATACCATTTAATGTGGTCCTAATCCAAAGTACGCCTCTGCACCTGCTTATATGAGCTGCAAGGATTGAGACTGATATCGACTGTAGAAGAAGGGTGAAGGGTAAAACCCTCTCCTCCACAGGGTCCTGATTCAGATCACAAGCCATGGCCCTTCGGTTTACAGTTAAAAACTAATCCCTCCCCATGAAACTGCTAATTTAATAAATGAAGTCACATTTAGTTTGGCCCTCAGAGTTAGGAAACAAGTTGTGCAAAGACTCCTTCAGCAGGCACAACAGTGATATCTAGTAGCCATTAGAAGAGAGACTTGGTTAAGGTTGATGAATGTATTGGCTTTGTGCTGTTCGTCAAACATTAATGTGATAGATCTTTTGAAATATTTGTTGAAGGTCCTGCTGTTGGGCCAAATGTCATCACAAGTAAGTTTCTATGCAGTGCATTCATTAACCTGATCAATATCCATTATTTGACAAAAAATTGACATAAACTCATAGCATGCCCCATTCTTTTGTACTGTTTATGCAAAACAATAACATGATTTCTTTTTTTTCTGATTAGCACTATGATGCAGTTTCTCCAGTGCTGAGTGTGGCATATATCTCTGTGCACAGTTAAGTGTTCGCTCATGCAAAGTGTCTAGGAAGCAAAGCATTCTGGCAGGAAACTCCATCAAAGATATTGTTCTGCAAATTTTCAGACTCTCTGAGACACTAATGAACAGTTAGATGCAAGGAGTATATAATTTATACATCACCATGTTTGCTTATTTGTCAAGTGTGGCTTAATTAAGTCTGTACTTTCTGCCACATTCTGCTTAATCTTGTGCTATAAAATTATGGAACATTACCTCTGACTGTAACGGCTGCAGTGTGGGGTTCTATTCAGAGCCCTAGTTAACTAAGCAATGAAAAGCTCTTCATCAAAACTTCCATTAATGAAAGAACATCTACCCCAGAGCTCAGAGCAGAGCTATTCATACAGTTGTACACGTTCAGCCAGTAGGTGGGCTAGGAACTACCACTGTATAGTCTTAAAGTTATAAATATATTCCAGCGGAGGTTATTTCATCTAAATGCTTTCATCTAATTTTCTTTTCACTTCACCATCATTTTGCCCATACTGATGCTTAATCCTTTCCATTGCCCAGTGAGCTTTTAATCATTCACCTTCCTCTGTGCGCTCTCTCTCTCTCTCTCCCTGTACTATCAGGGCCTTTTCTGTGTGTGACAGTACTCACTGCTATGGGCAGGAATGAGGAGGAGGAGGAGAGTTGTTGCTGATCCCTGGCAGCCATTTTGTTCTGGCACTCATGACACTTTTATCAATATATGAGTATATGTGAGTACCTTATTCTTTACCTACCAACCTCTTTCTCTCTCCGCCCCAACTACTGTATATTGTGCAGGGATCCCTGGATGATTAAGTCCAGTCAAAAGTGACTATGGGGTGCAGCACTCATTTTGCTTTTCAGGCCGAGGGAGCCGACATTTGTCTACAGACAGCTTTCTGGGTCATGTGGCCAGCTTGAGTAAACCACTTCTGGCACAAAGGAACACCGTGATGGAAGCCAGAGTGCACGGAAACGTCGTTTACCTTCCCACTGCAGTGATACCTGTTATCTACTTGCACTGGTGTGCTTTCAAACTGCTAGGTTGGCAGAAGCTGGGACAGAGCAACAGGAGCTTACCCTGTCGCATGGATTCGAACCACCTTCCAATCGGCGAGCCCAAGAGGCTCAGTGGTTTAGACGACAGCACCACCCGCATCCCTGTATATAGAATCCATTTGACGCAATAGAAGGGTGATTAGCATCACATGAACCAATCTGGATGACCAATCAGACAACAGTAGAGAGGTGGGTGCATGTGGTGTTTACTCCCCTATCTAGAATAGAACCATGTTGTCCGTCTGTCCTGCCTGTTTGTACTGGGGTGACAGAGAAGGGAAAATGGGGACATAGGAAATATGCATAGACCTCCAATGGCTACTAGTTGCTTGTCCCTCTGGTGAATTATGTATAGCTGAGTGAAGGGTATCTAGGGCTCTGTTGAGCCTATGGGAATCCTCCATGTATGGCTTCTGTCCCCACAGCTGACCGGATCTTCCTCCTTGTATTTGGTCTACCTTATTTCTAAGCTCAATGACATTCAGGTATTGTGGCAAATAAAATAGATGGATCTTCACACAGTGATTGATACTGAAGATGATTCTAGATTGTGAGTTGCCTATTATGGCAATTTATCACTATTTATACTTGTTGAGTTAAAATAAGACCATGTGTACAGCCATACAAATGCACCTCATCGCCATAGGATTGAACAGGGCAAAAGCGGAACATGTATTAAATTTGCTGCAGACCTTCATTCATTTTGCACTCATAACGTAACAGCTCAGGAGACAGTATGCATTTGTGCATGAATAAAAAATACAGCTTTCTAAAACTGACTTATGCTCACTGTAGATAGCCACTTAGAAAATTCAATCTGAAGGTATCCACACACTGATGTAGTTCAGGTTGGAAAAAGTATGCTATTACAGCTTCAGCTTCCACTTACTTTTAAACAAAAGGGGATAACAAAATACTGCCTTTGTCATGAATCTACTGTGTTCTTATCTAGTATTAAGCAAGATGTAATATTTATCAGATAATAGCCCAGACTTACCTTTGATTTTGCACAATTAATATGTAAGTGGTTTGACATTTTATAAATGCATATGCCCTTTTCTGAGAACAAGAAGGCTATAAAATTTATTTAATGTACTTCAGAGTTCAGCCATCCACCTTGCAACTGCTGGAGTAGTCAATTTGGAAAGTTGGTTTTTTAAAAGAAAAATGTTCTTTTCTGGTTTTAGGGATTGTGAAGAAGTGGTTTTGCTAGGGTAGCTAACTTCTTAAGGGCTCAACCAGACATCCACACTTTCAGGCACAGGTCTGGGCTTTTGAGGTCTGTGTCTCAGTGCTGCTGCTGCTGCTGTTTTATCCTACCACTTTCTTTGGGAAAATTCACTGTTTACTCAGCTGTGTGGAATTCACAATCTCATCCTTTTCTTAGAGGGAGGCAAACATGTGATTCTGTCTCCACCCAATTCGGAGTTCCTACGCCCTGTTCAGGAGAGCTTGAAGGTGTGGTTATGCATCTCCAGAACGAATTAAGTTCTTAACCCGAGGTACCACTGTAATCTTAAAAAATGAATGCAAAGACACACACACACAAAAAAAAAATAGTAGAAATGCAATGAATGTAACATGATCCGATTGGAACAAATGCTGAACTGTGCCTTGTTCTTCTTAGATATAGTACTAAAGGTCTTATGCTGACAGAACGCTGACAGAACTCAATTTGAGGAGTGGCCTTTTTATGTCATGTGAAGTTAGGGGGCCTGCAAGGAGATTGAAATTCACAATACACTTGGACACCTTCCTTATTGTGTGTTTTCACCCTTGATCCTGTCTCATGCGCTGATCTACATTTCAACAAAAAGTAAGGGATGAATATATTTAAATGCAGAGTTCTGGAAAAATGATATACTGTAATGCAGTTCCCACCTCCAAATGTTTTGGACTACAACCTCCCATCATCCCCAGGCAGTGGTGGGCACCAGGTTGGGGGCAGGTTGGCAGCTATCTTTTTGAGACTAGGTGGGAGGCCCTTTGCACCTGTGTTTCTGTCTCCTGCCTCCACCACCCCATGGATTTTGTTTCTGAACTCTACTTTCCCACAGACCCCTCCCATTAACTATATAAATATAAAGCCCCAAACTCTGGAAGTGGGGAAAAACAGCAACAATTTCTTGAGGAAGATTTCAATAGTAAGGATGGCATGAATGGGCCAGGGGTAGAATGGACAAATTTATTCAGGGTTTTTAATTTATTCTTAAAAAAACAACAACAACTGGACTTGAAGAGTGATTTAATGCCTGGTTCATCTCTGAGACAATTAACTTTATAATGGGATCTAAAGAGGCTCACAATAGTTTCTTGCTATATGTATCTGCTGAATGAGAGCAGCAAATGTGTCCAGTTCACAAAGTGACATTAAGCAAGACTTGTCTTTGGCTAACTCTGATATTTCTACTACTGACTAATGTGCAATGGACGGGAGTGGGTTCTATGGAGAAGGGCAATAGCTCAGTGGTAGGGTATCTGCTTTGCATGCAGAAGGTCCCGGGTTCAATCCCTGGCAACTGCAGGAAGAGTTGGGAATGCCATCTGTCTGCAAGCCCAGAGAACTGCTGCCAATCAGTGAAGACCATATTGAGCAAGATGGACCACTGGCCTGATTAGTTATAAGGTGGAATTCAATGTCCACACTATGATGCTCATTCCACGTTCACCAGCATTTCTGCTTGCCAGGTGAAACTATCTCTCCCTGCCCCCTGCATACTGTTCCAGCCATTCCCTCTGCTCTCCAGAGTGGATTTGGGGAAGGCATAGTGGACATGCAAGGAGAGAAGATGGGGGAAATCCCCTTATACTAGTATGAGTCCCTGCACTGGCTTCTGCTAGCAAGAAGACTGAGCTGAATTGAGACCTATTATGATCCACTGAGATCAATTTCATCAGATCTATAGCTTCATATTTGATAATGTCTCTGGGTTTCTTGACTTTTTTGTGTAAGCTACAGACAAAACTGACATTAGTTTAAGTGCACTTTGTTCAAGCCTTTGACAAGTCAATATTTTTGTTTTACTTGAATGACTTTAGAATACTGCATTATTATATTTTTAATTACTTGGGATATGGATTTTCTTTTCACCGAGGAACTGAATATTGGCTTGCACAGTGCATTTTATTGGTATTAATGAGTCACGAAGCTGGTATGACTATCATTTTCCCAAGTAATTCTTGGGACTGAAATTCTGGTGACAACTTCTATACTGGCAATCTCACAAATTTTACAACTGAACAAACCATGACATTTTGAAAACCAAATCAAACCATTGGTGTATCTAGATCCGTATAACCTCCACTGACTCCAGAGTTTCTGACAGGAATTTTTTCCAACCCTATTTGGAGACGGCAGGGATTGGACCTGGGAATTTCTACATGCAATACACATGCCCTTCCCCTCAGCCAGGGATGGGCAACCTTCAGTTGTTGGGCTCCAATCTCATCCGTTCTAGTCAACATGACCAATGGTCAAGGATGATGAGAGCTGTAGTCCACCGACATCTTGAGGGCCACAGGTTTTCAATCTCTGTCCTAAGCTCTGCTCAACAAGATTTGCCCCAATTGCTCCCACCTGCACTCCAGATAACTTCCCTGTGACTAGGGAATGTACAAATTTGACCATTTTGGTTCTCTAAGTGTCTCAGTTTTCTATGATGATTGAGTTATTTACATTAAAAAACATCTTGATGAAAAATTGTCAGCATTTTGGTGCAAATTTCTCCCAATAAACATTTCAGTATGTAATTTTGACTGATGAACATGTAATTTCCCCACATGTAATATAATTTTGCTTATACTGTATATGCATTTTTGCACACATCACTAGAGAACTGCATTGCAAAATGGAAAGAATTGAGAATTTTGAAGGATAGCTGTGTTTTAGTTCACAAAATGTTTCAATGAATTCACAAAATGTTTCAATGAATTTGACAGGTTTGCCCCTCAGTGCAAACTGAATCAAATTTCTACCTCATCCCTACCTGCAACTTCATCCATATATCAGAGTCATAGAGGAAACTAAGAAGTCATTGCTGGGTAGAGGTGGTATCTAGGCAAAACTTTGTCAAGACTTTGAGAAACATTTTTATTCCATTGATTTATCATCCTGGTGATAATAGTAAGGCTGGCAGCTAGTTGGATTCCCCTAGTCTTCAGAGTTGAATAATTAAAGATGGCTCACAAGGAGCACTCCACTCAGTGCTCTGCCTAGCCCTTTTGAATATTTTGGGGGAAATTGCCCAGATGGAATGGTTTTTATTGAACTGTGCATTGTGTTTTTAACTTTTAACTAGTAGTTTATGTGTTATGCATTTTACTTGCTGTATCCTTCCCTGGAGTCCTGTGATGAAAGGGAGCATATAAATGATACATGTCATCTTGTAAAGAGATCTCAACCTGCATTTGTATTAGAAAGAGGGAACAAAGGAAACTTTCAAATGTTCCTGGAGTTTCACACGCTAGCTAATTAGGGATATGAAACACATACATTTAAATAAGTATTGGAGACAGCCAGAGATTTGAGAAATCAGAAGTGCCTGTCAAAAACAAAGCATATCAGTGACATGTTCGGCAAAAAGACACAGACATGCACTCAAAATGCAAACATGGAAATAAAAAAACTTATCTCTTCACAGTTGTTGCAAGATAGATCACGTCTTTTTCCTTCTGCATAGCAATACCTGATTTAGACGGAGATTAGACAGAGATTTTACATTATACATGGAGATTAAACCTTAGCTGAAGTTAGCAGAAATGGAGGAAGGAGGCAAAGAATTTTAAGTAGAGCTTGATAGTATATACTCTGTGGTTACATGGAAGATTTGCCATCTCTTATGAATAATGCATACAATATGCTTCTCTTCGCAGAATAATGAGCCATCTAGTGAAATGTTTGAAAGAGGCTGCAATTTACCTGGCCAGAGAGGAGACAACACATATATTAGTTGGCTCATTATCAGTCCAAATGGCTTTGCTTCAGGCAGTTTACAATTCCAAACCTCACATCCTATGGATCCCTTTTGTTGTAATCATGCTGGGCACTGCATGCTTGGGAAATCCACAATGCTATTCTGCCTATCAGTTGTAATCTGAATTTAAAAGGTCATTACCAAATGTTAGGGAAGTTTACATCAATGTATTTTGACCAAGCATCAGCACTGGTTGGTGGACAGCTCAAAGCATGCATCTCAGCAGGATTGGGAGTGGATTTCAGATGGAGGTGGACCATTGGGACAGATCCTGTAGATCAGTGGCTCAAAAACAGTCATACAGGTCAGGGTCCAAGCCAAGGTAGCCTGGAAAGGGATGAAGGAAGTAGCAAGCTGGAAGGTAGGCAGGCAGAAAGGGACAGAATGAAGAAGACAGGAAGACTAGGAAACTACACAAAGCTGAAAAATGACTTTTTACCAGGACCAAGCCTTCACCTTTCTAGTCAGGTCAGATTAGAAGGAATCAACAGTATCCAGGAGGATAGAACCATGGTGGAACCTGGAGGACAAGTCTACTCTTTCTTCCTCTATTGTGCAGCATTAGGAAGGAACAGAGCACATGCTTCGGATGCAGAGGTTTCAGGTTCAATGAGCTGCTGGTGAGGCTGAGAACATCCACTGTCTGAAACCCAGGAAATACACTGCCAGTCATTGTGCCAGTATTGATTCTTCAGTCTTGAGTCTCCAGATATTTGACTATAACTCCCATCATCTCCACCTAGCTACAGCAACCAGTTGTTTAACCTAATTGTAAGGTGTGGTTTGAATTCTCCATAGTTTATATCTCCAGCCTTGGTTTGAATTTCCAAATATACAAGCAAACCATTGCTAAAAGCTGCTTGTTAATTTCCCCTCTGCTCACCACTCCAGTATCTAAGAGTGGTGGCCACTGTAAGTTGAACACTGGACTTGATCATTTGTCAATTCAGACATCATGCTAAACCATGGTTTACAACCCTGCTTCAATACAGTGCACCTGGATCTGGTTTGCTGACTGATTTCATGTCAATATTTGTTGAGGCCCCACACTAAACCATAGTGAATCTTTGTTAACTGTGGCCTGAGGTGCTGCCTGAACTGAGTCTGTTTGTTCACATTATTTTTGGACCATAACTGCTGCATTGAGAAACTGAGTAATATCTCTCTTCATCAACTTTACCAGTTTGAAGAGATTGTGTTGTATGAGGAAAATAAACATAAACATTTCCTTCTATATGGCGTAATGAATTGTGAACATGATAGACAATGTGCCATAACAATAATGGCACCAGCATATCATTTTGATATGCTACTTATCTGAAGTGTAAAAGAGCACAGACTTTCCTTTGCCTTCTTCCTCATTAACTTTCAAAGTGGGGAAGCTTTTGCACAATGTATGTGCAGTTCCACATTGTGTTTGACAAGAATATTATGCATTCCGCACAAAACAATGTACTTGTCACTAAAGAAAAATTGAGCAGCATTGAACTATCCATGGAGCTTCAGTATGAAGATTTACATTCATCTATGTCAAGATGAAGGATTCATTACCTACATATATCTTGCTGGCTTTAGAAAACAAACACAATCTGTAATTCCACAGCACTTTTGCCAAAAGGGCTAGACTGCAGCAGATTGCTTCAGTAGGTCAAAAGAACATATGTATGAGTTAGAACCAACTTTTCTGATATAGCTGTGAGTTAGTTTCATGAATGGTTTAACACTATATGATGGACAAACTGGCCTCAATCCATCCTGACATTTATTTGCAATTTCATTCCTGGTATTTTCTGTTCCATTACAATTGCTTTATTTTTTTTTACAAGTCTTTCTTCTCTTTCACCATCCATTGATGCAGAAATACATATTTTTATGCATGTCCATCATGTGCTATTATATACATACCTCAGCCATCAAAAGATATGTACACACTTATTCCTGGATTTGAACAGGATCCTCATTTCACTCAAGTCACTTTACAGAGTTTGAAAGGAATGATTATACAACTGGTAACTACAGCTTAACAGCATCCTTGGGATGCCATAAAGAGTTGACTGAAAACTGAAAGCAAATCAAATAGAAGAAAAGAACGTTTGAAGCCAACATATGTTCCTATAAAATTTAATGTGTTTTTTAGCAGAGGCTTTTTGTGAGTGTGTGGGTGTGAGTGCAATAAAGGCAATTCATTAAGCTCAACGGTGCACATTACATGACATTCAAAGTTAAGCTTTAGCATTTCAAGGAACAAATAAAGAACACTAGATTATAAAACAAACTTTCATTTTATAGTGGGGGGAGGGGAGAAAGCAAAATAATTTTGGTAATTAGAAATGCTACTCAATTTACTGAACACATGTCATCTGCAATTGATCATAACATCCTTCTGGACCGTCTGGAGGAGCTGGGGGCACTGTTATACAGTGGTTCCGCTCCTTCCTCCTGGGCCATGTCCAGAAAGTGGTGGTGGGGGATGAGTATTCAGACCCCTGGGCCCTCACTTGTAGGGTTCCGTCCTCTCCCCCATGCTTTTTAACATCTACCTCTGGGAGAGATCATTGGGGGGTTTGGGCTGGGTGTCCATCAATATGCGGATGATACCCAGCTCTACCTCTCTTTTAAATCAGAACCAGTGAAGGCAGTGAAGGTCCTTTGTGAGTGCCTGGAGGTGGTTGGAGGATGGATGGTGGCTAATGGATTGCGACTGAATCCTGACAAGACAAAAGTACTGTTCTTAGGGGACAGGGGGCGGGCTGGTGTGGAGGACTCCCTGGTTCTGAATGGGGTAACTGTGCCCCAAAGGACCAGGTGCACAGCCTGGGAGTCATTTTGGACTCATATCTGTCCATGGAGGCGCAGGTCAGTTCTGTATCCAGGTCTGCAGGCTGTACCAGCTCCATCTGGTCTGCAGGCTGAGACCCTACCTGCCTGCGGACTGTTTCGCCAGAGTGGTGCATGCTCTAGTTATCTCTCGCTTGGACTATTGCAATGCGCTCTATGTGGGGCTACCTTTGAAGGTGACCTGGAAACTACAACTAATCCAGAATGCAGCAGCTAGACTGGTGACTGAGAGCAGCCGTCAAGACCATATAACACCAGTCCTGAAAGACCTACATTAGCTCCCAGTACGTTTCCGAGCACAATTCAAAGTCTTGGTGCTGACCTTTAAAGCCCTAAACGGCCTTGGCCCAGTATACCTGAAGGAACATCTCCACCCCCATCGTTCTGCCCAGACACTGAGGTCCAATGCCGAGGGCCTTCTGGCGGTTTTCTCACTGCGAGAAGCAAAGCTACAGGGAACAGGCAAAGGGCCTTCTCGGTAGTGGCACCCGCCCTGTGGAATGCCCTCTCATCAGATGTCAAAGAGATAAACAACTACCTGACATTTAGAAGACATCTGAAGGCAGCCCTGTTTAGGGAAGTTTTTAATGTGTGACATTTTAATGTATTTTTAATCTTTGTTGGAAGCTGCCCAGAGTGGCTGTTGAAACCGAGCCAGATGGGCGGGGTACAAATAATAAATTATTATTATTATTATTATTATTATTATTAGATAAATAATACCATGTCATCCATTGTATCACAGATTATTATAAATACAATGAAGAGATACTATTGTTCCTATTCTCGTAGCAGGAGCACATTTCCTGTAAGAAGATTCAGGAGCTCAAATCTTAGAGGGAGAGGTGGAGAGAATGACGATGTGGGGGCCTGATGGCTAATGGGAAGAGTGTTGGAGTGTGGCTTTGTAAGCCTGCTCCTCTGCTGAGCTCTTCTTTCTTACATGTGCTTTTTTGCTGTACTCTCCCCTCCTTGCTAGTTGCCTGTTAGAAGGACTGTTTCTTGAGAGAGGTCTTAATTGGCTGTATAAGCCCTTCCTACTTCACACTGTTGGGATAAATTAGATTAGCATTTTTGAGTGGATTGGTTGAGTTGCTCTTTGAGGTATTGAGCCCAGGCAAGTGAGGGAGTTGAGGAGAGAAACTTTAGTTACTGAGGCATTATTGGGTTAAGGACACCCGTTAGGGATCTGCACCACAGTGGGACTTGCAGGGATACCCTTTAGGCCTGACATGCACATTTTGGTTGAATGCATTTGGGGCCTTGGTGTGTGTGTTGGGTTCATAACCAAGGCTCATCTAGCAAGGAGGGAGTAATTTCCTTCCCTTCCTTTACTGGAGAGCCATAGCCTGTGGCTGTATCACAAGCCCAAGAATTAGATAAATTCTTCACCTGCCTGTACTTTTCGTTGATTTGATTTGCTTGTCTTAAGAGTTTTCTTTGTGGTGGTGGAGGACAGTTGAAAACATTTTTATGTATTATTTTATTGTGTTATTTATGAGAATGACCAGAAAATATTTATTTATCAGCTATTTCAGACCTCTATCCTTGGGACTATCCTTATGTCACACTTCTGGGCAGGCAGAGCTGGTGGGGGAGACATTGGCCGGGCTCCTCCTCACACAGGTGACTGGGTGGGCTCACTTTCCAGCGGCCATTTGGGGCCTCGTTTCTCTTCAGCCATGTCCCTCTCAAGTCCTACTTCACTGAGTGCCCTGCCCTCCTTGAGCATTTTGCCTGACAAGAATGTGCTTTTCAACTATTATTGCTCAACCAGTGTTGATGAATGAGATGTTTTTCCTTTATGTTTGTTCATGTTGAATAAAGGTACCTGAAGGCATTTTCCATCCAAATGTTATCATATTCAGTGGACAGGATAAATAGTTTTTGGGATGACTGTGTATGCATACATGTATATAAGACCTACTGTTTCAGTTGGCTACTTAGTACAGTGGTACCTCTGGTTATGAACCTCCATTCCGGAGGTCCGTTCTTAACCTGAAACTGTTCTTAACCTGAGGTTCCACTTTAGCTAATGGGGCCTCCCGCTGCCGCCACACCGCCACTGCACAATTTCTGTTCTCATCCTGAGGTAAAGTTCTTAACCCAAGGTACTGCTTCCATGTTAGCGGAGTCTGTAACCTGAAGTGTTTGTAACCCGAGGTGTTTGTAACCCGAGGTACTACTGTAGTATGCTTACACAGAGTGTGTGGAATGGATTAAGTGACATCCTGGGATCCCACATAGTCAAGGTGTATGGTGTCATATCCAGTGTAAATGGATTCACCTGTCCCAATGGTATTTTTGAGCACTGAGCAGAGCCTGTTTTCTTCTGCACATTTCTTTCAACACCTTGTGCTTTTCCTTCTTCTGATTTTTATGACTAAAACCTTTCAGCCCTAGGATCATAATGTTAAGTAGCTGTTTCAGGACCATTATGCCAACATTCCAGGATCCACCACTGACTAAAATGTTTGGACCAAGGTGCCAGTCTGTGTTTAGTTAAAATTCCATAATGAGAAAATAGTATTTATATAGTGTAGTTGGGTCAAGGGAGAGAGCCAAGAATGAATCTTACGTGCTAGAGCTGAGCCTCTCGGCACACATCACGTTCCATATTCAAAGAAAATATCTAGATGGTGATATTTACTTAAAGCAATTGTTCAGCAATCAGAAAAGTTCTTTTTGAAAAGTATCCAGAATAATTTCAATTTCAAACTAGCTGATAGGAACGGAGTGCCATATTTATTTATTTTTGACAATAGGAATAGTTCTTACATTATTATTTTTCTTTATGTGAATGAAACGTAGTTTGCCATTTCCCCTCAACAGCCCACATATAAACAAGGCAAGAAATATTAACAGATAAGGTACAAAAAGGTAATATCTTTCCAAGTGTGATTCTTTCTTTCTTATTCAATCTCCACAGTTATAATCAGCTAATATGAAAAATGTAACTTGGTTCCTAACATTCTCACAGCTTCCTGCACTCCTGTTGGTATTACTCCTCTGGGACTGATGGAAGTGTAGAAAGGAATAGAGCTCTGTGACTTGTGGAGCTAGCACTGATCTCATGCCAGTCTTTGGCTGCATCCAAAGGAGCGTCTCCACTGCCATCGTTAAGCCTAGATACTGAGGTCCAGCTTTGAGGGCCTTTTGGCAGTTCCTTCACTGCAAGAGGTGATGTTACAGGGAACCAGGCAGAAGGCCTCCTTTGTATTGGCGCTCACCCTGTGGAATGCCCTCCCATCAGATGTCAAGGAAATAAACAACTATCTGACTTTTAGAAGACATCTGAAGGCAGCCCTGTTTAGGGAAGTTTTTAATGTCTAATGTTTTACAATTTTTTATGTGCTGTAAGCCACCCAGGGTGGCTGGGGTATAAATAAACAACAACAACATCCACATTATACATTTAAAGCAGTACCACTATAAACAGTAATGGCTTCCCCCCAGTAATCCTGGGAGTGCTGAGAGTTGTTAGGGGACATCTATTCTCCTCAAAGAGCTACACTTCTCAGTGTTTCCTGTGAAGAAGGATTGATAGGGGTGATCAATGACCTGGTCAGATTTCCTGACATCAAATGTCAGGATTTTACCGTATTTTTCGTTCTATAAGACGCACCAGACCATAAGATGCACTTAGTTTTTGGAAGAGGAAAAAAAAAAGATATATCTGGCAATTTCTGAATCCCAGAAGCCAGGACAGCAAGCGGGATCACTGTGCAGCGATCCCGCTTGCTGTCCTGGCTTATGGGATGGCTGCGCAGCTAAGGAAGAAGGGATCGCTGCGATCCCGCTGGCTGTCCTGGCTTATGGGATAGCCGCGCACAGCCTCTCCTGGGCAAGGGGAGCCTTCATCCCCTGCCCGGGAGAGGCTGCACGCGGCTAAGGCTCCCCCTAAGAGCTGCACTCCCTTTAAAGAGCCGCACACACGCTCCACGCGGCTCTTTAAAGGGAGCACTGAGCAGAGCCTCCTGCCTGCATTCGCTCCATAAGACGCACACACATTTCCCCTTACTTTTTAGGAGGGGAAAAGTGTGTCTTATAGAGCGAAAAATACGGTATTTAGATTGGCAAAACCAAAATGGGATAGCAAACAGCTTTGGGTCGAATACTCTAATGCAAATGGCACACAAATGGCAAATGCAGTTTAATGTAAGAAAGTGTAAAGTGATTCATATTGGAGCAAAAATCCCAATCTCACATATCCAGACCAAAGTTCAAGATCAGAGAGATGAATGAAGCCCAAAACATCTCACAAAAGGAGCAAACACAAATTCGAAATTCATGTTGATGTGCTGGCTAGATACACATTGGTTTGTCTCTTTGTCAGAAGCTGGAGCATGGTGTTCATGAAAGTTAGGGAGAAAACTTCCTTCCTTTCCAGTTCTCACCTCCTTTTTGCTTTGAGAGAAGTATGCTATTTAAAGATGTCACTGAGCTTTGCATATCCCAACTTAGAAATATGAATCTTGGCATTTCATAATGCTGACCTCAAATGCAAGGGAGCAATTATCACTGTGAGTGCTCTCCAGCTTACAAGAAAAAGAAAGAGTTTCTGCGCATGGGTAGAGAAGTTTATAACAAATGAATTTTTGGTCAAAATCCTTGCCACCAATCAATGATCATGCTTATTCGGCTGGGTGTCCACCAGTATGCAGATGATACCCATCTCTACCTCTCCTTCAAATCAGAACCAGTGAGGGTGGTGAAGGTCCAGTGTGAGTGTCTTGAGGCGGTTGGTGGATGGATGGTGGCTAACAGATTGAGGTTGAATCCTGACAAGACATAAATACTGTTCTTTGGGGACAGGGGGCAGGTGGGAGTGGGAGAATTCTTTGTCCTGAATGGGGTAACTGTACCCCTGAAGGACCAGGTGTGCAACCTGGGAGTCATTTTGCACTCGCAGCTGTCCATGGAGGAGCAGGTCAATTCTGTGTCCAGGACAGCTGTTTACTATCTCCATATCTGTTACGCAGGCTGAGATCCTACCTGCCTGCGGAGTGTCTGGCCAGAGTGGTGCATGCTCTAGTTATCTCCCGCTTGGACTACTGCAATGCACTCTACGTGGGGCTACATTTGAAGGTGACCTGGAAACTGCAACTAATCCAGAATGCGGCAGCTAGACTGGTGACTAGGAGTGGCTGTTGAGACCATATAACATCAGTCCTGAAAGACCTACATTGGCTCCCAGTATGCAGAGGCAGAGCTACCTGCTCCAGCACCTGGAGCGGCATGGGGGTGGGGCTGGTGTGAGGGCGGGGCTAGCATGGGGGGGCCTAGCGTGGGGGCGCTCCTAGCTGTCTGCGCGGTGAGTGTCCCTAGCCATCTGCCGTTCATGCGGCGAGAATGGGGGGGGGCGCTGCTAGCTGCCAGCATGGCAAGCGTCCAGGGTGGCGGCAAACATTGGGGGGGCAGCATGATGATGTCACCCCACCTCAGGGATGGCACCCAGGGTGTACTGCCCCCCTTCCCCCCTTCCCCCACCATTGCCAGTATGTTTCCAAGCACAATTCAAAGTGTTGGTGCTGACCTTTAAAGCCCTAAACGGCCTTGGCCCAGTTGAAGGAGCTGAAGGAGCATCTCCACCCCCATCACTCAGCCTGGACACTGAGGTCCTCCTCCGAGGGTATTCTGCTGGTTCCCTCACTGTGAGAAGCGAAGTTACAGGAACCAGGCAGTGGGCCTTCTAGGTAGTAGCTCCCTCCCTGTGAAATGTCAGATTTCTCCCTGTGAAATGTCAGACCCTTCAGATGTCAAGGAAATAAACAACTATCTGACTTTCAGAAGGCATCTGAAGGCAGCCCTGTTTAGGGAAGTTTTTAAGGAATGATGCTTTTACAGTGGTACCTCGGGTTACATACGCTTCAGGTTACATACGCTTCAGGCTACACACTCCGCTAACCCAGAAATAGTGCTTCAGGTTAAGAACTTTGCTTCAGGATAAGAACAAAAGTCAGGCTCCGGCAGCGCAGTGGCAGCAGGAGGCCCCATTAGCTAAAGTGGTGCTTCAGGTTAAGAACAGTTTCAGGTTAAGAATGGACCTCCGGAACAAATTAAGTACTTAACCCGAGGTACCACTGTATTATGTTTTTAGCTATGTTGTAAGCCGCCCAGAGTGGCTGGGGAAGCCAGGCCAGATGGGTGGGGTATAAATAATAAAATTATTATTGCTACTGCTGCTGTTGTTATGCCTTCTGCTTATTTATTCCAGGCCTTAATGCCCTAGAGCTTGAGTGCATCAACAAATACAAATAATTTGTCAAATACATTTGCAAGGAGCGCAGTGCTTTCTACATTCGTCTTTGTGAATGTTGCTGCCAGCCTAGTGATTGTAACCACTCACTTTTTGTTTACTATTACACCTTATGCATTTAGGTGCTGGTTCTTTGATTTTTGTACCTTGCAAAAATGACTTTAGCACTCAGGAAAATGTAGGAGAAAATGGAAAAGCAGAAGCCGTATTTGATTGACTCTGAAGTGTTCATGCACTTGTAATCATGTCACTACCTTCACAGCAATGAGGATAAGGTTTCTAAAGCTTCACATGACTAGCAAATATTTTTTCATCTCACACATTCCACACCACTGGTTTCCAGTTAGTCACTTTCATTACTAGAAGTTACTCACTTTCCCAGATTAGAGCCATATATCTGCATTAACATCACGTCCCTCTCAGGTTTCAAAATATCATTACAAGGCAATGACTCTCACCAAAATATATCAGAAACAAGTCTGGTATCGTGGGCATACAGCGTGCTGTAAGGTATGTTTTAGAAGATGTTTGCCATGCAAAAATTATGAATCATGGTGAGCTGCTGACTTCAAGTACAAATGATGTCAGAAATCATGACATATAGCAGCAGTTTGTGTTCTGCATAACTCTAAAATGCAAGCAAAACTGGCCATGATTCATGGAGAGGCTCATTGGGGGGTAATGGTAATAGCCTTACCCATTATATACTCAACCAATTACCATCCTCCTCTGGAGAGGGCTACCTGCAGACACCTTCTCAACAGGAGGTCTTATGAGGCATGTATTGGGTCTTTAGCATGACTGTGTATACTCTTTGGAACTTCCACCCATTACAAATCAGTGCTGTTTGAACTATTGTCTTTTTGGTGCTTACTGAGGACCTTCTTTCTTCAATAGGCCTTGTAAGTGGAGATTCTTATCCTACTATGTATCTGAATTTGAGATGGTTTTTACATGGGCTTTTATTGCTTATGATTTTTAAATGAACAAGTGTTTTGGAATGTCTCCTGAGGCAAGTGACTCATAAATGAAACAAATAACCAAAAGGAATAAGTAAATGGGCAGTTGTTGACTTATGGACTAAGGATGTGTGGGTGCCACCTTGTCCATTGCATCAGGTGGCCAAATGTCTTGGTCTGGCCTTGATTGGCCATTGACTAGCAGTGCT
This sequence comes from Podarcis raffonei, assembly GCF_027172205.1. NCBI lineage: Eukaryota > Metazoa > Chordata > Lepidosauria > Squamata > Lacertidae > Podarcis > Podarcis raffonei. Next base: position 33,642,652 of record NC_070610.1, read on the forward strand.
TCTCTAGGCTTCAGGCACCAGCCTTTCCCATCACTACCTGGAGATGCCAGTGTTGGAACCTGGGGCCTTTTGCATGGAAGCCATGTGCCCTATCACAGAGCCACAGCCCCTCCCAAAAGGGGATTCTGTACGTGCACCAATAGATACAAAACGTTCTGCTGTACTTGCGGTTCTCTAAAGCCAGGAGTCTTTGTTCCACTTCTTTGTTCTTCGTTGAGGCTCCTGCTGGTATCGGTTACATTACTTTGGCTGATGGCTTTTCTGAGCAATTCTTTTAAAGCAAATTACAGGACCACAGTTTTTAGAACTAACAAAAGTAATGATTTCTACAACATGTAATCAGTGTGTATATTGCCGTAGGAGATTTGTCAGGAGAAATATGCTGTTGGTTTTTTGTTTTTTATAATACTGGAAAACGTACATTGGAACTGCCTTGTTCAAACCTTCTGCAGCTAAAAGCAGACAAGGATGCAGTGAAAGGAACATCCATACGTTGTGAATGCAGAAATAATTTCCTCTACGTATTTGAGTAAATATTAATATAGAATTTTATAGAATTCCATATTTAGTTCAACTGGCAGTCCTGTGTGTTTTAAGTTCTTACCTATTATTTATTTACAGAACTCTGAAAATTACCATAGATGGATAAATAATAAGAATAATACTAATTAAATAATACTGGTAAAAAGCAATCACCTTATTCTTTCAACATTACTTTATATGAGGGGGAAAACAGGCATGGCTTGGAAGAGTTATATTTAAGTAGGAGGTCATAGGTCAGTGTCAACCAGAGAGCATCCAGCAGCCACCTACCAGTCCTTCCTTGTCAGTTGTAGTGCCCAGTATGCTTGATATCTTTCATTTTTGTATTTTTAAACAAAAACAGAAGCGTCAGATGATCTGCACTCCTAAGTGATCAGAGTACTTTGCCTGATGATGACCCTGGGCACTACTGGTGCTTTTCTTCAAATTCTCTGTAACAGCCTAAATAGACCGTTTCCTCCTAGTTGGTTGACAGCCCTGGCACAATTATTAAAGACACTGAAAATCCACCTTTCTTTGCATTGTTGTACAAAGACTTGTGAAACATTTTCATCAACTCTGGCTTTTGTTAAACATGGGAATACTTTCAGTGTACATATGTCAGAATTTCTAAATGGTGGCCATATTGCCAATAAATGAATAATATTCCCATTATCATGCAGATAGTGTTTCATTTCCACTGCTTTTTAAAGTGTAATAATCTGAATCCATGTTTATTTTGGTGTTTTAATACCTTATACATGAAGTTTTAAAGCATACTATACATGTTTTACACATTTATTTTTGTTTATGTCTGTGGGAAACATTTTAAAACCAAGGAACAAATGCTTCTTGAAGAAACTGAAAAAAAGGATAGAAAAGAAACTGCCAATCAATTCTAGTTGCTAGGAGCCACTATTTGTTTTTCTTGGTTCCCCAAAGAGAGGCAACTGATCTTCAGAACCTTCAGTGAAAATAAGTATTATTTAAATTAAATGTGTTTGACCATCATTGTAGGTAAGAGAATCATAATGTGGCTTTTTTTGGTACGCTGAAGGGAGAAAAATCAATTGGATTGTTATTTTTTCCACTTTTTTTAGTGATTGCTGTAACAATTTTTTCCTGGAAGGGTGGCCTTTATTGATAGCCTGAAAGGCATTTGGTAGAGCTGCAGACAAATTTTGCCTACAGTAAGATTTGAAACAAGTATTTTGAACTAAGTGAAAGACTGCTTATCAAATTAGTGCAATTCTCATCAGGGCTTTCACACAGCTGTATTGATTGAGCTTGCCATTCATTATTTTTTAAAAAAAAAAGTTTAAAAAATCTTTAAAAATTATCCCAATTATAATGCCTGCCAGACTCATAACATTTTGGCAGCACAGGGCATGTGAGCTGAGGTGCTCAATAAGTGCCATGGTGTTGCTATCCTCCAGATATATATTTGCTGAGAGCTTTCAGATATTCTTTTGGTGTGCTGCAGTGGTGACTATTGGATTGGAATTGGGGAGCTCACTGAGTGATCTTGGGGCATTTGCTCCAGTGCCTAAAGTGGCAGTATGGGTACAAAGGTGTTGTCTGGCTGTTCCTCTGGTCTAATCCTGACCACATATGACACTACTTGGCCCCACATCCCATGCACATAACTTTCCCAGTTCCTACAAACCTAAGTGATTGGTATTCCAGGATGAGGGGTGTGCCAGGAGCTCAGCCTACACTCGAGTAGGACCCTGGAAGAGACACATGCCAGACTGGCATGTTCTCTCCCTCCTGGTCGATCGTTCAGGAGCTTCATAAGCTTTCTTCAGCCTGAACATCACAGCGACTGAAGCCAACTGGCACTGGCACACTTAGGGATCCGCAGAGTTTTTGCATCTCGTGTGACAGACCTCAGCAACTCAGCATTTTGGCTAATCTACTTTATTTACATATAAACACACACGGAGCACAGCAACATAGCTCCCTCTCTCTCTAGCATCTGACAGCAAAGAGAAAAAGAACAAAGGACAATAGTCCCACTTCACAGAACACAGTAACGCAAACATCCTGTCTTTGTCACTTCCCACTCTGTGGAGTCAAAACATTTAGCGTCATGTGATAGACAAAAGTCCCATGACTGCAATCATGGATCAGGAATTCTAACAGGGTGTGTGTGTGTTGCCACAAGGATGGCATTTTTTATAAGCAGAAGCATAAAGCCTCCTCACCTCTTAGGGATCATTTCCACATGAAAAATGAATACGCAGATGATGGGCAATGGTAGGCTCTGCTCTCTGTACAATGAAACACAGGCTTGCAATGTGCCTGTGCTTTGGGGGTACCTGATTTTGAGGGGGTTCTTGACTGTCTGGAGCCTGGCCTGCACACTGGATATTTGTACGGGTGGGTGCAGGTTACAGAAGTGTACTTTAATGTAGGAATGATGGGGAGAAAAGCTGCCACTGGCTGCCACCATTCACAGGTTTATACAGAGCCCTAAAGTTTCAAAAGAAGGTTCCTGCTCATACAGTATTATTTAGTAGCATAGGGAATCAGGCTGAAAGACTGTTGTGTGCTACTCAGTGACAGGTTCCAATAAGAAATGTATTCCAATGTGTGCCAGTCAAGAACAACTCCATTTTTAATAAAGCTAGATGGGGGATTGATGTTCTCCAAAATATAGGGCCCATTCATATGAACGTGATGGAATATCTAATATCTATTGGGGGGGGGGAGAGACATGGATCACATGTAAATCCTTCTTGCTCCCTGCCAGCTAGTTGTGTATATCCATGACCAGTTTAGGATCCAACTCTCAGCACCCCATTGTCATTGGAGCTGGCAGGTGCAGAATATTCAAGCACCTGGAAATCTCTTGCTGGGATTAAGCATATTTTAACAGCATCCAGGGTCATCTAGTGCATTGGTGGAATATACTTTTATGACTTTGTGCACAGCAGATTGGTGTAAAGGCTCTGTGGGTTTTCTTTTATCCCATATAAACTGGAGAGAATTTTTTAACTGAACTGTTTGTGTGCAGCTCCTGCAAACTACTGTCAGTAAGCATTTGCGTATTCTCATGAGAATTCATTATTGGCATGAAGCAGAACCAAACATTTGTCTGTAGGGGTTTTCTTGTGTATTTCATACTGCTACTGAATTGGAGGAAAATAGAAACAGAGATAGAGACAGAATCTTTAGATACTGAACAGCCAACAAAAAAAGAGAGAAAGAAATAAATTATTTCATTTAGACCTCCAAGGATCTCAGGATTCTCCTTCAGCACCCAAATCAGTCTTTACAACAACCTGGTGAATCCCTTTTCATACATTTCTTTCATGAATGGATAATGTGGAGTTGGAAGATGCTGCAGGCCCCTCAGTGATGCTCAGCGCCCTGTCCTCACTCCAGCCCTACTGTCCTCACAGTAGCATAGGCATCTGAAGGCATCTGCATAGACCTCAACACACGTAGACTTCCCCTGATCCTGGAATTGTGATGTGTGTATGGTCATTAGCAAACAGGCACTCCACAGTTCTGTTTCTTCGGCAAATCCTATATACCTCTAGCATGATAGCATGGTATGCTTTGAAGTATGAGTTAACAGCAAGAAAAATATGCACCAACTGCTTAAATAGCTGAGCATTAAAAAAAAGTGAATGATGGTTTCTTACGTCGTCAGTAAATTTTATTGGCTTATTATGCAGTGCCATAACAATGCTAATTGTCTCCTATGGGATTGTTAATAGGACACAGTTACACAGAAACGATCTCAGCATCAATAATGCTGATATCTTGCATTAAAAAGCCTATTAATATGCAACAGAAGAAACATATTGGTCATGAAATAAAACTCTATGTACTGTACCACTAGCAGATCACACAGTTCTGGGGATGAATAAATTTCACTTCTTCAGCGCATGAGTTACATTTGAAAAGAGGTCTGAGTCTGGCCAGTGGTTAGATAGGAGACCAACTGGGAACTACCATGTATGCCATGTTGAGTTCCCTGATGGGGAAAGGTGGGAGAGACATGTACTAAAGAAATGAAAATAAAAATATGTACATGGTCTTTGCTAGTTTCATCAAAATAAACCTTTTCTGCTGAAGGAAATGCTTTGGGTACTGGATGCAGCACAAGGGAAGAAAACTTGCAGAACACTGCTTGGGGAGGGAGATTTATGTCTGTACTGGATGTGGCAAACCCCTCCCCCCCAAAACCCCCCTCAAAGCTGCTATTTCCAATGGAATGATGACTGCAATTGGTGCTAGTTTTAGCTTCTTTCCTGGGGCAAATACCATATAAGGGAAGGTTTCTGTCAGGACTACAGCACATGGAAAAGGTTTCAGCCATACATTGTTGTCCCGATTCTGCTGTATAAGGTTGCACTCCCAGCCCCACTTACCTGGGACCCATTGAATTCTCCGGGACTTATATCTGAGTAGAGAAAGGCACGTAGCCAATGCTGCATCCCCTTCCTCTCCCCCATCATCATGTGCCCCCAAAACCTTCTTCAGAGGGTCCACCAGTCCTCTGGATTAAATTTTGAGGCACATGGGGTGGCATCTGGAGGGGAGGTAGGGGAATTGATGCACAAGTGGAAGTATGCTCTGTGAGCAGAACAGCAGGGTTGGATACAACCTGTGGTTAGATTCCACTGTAAGTAGCATCCGTGAGATATGTTCTATGCATTCACAGCACAATCCTATCCAGATCTGGCACCCCCATGAGGCAGGGTGAAGCAGCTGCCTCAGGCAGCAGGAACAAAAGAGGTGGTGTCCCCAAGGGTGAGCTGCCTGCCCCACCCCTGCTGCCATAGCAAGTTAAATAAGGGGGGCAGCAGTAGCAGCAGAGTGTTCCACTGCACAGCTTCTCTTCCACTCATAGGGACAGAGAGGGATGGGTGGCAAAGCACTGAGGAACACATCAAGTCAGTGAGAGGGGAGGTGTTCTGCCACCCAGCTTTGCTGTCTCACGGCATTTCACGTCAGGATTTGAAATAGCTCAGGCTGCTTCTGATCCTATTATGTCAATTCAGAAGTATGTTTTATTATTTTCAATGGAGGGTTATTCCGTGGTAAGAGTGTGTAGGGTTGTGGCATGAATACATCATCTGGTTGGGCCTAAGATTCTGCACTAAGCTGTGGTCAGACAATAGCTTCCCCACCCCTGCAGCACCAAGAGAGTCAAGGCTGATTTCGAAGAAGAATTGCTACAGGTATGTTGATTCGCTTTTGTCTCTGGTAAATGATTCTGCAGAACTTTGTATAATTTCAGAAACCTCTTTCTTTTAGCTATAGAGATTGTTGACCATAGTGAAAGAAAAACTCCGATGAATAGAAGGCTGAGATTCCTGATTCACAATAGAGTTTGTTGTCATGCAGCTAGATTTCTTGCAATATCTGTTAAGGGCATTTTTGTTAGATGCTATGTATCAGCCTCTGTATCTATTTTTCAAAGTCTCTCTATTCATAAGGGATCGGTCAAGGTTGAGAAAGGTCGTGCTTTGGGCAAATTCATTTAATTCTGGGTCTTTGGAAGAACTAAAAATGGCTTGCACTTTCACCTGCATAAAAGTGAAGGTGAATTGTGGCTCAGATGTATGTCTCTGTGCATTACAACTTAATTGTACTTAGAGATAGACAAATCCAGCAATTTCAGTTTCTTTTTTTTTAATATAATTTTTATTAACAGGCCAATCAAATCACATTATTTCCAAATCACATTAGTTCCAAATTATACAGCCAGATTTTTAAATTTTTGTTGGGGATACCCATACTTCAAGCTCCGAACAGGGGTCCAAGCATCACTTATATTGCTGCTTTAATTAGACAGTTCTATCCAGTTCTGTCCAGATAGTCTCTTTGTTACTTTCCTCATCTTCTTGTTGTTATCATATATTCCTTTCTTTGCGATCTCTGATAATCTTCACAAGCGGGTTGAAAACAAACATCCTCTGTGTGGGTTTTACACTCTCCAAAGATCATATCACACAAGGACAGACGCCATTTCACACCTCCGTAAAGAACTTTCCCTCAGTCTGTCCGTTGATTTTCCAAGGCTTGCCAAGCATATCTCAGAGGGCTCTGCCAGGTCTAGGTCACATTCCAATCACCATTCACATTCCGATGACCCTGGTCCTCCCCCCCCGTCCTTCTTAGGCAAGCCTGTCTTGGCGAGACGCCATTTAAAACTGCGTCATAAAACTTTCCTCCGTTCTCCGATGTTTACCAATCCTCTCTTTGATCAATAATTCACTCCACACAGTTCTTGAATTCCTGCTTGCGATTAATAAATTGCAACGATTCTTCTCTCTGGGGTGGAGGGTTATTAATACTCACATAAGGCAAAAAAGAAAAGTTTTTTCCTCCACCCCCTTTCCATTTCACTCCAAACATACCAGTCTTTTAATGGTGATTCATCACTTGATTTATTTGTCCCGCCCGTCGCTCCGCTCACAGAGATCCATTAATCAGCAGTCTTAACTCCTGATCTTCGCTTGATGTATGTGCTTTAGCTTCTTTCCAGTTATATATTTCTAATTATATATTTCGAGCTAAAGCGAACCAGTGCGCTGATTGGAGACAGCGTCAGGAAGACCTGAGGGCTTGTGCCAAGTGTCCGCACCCCCTTCTTTCAAATCCGGGGGTGAATTATGGACACCGCTGGCAAGGCAGTCCCCCCCATCTCCTGGGGGGGGGCCCGGGAAGGCTGCATACTTCCCATAGCAGCCTCTTAATTACCTCGTGTGGGTCGGAGAGATGTTATTGTCGGCCATCTTCCAATGCGCCACCTGGTGGCCCCCAGCAATTTCAGTTTCTCTCTGTTTCCCATAGCTGCAATTTTAAGTTTAGTTCCCTATATGTCTACATCAATTTGCATTGCTTTTTTAAAAAAGTCCTCACAAAAATTCATCAGCATTTCAGAATGAATTTCTTCTAATATGCACATTTTGTATGCCTTTGTTTGATACTTATACAATTTTTCCATGCAATTTTGTAGGTATACTGTATTTTTGTTTGTTATTTTCAGTAATATATGCATTTTAATGCACACTTTCCCCTAATATACACATTTTTGTTTAAAAAAATTGGTTGGAGGACTGCATTACAAAATTTACATAAGTATGAATTTTGAAGGAAAGCTACATTTCAGTATAGGCATTGGTTCCAGAAATGTGATTTAGGGAGTCTTGTATCAAAATGCGAATCAAAATGGATTTCTTCCCCATCCCTAAGAATGCAAAGTTGGTCACAGGAGCTTCCTTATTCTCCTTGCCAAGTGTATTTTCTTATTTAGTTCTGCTTTAGCAGCTTACTAAAGAATCTCCTGCAGACTAGACACTCTTCATATTCACTGTTTTGGCCCTTGAGTTGAATACATACAGACTATTTCCTTTCCCCACCTAGCTCCTGAACCACAGCCACCCCAGGGAATTATTAAATGTCCCAGATGTCTTCATCCTTGAAAAAGAAATTGTGAGATAACAAGCCCATTTATAATCACCCAAAGGCATCAGTCAAATTGTTATTAGTCTGAGCTATAATGAGAAGGTAGCGACTGGCTGAGCCATGGCTGCAATCACCCTGGAGAAAGTGCATTTTGCTATTAGCCTAATGAAGCCATACAGAACAAGGGATTGTACCTCCCTGTCAATGATACACTTCCCTCCCCACACTTATGACACAAGCAAAGAACATAAGCAATGGGCGCAAGCCACCAGGATGATCTCCCAGTCAAACCCTACTGCAGTGAATGGGATTTGTGGACAAAGTTTATCATGGCAGGGCTGATCACATGCCTGTGCCTATGAGCTGCTGACCTATAAGGGTAAGGCAGAAGCACAAATCTACTTAAAATGAAATTCAACATTGCTCTATGATGAACACTCCATCTGTGCAAGCATTTCAGCTCACTAAATGCAATGATCCCCCTATGCACTGTTCTGGGGGTTCCTCTGACCTTCCCCATGAAGGGGGCCATGGGAGCATGCAGGAAAAGGACAGGGGGGCAAAGCAACATTGTGCAAATGAAAGTCCTAGCACAAGGTTTTGGCTGATGGTGCTTGTTGGGTGAATTCCACCCTTAACTTTTAATAATGCAGGTAGTATTAAGGCTGCAGTCTCAAAGAGGCAGCTTAAGTTTCATTGAAGCAGATGGGCTTCAAACATGTCTGGTATGCATTACTGCTAATCCACATTCTGTCATTGTTCAGTATCACTTGCATCTGTCTAATTCCCATTTCTATATTCTGACAACTGTTTTTAGGTAAGCAATAGTTATTTTGGATTGGAAAGGGGGCATGTACAGAGCAAGCAGCGAGACAGAGATTGATGGACCGTTTCATGCGTTCTGGTTTTATAACCTTGTTCACGTCCTGTAACAGGTCTAGAGGTTATACAGTTGCTAGAGATAAGGGCAAAGGAGGTTATGTTTGCGTCAGTAGCCTGTAAACATGAGAAATGCTGGGGAAGAAAAGTAGTTTTGCTTACTTGTTTTAATGGAACAGAACTTCCTAGATGAAAACTTTAAAATATATATTTTAGGAATGGTAAATAGCTTGAGGATTGCTGGGTACCATGAGGCCTTTATTTTGTTCTTCACTAATATATACAGCAAACATATTTCTCTTCTATAGATAGACCTTGAGTAGTTTTCATGAGCGCCATGGGGCATAAGAATAACATGGCATATTTTGCTCTGTTTTTATGCATCTCCTTAGACTTAACTTCCCTCCCTGTACTAGCATTATACATTTCTGCAAGGATTGTGGTCAACATAACAACGCTGCATTGTCTAGACACTGCTGAACACCAGTTGCTGCAAACTGCAAGATGGGAGACTTCTGTTGCATTCACGTACTGCTTGCAGGTTTCCCACTGGTAGATTTCAGCACTTTTAATCTTTTGTACCTGCCCAACTTGCTCAAAGACTGCTCTCTCCCACATGCCAAAGGCACTTCTGAAATCATCATTCCATATGATCATCATACACTACTGCCACCATTCCAATTGCCATTTTCAATTTCATCTATTGCCAGCCTTTTGCCAAGTCAAGAAGCTGTCTTTTATATAATGAGGCTCATAGGATCTGTATTTAACTTGGTCATAGGTCCAACACTTCTGGGGTAAGGAGCATGAGACCATCAACATGGTGTCAAGAACAGGGCTGTGATGCTGCTCACTTACCATTATTACCGTATTTTTTGCTCTATAAGACTCACTTCTTCCCTCCTAAAAAGTAAGGGGAAATGTTTGTGTGTGTTGTGGAGCAAATGCAGGCTGCGCAGCTATCACAGAAGCCAGAACAGCAAGAGGGATTGCTACTTTCACTGTGCAGCGATCCCTCTTGCTGTTCTGGCTTCTGAGATTCAGAATATTTTTTTTCTTGTTTTCCTCCTCCAAAAACTAGGTGCGTCTTGTGGTCTGGTGCGTCTTATAGAGCGAAAAATACGGTAAATGTGCTTTTCCAGGGACTGTGAAGTTTTCTTCCCTGAAAGAACACCACCACTGGTAAAATTCCACTTTCTTGCGAAATGTCTTTCTTCTACATCACATGCTGAGACTATGATTTGGTTGGAACTAAATGTCAGCTTTGAAACTTGTACATTTCCCATATCATCCTATGCAAGTCATCATTCCAATATAAGCTCATTCTCTCTCCTCTCATTTCCCTAGGCTTCTGTCAATGATATATGTAGCACACATCAGTGTCCATATTACTTGTGAGCCCCTCAGATGGTTGTTTCATAGCATGCATCTCTGCCATGCTGTACGAGAGGAATGATTGACTCCCTAAGAAGAGCAATTTAAATGAATGTAGAGGTAACAAAAGACCATATCGGGGGAGCAACATTTAAATAATACACTCCAGTTTTGAAAGGCCCTTTCAAGGTGAGAAATGTCCATGTGTTCATTTTCTGGCTTATGTTAGACATCCTAGTCAATAATAAGCCTTCCACCCACTACCCTATTTTTAGCAGAGCCTGCTATTATTTCACACAAACACAGGAAATGAATTCCATCTGTAAATATCTTTTATGTTCTTTTCTTAGTTAACCATTGACATCTCAGAGTCTCTATATGGCAGCATATTAGACACATTATTTATTATTATTCTGAAACTCAATCTTACACAGGCACTGCGAGGCTGATATAGGAGATCTACTTATCCTCGAGTGGGACCCAATCTCATTTTGGAGGCCTTTAGCACTGCTGCATAGTCCACATTCCCACCACACTTTCACCCCAGTTGCAATATATCTGTACTATAGAGAAGTTTTCACTCTGAGAAGTAATTAGAAATGTGGATGAAAGGAATGATTGAGAAATAAATGCAAATGGTTAGGCATTTGTCATTGGCAAGCATGTATCTGCTATGAATAAGCAGGGTTATACTAATCTTTGATATCTTCAACTGTTTGTGTCTAACATTATGAGGGGTAAAAATGAGGAAAGAGGGAAAATGGGAGTGTTATCTTGTTTTCCTTCAAGTAGTTTGTTTGTTGTTTTTTTTGAAATTTGCAATCAAGGGAGAAAATTGGTTAGGTTAGATTTTCTACTCAGATGCAAGACAAATCTGAAGGGCTACATGGCAACATTCACAACATGCATCCTGATTGGCTGGGACCATTTATTTCAGCAACAATTTTATATTGCTTTGCTTCTTAAAAACATAATTGCTCAGAGAAACAAACAGGCAACAAAGAGGTGTGTGGGGGGGAACCACGAGGAGGAAGAAACTAGGTGAAAATTTTGCCCTGTCCAGAAAGTCCTTCTCAAAAATTGTTCACTTCCTTAAATACATTTGTTGCAACTCTATCTAAACCTGTCAACTAAAATTAGCTGTCTTGAGAGTCATAGATTAAAGTAACTATATTGCACAACCAATTCTTGCTTCCTTTTTCTTTATGGTACCTTTGTATGGACTTGTATGGATTTGACATGGCAATTTTGAGACAGAGCAGAATTGGTTATCCTGTTTCCTTACTTCTCCATCCTTCCTCTGACTCTACCTCTTTGTCTTTCTCAATTTTCTCATCTCTACACCTGACTGTCTCTGCCTTCAGGACCCACCTGTTTTCTTTTAAATGAGCTGAACAGAACAATTGCCTCCTGGAATTGAAATCTAATATTGAAGCAGTATTCAGTTAGCTTCAGACCTACTCAGAAACCAAATTTGCAGTTCTCTTCTACTAACATCTCACTGGAGAGTAATGTTTGCAGGAGAAAGAAAACAAGTCATTTTAAACTAGCAAAATTATTTGCTGACTGGAAGTTCAGCTAGTCACCACTTAAAGCCTACTTACCTTGAAATAGATTTTTCTTCCATTTTAATCAACTCTCTAACAATTGCTCTTCCAAAGAGTGAAAAGATAAGAATGTAACTGCCGCTTTCAACTAAATAAAATAGTTTCCTGTCACTGTGTTTTCTGTATCTTCTTTCCCATGTGGTTTATAATGTCTTGACTCTCAGACATATAATATATAAAGTATGCAGTGCTAAATTACTCTCTCTGGTTCTGAGAGATATGTAAACAAAATTTCAAATGGTATTAGATCTTCGAGTCATACATATTTATAACATTTCTGGCTAATGTTCAGAACATCATAGTTTAGAATTGCCATTATCAGGGAATGTTTTGACAGGATCATGTATCAGCTGGAACTCTGACCAATAGCATATTCTTATGTTAAGACTTCACAACAGAGTGGTATGTGAAACTAAATATAAACTTTAAATTTATAAGCATTTCCCCCTATTAAAATAATTTCTGTATAGTCACTCAGCTTTCTGCATTATATTTATAGGTAAACACATGCATAAGGAGAATTTTCCCTCCAGTGTCTACTATCGATCACTTTCTTCAAGTAAAGTTTGATGATACTGACAGTCTGTCTTACATAGCAATTTGTTGGGGACAATCATGTCAAGTAGTTCTTTCTTGAAAGACCCATAAGGCAATGGAGAACCTATAGCAAACTATCACCAAGTCCTTTTCCTAAAAGAACTAACAGAAGTGGATTGAATATATCTAAAAGATTTATAGATAATAATGGCTTACTTGAAAGAATATAATTTTGAAAATACTATTCCCTTCTTGATGACCTTTTTCTGAGCATTCATTCTGACTTGTTCATGCAAATTTTGTGGGGTGGGTATACAATGTAACAGATTTACAGAAGCCATCCCAGTTTCTGATTTGACCCCAGAATGTCCCACTGGGGGAGGGTATGGTAGGACGTCCCTATTTTCATCGGAGAAATGTTGGAGGGTATGGAGTTATTCGACCCCTGAGCCATCTGAAAGCAGTCTTGTATAGGGAGATTTTCTATGTTTATTGTTTTATTATGCTTTTATATATGTTGGAAGCCACCTAGAGTGGCTGTGGGAATGCAGTCAGATGAGCACGCAACAACAACAACAACAATAATAATAATAGAATAGGACGTCCCTATTTTCATCAGAGAAATGTTGGAAGGTATGAAAATTTAACTTTTACCCTTAATTCATACAAACTGCAGCTGATGAAATATTTAACCTGAAAATGTTCGAATTTAGGCTGCAATTGTATACACCGATTGAACGGGAAATTTTTTAGCTAGAGGACCACATGACTTCATGGGTAGCCTCCCAGGGAACCACATATGAGTGGTGGGTAGGGCCAAAGGCAAAAGTGAGCAGATCAACAGATATGATTCATGGAATCATAGAGTTGTAGAGGTGAAAGAGACCATGAGGTCCATCTGGTCCTACCCTCTGCAATGCAGGACTCTTTTGCCCAACGTGGGGCTTGAACCCACAATCCTGAGATTAAGGGTTTTTGACCAACATGACCATATGAAGGACCACACGATGTGCTCTTGTGAATACTGGGATCAACTCTAATTAAGAAACCAAACATAACTATCCCTATTTTTTGGCAAGGCTAGCAGAGGTCATCCTACAATGGATGGAGCGGGAATTGGACTGGAAAAAAGATAGACCTGTAATAGATGAATACATAAACAATTTATACTGTTCTCTTCTACTAAAAATATCCAGAGCGCTATTCTGCACAATCATAAAACCATATAGTATCATCAGTGGCGGAGCATATGCCCACACTGCCCAGGACAGGTGCGCTCCTGAAGGGGGGGGCATGGCATGGAGTGTGCTCTCCCAGGCATGGGATAGCCAATCAGGTGCTCGGAGAGGCACACACACCCACAGGGGCGGAGCGAGCCACCCATGGTGGACATTTGGCATGCTGCCCGCCCGTGACTTCCAAGGCTCTGCCAGGCTGTCAAAACAAAGGGGGAAGGGGGTGGGAATACCACCAGCAAAGTGGTGCAGCTCCCCCCTTACGCCGATGCCTTGGGGTAGGCTTGGGAGTCGTGGGCAGGCAGTGCGCTGAATGTCACGCCCCTCAGTGAGGGCACCCAGGGCAGACCACCCCCCCTCCTATGCCCCTGAGTATTGTATAGAGACATACAATATTAACAAGAGTATGAGAACAAACTAACAAACATTTTTAAACAGCAATTAGTTTGTGTGTGGTGCTGATTATGCCAAGGTTGCAGGTTCAATCCCCGTATGGGACAGCTGCATATTCCTGCATTGCAGGGGGTTGGAGTAGATGATCCTCAGGGTCTCTTCCAACTCTATGATTCTGTGATGATGAACCTTTAATGCAACTACTGAAGAGAGAAACATACGTACATTAACAGCAAAGTCTTGAAGTATATTTTTTCAAAAAAGAACAGCATAAGCAGTTCATCAAGACAACAAGGGCTTTATTGCCTTCTCTTTCATTCTTAAGTTCCTGTCTGCTCTCTTCCTAATCTTAGATGTACCATGTTTCCCCTATTCCACCAGATGAAAAATGAGCACAGGAACATCTGTGCTAGCAGTGACAAGTCAAGGGTGGCAGTGAAAAGTCAAGATTCTTCTCTTAGGAATAGCTGATTAACAGCATAATTTTAGACATGTCTACTCAGAAGTAAATTCCATTGAGTTCAGTGAGACTTACTTCTGTTAGCCTGCAATCTTATACCCACTTCAATGGAACTTACTTCTGAGCAGACGTGTATAGAATGGCACTGTTTATCACTAAAAATGTGAAATAAATTCTGGTGTTCTTGGTTGTGTGAAGGGGCTATCAATCAATAACTTCTGCAGGAATATGTCTGATATAACGGATGTTATGAACCAGCCCACAGATGTCAAGAAAAAAACAATTACAAGCTTAAGGATGATGAATTTTCAACAGTGAAGTATTCATCTTCTTGTTTGCTTTCTTCTGCTACATAGTTCATAAGGCGATCGTGGGAGGAAGTGTTGTTGACTCCAGCTCCCATCGGTACCAGCCAGCATGGTCAATGGTGAGGGATGATGGGAATTGTAGTCCAGAAACATTCGGAGAGTCAGGTTCCCCATCCCTGTTTTAAAGCATGCAGCTTAGCACTAAAATGATGAGCAAATACCTTGTTGAGCATTTGAAAACTGCATAGCCAAATCAAGTAAAATCCAATACAATTAGGATTACTATGGTTAATAGTTTCTTCCTGTATGTTATAGAAAATAAACCTGAATGAATCAGGACAGGGCTTTCCTGTTGGCCTAGCTTTAAGGTAAAAAGGTAAGGTAAAGGACCCCTGGACGCTTATGTCCAGTCAAAGGCAACTATGGGGTGTGGGAATCATCTTGCTTTGAGGCTGAGGGAGCCGGCATTTGTCCACAAACAGGCTTTAGGTCATAGCAGGCTCTATAGATATTGCTGGACGTTAAATATACTGGTTTGTCCACCAGACCAACATTTACATTGATGTTTGATCTATGAGCAATCCTTTCATTTGATGTTTGAGAGAAAATGATATTATGGTATTTCCCAGAATGGAATTTTATTTCTGAAATAGATTTAAAAATGCAGCCAACAACAACAACACACATAGCACCACAACAAGTTCATGGAAAGGAGTAAAGAAACTCTCTGATCGCAAAGCAGAAATTCATGGCTTTACTTCTGACCCTCAGTAGCACTTTGATAATGCATTGGGTGACATTTGCAAGGGCATAGCCAGCCATTCTGCACATAGCTCCTTTCCTTATTTCTGTCAAAAACATAATTTTAATAGATGTCAAGCCAGAAATTATCTCATACCCATGGAAAGCTTTGCCCTTCAGCAAGTATCCTTTAGAATGACCTGATATAAAAATCTGGCACAATTTTTTTCTTGCTGTTAAGTGATCCATATGACAAAATTGAGAACCTAACAAGGATATGATGCCCAAACTGTGGAACTTGTTGAGGTGGGATAAAAAACCACAAGAGTAGAATATCCCACCATCCAAAAATGGAACACATTTGAAATATTGTTTTTCTTGCAACCATGAGATCTAGAAGCTTAGTACTTAAACAAAGAAGAAGAGCCCATTGAAATGTGTGAAGTAATGTTCAGTTCTTAATGACCAGGCATGGCCCACTCATGAGGCAAGCTGAGGCAACCACTTCTGGCAGCAAGATCCACAGGGGCATCAATCTCGCCTCCAAGGAATGTGTTGCCTGCCGCCGCTGTTGCAATAGCAGTGAAGGCTGTGGCGCACTCCTCTGAGGCCGAATCTGCTGCCTCCTCAGCAGCTCTCCCCAAGGCCACCTCTAAAGCTAAATGAGATGGAGCGAATGTTAAAAATGCTTAGAAAAAGCAATAGCAATGACTTTTGTCCATTTGTTGTTCTTGTTGTTGTAGCAATTACTGTAGACCAAAGCGCCTGTTTCCATTTTTAGAAACAAACTGCTCCCATTCTGACAGCTGCAAACTCTACAAATATAGTGAGATAATGACGTTCTTGAGTACCTGATCGATATCTATACTAGGCCAGAGACTGTATCGCCGAAAAGCTTTAGGGGAGAAATAGTTTATTTATTTCAAGCTAAGGGAAACTGCTCTCCTTGGCACTTTCATCTATTTTTTTTTTTTTACTTAGGACAGGCATAGCAATATCAGAAAGAGATGCAAGCAAATCCTATGCATAGAAACCAGGAAATGTGTTTTGTAGATGTTGTCGGTAAGAAAAATAGTCAAGTGGAAATGTGCTGGGAGCCAAAACTTCCATGCTGGAGATTAGAATCATCTTTAGAAGCAACAGCGACATGTAATCTCACCCAGGAAAAGAAGGGTAATTTGTTTGCGGAAGAAAACAGAAATAGTTTTGAGCTCCTGTATGCTTCTGCTATGAGTAGAGTTTTGCTCCAAATTTCACATTTTCCCGTGTAACACAGCATGCTGCAGTCACAACAAATAGCAGAAATTTATTGTTATGGTTAATGGAATCCATTTGTGTGTGTGTTTTCCCCTGCAGTTAAAGCATTAAAAACTTCAGGAACCCTATGAAATAACCCAGCTGAAGTAGTTTGAACAAAAAGGAGATGCATTATGAAATTACTAAAATCAGTCCACACTCAGTTTAATAGCTTTGATTCTTTCACTGACAAAACTCTCAGTGAAATCAAGGAAGTGTTTGTGCATGTGCCTTTAAAGCCCTAAGCGGCCTCAGCCCAGTATACCCGAAGGAGTGTCTCCACTCCCATCTTTCAGCTCAGACACTGAGGTCCAGCTCAGAGGGCAGTTCCCTCACTGTGACACATGAAGCTACAGGGAACCAGGCAGAGGGCCTTCTTGGTAGTGGCACCCACACTGTGGAACACCTTCCCATCAGACGTCAAGGAAATAAACAACTATCTGCTTTTAGAAGACATCTGAAGGCAGCCCTGTTTAGGGATGTTTTAAATGTTTGATGTTTTATTGTGTTTTTAATATTCTGTTGGGAGCTGCCCAGAGTGGCTGGGGAAACCTAGCCAGATGGGTGGGGTATAAGTAATATTATTATTATTAGCCAAGTCCATGTACATTCATCCACAAGCAGCATTGTCTTCAGTTTTCAGGATGGATGCCAATAAACAAACATTGACTGCCTCTGAGTGAAATTGAGCCTTTGACGTGCTTAGGTGCACCATTTCCAGCTACTCTAACTAGAAAACAGCTTCTTATCACTTAACACATTAGCATTCTGAAAACTGGAGCAAAGAGACCCACTTCATTCTGAGTCAGACTGTTGAGTTCATCTAATTCAGGCTTGTCTATGCTGGGCAGCAACTCTGCAAGCTTCTGGACGGGGATATTTTCCAACCTACCTGGAGATGCCAGAGACTCAACCTGGGACCATTAGAATGCAATGCATGTGCTCCACACACAGCCCTTCCATATGAAGATGAGTGAGTAAGTATTGAGACTGGGGATTTTAAAGAAAAACAAGATGGTGTGTTTCTGCTCCGTGGTCTTAGGAAAAGGTCAAAATGTTTTATTAATGGGTAATATAAATGTGCATAGCTGTTTTATTTTCTTTCAAATTATTTTTTTCCTGTGGAAAAATAAAACGAGATTACACATGCACACATTGTTACTTATCCCCTGCTCACAAACCATATCTGTTGCAAATGTGACATGTAGAGGATCAGTATTGTACTTTACACTGATGGCTTTACCTGAAGAAAAACAAGACACAAGGAGCGCTACTCCTATCAGAGCAAACCAAGGGTGCCACTATTTCCACACTCTGGCCACTTCACACCTACCTTTGCAGCACCAAGGTACCACTTGAAAGAGGGCTTTCTCCTAGGAATTCTGGGAGGGGTTTAACAATCAATCTCTCCTCCTGGGGAACTCTGGAAGTTGTTGCTCCATGAGGAGAATAGGGCCCTCCCCACAAATAACAGTTCCCAAAGTTCTTTCAGAGACGTTAGGACTGTTTAAAGTGGTATCATAGTGCTTTATATGTATGGTTTGATTTTGGCCTTTGTTTTCACTGGTGGCTTCTTAGCATAATAAGAAGGCAACATCCCAACTCTGTTGTATGTCTTCAGCATTGGTACCTGGAGATATTCTACTCTTAAACATGGATGTTCCATTTAATTATCATGCCAAATAACCATAGATAGACCTTGCAGGGTGTTGGACCAGATGATCCTTGAGGTCGCTTCCAACTCTATTCCACATAGACTTGTATTTTAAATCAGCGATGGGGAACCAATGACCCTTGAAATGTTGCTGGGGTTTAACTTCCACCAGCCTCAGCCAGGGAAGATGGGAATTCCAGTTCAACAGCATCTGGAGGGACCATAGGTTCCTCCATCCCGGCTTTTAAAAGCTGTGTAAGCGAATGACCATCACTACAACTTCTATAGATCTGTGAGCAACTGAAGCTGAGACTCACTCTTCATTTGCTATTTCTGAGGTGTAATATCATTTTGCAATAGTGTTGTTTTGTCATGACTACATTCAAGCATTGTTGGCCTTTTTGGCACTTTTCACACCATGGTTTCTTTACTCCATTATTTAAAGGCACTTGCCAGGACACAGGAAGATTTATCTTGACAGACGTCTGAGTTACAGACCAATCACAAAAGGAGGCTGCCACAGCTTTCATGCTGTCACAAATTGATGCTTGTGCAGAAAATTGGTTCAAACAGGCTTCCTTCAAAAACGGAACTTGATTGATCGTTGTGCAGCAATTGACTATAAATGGACTGCAGGCAGGTTGAAAGGAGAGAATTTTCTATATCAACTTAAGCAACCCCCCCAACTCCAGTGTGTTTGTGGGGTGTGTGTGTGTGTGTGTGTGTGTCTAATAACCAGATCACTTAGGCCTATATGACTATTTCAGCTAAAAATTAAGGAGGAGCATTAACTGCAGGCTAAGAAAGGTTCCCCAGCCTTGCAGTACCGCATACAACTCAATGAGATTTACTTCTCAGTAGACATGTGTAGGATTCTGCTGCCATTCTAAACCAAGTTACTAGGGACTAAGCCCTATTGAACATAGTGGGATTTATGTAATGAGGAGTTTCAAAAGCATTTTTTCATACAGGCGAAAGGTCCTGAATTTCATTTTTTAAAGGATAAATATAATTCCATGATTGTGCTATTGGGCCTGCCTACTTTTAAAAACTGTTTTATTATGATTTATATTTTTATTTGTTAGTCACCATGTGGTTTTATCCTAGAAAGGCGGGATATTAAAGTTCAGATAGATATATGAATAAAACAGCTCTTTTGGGTCTCAGCCATAAGCAACCAAACCATATGTAATTCTAAACTGTGGGAAATGTTTGAAAGTGACCTGAAGCAATTCGGTAAAATCAGTAATAATCTAAACTAGCCAGCAAAGACTTTAGATCTGAGGGGGAAATATCAAGCCCAGATCAAGAGACTCATTTGCATTGAATGTGGGCTGAAGCCCAAATATCAATATTATGCAACTCTAAGGGAGAGTGACTTCAAAGCCTCTTTGAAAAATCGCCTTGTTTCTATGCGAATGTCAAGGGCGTTTCCCAGCCAAAGGAATGCACACAGCAGATAGTTAAGTATTTATCCTCACAGATAACACTTACAGTCACTTGTATAACTCTGGATACTTATGCATACTAATCTAACAGCTAGGCAGTTATCCCATGGAACAGTTGCAGCAACAGCAGACTACTATCTCTCCACCAGTTTATGTTATTTCCTGTGAGATTAGGCTACTACTATTAGATTTGTTGCTGGCATCTAATGCTTGAACTGGTATTCTAAATTATTAAACATCTTTAACTTCCACGAAGTTTTTTAAAAAGCCAGATGTGGAAGGCATATTAGAATTGCTGGAAGGAATGTCAATAGTTACATGATGTTTGTGACTGCAACATGTTACATTTTATCTTAACGATCAAAATCTGTCGGCTATTTTGGTTTCTTGTTAACTTAGCACTTCATTTGATAATTTGCATTTCATACAAATTTATCTATCCCAGAGTCTTCATGGGAGAATGTTTAATTAGCCCCCTCCTTCCACCCCCCGCTTTTTAGCATAATTGATAAGACCTTGAAAAGGTGCACAATGGAACCTCTCTTTTAACTCTTATTTGCTTTTCAAAATGTATTTGTATTTTCACATTTCCTACAGTGAGCTGAAAAAGAAGACACAGCCATAAGGCTAAATTAATCCCTGATGAAATTCTAGTAAATATATCAAAGCTATCGTATGGATTTAGCCTTCAGTGCTATTTTAAAGATAAAACACTATACTCTTTAAGATTTGAATCAGGATGTTTGGGGACACTTTTTTATGATTTGCTCATCATAGGGCTGCATCTTCCATAACCAGTGTTTGATTTTACACTAATCTGTTCCCAAGTGCTCAACAGCATTCTTTTTAATACAAACATAATAGAAATATTGACCAGCTGGGTTTCATTGACAAGTGTTTAGCAATTCAGTAGGAATAAGGCTGAAATTCCTATACACATCAACACGAGAGTAAGGCCACTGTTGTCTAAATCACTGAACCTCTTGGTCTTGCCGATCAGAAGGTTGGCGGTTCGAATCCCCGCAACGGGGTGAGCTCCCATTGCTCCGTCCCAGCTCCTGCCAACTTAGCAGTTCGAAAGCATGCCAGTGCAAGTAGATAAATAGGTACTGCTGCAGTGGGAAGGTAAACAGCATTTCCGTGCGCTCTGGTTTCCATTATGGTGTCCTGTTGCGCCAGAAGCGGTTTAGTCATGCTGGCCACATGTTCCGGAAAGCTGTCTGTGGACAGATGCTGGCTCCCAGTGGCATCACAGGGGGTGGGCGGGGTGTGTGTGCCCTGGGTGCCATGTCTGGGGGTGGTGGCAAGAAGGCACCCCATGGAGTACTCGTCCTGCTGCTCCTGGGCATGGCTGCACGAGCAGCCACTGCGCCGCTGCAGCCGCATGTGGAGGAACCTCCGTTCACGGCTGCAACCGGAAGCAGAGGATCCCGCCACTGTCCATATGGTGCTTGAGCGGTGCGGGCGGCAAACTGCTATGTACAACACAAGTGCGCTGTACATAGCAATGTCGCACATGCACTGTACATAGCGGTTTGCCGCCGGCACCACTCAAGCGCCATATGGACAGTGGTGGGATCCCTCCACCACCACTGCAGCTGTGAGCAGAGGATCCTGCCACCGTCCGTACGGCACTCGAGCGGCGCCAGCAGCAAACTGCTATGTATGGCACATGTGCGGCGGCGCTGCATACAGCACATGCATAATATGTAGTGATGCCGCACATGCATTGTACGCAGTGGCGCCACACATGCACGGCCAGCGGTTTGCTCCGCCCCAGGTGTGGGTTAACCTTTGTTCGCCCCTGCCGGCTCCCTTGGTCTGAAAACGAGAGGAGTGCTGCAACCCCATAGTTGCCTTTGACTGGACTTAACAGTCCAGGGGTCCTTTACCTTTACCTAAGGCCAGTTGAACTCAGTTAGGGGGACTTACTTCTGATTAGACATGCATAACATTGTGAAGTTAGACTCACATCTTACACACACTTAAGGAGCAATCCAAACCCATGATCTGTGGGATGAGTGGAGTTTGGGATAGTCAGATCTCTGAAAAAGGAGCATGGTGTGTCATGGCAGGGGTGGGAAGAGGCAGAGGGAGACTGACTCCTGTTCCATAATTTGTTCTTCTCCGTCACATGCTCTAGCAACCCAGCAGAAGTTACACTGACAAAAAGGTTGGTGTAAGTCAAACTCTGTTTTTAAATGTGCATTTGGAGTTTGGAATTTACCCCACTGTAAATTGCACTGGTTTCCTAAGACCTCTGCCATTCAATTAGATTTACTTCTGAGTAGAGTTGCATAGGATTGTACTACTTGCCACCATCTGGACTCCCTGGGTGTGCGCTGCCAGCGTGTTTGCTGGGTTGAAAGGGATACAAAAAGCACAGCAACCTGTTTGCAATTTCTGTGGCATACATAAGTTAGCTAGCAGTGAATTAACACCAGCACAATAACCACATCAATTATCTCTTTATCCAAGTCCAATACAGCACAGTGATTTATAGGCAGACATGCAGAAAGGTTCGTTGACCTCCAGTCTATTTTATTGTTTGATTAAGCTTCTGCCTTCATTCACTGCTATCTACCATTCCACAGTTACATGCTAACTTGGCCATGATGAATTGCAAAAGGGATATAAACGATGCTGTGATCACCAGCTGAGTAATTGCTCCAGATGACACACAAGGTAAGGATGGTGCTCCGCAAAGGAATCCCAGTCAGGCTTCTACGCAATTTCCTATTTATATGAGAAGTGGTGGGCGCTGTTGTGGGAAAGGTAAAGGGACCCCTGACCATTAGGTCCAGTCGTGGCAGACTCTGGGGTTGCGACGCTCATCTCGCTTTATTGGCCGAGGGAGCCGGCGTACAGCTTCCGGGTCATGTGGCCAGCATGACTAAGCCGCTTCTGGCGAACCAGAGCAGCGCACGGAAACGCTGTTTACCTTCCCGCTGGAGTGGTACCTATTTATCTACTTGCACTTTGACGTGCTTTGAACTGCTAGGTTGGCAGGAGCAGGGACCGAACAACGGGAGCTCACCCCATCACGGGGATTCGAACCGCCGACCTTCTGATTGGCAAGTTCTAGGCTCTGTGGTTTAACCCACAGTGCCACCCGCGCCAATGTGCTAAAAGACTGAGATGCTAGTATTAGACAGCCATCAAGGAAGGAAATAGCTGGGGGAGAATGGCATGAACTCTCTGTGATCTTTCTCCTTCTCTCTCCCCCCCATCTATATATGTGTTTACATATGTATATGTGAATATACAGTAACAAGGGAGATAGAAAGTTTAGTTTATTGCATATATTACTAGAGCATGCTTAGCAACCTAAGGAGATGACAGAAAAAGGGCTTATTTATTTATATATCTTGGCTTATTTAATTATTTTATATTATATCCCGCCTTCCTCCAAGTCAGGACCCAAGGAGGCTCACAGCAGGAATTAAGACAAACAAAGCTAAAACACACTATCAATATAAATATTAAAACCAATTAAATAAGTAACTATTAAAAACTGTATTGGAAATACTAAAAACCACTTTAAAAGGGGGAAAAACACATTATATGAATAATATATAAATAATAAATAAATAAAAACAGCAAAGTTGTTTTTTTTTTGGCTCATCACAACTATTTCTTAAGCTAAAACTGCCATGGGCAACCAAATAAGGTGCCCTGAAAGAAATAATTCACACAATGTCTTGAACTAGAACCAATTCCTTATTACTTTATAAAAGCATTAGATTAACTTTTCAAATAATGCATTAGAAGGCAGCAATCTAAAACTCCAGGATTATTTTTACCTGTTCTGATTTTCTTGATTTTAATAAGCTGGAGCTGCTTGTTGTTTGTTTATTCTTAGATCACGAGCAACAACAAAAAAAGCGCAAATCGTTTTACCTGATAGATCAGTTAATCCCTTCCAAAACTGGAGCAGCCTTTGCAGATTTAATAAAACATTCATTTGTCATTTAAGGAGGACTGTGGGGATTGGCAAATTTTCATAGCTGAATGACTCCCATGAAAATATTAGCATTATTAAGCACATTTTCCCCAAGGCAGTTTAGAAATGATGAATTTCCCTTTGGTGCTTTGTATATGTTGCTTTTCAATCCCTTCTTATTTGCCTTCTGAGATTAAATTCCTGCCACAATAATGTCCTAAAATTATTCATTTGAAAACGAGCATTCAGACACCAGTATTTTCCTTATGTACTTTGCGATCCGAAACCTTCAGTTGCTGGAGAATTCCAGTGGAAATGGAAAGGGGTGTGGAAACTGCATTCTAGGCGTGGAATGAATAAGCAGACATCAGCAATCTGTATTCACTGCTTTGGTTTTCAGTAATTTCTGTTTGCATTATGTTACCTTTGCATTAAATAAGGGAGGTGGAATAAGGTAATAATGACCTAATTAATTTATTATGTAAGCTTCCACCGCAGTGGATGAACTGCAGCAGACTGGACACAGCACTGCATGCAAAAAACAAGGGCCAGAATGAAAACTGGTGACTTCTGACATCCCCAGCCTGGGGCCAAAGGATGCAACAGATTGGAGACAGGTATCAAATATCAGATTCTTCCTTCCTACTACGGAAACTTCAGCAGTCTTGCCCTACCAATGATGGAGCACCGAAGCCAGAAGAGCCAAAAAGGTGTCTATTATGGTCATATGAGTGTGTGTGTGTGCTAGGGGTACGTAAACGGTGTAGTCAATGCTTTTCCCAGTGCCAACACCCATACACCCCAAATTGGGAAAGAGACTATATGAGCCCCAGTGCTGGTGTAGTTTATTTCCTTCTTCATTGTTTTGAGTGGGAGGGCAAAATAACCCCAGAAGAAGATGGAAGAGCAACAGAACTGGGTCTACTTTCCCTCCTGCCTGAAATATGAGGCTTTCTTTTGTTTTGTTTCTTTTCTTTTTGTGGAGAGAATGTTAAAGTACCCTCTGTTCAACTTAATGGTAAAGCACTTTATCAGGAAATCCACTTAATGATAACATCTTGAAAAAACCCCACCTAAGCCCAATTACAGCTAATAAAGACTGACATTTAAAGGTGACAGTAATTCAATTAATGTGGGTTTTGTAAAAGCGATTTAATGACACTTAGATTTTTTTTAAAAAAACAAACAAACCAAAAAAACCATGCGAAACAAAACAAAAACCCACAGTCTCATAAAGTTTAGTCTCTCATATTGGCAGTTAATGCTGAAAATCAAGAACTGCTGTGGAATATTTTCAGTCATTGATTACTGCCCACTCTGATGTTTATCTGACTCTTGAGTTTGATTTAGTCTCAGTGGAACATTAATAGCACATGCATCCCCAGGGATGTGGATGATTTACAAGCTATTTAGACCTACTAAGACTGGTGAACCTCTATAGGAATCAATTGGGGAGAAAGAGGGGAAGTTAACTGGTGAATTTTGTCTAGGAAAAGGAATATTGTAGCTAGCCTTTTTGTATTATTTGGTATGACTGCAACCCCCAATGGCATGCAAAATAGCCGACAAAGATTTAGTTTCACCTTTGCTGTGGATGGGTGATGGTTGCTTGTTAATCGGACCAGAAAAGAATTTTACTCATGGTCCAAACTAGCCTGGGATAATGAGATCTTTGCCTCCCTCATAGCAAGGCTGGATTTATACGACAGTTCTTTTTTTCTTTTTTTTCTTTGCCAGGGAAGACATTGAGCAAGATCCATTAGAGTGGATCCTCATAAAATGTCTTGGGTTGAGCATGGTAAGTCTTAGCTCAGAGGATGAGATGCCTCATACCCAGATTGCTGCAGAACCCACCAGAGTAGCCTGTACTGTCATGGGAGCTTCTTGTTCACAATTTACTCAGCTTACTCAGTAGATCAGCTGGGTCTAGATATCAGGCTAGAGTGGATGGATCCTTGCCTAAACCCCAATCTGTAATCAATTAATGTTGCGGCTATGTTTAGCACACATTCAACCACTCTTATTTCTCCCTCATGGGTCTCTCTCTGTGCACTGTGTGCCAGTAGAAGAGCCATTCTGATGTAAGGTTGTGCTTGGCAAAAATACATGTGTTCTATCACCACCACCACCACCATTATAATCATCATCATCCAGCATGTAACAACCAAGTCGCTGCACCACTGTTTCAGCATAGAGCTGAAACAGAAAGGCAGATCACTGTTTGACATAATTTGCTAAGTGTCGCAATTGTCCTTGTCTCAGCAATATTCATTGCCCCCAGCTTCTGCACTGACAGCATCATTAACAGGAATAAGACCATTTAGCATTGCTATTCAAGACTTAGTTGGAAATTCAGCAAACTCTGTGCCAGAATTGGATACTCTTTTTTAAAAAAGAAAAAAACTTTGCATGTTCTTCCAATACGAGGTTGGGAGGTCAAGGAACAAGGACCCTAGTCTGCAGTAAGAAATACAAAATCTGCCTAAAGTTCACATTCCTTGGATTAATAGGGATGATGACTGTAAATTGTTATAGCAGAGAAAGTGGTGATGGAAAAGCAGAAATTTATACCAAGCCGCTAGTCATAAAGAAATTAATAAAATAAACGTTGGAAAGCTTTGCAATAATGAAGAGAGAAAATGAACAGTAGTATTTATACTTTCTATGTGTGTTGGGTGAATATGGAAATAGTTTCTTTGGGGAAATGTTACAGAAGAATATAATGTTCCAGAACAAATGTTGTATTTATATCCAACTATATTGCCACATGCCTCTTTGATGAAGAGCTGCCATTTCCTCAATGACAATTCCTGATATTTCGTATGTTCAGCTTAATGTTATAAATACACCACAAATTGATCAAGAAATGGAAAGAGATTATTAATGATCAGAGCATTCAATAGAAATCCATGGCTCCTCCAGAATGCTATAGTTTCTAGCTTGTTGGTTGAAGCAACCTGTTTGGCAGGAAATATCCTTTTTGTTGGAAATACCCTGCAACATTTAAATATGATATGAAACTTCAAGACATAGTTCAAAAACTATTTATGGTCATCTCCACATTTTTAAAAGGAAGTTTGAACATGCAGAGCACAGTCACTGCCCGCTCCAAAACTTAGAAAATAAAACAAATCACACTATAAGATGCAAGTAATAAGACTGTTTAGTTTAAGGTTACCAGATGTCCCCGTTTCCCAGGGACAGTCCCCGGGATTTACAAATCAGTCCCTATACAAAATCCATTGAAGGTGAAAAGTGTCCCCGGATTCATTGAAAAAAATCTGGTAACCTTAGTTTAGTTGGCCAGGCAGTTTGAAAATACATCAACTGAAAAATAAAATAAATTAACATAGCATGTAAACCAATGAGATAACTGTTATATAAAAAGATAATCTTAATCGATGACAATATGTTGTTATTTGTGGTATGAGACTCTGGGATGCAGGAGTACAACAGAAGAGTGGCTTTGCCTGGATGATATATGAAATTCTTTACCAAGTCTGCAAAAGATTGCCAGCTTTTCTCCATTATTATGTAGACTCTCTCTCACACACACACAGATAATCTCCTTCCAAAATCCTTAGGTCAGAGTGGCCGAAAACAAGGCTTTGGGTCCAAACTTACATGAGTTAAAATACCAAATACCATGAAGGCAACCCCCAACAGCAGAAATATAAATCCCACTTGGACACAAACATTTCTTTTGGAATGGGACTATGTTCAGCTCATATGATCAGAATTTACTTTTATGTCTTGTCCTCTACCTCCAGTTTTCCTGCTCTCCCCACCCTGTCAAATCTGCTGTGATGGGTTGGGGTGGCAACTGATTTAGAGCTGAAAATAACCTTATCAATGAGTAATACTTTTTTTCAGACCAAACAAGCTATGAGCATCTCTTTCTAGTTTGACTGAAACATGATCACCCTGGCAGCAGCACCAAGAACCAGTCCACTCCTGAGCCATCTGATCTTCTTTCCAAGGCCTACAAAGGACCCCATTTGTTACCGTGCTGAATACTGGTTATACAGTGGTACCTTGGGTTAAGTACTTAATTCGTTCCAGAGGTCCGTTCTTAACCTGAAACTGTTCTTAACCTGAAGCACCCCTTTAGCTAATGGGGCCTCCTGCTGCCGCCGCACCGCTGAAACATGATTTCTGTTCTCATCCTGAAGCAAAGTTCTTAACCCGAGGTACTATTTCTGGGGTAGAGGAGTCTGTAACCTGAAGCGTATGTAACCTGAAGCGTATGTAACCTGAGGTACTACTGTAGTGGGATTTTTGCTTCCCTACACTGATAAATGTGTTAGAATGAGCAGCACAAAATTTTATTTGCCTATGAGGGTGGAACTAAATTAGCATGTAAAAGATACTTTCTGCACCATGAAGGAACAAGAGGAGAAAGTTTTTTGCTTTTAAATACCTTTTATGTTTCAGTGTACCAAAAAAGCCTTTTATTCTTGCTTTCAAAAACCACACATTTGATTGATAAAAGACACTGATCTGCAATGACCTTGCTACCACGATGAATTAATACCCTTCATTCCAGGTGTGTGCATAATGTTACAAAATCTCACCTAGAGTTCTATCAGCAATCTGTGAAAATCAATGAAATGATTAGCACATTTAATTCAGGGGCTGAGATACAACTTATATTAAATTACCTCATTAGGCTGCTGTAGCAGATGTTTACACATATCAAAGAAGTCCTAGTCTTCTCCTCTGCCCTGCCCCCATGGTGAATCTTCTAGCACAGGTAATACTGTTTCACTATCCTAAATATTTTCTTAGCATAGTTATAGTTATAGCATGAAAATTTGCCGGCGTTTCTGTTGCTTCCACCTTTTTTAAAAAATAGCTATTTAAAAATAGTATTTCTAACATGTTGTATATTGACATTTTATCATGTGTGTGTGAAAGTTTCTTTGGCAGGAACACTCCCGAGAAGTTGTGACAGCAAATCTCAGCTGAGGTCAGGTGTTAAGTATTTAGACACCTGCAGTGTTGAAGGTGTCCACTGTTTCTTTGCAAAGGGAGAGGATAGGGAAAGACTCAGAACAGGGGGAGGCCACACAACTTTTATCTGAGCGGAGAAACAGCTGAGGCTGCAAGGATGCCTTCTGAATGGTTAGACTAAGGTTATCAGATATCCACGTTTCCTGGGGACAGTCCCCGGATTTACAAATCAGTCTTCATACAAAGTCCACTGAAGTTGAAAAGTGTCCCCGGATTCATTGAAAAAAATCTGGCAACCTTAGGTTAGACCATAGGTAGGCAAACTAAGGCCCGGGGGCCGGATCTGCCTGAATCGTCTTCTAAATCTGGCCTGTGGACGGTCTGGGATTCAGCGTGTTTTTACATGAGTAGAGTGTCTGCTTTTATTCAAAATGCATCTCTGGGTTATTTTTGTGGGGCATAGGAGTTTGTTCATATTTCCCCCCCAAAATATAGTCCAGCCTCCCACAAGGTCTGAGGGACAGTGGACCGACCCCCTGCTGAAAAAGTTTGCTGACCCCTGGGTTAGACCATTTTCAGTTTACTTAAGTGCTTTGTACAATTGCAATGCTTAAGTACCTTTGCAAGGAAGGATTTTGGGGAGAAAACCAGAAAAACTGGCCAAACTTTTGCAGCTTCATTGGCCATATCCCCATGACTTCCTAGCAACCCTGCATGGTCATGGGGACACCATCTACCACTCTTTGATTGACAGCATCAACAGCCTTGAACGCCTTTGTGATTTTGCACCAAGCCAGCAAGCAAGCAAGCAAACAAACAAAATCCCCAATTCAGCAACTATTTCCCCTCTTTTAGAAGCTGGCCATAACATTTCCACCCTAGCTTTTGTTTCCTAATACAACAACTACTTTTGGACCCCTGAAATCAGTGCGCCTTCAGGCAGAGTGCTTTTTGAAGTTTGACCCTGCTGGCATCCACATTGCTCACAACTCTCTTTTGAAGGACCTAGCCTGAAGATTGTTTGGCATCTCGATCCTCTTGGTTCTGCCCAACAGAACCTATGTTGCTGCCTAGGAGTGCCTGGTTCCCCTCTTTTTCTGAACTGCTGTGTGTACTTTCTGGGAGTATTCGTAGGCAGACCCTCTGCTTGCCTTGTTGCTTGGAGCCAGTGGCTTTGATGCTGACCCTTACAGCTATGCATCCTATGTTGTTGCCCAGCAAAAGCTCTGGAACTGCCTGGCTTCCCCATCACTTTCAATCTTTATCCTGCCACTGAGGATTTCTCTCCCTGTCCCTTGCTTTAATGGTTTCAGCAGATAAATGACAGGCAATAAAACCCCTTCTCTCCACTGATGCAGCTAAGTAATTATAGAACCTGGACTTAATTGTCTTACAGGGGCCTCCCTTTAGATAGTCATGTGTTTTGCCTCAGTTGTGAAACACAAAATCAGCATTTCTTCTCTCTTCTTTCTCTCTCCCTGCCTGCCCAATTGTAAAATGCATGTTTTACAACTTCTGAATTCCTAACACAGAGCAAAACAGCAAACCAAAACCAGCTTGCCGCCAGTATTTTTAAAAAAGTAATACTTATGTATGTGGAGTTTCGCATTTTAAAATCACTAAAATGATCTCAACTCCATCATATCTATACAAATAAAAAGGAGTTTGCATCTGTTGCCCTGATGTTAAACACATTTACTTTAAAATAAGTATTTTGTTGGGGGGAAAGATGATGTGTTTGTAAAGTGAAATCAATAAAATGAGCAGGTGTAACCATGTATATGCCTGGACAGCTGCCACCTTAACTATAAAATATTTGGATGAAGGTTTCAAGACAACACCATCATTTCTAGTAAGCCCTAACATGTCCATGTTGGTCCAGGTGCTGATGTGAGACTTGTTTATTACTGTCCTCATCTGCCATTCTCTGGGTGGTCATTGGCAGGAGGGTTCAGGTGTGGAGCCCTGGATTTGCCCCAAGGCCCACTCCTATTGCACCACTGGTGAAGGATATGACTGGAAATATGATGCTATGTTCTATCTTCACAGCTGAAGACAGTATGTCACTGTATACTGGTTGCTAGGAGTCACAAATGTGGAAAATACAGTTGCATTCAGGTTCGGCTTGTAGGCTACTGTCAAAATGGATGACTGGATTAGAAGGGCCTTTGGCCTGTTCCAGCAGAGCTCTTATTATGTTATGTCCACTGTTCCTCTCTCTCACTTAGGTACAACTACCCAACTGCCTTTGGCTGGAGCCTATTGCCTCCCTCAATCTCCTCCATCTTCTGAGATAACCCAGAAAGCCATTTGAAGTCATGGGCCTTCTTTGCCTTCTTCAGAATCCTGTGAAGATGCTCCAATATCCAGATCAAAGACCTAGTCTTATTCTCACTTAGCTAATTTGCAATTCATGCTAATTTCTAGTTCAGATCTCAGAACTGGCAGTAACAGAATTAGGGTTGAGAACAGAGGAGGAAGACAACACTCCCTAGACATTCCCAAGGAGTTATCTTTTGAACACAGAAATTGATTCAGGTTTTCACAGGGGTGTGTGTCTTATGCAAGCATGGCATGGTTACATATATGATAAAGTATTTTCTCCTGTGCAAAAATAAGTACTTCTGCTGTCCTTGAACAAAGCACAGTGGGCACTATAAGGAGAGTTTAAAATAATATGTTGCATGCCATGAATATTTTATGAAACCATAGGGACCCTACATCTTTACTCATAAAAGTTTAAGCGCTTACAATTTTCTACTCTACTGATTTAAAATGTGGGGGGGGGGATACCTTTATAGAAAGTTACTGGTGAAATTAAACCTTAAGGACTCAGCAAAGGTATCCTGCCGGGGGCTAGACTGATGTCCGTGTAATAGTCCAGTTTAACGCATATGAATTGCAGGCTGGGCAGGGGGGAGTTAAAGTGAGACTTGAAACAAACAACCAAAAAAACCTGGATCATAGTTATGAACAAGTTTCACATTCATAGTTTGAATGCAAATGTTTTATTTCAAAATAGCTGAAATTTGAATGCTTGCATGGAAAGATTACCAGAATCAAAACTTGAAATACGAATTTTCAAAAGGTTATTGTAAAATACTAAATAACATTGTATGTTATCTATCAAAAACTTGTCACATGCCAAAGACTGTTGGGTGTTATTTATTAATTACTGTCAGATATTAAATACTACAAATATTAAGCATTGTCAATTAAGATATACAAACAGCTTTCAAAAGGTTTCCTGGGCAAGTATAGGTTCTTCAGAAGTTTATTAGGGCTTCCTCAAGGTAGTTTTTTGGGGGTGGGGAGCAGGATTGGAGAGCTAACCCACTAGCTATAAAAAAGGGTGGAATGACCTACTGTTGTGATCTTGGAATCTCAGTATTTAACCCTTTAATTTGTATTAAAGATATGAATGTGTGTATTTGCGTTCACATCGCTAGTTAGATGATTTGTAGAATGAAACCAAGGGCTTTCACAAACACTCCTTGGCAACCACAGAACCCTTCACCAAAAAATCCTCTCCCCTTTAATAATTTTCTAATACAATTTCTCTTCTCCTTCACTGATGGAGAACAAAAACAAACCCCAGGAGAAATCTTGCAACTGCAACATGATAGATGACCATTCATCCCTATGTTTAAATACATCTAGAAAAAGATAGCCCCTCCAGCTCCCAAGACAGTCTCTGCAGTGCGCTCTCTCTCTCTCTCTCTCTCTCTCTCTCTCTCTCTCTCTCTGACAATCTTATATGGCACAGCTCATACAAAGGCTGCACCTGCTCTTTGTGAGAAATAAACCCAAGGCCATTAATTTCAATGGCATTAACTGTCATGCCAATATGCTCAGCCTGATTCTAAATACATGCTTTTGGAAGCAACTCCTACCAATTTCAAAAGATTTTCTTCCAACTCTGTAAGCTGAGGATCATAGCCTTACTCATCCTCTCTGGTCTGGGGGCCCGCTTCATGTCTTACGTACATGTCATGAATTTGTCTTTTTGCAAAAAATTTTTTGTCAGGACACCTAATTCTGGGTCATAAGATTTTTGATGACTTTAATAATGAATTTGTTCACGTATTCTAAGGGTAGTAATTTATACTGTTATTATACGCTATATATAAGGTTTTCTGTACATTAGCCACAAGCTGAAAACTATAATTGATGGCTGTTTTGCATTTTCCTAACTTGGGATGTGATGATCAAACACAAAACCTGTCAACTTTAACTATTTTTGTGGGTAATGTGAAGCTGAGCATTAGTCTTTCTCAGGCTGACAGATCAATGCTGGAATACTATTTGAGAGGTAGAACATAGGACGAAGAGTAGACAACTGAAGAAAATAATGAGCCCCAAAATAATTCCAAGCACGCAATTATGGTTTAAATTTGTTTATATAATGATGTTTTCTGGGTTTTGCTAATTGCTCAGAGCAAAATGTTAATTAATCACTTTATAGCATTAACTAGAACAGTGAAATTTCTACCCTCAAGGTAAATGCTTTCCCAAAAAGCATATAAAATCAGCATTTTAAAACTGGTTATTTCGCCCCAAAGACACAATATATCTATACTTATTTCTAAAGAAACCAAACTTGTTTCTCATT
The DNA here is from genome assembly GCF_027172205.1 of Podarcis raffonei. NCBI lineage: Eukaryota > Metazoa > Chordata > Lepidosauria > Squamata > Lacertidae > Podarcis > Podarcis raffonei. The sequence continues at coordinate 33,676,045 of NC_070610.1, forward strand.
GTAAGAGCATTATGTTACATCTTTTGGAGATGGTTGCCCTTTTCACCAAATGAAACAGGAAAGACCGTGGTTGGGCAGGATTACTGCAGTAGACTTTACTTCTGACCCCCACACCTTCATTGACTTTTCTGCACAGAGTGGGAAAGGCACAATTCTGTAAGGGCTTACAGAATGAGCACAGTGCTTTTTTCGAGTTTATACAGCTGACTTATCTACCTGACCATGTGTTTTGCTACCTTATTATTCCACTGTGGTCCGCACGGAGCTTCTGTAGCAGCCCAGAGCATTCCAAGATACATACAGTCATACCTCGTGTTGCGTTTGCTTCAGGTTGAGCGTTTTCAGATTGCATCCCACGGCGACCCGGAAGTACTGGAAAGGGTTACTTCCGGGTTTCACTGCTCGCACATGCGTAGACTCGCAAAATGACATCACGCGCATGTGAAGAAGTGGTGAATCGTGACCCGCGCATGCGCAGACGTGGGTTGCGTTCCGCTCATGTTTTGAATGGGCCTCTGGAACAGATCCCATTCACAACCAGAGGTACCACTGTAATTGTTTGAAATAGAGGCTCCACAGGCAATAGAGTGCATTGGTCGGTGAATGAAGAAGAGGATGGGAGGAGGAGGAAATAGTCAGCTGAAGGAACAGCTGGAGCCAAACAGATGGTATTGAGGCACTGAAGAACTGAAATCACTGGCTGAAGCTGAGGAGGCCTACAAGAACCTTTGGGTTTAGCAGTCAGGAATAAGTGTGGTTCCTGAGTGCTTGAGACAGCAGAGGTTGCTGGAGCAGGGCAGAAGTTGCAGCAGAGGTCCTGATAGAAGCCTGGCAGTTTCCAGAGGGAAGAGGTCAGACTATAACTGAGAAAAGAATACAAGTGTGGCCCTCAGTCCCTAGCTCAGAACTTTCCAAGCACTGTGTCGCAACACCTTAGTGTGTCAGCAGGAGGAGAGTTACCTGGGTAGGAGTAGCTTAGGGAAGATGGCTATAGATGTACAGGAGAATAAACTGAATGCTTCGAAACTGTCTTCTTAAAGAAACTGTAACCATTCTGAGCCAAAGAAACAGTAACCAAGTGAAGTTCAACATATAGTAACCACACAAGTGAACATCACTGTTTTATAATACAGTGGTCGCTCAGGTTGCGAATGTGATCTGTGTGGGATGCACATTCACAGCCTGCAGTATTTACAACCCGCAGCAGTGTGTTTGCGCATATGCAGGTTGCGATTTGGCGCTTCTGTGCATGCGCGACCTGGTAATTCCGTGTTTCGGCAGTCTGTAACCCGAAAAAACATAACCTGGAGTGTCTGTAGCCCGAGGTATGACTGTACTGTAAAATAAAATGTAATTCACTATGCTTTTCACTTTGAAGTTGAGTCTGTGCTGCTTTGTCTCAGTTAGCCATACCTCCTTGTAGGGAAACTGAAGCATAAAATTGACCTGGTATTTAGATACAGTCATACCTCATGTTATGGATGCTTCAGGTTACGTGTTTTCGGGTTATGGACCGCAGGAAACCCGGAAGTACCAGAACAGGTTAACTTCCGGGTTTCGCCGCTTGCGCATGCACAGAAGCGCTAAATCACACTTTGTGCATGCGCAAAAGCCCCGAATCCCACCTGTGCAGATGCGGCGCTTCAGGATGAGAACACTGCAGGTTGTGGATGTGCCTCGGTCACGGATTACGTCTGCAACCTGAGGTTCCACTGTACAGAGCTGGTGTGGCAAAAGGACTTGAAAAGGGAGCAAGAGGTTATTGTATGTGTAAAAATACAAATATAGTATCCTTTAAGAATACAACAAAGTGGAAGACACCCCTCCAGAAAGGCTAAGTAAGTAAATAGTACTGGAGGAGGGATGGGATCCTCACAATGTCTCTTAAAGAGGTGAGGAGAGGATCTTTTTAGTGGTGGTGCCCCGACTATAGAATGCTCTCCCAAACAAACTGGACATTAAAAGCCTTTTGGCATCAGATGAAGATCTGTTCATTTTCCCAGGCTTCTTAGAATGATAGCTTTTGCCCCTAGAGCAATGCTGTGTTTTAAATGCTATTATGCTCCTTGCACTGGCTTTCAGGCAGGAAACTGAACGATTCGTATTTAAAGTTATTTCCATTGATGTTTTAATATTTTAGTATTTAAATTGCATATTGCTCCAACTCTATGTGAACTGCCCAGAGGACTTTGTTGACTGAGCACTCTAGCAGATGCCCTAAAATAAATGAATAATCCTGCGGAACAGCATTCCCAACAACTGGCTTCAAAACATTTTGTGCTTGGAACATGCACATGCGCTAATGCGGCTAATAAAATTGGCCCAGTCAGTGGTGGCCCCAACTTTGCAGAAATCTTCCTGAACAGAAAGGATTCTCTGCTGGGAGTGTAACATTTGCACTAGACTTTCAGTGAGGCAAAATAGAAGGAATCTGTCCATTCCCTCTTTACAGGAACGCTCTCTTTAACGACTGTAGCTATCTTTAAAAAGAAATACAGAAAATTGTTTGTGTGTGTGTGTTTAGCCAATTGGAGTGAACCACATCTGTTCCTGTTTAGCTGGAGGGAGTTCCTTTTCAGTTTGCACTAACAAAGCAGCTGCCCAAACAGATTTCTGCTGGGGTACCTTGCTATGAATAAGTGGTCAAAAGGGAAACATCCTAAATATGCATGTTTTGATCTTCACTCCCCCCCCCCCGCGCTTCTAGAACAACAGAATAAATGCCATGCTAATAGATACTTTTGAGTATCAAATAGAAAAGCACCTGATAATTCCCATTTAAATGAGATAGCAACACTCTTGCTTTTAGTACTAAGTATCCCTAGGGTAAGATTATAACATAAAATCCTTAGGTCTATTATCTAATTAAGCATAATTGGTAACAGCTGAATTGATATTAGAAGCTGGGTCTTTCTCTTTCCATAAGGAACAGAATACACTTGCATCTTGGGATGGAGGAACTTAGGATTTGATAGTTTGCTTAGAGGTTAAAGAATTATTAACTGCTTTTGATGTAGCTTAAATAGGGAAAGATGCATTTTAACACTATAGGGTTTTTCAACTTTATCTCAATGCTTCTTATTTGAGTTTGTAAAATAATTCTCTGATGTAACTTTAATACAAAAGAGTTTTATACTATGGTTTGTCTTACAAAATAAACATTTTTTGGTCCTATAGGAAGAAAGAATACACAATATTAAAAATGGTCTTTCTATTTTTAAACTCGGTCACATGAAATTAATAAATATAAAAATCAAAGGATGCCCATGGAGTGGTTGGGTTATGATAAGGCAAATAATTATTTTCCTTCCTAACCCTCCTCAGACACAGGTGGATCACAGCCCACTGGCCAATATCTGGAAGGGGAAGCCAGTGGGCACATCCCTTGTGATAATCCCACACTTTCTTTTCCCCTCCAGTACCATGAGCATCAAATTACTCTTGCTCTGTCTGGATTGTGCTCTCAATCTTTCCAGAAGATTCCCAGGCAGGATTTGATACCATCCGAAAGGTTCCTTATGTAAATTTCTGCATTCACTTCAGTGGTAGAAGTTGGCAAACTGTTCCTGAACAGGAATGCAAGTGTGGAAACACTGACAAGTGTATTCATGCTCCTGTTTCTGTAAGGGGTCAATGGCTGATAGCCTTCAGTGAAAGTTGTTCTCTTGCGAGTTCTTTGCATTTGGATCCAAGACATCAAATGAGTGTCATTAGTGTCTAGATTATAATATAGAATATTTTTAAAAATAAATATCACAGAGAGGAGTCTACAAGGATGGTGCATGGGTGAAGCCTCTGGGGATGCTTGGAAAGGAATAACTTAGAAGCCCTGGACAACAGAATAAGTCTGTGGGCCTCCTAGCTTCTAAGTTTGTCCATATACTCTTCCCTCTGCCATGCTGCACCTCACCTTGGGCTCTCACCTTCTCAGGGCATTAATCAGTTGATGCCACTCCTCTGAATACCTCTCGTGCAATTCTATTTTGAAACAGAGTTAGCAATACAAGCAAAAACAACAAATAGAATTTATCAATAAGACTAGATCTCTGAAAGGATCAAGAAGCACAATCTTTAGTATGTCATGCCTCCTTCATCCATGAAGAGGCTCATCTGTATTGGTACTAGATTCAGGTAGGTAGCCGTGTTGGGCTGATGCAGTAGAAATATATATATATAATTGTCCAGTAGCACCTTAGAGACCAACAAAGTTTGTTCATGGTATGAGCTCTCGTGTGCATGCACACTTCTTCAGATACCAGATACCATCCATATTGGTAGTCCATCTTCAGATACCATCTGTATTGGTAGTTCACAAACTTTTGATGACACATCTGTTTATACAGGCATTCGCTTGACCCAATTCTGTTTTAATGGGATTGTTTTCTAGTGCATTTTAGTTATGGCTGTTTATCTTTTATTGTTCATGTAACTGGTTTTAACAAGGCATAAAACGGCTTAGAAGCCTATTTTGGCATTATGTGGTATATAAATTCTACTGCTAGAATACCACATTGCTGCTTTCTTCTCATTAGCAAAACTGGCTGCAAAGTAGCATACTTGAAGGATTGTAAGAGGGGTTCCAACATCTGCTCAAATGGCACCCCAAAGAAACCCCGACTGCCAATTCTGAGGGCTGTTTCACATCCCTCAAGTAGACTCGGAACAGGGTCCCTCCCCCAATAACTCCTAACCTTAATTTAGTCTGAGATTTTCACTTTGTTACAGAAAAAGAGACTATGTAGTGGAAATGTGAATACATAATTTGAACCAGTGGATCAGCTGTCTGTCCCTAGGAATTAAAAAGTGATCATTGCCATGTTATCCAAGTGCCCTCTAGGTTGCTTTCATCTGGAACATATCTGTTGCTAATTAGCAGCTTTGAACCATGTAGAGAAACAGGATGAAAGTACTTTGCTTCAGTTTGGCTTATATTATCCACTCCACCACCCACCACTAAAGGCACTACTCCAGGTTCTCTACTGATGGATCAGCTGCTGACAACAGCAGCACCAGGATGACGTTGGCAATATCTGTTCAAAAGATGGTTGCCAGCAGGATGCATTTGAGAAGGAAAATGCAAACAATCAGATGTCTTATATTTTGACAGTGTATGTGCTGCTGTAACACCAGCTTTAGAGGTTGCCATAGTTTTACTGCACTGCTTTCATGGCCACAGCTGGAAGCGACCACATTAAATACTGTTGCAATTCCTACAACAGAAGATTACGAGCAATGCTGCTAGTACAATAGTTTCCTCTATGCAACATACAAAATATGTCCTATTTGTATAACTCAGGCAAATAAAAAATGCATGCATGCATGAATATTTCATATAAAGTCCTGAGAATTTTGCCCTAGCCCTTTGTCTACATTTCACTGTACTTTGCTATAAGGGGCAAAATTCCATTTCAGAATTTAATACAGTATATGTATCTGAGAAGTTCATTGGCTTTTTCAGAGTAGACTATACTCTTGAGTATAGATATTGCCCCAAGTCTTTATTTTATCCATTCTGGTTCTTGTTTACAACTAGGAAGAAAGGAAGTAACAAAGACTAGAAGTGTGAGAGCCTGGTCATCCCAAGATTAAGGGTTTCCTGGTTATTCTTATTATTATTACTACTGCTACAGTATTTATTGAATTTGTATAGGGAACCTATGGCAAGAAATTGTGCAGTAGACACAAAGGCCACTTCCCAGGGAGCAGGGGAATGATTGTGACTAGACCACAACTGTCATTTTCTTGCCACCTCAACACCTGGAAGTATGGGGTTTTGAGGCCAAGCCATAGCCATCGGCCCTGTCCTCTCAGGGAATTGAAGCAAGGTTTGCCACAAGCCTTGCAGGATAGCTGCACTTCCCAGGTTAGTCCTGACTGCGGTGCCCACTTCTGAGGAGGGGAGAGCTACCTGTTAGGACCTCTTTCCTTCTATCTGGTTCTGAAAGGAGAATGGGGTGGCTTCCTCCAACACCCCCCCAACCCTGAATTTTGGACGCATCTTCTTCTTGGAAGGTACTGACACAGTAAATATGCGAAACCTTGAAGCCTTGAAGCCACATAACACCTTGAAAGACCTACATTGGCTCCCAGTACGTTTCCGAGCACAATTCAAAGTGCTGGTGTTGACCTTTAAAACCCACACGGCCTCGGCCCAGTATACCTGAAGGAGCGTCTCCACCCCCATCGTTCTGCCCGGATGCTGAGGTCCAGCGCAGAGGGCCTTCTGGCGGTTCCCTCATTGCGAGAAGCAAAGCTACAGGGAACCAGGCAGAGGGCCTTCTCGGTAGTGGCCTTCCCTGTGGAACGCCCTCCCATCAGATGTCAAAGAGATAAACAACTACCTGACATTCAGAAGACATCTTAAGGCAGCCCTGTTCAGGGAAGTTTTTAATGTATGACATATTAGTGTATTTTTGGTCTTTGTGGAAGTTGCCCAGAGTGGCTGGGGAAACCCAGCCAGATGGGTGGGGTACAAATAATAAAGTAGTAGTAGTAGTAGTAGTAGTAGTAGTAGTGGGCAATGGTCTCAAAGGAACACAGGAATAAACGGAAATACAGGAACAAGAAAGCTGCCTTGGACCAGTGTCCCAACTCATTCTATCTACCTCAGAACTGACCTCACTGTTTGGCAGCATATCTCAGGAGTTTGGGGCAGTGGTCTTTTCCAACCCTATCTGGAGATGCTGGGGAGTGAGCCTAGTACCTTCTGCATGCAAGGAAAGCACTTTACCACTGTGCTAAGGCCTGGGACCACTCCCCACCTTGCTTGGGAATGAGAAGGTTTGTGCCAGTCCCAGGGCAACCATCAGACAAATTGCTATGTGTGTTTGATGGCTGAGTGGAGGCCCACAGCCAAAGGCCCTTAAAATCCTAGCTGGGCATAGCTGCTGCTAACCCTGGCTGGTCAGCCTCCACTCCTTCAGGTACTTGGTTCCCTTATCAAACTGCTCTTATTGGTAAAAAATGTGTCGTTCCCCCACAATCTTCAACCAAACTCAACCTTCCCGTAGCTTAAGTCTATTAGAACAAATCTTTGTCCTCTGCCATGTGACAAGTCTTCAAGTATGCTTTCTCAATTTGATTCCTTAAATGAATGACCGTTTTCCTGTTGTGCTTTAAGCTAGATGTTTTATGGTTCTGCTGAAAATCACTCTGTGTACAGCAATAAATTCAGATCCCAAGCTGGTTGCAAATCATAGGGACTTGAATGGAAGAGGTAAATTCTCAAAAATTGTATGCTTTGTTGACAATATGGTTGTTTATGGAGATTTGAAAATGCCAAAAAGAACAACTTTGTGAAGAAAACCCAAGGTGTATTGACCAGCTCATAAATGCCTAGGAAGTGATATGAACTGTCAGGGTATACATTTTGACTTTGGAGTTTACTAATTGGGGGGCATTTTCAGAGAGCAAAGTAATCGGAAACGTATTTACCTCAAGAGGTAGCTACTGGCAAAAGCGCCTCAAGAACTGGCATGTGACGGGTTATTCTTCTTGCTCAGCCAGCCTGCAATTTGACTGACAATTTGTAGTAGATGGCATAGCTCTGAAAGACCAAGAGCAGGCTTCTCACCATTGCATCTCCTGAGGGAAACAGAGAAGAAGAAAGACTAGAACATATGCAGAGAGAGGGTTTGTGTGTTAAAAACTGGGTCTTCATTTATTTACCAGGATCAGAAGAACTGTGGCTTAAGTAAGCCACAAAATACACAAATGAGAAGCGTCTTTGAATAAAAGAACATTAGTTTTGCATAATAATAAACCACATTTTAAATAATGCACCCAGTGCTAATGGTGTTTATTTATAATTTATAAATTTAAAGAAACATGTCTGTCTTTCATTTCAGCTCCACAATAGAGTCACCCAAAGCAGCCAACAACTTCATTCGAAAACCCATTATATTAAAAGAACAACCACATAAATATTGCTCAAGAGAAATGAGCAGCACCAACAACAAATAATTAGGCATAGCTGTCAGCAAGTAATAAAAATAGATTTTTTTAAAAAAGCGTTTTCAAGAGGAGATGTGGTAAAATGTTGGCATCTTGTTTATTTATAAAAATATTTATATACTGTTATGCATTAAAAAAATCAGATCAGTTTACAACAATTAGACGTAGTGCCATACAACAGCACTGTGACATGATCCAAAAATTGGCTCTGGCCTGCAATACAACAGCATTGAAGTAGTAGCTAATAGCAGACTAATGGCTATACAAAGTATCTCAATTCTTTCTCTCGTTGTCTTTTGACGGCAAGCTCTGAAATTATTTTGAAATGGTAATGTTAGTAGTAGACACGGCCTGCATTTTTCTTTCTGGGTACAAATATTAAATACAGTAAATTACCTGCTTCCAATCCTTAACCTGATAAAACATGGGACTCATTAGCGAAGTTTACAGTGCTTTCTGTAACAAGGGCATTGCACAGTAATGTCTTTTATAGCAAGTTAGTTATAGCTACCTTACAGGCCTAATTATCAGATAATGGGAAATGAGTGATTCTCACTACTGTTAATGTAGGAATTGAACACTAATTGGTATCTAGACTGTTTTTCAAGTCAGTTCAATAGCTCTGACTGAAATGGTCTTTTCCAACAAATGATATTTTTGTGTGTGTCTGATCTAAGGTGGCTGTGGGTGAGAAGATTTTCTTTATCTTATTAAAGATAATGAACCCTCACTACTCACATCTATCATTTATCTCAAAATGCAGTACTTTCTCTCCCCGCAGTGTCTGTTTATTTAACATAATCAGAACTGCTAATGATTTAAAACTGCTGAATGATTGTACTCCTTTGCATGGCACAGCTATAATTGGCTTGAACCAAAGTTTCAACTGCTTGAAGTTCGTTCATCAAATAGATTGATGAAATATATTTGAGATTAACAAATTCTGGACGTATTTGAAAGGCAAAAAAGAAAGCATTTTCAATAGCATTACCAATTCTTGGAGAAATGGATTAAGAAAACTGGAAGATCAACATTATTATTATTATTTTAGATTTTAAATTCTTGAGATTTTATACTTTGGAGGCTTAACTTATGTTTAAAACCCAAAGTCTATTTTTTTAAGAAATAAATGAACATAAGAAGAACATGCCATACTGGATCAAACCAGAGCCCACAGCATCTCAGTGGTGGCCAATGAAAACCACCTCTGCATATACCTCCACATCCTCACAATAAAAGCAGGGATAAAATGTAGGTGGCTAAAAGATGGACGCGGGTGGCGCTGTGGGTAAAACCTCAGCGCCTAGGACTTGCCGATCGCAAGGTCGGCGGTTCGAATCCCCGCGGCGGGGTGCGCTCCCGTCGTTCGGTCCCAGCGCCTGCCACCCTAGCAGTTCGAAAGCACCTCCGGGTGCAAGTAGATAAATAGGGACCGCTTACCAGCGGGAAGGTAAACGGCGTTCCATGTGCTGCGCTGGCTCGCCAGATGCAGCTTGTCACGCTGGCCACGTGACCCGGAAGTGTCTGCGGACAGCGCTGGCCCCCGGCCTCTTGAGTGAGATGAGCGCACAACCCTAGAGTCTGGCAAGACTGGCCCGAACGGGCAGGGGTACCTTTACCTTTAAAAGATGGATCTGTTTTCTTTCTATATTTCTATATTGGAGGGGTTTCTTGCTCAGGTCCCGAAAATACCAGAACAGTCCCCAAAGCATTAGACTCCTGCCCTATAGTAAGTCAGAGCAGAGCTTTCACTGTGGCTTTTCTGTTTTGTGGAAACAAGAGCATTACCATTGAGATCTGACAGGTATCTCCTAATCCGTACTTTCTGGAAACAGCTGGAGACATCTTTGCTTCAAGAAGCTTTTCCAGGTGAAGAAGTCTCTGCATTAGGTGTTCATTTTCTATTGCTTTAAAATTTGTACTTATTTTGTACAGTTTTAAAAACTCTTTCTGTAGCTCTTTATGGAGTGTTTGTAAATCACCTTGAGATGCATGTAAAAGGTGGTTCATAAATCAGGCGATGAATATAAATAAATAATATAATATAAATTACTTTTTTTGTTTACCCTTCATTCTGCCATTAATTGGATTGTGAGCCCTTTAAGAACAAGACTATATTTTTCTCCTCCAACTTCCCCTTAGTACTTTAGAAATAAAGGGTAGACAACAAATCAAAAATAAATAAAGGAATACACATCTGTTCTTTCTCCCAAATCTCAGTAAAGTACATTTCTTGGCCTTTGCTTCTCTCATACTGATTTGATGTATTTCTTCTTTGATTTTTCTTTTCTTTTCGCAATTAAAATATGTTAAAGAGAGTTAAAGCTGCGATTGATTTCTATTTTTTTTTAGATTATAAAAACCCTCTTTTTAACACTGAACTCACAGAAAGAAGAGCAGGACATCACTTCTCATCAGCTGGAGAAGGAAGGCTTGGTAGGAGGAATATTTTGAAGCTTCTAATAAAAATCTAATGAAGAAAGATGGACCAGACTGTCAGAACGTGTTTGGCAGAAAGCGAAAAAGCGAGTCGCAGACATGCAATCACAGCCTTGCTGCAGATACAAAGATGCTACAATAAAAGCAAATGTAGATGTTTGTGCCTAAAAAGAAAGTTGCACTTAACAATGGTAATAAAAATTAATGAGCCGGGTTCCAAGGAAGGGACACAGCCATACAGGGAAGAACTATGCATACAAGCAGCTATAGGTTTGCGCTATTTTGAAAGCAGGGCTTCTCACTGCCCAGGGACAAATTGGCAGCAGTTTTTGCCCCTCAGTTCTGCACCTCACATAGGAAATTGTTGCCTATATCCATCCAGTGTTGAAAGCTATTGAGAATCAAGCTGCATGCAGGTGCTCTAGGTTTGTTTTTGTAAACTGTGTTTTGAGTTCAAAGACGTTTGACAAAATGAAGATTCTCATACAGGAGAAAGGTTAATAGTCATCTAGCAAACTTTTGCATAGGTATAGGTATTAGAATCATAGAAATATAGAGTTGGAAGGGACCCTGAGAATTATCTAGTCTGACCCCCCTGCAGTGCAGGAATCCTGCCCACAGCCATCCCTGGGTGGGCTTAAATCACCAACCTTCTGGACCATCGTGCCCCAGAAAAACAAAACACTACGCTGCCTCTCTGTATGAGTCCCTGCTAGAGTCATAGAATCACAGAATGAAGAGTCGGCAGGGATTCGTCAAATTGGGCGGTGGGGGGGGGGAGAATCCAAGGAGAAAGAGTGAGCACTCTTATGGACAAGTATATCTTCAGGACTCAAGCACTGCAAGTGAAGATCTGCTAGGGAGGCAACCATGGTTAGGCATTGATGGAGACGACAGCATAATGGGTAGTGTTATGAAGGGAACACTTCTGGTCTCAGCTGCAGAGAAGGATAAACCCCTTGACTTATCCATGTTTTGAGGCATCTGATCAGCCTGACACCTGTCATCTATGCTCTGGTTACCACCAGGCTAGATTACTGCAATGTGTTGTAAGTGGGGCTGCCTCTGAAAACAGTTCAGAAACTGCAGCCAGTTTAGAAATCAGCGGTCAGATTGTTACCAAGAAAAGATGGTATAAGCATATAAAACCAATTCTAGCAAGACTGCACTGACTACCAATTACAGTATTCACTTGAATGTAATGCACACCTTTTCTGGCCAAATTATGTCCTGAAATTTAGGGTGCACATAGCGTGTTCTCATTAAAAGAGAGCATGTGTTGCGGTGGGGGCCAGACAAGACACCCCACTGTTGCTAGGCATGTTTGGGATGGTTGGCCCTGGCAGGGATTGATAGCCTGAGTTGCTGGGGTAATTTTGATGTTGCCAATTTGGGTGTGGGAACAGAGGTTTTTTAAGCAGTGCACATAGCGATCTGCTTTCTCTTTCGCTGTGTGCACCGGATCACCCACCCACCCTCCCTTGATTTGGGTCTTATGCGTTGACCTTGCTATGCCTGTCATGGGGTCGTCTGCCATTGGGGCAGGGGCCTGGTAGGAATTTTGTCCATTTGGCTGATTGGCTGGTGTCATTTGGTTTTTGCCTACTGCATAGCAAATCGTCACAACCTGTAAGGTTGCGGTTAGGCATTGAATAAAATTGGTTGGAGGAGGGGTAAGGATTGGCTGGGCCTGCCCCTCCAATGCTGCTGCTGCAAGGGAATTCCGTTAAAGGAATTCAGGGGCTTGCCATCCTTTCGTCCAAACCCCTGGAATTGGGTTTGGGCCGCGTAAGCCCCTGGGAGCATGCGGGGAGAAGCTGAGGGCCTGTGTCGCAGCTCCGGTTCTCCTCAATATTGTTTCCCCTCCCTGACTTTCGCTGGAATCCAGAAGTCAGTTCTGTCCCCAAGGCGGGGGAACAGATAGTCCTAACCAATAACTAAGCAACCACTCACACCCATGTATGTTAATAAAGTTGTGGCCAAAAATTATGCCAAAAACCTTAAACAAAAATTCTGTGTGATGTGTGAGTTATTGGGGTAGGGGTGTCTTGGGGACCTCAACACGCAATAGATTTGATGGTGCATAAGATTCAACTGCAAACTTGAAAAACATCACTGACCTAGCAAATACTTTTTTGGTTTCAAGGTTCTGAAAATTGAGGTGCACATTAGATTTGATGGTGCATTAGATTCGTGCAAATACAGTAGTTTCCAAGGCACTGGTTTTGACCTATCAAGTCTTATGCAGGTCAGGACCCCAATGCCTCAAGGACTGTTTCTCCCTGCATCTGGACCTTGTGTTTGGCATCCGAGGTCCTTCTCCATGTGACTCCGTCGAGGGAAGTTTAGTGGGTGGCAGCATGAGAAGGGGCCTTTTTAGTAATGGCTCCCTGATAATGCAATGCTCCTTTCAAGGAGGTAGGTACACTTGGCATCGTCACTATCTACTATCCACTATGTTTCTCTTTGCTCAGGATTTTGGTCTTAGTTTGGAAGGTTTTAGAAATTTGTGGCTTCTTTCGGTGGGTGGGATGTGTCAGACCTTTCAATGATATGTATGACTGTTGGGTTTTTAGTCTGCTTTTGTTTTAGACTTAGATCTTTACACTATTTGTGTTACCTTTTCTAAAAGAAAAGTGACCAATGTGAAATTAATACTAATAAAAATGATATAGAGTGTGTGAGATTTAAGCATTACAGTGGAGAGTGCAGTTCTAGGTTGTGGCTTTTTAAGGATTAAATTTAGGAAATGTATAAGAGGGTGGAATGGAACAAATTCAGTTCCTTTTCACTAATGTTATAATAATAATAATAATAATAATAATAATAATAATAATAATAATAATAAAAAATTATTTTATTTATATCCCGCCCTCCCCAGCCGAAGCCGGGCTCAGGGCGGCTAACAACAATAAAACAATACAAAAGTACAACACAAACAACACTCTAAAATCATTCATTATAAAATTAATTAAATTCAAGCCACTGGCCACCATTGGGCCAGAGCTCCGCGAAGATTGCCGAGGGAGGGAGTCAGGCTGTGCCCTGGCCAAAGGCCTGGCGGAACAGCTCTGTCTTGCAGGCCCTGCGGAAAGATGTCAAGTCCCGCAGGGCCCTAGTCTCTTGTGACAGAGTGTTCCACCAGGTCGGAGCCACAGCCGAAAAAGCCCTGGCTCTAGTTGAGGCCAGCCTAACTTCTCTGTGGCCTGGGACCTTCAAGATGTTTTTATTTGAAGACCGTAAGTTTCTCTGTGGGGCATACCAGGAGAGGCGGTCCCGTAGGTACGAGGGTCCTAGGCCGTATAGGGCTTTAAAGGTTAAAACCAGCACCTTAAACCTGATCCTGTACTCCACCGGGAGCCAGTGCAGTTGATGTAGCACCGGATGAATGTGATCTCGCAGCGAAGACCCCGTAAGGAGTCTCGCTGCAGCATTCTGCACCCGCTGGAGTTTCTGAGTCAGTCTTAAGGGCAGCCCCACGTAGAGCAAGTTACAATAATCCAGTCTGGAGGTGACCGTCGCGTGGATCACAGTGGCTAGGTCAGGGCGAGAGAGGTTATGGCAGTGCATTAAGGAACGAGGAGGAAGATGTGCTCTGTTATCCAAGAGGTTCCTGGAGAAATGAGGTACTTTACAGCAATTCATTTATACTGGAACCACGTTGTATGAAAATGAATAATAGTAGAAAAATATATAGGAGCTAAGTGGAACTGAAAATTTGCTAGCTGAAATCCAGCGACTATAATATGCATTCTTTGAATTCAAAGGAGCTTCTTGTTATTTTGTATGCATAGGAGAGACTCTAAGTGCATCATGAAAAATCAATGTGCATTTGACTTTCTGAAATACAAAACTTCCACCTGTCCAAATTTCAGGATTACGGTCGCTGAACTGGAAACTAATTAGAATAGATTGAGTGGTTTCAGATATTTGTCTATTGTTACGGAGGCAGCATGCTTTCTCATTGGTCTAATGCAGGAGTGATAAACCTTTTTTACCTGTTGATGGCTGCATTCCTTTGAGAGGGCAGCATATGGTGACTGTGGTTGAAACCAGGACTGATGACAAGGTTGCTATGGATTAACTGATCTGGACCTCCCTGCAACAGTTTTTACTACTTTGAGTCCATCAGAACATAAGAGCCGAGGCCAGCAGGAAGAATGAAGAGGAAATGAAAAGGAAGGAAGGAAGGAAGGAAGGAAGGAAGGAAGGAAGGAAGGAAGGAACTCTGGTAGAAAAGAAGAACAAGGCAGGAGGGATAGAGAAACACATGCACAAAATGAGACAGGGGGGCACAGCTTGCTCACCTGTGGTTTGATTAATCAAAGCAAGTTGCTTTCATTAGGCTAGGAAAACTGAAATGTGTTCCTGGGATACTTCCTTCCAGTTGTAAATAATCTTCAAATTCAATTGCGGGTTTAAAAGGCTAGATATGAAAGAAAGGACTGCAGTCTTTTATGTGTGCTAAATTAACCAGGACTCATGGCTAATGTTAAGGACACTGCTAACAGCATATAAAAAATCAATTTCCACAGAAAAGTGCATTCATGAGTATCTCACTTTCTTTTACAGCAGAAGGTTAAGGACAACTGATGCATTTGAAAAGCAGCATCATAAAAAATAGATCCCTCCACGGCCCATTATCTCATCACACCAGTTTGTGCTGCTTACTTGGACTCTGCTTCAGCCTTCTTGGAACAGAAGAGGCTCCATTGTTGAGGTGGTGATTTTTTTCTGGAGCAGAGCATGGGATAACATCTTGTGGTGTTGCCTTCTCTGCTTTGTTTTATCCACATATGGTGAGAACTTTGACTCAGCTGATTTCCCACCCCTGCTTATTGGTTGTCAGGGTGGTGATTACCCAGCGTTATTGGTCTGGTGGCTTCAGCTTTGCTTGCCACATTTCTGGACCTTGAATTTGGGACTACTTTTGATTGGTGGTTTGAATCCCCGCGACGGGGTGAGCTCCCATTGTTCGGTCCCAGCTCCTGCCAACCTAGCAGTTGGGAAGGTAAACGGCGTTTCCATGCACTGCTCTAGTTCACCAGAAGTGGCTTAGTCATGCTGGCCACATGACCCGGAAGCTGTACGCCGGCTCCCTCAGCCAGTAAACGAGATGAGCACCACAACCCCAGAGTCGTCCACGACTGGACCTAACAGTCAGGGGTCCCTTTACCTTTACCTTTAGATGTATTCTTTTTAATTACATAAATAAATAAAGAATTCAATTTTTAGGGCCAGTTATGCTCTTTGGAATTCTGTATGATACATCCCATACTACCCATGCATGGAAATTTGGCCTTCATAACATGCCTGTTCAATTTCTTTTTGATATATCTCACCTTTCTTTTTTAAAAAGCTGTGCCTTCTTTCAAAATTATGTGTGACTATGTTAGATTTCTGGGCAATTTCCTACTTTATACACACACACACACACACACACACACACACACAAAATCAGCATTAGAGAACAAGTCATTGCCCTCTAGTGAGTGTAATAAGTGTTCAGTCTTCCTCAATCCACCATCAATTTTGCCTCATTTCATTTGCTTCCTTTCTGGGGCAACAATATTATGGAGCAACAATAGTATGGAGGTTTTCTTCCTTTTTTTGAAAAATTGCAGCAATAGGAGTGTGCAGTTGGCACACTTTACAGGAAAAGTTGTGATAAGTAGAATTTCTCAAGCTACAGCTATCCCTTCTGTGGTTATGTGATCCACAAATGGAGACTTCATATTGTACAAGATCTGAACCAGGCTAATGTTTGTATAATATTAGGAGTAGTTGGTGCAGAGCCTCCCCCCGCCCCGGCACGCTGCCTACAAGCATCAATTGTTGAAAAGCTATGTAATAAATGTTGTCAACATAATTTACATTTTGCTGGTTAAACTGATAAACTGTAAATAGATACATTCATGAAAATAACTGTAAATCCTTGTTTGTTATGCTTTTGCATTAATGCCAAAGAAACACAGCATATTAGTATTAGTTTAACTAAAGGAAAAACAAACAAAGATTTTGGTTTTCAAAATTAAATGAGATACTGCTTTTTATTTCCCTATTTCCAACTAAATTAAACTGTCTGGTCTTTCAAATGAGAGGAACCAAAGCAGCTTAATATATTAGTGTAGAATCAAAAAGCTTTTTCTGAATGTTAATAAGTTCTGGGTTAGATTTACACATTCTTTGTATCAGGCTTTGTATTTGTATATCAGGTGGTGGGATGCTTAAGAAGAAGTGGGGAAAATATACAACAGTGTTCACATTTTTATGATGCTTACAAGTGAAGAAGCCACGACCTATTTGGCCACAGAATACTTGTTATTATTTATTTTTCTAGAGTGTGAAAAGGTAGGCATGTTAAGAGTATTAGCTTTTGCCTTTTAGAAATTGATCAACATGTAAGTAGCTTCAGGGAAGTGAGTAGCATTTGAAACACAATAGGTGGGGACTCTTCCCCTCCAGCTGTGGTGCAGATTAATAATAACAATAACAATAACAATAACAATAACAATAACAATAACAATAACAATAACAATAATAATATACCCCACCCATCTGGCTGGGTTTCCCCCTGATGCAACCCCCCCCAATACTTTTTTTAATACTTGTTTTATTTACAAATTAATATGGAATCAGAACTGGTAGACTTCCAGAAGGAGCAGATCTTCCAGCATCACTATGAACTGATGTTGTAGCTTTGGTCATTTGACCAAATACAGTGGTACCTTGGGTTACAGATGCTTCAGGTTACATACGCTTCAGGTTACAGATCCGCTAACCCAGAAATAGTGCTTCAGGTTAAGAACTTTGCTTCAGGATAAGAACGGAAATCGTGCTCTGGCAGTGCGGTGGCAGCAGGAGGCCCCATTAGCTAAAGTGGTGCTTCAGGTTAAGAACAGTTTCAGGTTAAGAACGGACCTCCAGAACGAATTAAGTACTTAACCCGAGGTACCGCTGTAATTTTTTTTTGGGGGGGTGGATATCCCTCCACAAAATTGTATGTATCTGGTTAAATAGGAGCACATAAGTTTCAACACACACACGGCTATTTTAAAGCAATATAAATACGTTGATATGTCCAAAACAGGGAGGCGGAGGAAAATCTAGGAAATCTGAAGAATAAAACTTTTCCTCAATATTCAATTAGGAAGAGTAAAAAATAAAAATTCCACTGGGAGATCAAAAGAAGCAATCTATGAGAAAATGAACAAAACAGATCAATATTAAGTTTTACAGAATGTTATTGAAACCTTCTTCAAAAAGGAAGACTGTTACTTCCATATAAAGGTTTCGAATGAGCCACAATCTGCTTTAATGATTTCAACGATGGACAGCTTTATTTTATTTTATTTTTTAAAAAATGTTTCTAAGAGTGAGAGGAACGATGCATCTGAATCAATAATGCATTTTAAAATGGAGTGAAAATGGCCCAGAAGGGCTCTTTAAACCTTCAGAATCTATATTATCCACACAATTCATACAAAGCTTTTTCTTCATGCATCACTGTATAGGCTACCTTAAAACAATCTCTCTCACTGAAACCGGAGCTTTAAAAGCTTTAAATTTGGCTGGGTGATTATGCCATTGTTGTTGTTGTTGTTTAGTCATGTCCGACTCTTCGTGACCCCATGGACCAGAGAACGCCAGGCACTCCTGTCTTCCACTGCCTCCCGCAGTTTGGTCAGACTCATGCTGGTAGCTTTGAGAACACTGTCCAACCATCTCGTCCTCTGTCGTCCCCTTCTCCTTGTGCCCTCAATCTTTCCCAGCATCAGGGTCCTTTCCAGGGAGTCTTCTCTTCTCATGATGTGGCCAAAGTATTGGAGCCTCAGCTTCAGGATCTGTCCTTCCAGTGAGCACTCAGGGCTGATTTCCTTAGGAATGGAGAGGTTTGATCTTCTTGCAGTCCATGGGACTCTCAAGATTCTCCTCCAGCACCATAATTCAAAAGCATCAATTCTTCAGCGATCAGCCTTCTTTATGGTCCAGCTCTCACTTCCATACATTACTACTGGGAAAACCATAACTTTAACAATACGGACCTTTGTAGCTCAGAGTAAAAAATCCGTAGCTCTCCAGATGCTGTGGACTGCAACTCCCATCAGCTCCAGCCAGCAAGTTCAGTGGTCAGGGATGACAGGAGCTGAAACATGTGATGGGCACCAGGCTCCCCAAACCTGCCTTAGACATTTCTTGAGCTCAATGCAATGCAAACACATTTATGTACAGTCTCGACCAAGTTCTTTCTCTCTTGCACACACACCATCTCTACTGTGTTCTCCCCCAGCCCTTCCCATGCTAATACTCATACAATAAAATACAATGCAATGACGGTAGGATTTCACTTCCTTTCCTTTGGGAGGACACTTCTGAAAGATACTTGGCCTCATTTAGATTGTCTAATTGAAATGCATTGTTAGAAGATTTCCCCATAGGGCTGCAGGAAAGTTTCAGCAACATAATACTCCAACCTCGTATAAGAAGTTTGAGCAAAGCAAACACTTGAAAGCTGAGTCCTTAACATCTTTCATTTTGTGTCTCTGAGATGCTCTTGAAGACAAAGAGGAAGAATTCACAGAGAAGCTTTTCATATTTATATAAGCAGCAACAGGTTATTGTTTTTTTAAGATGCCAGAAAAAGGGTTCTTTTCAAAGGTCATATTCACATTAAAGGGCAGGGGGTAGATATAGTGTTCTCCTGTCTTCAGTAGTGCAGCCGTGCATGTGGCAGCAGAAACCAACAAGAATACAGTGGTACCTCAGGTTACAGACTCTTCAGGTTACTGACGCTTCAGGTTACAGACGCTGCTAACCCAGAAATAGTACCTCGGGTTAAGAACTTTGCTTCAGGATGAGAACAGAAATCGCGTGGCAGCAGTGTGGCAGCAGTGGGATTTGGTTAGTGTTCTATCTTTGCATAAATGATACATTTGTTTGCCTAATATCCTTGTGTAAAGGAGGCATTGTATCCATGTGTAAAAGAGGCTTTGTTGTTTGCCTGGTATCCTTGTGTAAAGCAGGGCCTGGTATTCTTGTGTCTATTCTTGAGTAAAAGAGGGATTACGTATCCTTGTGTATGAGAAATGAGCTGCTCAATAAATTCCAGACCTCCTTCACTATTTGTGTTTTGAGTTTGCTTCAGAGCCCCTTAACAAAGAACCCTTCTTGCCTTTGGCAAAACACTCAGGGTTAAACAAACTACATTAGTGCCTTTGTCTTATGCAAAGTCCTCTTCTTGTTATAACTATAGTAGAGGATTTTGTAACCCATGGCTGGTTGCGTGGCGAGTTCCCGCCCCCCACCAGGATAAATAAAGACACAAGACACCATAATTTAGGGTTAAATGGGCGAATTAGGCCACAACTTTATTGAATTCAGGAATGAGAGGCATTGGCTTAGGCATTGGTCCTATCGACTATCCGGCTCCAGCCCATTTGCTGGAGACACGGGAAGGGTTAACACCATAGAGGGGGAGTCTCCTGCTGAGGCACATCAACTAGGAGCTCCCCCGGGTCACCGCTCGGGGGCGTGCCTTTGGCCCACACCTCCATAGGCTTCGAAGCCGGCGAAAAGAGGGGGAGCCCCCTCTGCACCGCCCCTAAATAGGGCAGGCCCCACCCCCCAGCCAGCCGATTGGCTGGCTGGGGGGGGGGAGATGCGGCCGGGATTCCCCTGCTCTCGCGGGGGCTGAAACCAGCCCCCGCTCATGTGGGGGTGGGCGTGAAGCCCGCAACCCCACCTCCTGGGCAGGCCGGAAGTGACTTTATCAGCTACCAATCACAAACCACTGCCAGTGCCACTGGCAAGATAAATCCATGCACCTACTCTGGAAATCCAAAAAACAATTTACAGTACTTGGAAACCACTGTATTGCATATCGATGATTACTCTGA
Organism: Podarcis raffonei; assembly: GCF_027172205.1. Lineage (NCBI taxonomy): Eukaryota > Metazoa > Chordata > Lepidosauria > Squamata > Lacertidae > Podarcis > Podarcis raffonei. The sequence continues at coordinate 33,696,333 of NC_070610.1, forward strand.
AATAGTAGTTTCAAGGGGCCAGCTGATGTGTCTGTTTTACTTTAGTAAAAGTTGCTGAAGCAGATTAAGTGAAGTTGAGGATGCCAAAGAGAATTCTTTGGAGGAAAGATTTTGAGGGTGAACTGTGATTTGAGTATTTGTCAGAGCAAATAAACTCTTGAACTGGCTTAGTGGATTTGAAAAGTGATATTTGTTTCACTTCTACAGCATGGGTGAGAACTCATTTTGCTTTCACTTTTAATCCACATTGCTTTCAACACTTGCAGAAGTACAAATAGTACTTATATTGACACAGCTCTTTGCCAGTCTTATGCTTGCAATAACAAGCATAATTGTTTACAAAAGTGAATCTCTCTCCCATTTAAATCAATGGGACTTAAAGGTGCTTAACTTTGGCAGGGCTGTGTACAGACCACATTATCTATTCTCAATCTCAGCAACAGCCACCGTTTCACTCTTTATGTCAAAATGTTCGTTGTTTTGTGACACCGAAAAACAGACTGGACCCAAATGCAACTTGGAATTAACTGGGCTATTTTCCAATATGTATTTTAAAAACATCTCATTTTTTTCCAAGCCCAGTCCTGAACCAAAATAGAGAATACAGTGGTACCTCAGGTTAAGAGCTTAATTCGTTCCGGAGGTTCGTTCTTAACCTGAAACTGTTCTTAATCTGAGATACCACTTTAGCTAATGAGGTCACCTGCTGCCGCTGCACTGCCACCATGCGATTTCTGCTCTCATCCTGAAGCAAAGTTCTTAACCCAAGGTACTATTTCTGGGTTAGTGGAGTTTGTAACCTGAAGCGTCTGTAACTTGAAGCGTCTGTAACCCGAGTTACCAATGTAGTCACCTATTGCTATGTATTTACTTTAACAAATTTATAAACTGCTAAAAAAAAACATAAAGTCAGTATATAGGGCAAAAAGAGGCTAAAATACAAGGACACAATTAAGAACAATAAAATAAATTCAACAAATTAAAAAAATAGATTATTCATACAAACTCTAAAAACATTAAAATAATTTCTTCAAATATAAAATTGAACTTCCATAAATAACTGGGTTACCCCTCAGGGAAAGCCTTCCTCAACAAAATTGTCTTCAGCCGATTCCTAAATATAGTCATCTTTCTGATTTTCGCTGCTAGTTGATTCCAGAGTGCTGGAGCTGCTACACAAAAAGCTTGGCTTTCAAAACAGGTGAACAGCATTTATTTTTATTTAGAGTATAGACCAAGTTATTCATGGAATTCCCTCCTAGGACAGATTTCTCCCTAGCTATCCCACATCCTCCATTTCCTCTACATGGCCCCCTTTCCTCATTTCTGCTTCATTTTCAGTTACAATTAGGAAATAGGAAACCTTCTGCCCTCACTTAAAGCCATTTCCCCCCCTTTTATCAGATTGGGAAGGCTCAAAAAGAACCCAGGTTGCTTCCTTGGGACCTACATTGTGCAAGGCTCAATGGGAACCTACAAAAACTTATGTAACTTTGGTTCCCCACTGCCCCATCATACTCTTTTTTTCCTGGATGCCTCTATGATGAGAGGTGTCCCTTTGTCTGGAAGCCTGAGGGTATTTGACCACACAGGAATTTGTACCTAACTCTAGACTCTCAAATCACCGTGAATACCCAGAAGCAGCTCCTGCTCATTTTCCCTACTTTGAAACAGTACTTATTAGCTGTTCAACCCTTCAGTGAATCTTTCACTTCTATTTTTTCTGATTCACTATGTTTCCTATCCTTATGTGGCCCAAGGTGTTGTCATTTATGTTCCAAGTTGCCCCACTGTGCTTAGGCCTCCATCTCACCCTGCCTACTCCCTACTGCCCTTTCACTATGTCCCTTCATAGAGCTAGCCAGCCAGGTAAGAGGATGTGCAATCTTTGCATCTGTATTATACTTATTAACTACCCTTCTGTTTTGTAATAAACAATACTTCTGATTTCCATCCAATTTCAGCTCTGTGATCTTCTGGTAATTTCCCCCCTTGTAACTGGTATTCAAGGCAGAGTTCCCATAGTGTGTCATGGATTGTGACTCTAGGCCCATGATTCTGAAAACCACACCTTCATTCATGACATGAGTACACTGGCATGTGGTAATAAAGGATGAGTGTTATCTTCCTTTTTTTAAAAAAAAAATATATTTATTGAAATTTCAAATAATTACAAGAATAAGAAAAAAAATAAAACAAAAAATACAAAATACTGAAAAATAAAAACAATTAAAAACAAATCAATCCTCCCATTGCTTATCTTTCATTGGCTTATTTCTCTGACCTCCTCACACCTCCCTTTTTTGTATTCTAGGTCAATTATCCATTTCAGCAAATCCTTTCCCTCTTTTCAAATTATTGTCCTGTAAAATTATCTTGAAACTAATATAGTTTTACTTTCCCTCCTTTCACGAATTAACAGTCTATTTTTCCTAAGTCTTTGAGTGTTAGCTTCCACCCATGTGGTAGATCTTAGAGTTTGTGGTGTTTGTGTGCTCATTAAAGTTCCCACCACCTTTAATTCCAGAAGAGATTGGTGGGGGGAAATGATTGATTAAATATATCTGAATACTATTCACTACCTTAATAATGTTACAATATACATGCACACTAGATTATTCCAATTGCACACTTTTATGTCACAATGCTTTATTGGTAGAAAGTCATGTTTTTTCAACAAGAGTATGAGATACTAGCTTTTTTCTAATCCTTGTTTGTAGAATCCTGTATCTTCTGACATTTATTTTTCCCTACTGGGTTTATACTAACTCAAGTTCACTTCTGCTCCTTTTTCATTATTATTATTCCTCTGTAGTTTTCTCTCCTGTCTTGCCAACTGTGTGTTAGTTCAGATGATTCAGTGTTATGCATGTATACACGGTCTGGCCTCTAGCTTTGATTTCAACACCACCTCAGTCTCTTTGGCTGCCAGGTTTTCTTGAAAACCTCTGGGGCTCAAAGAGTGACCTACAACCCAAAGTCATGATTTCTTGAGGTTTGAAAACTCTTGTAGGTTTAAATTAGGGATTGTTAAATCTCAAAAGATGCAGAGTTCAGCTGCGGCACTGTGAAGCTAGACATAAAACTTCAATAGCTCTGAGATACTTAGAGGTTTTTATTCTACTTGCCCACAAAATTATCACTAAATGGCAGGCTTTTGGATGGAAGCTTTAATGCGGTGATTGTCAAAAGGTGCTATGAGCCACCCTGGTGTGGAAGGAGAGGATGGCAAGCATGGCAGGAAGATTTAAGGCCTATCAAAGAAACATTTAAATATTTCAATATAGTATAGTATCAAAGTAACTTTTCTAAATCTGCAGAATATAGATAGATGCCTTTTCAAAATGAAAGCAGGAGCATCAAGTGATACTGAGGACAATCCTCGTTGTGATCCAGAATCGCCATTCAAACAGAGAAGTCTCATTTATAACGATATTTCGGGAATGATTCATGTTCTTATGTAGTTGCATAAGATGTCCCATGATCATATTATAAAGTAGTTGTGTTCTATATTATAAATCAAGCACTGCTTGTTGTTGTTTTTCCTCCCAATGTATTTCTTATCAATAAAAAAATTAGGTGTGGTGTGAACAAATTTTTATTCTGAAAATGTGGCCCAAAGAAAAATATTTGAGAACCACTGCTTTAGTGCATTGCCCCATTAAAGGACAAGGCCATTCATGCTGCAATATACATGAAGTGCTTGAATTAGATCTGGTTCAGAGGGAGCCTTTCCCCTTTATCTTTATGCGATAGCCTTAGCTAGTGATTTTAGAAATAAGGGGGTGGATGATTTGGCTAAAATTGGGGGAGAGTCAAGGGTTGGGAATTGAGGATTTCACAATGATGTTTAGCTCTGGGAGTAGGGATGGAAGGATCTGTCAATTTTCTGTTTGCTACTGGATAATATTTTTTTCTCCCATGTACTTTCTTATGATATCTTTCCCCAACAGCCTCCTCTTCTCCATCCCACACTGTTGAGGAGGATTCCCTGATCCTCTGATGCAGCTTTCCAGGAGAAAACTGGACGACATGGGACTACTTGGTAAACATGCTTAAGATTCTGTTTGAAGGAAGAGGAAAGTAACTGAAGGGTAGAGCACCTGGTGCCTTTTCTGTCACTCATCAAATAGCTTGGCTGAAGATGGTAGTATTTCAGTAGTAAAAGTTGCAGTCAAGGACAGAATGACCATATGGCAGTTGCTATGAGTAGTAAATTAGAATATATAAAATTTATACTCAGCTTCACAGAACATTAACTCGCAGTGCAAAACAGATTTAACATGTAGGCAAAGTGAGTTTTCAACATACCTTTAGTATTTCCTTGTGATGCATCACCAGCATAATTGCTACAGCAGCTGCAATAACAATTATGAACTCATTTACAACACCAGATACAACTTTATTTGCAATAATAGCTGTCTGTAAATTCAGGCGTATGTTTTACTAACTATGTCAAGTATTGTGAATTTGTGCAGAGGATGTCCATTTAAGACCCTCCAAAAGGCAGGACTATGGTGATGAAAAAGGACTTTATATTATCCAAGATTAGAAGTAATATTCAAATTATATATACGACCCTGGGTGGGACTCACTTAACATGGCCTGCACAATGACTTCGGCAATGGGACTTTCCTCCCTCTCCCCCCCCCATACTCCCCGTCCCCACAAAATAGGCTTTGAGAGAGAGTCAGGAGAGCCCTCAGAGGGGTGATCATTCCATGGGGCAAGCTGCAGTGCTCACACAAACAGAATGTTTGTAATAGCACACTGAAATCCACCCAGTACTGTATATTCATCTACATAGTGTCTAAAATATGGTGGCAATCTTGGGTTTTATGTATTCATTTTATTCTCTGTTTACCACATAGGTTTAAGGTTGCAGACTGTCACTTAAATTGTTTGGTATGATGAAGCACACAAACATTGCATCATGTACACCAAATCAGTTCATTAGAAGTCTGCTATCTCCCTGGAACACAGCTGCTACTGCTGGAACATTCACCCTGTGCAAGACTGGGTTGCATAATTTTGTAGAGATCTCATGCTTTAGCAGTCATGCCTGGCCCAATCTTCCCTCCACAAATAGCTCACTGTATTTTCTGGGTTTGTTGTAAAATGGATATTGTAATAGAGAGCTGTCTGGCTTCCACTAGCACAGACACAGCTTCTTATGAATGAACTTAAGCCATTTTAGCAGGAGAAATAAAAATCCTAGCAGCAGCAGCAGCAGCAAAGGTTCTTCTGACACTGCCCCTAAGAAACAGATAGCTTCCTCTCCTTCAAGTATTAAATCTGCACTCACCACAGATAGGCAGACACTATCTAGGTTAGCCTTGATTCCTTCAGCTCAGGATAGCCATGCATAGAACACTAACTCCTCTTGGCTTATCTCAAAATTGACTCTTATTGTTTTCCTTTTATTTTTGGGAGAGGAGACGGCGCACCCATGTTTATTTTTAAGGACTGCCTCTGTTCAGTACCTAGAGTGGGAGATTGTTGAGAAACCTTGCATACCTAGCTTCCACTTTATATAACAAGGTGAACTAAGTTGTAACATGAGCTGTAATGGTTTACAACTCATGGTTTGTCCAGAACCATCAGCCTGGGTTTGGATGACACACTAAGTCAAACCATGGCTTCACTCAGCACAGCAGCTTAATGACTGGGGAGGAGCAAAGGATCTCTTATCTGTGGGCCTGTGCAGTAGAGCTAAGCCATTGTGTAAGTGTGACACATGAACCAGACCAATGTTTCTGATGGGCATTGTTTTGACTTGCTTTGCAGCTGTTCTCACTATGTATAAGCACTAATTGGAGAACTATGGTTCGATGCCATCTGACTGGGAGTCATATCCTGGTTATCAGAGAGACTTAAAACCATCCTGGCACCGTGGACCCAGGTGTTGACAATGTGTGAGAAGTGATACAAGCTCCTGGAAGCACAATGTGTCCAGAGGGTGCTTCAAAACAGCCACCAAGGATTGTGGAACTTCAGAGTCTATCAAGCTCATGTAGGCCTTTGGAAATTAACTATCCATTGCTGAATTATATTATTCTCATAACTGAGGCAAAGAGAGCCAAAAATAGCTTAGCAAATGTGCTCCTCTATCTAGATGAATAGTAAGTGACCCATTGTGATTTCCTGTTTTGTTTCTAATTATCTTTTTTTTTGTACTAGATGGCATGCATCTGTGTCCTACAACCCTAGGCTTTTTGTTAATGCGACCAATGAAACCTGACATTTCCTGTATGACCAGATTAGCCTTAACATTCCACAATGTTGGAAGCCCCCATACTTGCTTTAAATACTTTATACTAGGTTTATGTCTGAATATATGATTGGATTTAAATGCTGAAGTACAGAAGCATGAGTCCAAATGATGAGCTTTATGGTCCCCAGCTATGCACATTCTGAGGGGAAATTTCAAATGTCCTGCTTTCACCTCAGATCCAGCTGAGCTAGGTTTTGGTCTACCACACAAAATTCTCTAAAGCTGTTTAAATACAGTTTGAGGGGTAACTTAAACATGCTGTTAAAGTTAACATAAAGTTTTCATTTAAAAAAATAGAGTGAAATTCCAAGGTAAATGTAAGTTCCTGTTAGGGCAGACCACTTGACTTTTAGGAAAGCACAAAAAAAAAAATTAAAAATGAGGGGGGAGACATAGTATGCATGTCATCATCAGGCTCATAATTTAGCAGCATTTGGATTTTCCTAAATTAATATAGCGCACAACAATAACCATGGTTTGTTCAACAAACCATGTGTGCATCTCAGGCAAGCAAATAAGCCATGGCTTGTTTCTCTAAAACTTGGTTTGTTTTCCATCTGCTCTTGACTTGTGTCATTGTAGCTTGGTGAGTGTCTGGAATGGGATGGCCCAACAAATCATGGTAAAATCAAAGGGAAATTCCCTCTCTCTCTTTTTGCCAGTGGGGAGGGCCCACTCATGTGAATACTTCATATGCCTGGGGTCATACTAAACATTCTCTGGATAGTTTTAGAAAAGAGATTTGTGAACAGAGATATGTGAACAGAGACAGCAAATCATTATAGAATATTTCTGGTGCCAATGGCTATACACACTGATATTTTATATTCAGGATTACAAGGAATTCTGTGAAACAAATTCAAGTGAATAAAGAGATCTAACATCAAACAACCCAATAAAAGTGCTGTTTTACTATTTCAAGGCAAGGATTTTCTCTTTTTTACACAATTCCCCATATATGAATCCATTAAAACAAGAGCAAACAACTTTTGAATGTCATGTTTACCTCTAAAATGTATTAGCCAAATCCATTTGACAAACAATGTTTAGCTTTTAGTTCATACTCAGTGTTTGCTTATGACAGACACATTGTGCTGGAGCCTACTTTGTGCTAGGACGGTCACTTTGTATCACCCAGCTGCTTGTGGTTTAATGGTTTGTGAATTTTTCTAAGGCACTTATATTTTTATATTCCTCTATAATTAATGTCTTGGCTCCTGAGAAAACAGCACAAGGTACAGACATGACATAACACACTGTGGCATGTTCAAAAGCTTCTAAGGTGAAGATGAAAACTTGCAGAACTGCATTGTCAAGGTGGCAAAAATAGGAGTCCAAATCATGTGTGTCAAACATAAATTTCAGTTTCTTCATGTTGGTGGAGGATGTAGCAGAATGATTATTATACATGGCCACTGATGATCTTGCAATGGAATTAGTTTCTTCCCGCCACCTGCATTCCCACACATGCTCTTAACTCCGAACACTTCTTTTTTTATATAAGTTTATTTATAATTTTCATTTATAGCAAACATTGCAGCAATAAAAATTTAATCAATTCTCACATATCAAACCTCGAATTCCCTTCCCCTCTTTCAGAGGTTCCCCTCTGAATTTACCCTCTTTCCCCACCTTCTGCATAAACCAATTAACTATATTTATTCTTTTCCTCATCTCTTTCAAATATGTCTTAGAAACACCAAATTTTTACAATAATCCTGCTAATGTCTTAATTTGTTTGCAAATATTCAATAAACAATTTCCATTCCTTAATAAAAAAGTTTGTTGTCTTGATTTCTTATTTTTCTGGTAGTTTTGCCATTTCTGCATAGTCCATTAATTTCTGTAGTCATTCTTCTTTCATCAGGACTTATTTCCATTTTGGGGCGAATGTCATTCTTGTGGCAATAGTTACATACATAAATAAATTTCTATATGGTTTAGGTCACTCTGATCCCATAATTTCCAAAAGAATAGTTTCCAGGTGTTTTGTTTGTTTGTTTGTTTGTTGTACAAATGTTGTCTTAAACATCTTTTTCAGTTCCTTATATATCATTTCCCAGTAAGCTTTAACCTGGTTACATGACCACCACATATGGAAAAAGGTACCCTCTTTCCTTTTGCATTTCCAACACATCCACGATTTTGATTTATACATTTTTGCAAATCTACTTAGTGTTACATACCATCTGTATAACATTTTCTTATAGTTTTCTCTTAAACTACAACATGCTGCAAATTTTATGTCCATGTTCCACAGTCTTTCCCATGCCTCCATTTCTATGTTATGACCAATATCTATTGCCCCGTGTATCACTGAAGATTTCACTTGTTCATCTTTTGTCTCCCATTCCAATAACATCTTATATATTTTAGACATTACTTTAACATTACTATTCAGCAAATCTCTCTTTAGTTGAGATACTTGTTTCCTAAACCCTCGTTTCCTATCCTTTTTGAATACTTCATTCAAATGATAATATTATGTCCACATTAACATTCCTGATAAATCCTTAAACTCTTAATTTAAGTTCTCCACCTTCTTCTTTTAACTAATTTCTATAAGTTATCCAGTTTTCTATCATGTTCTTCTCTGCTATAGCTTCTACTGGTGAAAGTTATAGTGGCATTTTGGTCTCCAATAAATTTTTATATTTATCCCATACTCTATACAAATTTTTCCTAATTATATGGTTTGTAAATCCCTTTTCATAACACAAATACACGTGTCAGCCATATATGTTATCATGTCCTTCTAAAACTAAAGTATTCTAATTCTTCATTAACAATTCCTTCTAACATTTCAATAAACAATCTCCCATATTGTATAAAGACTGACTTACCCATGCTGAACAATTTGCCTGTGAAAATCACATACCTTCCACAATTTTCCTGGTAACAGGAAAGCGCCTATGACCATGTGGGAAGCAAGGGCCACAGAGTTCAGATTGTAAGAGCATTATTAATAAAATATAGAGCGAATAACTTCCAATGTCCAAAGTATGCTAAACTGTAGAATACAGGGCAAGTCAAAACCACAAAACTCATGCAGCGTACATACGTTAAAAGTGATTGGCTTAAGATACCATGGAATTAAAAACCCATTCACAGGTACACTTAGTATGCAAATGATTGCTTTTATGGGCAGCTGTTCTGCTGGTGTGCTAATGCTACATGTGGTGAATGCATTCGGCCATACAGTGTGCACTTGTAAATGGAAGCACTTTGCCCATCAACTCTGCTTTGGCCCTTATTGAAGCAATTTTTGGTGAAAGAGCAGTGACATGAGAAAGAAAAACACAATATCCTACTTCTGCTAAACACTGTTAGAAGCTTAGCAGCACTTTGCAGCACCTTTTCTGTTCTCTTGGTTAGGGAAACATAGCTCAGCAGCAAAGCATCTACTTTTGCAGTCAGTGTGTGACAATACTGAACTAGATGGACCAATAGTCTTATTTGGTATAAGTCAGCTTCCTAGGTTCCTAGAAAGGTGATGCTAATCACTTTGAAAAGTTAACATGCATTTTAACATCTATCAAGATAGATGGCCATGTCACAGCTAATCTTCCCATGCAATTAAACTTTAAGCATGCTTGTGAAAAGATAAAGGAAACCTAATCTTTATTGCTGCCATATCCAGTCTGCTGAACTTGCTCTATTGCAAGTGAGGAACCTCCATCCCCATCAAGCTAAGACAGTTTTGGTTTCATTCCACCTAGCATTCCAGACCCTTCAAGTGTTGCTATTTTCCAGGGACGTCCCTGATTTAGAGAAGCCACTCTGGTTTCTGATTTGATCCCTGAATGTCCCACTTTTCCTTAGGATGTCCCTATCTTCACTGGAGAAATGTTGGAGGGTATGTTCTTGCTAAGCACATTCTCCCTACATAAGCATTTTTTCATGGATGTATGGTAAACAAACAAAAAAAAGCAAAAAAAGCAAAAAGCAGAGACATCACTTTGCCAACAAAGGTCCGTATAGACAAAGCCATGGTTTTCCCAGTAGTGATGTATGGAAGTGAGAGCTGGACCATAAAGAAGGCTGATCGCCGAAGAATTGATGCTTTTGAATTATGGTGCTGGAGTAGACTCTTGAGAGTCCCATGGACTGCAAGAAGATCAAACACATCCATTCCTAAGGAAATTAGCCCTGAGTGCTCACTGGAAGGACAGATCGTGAAGCTGAGGCTCCAATACTTTGGCCACCTCATGAGAAGAGAAGACTCCTTGGAAAAGACCCTGATGTTGGGAAAGATGGAGGGCACAAGGAGAAGGGGACAACAGAGGACGAGATGGTTGGATAGTGTTCTCAAAGCTACAAACATGAGTCTGACCAAACTGCGGGAGACAGTGGAAGACAGAAGTGCCTGGCGTGCACTGGTCCATGGGGTCATGAAGAGTCGGACACAACTAAACGACTAAACAACAACAATGGTAAACAATGTTTACAGGCCCTCCAAGTGCCCCTTTTTTCCAGGGACAGTCCCGGATTACAGAAGCCATTCCAGTTTCTGATCTGATCCCAGAATATCCCACTTTTCTTTAGGATGTCCCTATTTTCATTGAAGAAATGTTGCAGGGTATGGAATTCTGCCTCATGTGCATGCAATATTTTATCCTCCCAAGCAAATGTACTCATGCCTGGACATTGGAAATAAAGGGAATGAATGTGCCAATGTTGCATGATTCCCATCTGTACATCCCTGAATTTGTAGCCTGAGGTATGGATTGGCAGTACATTTTTGATAATGTTATTGGTAAACTGGGACAGCTTTAGAGTGAGAAACATATGCAGGACCTTAATAAAAAATACTTTTATTTTAACAAAATAAAGAACATGCATATACCACTGCAATAAGAAAATCTATGTTGTGAATTAGTGTAATACACATGAATATAAATCATTCAACTACTAAGAGATACAGTGAAGTGCAATTAAAGCTCATACCAGTACATCAATGGATAGGCTTCCAATCCCTTGCATAATTAAAATGAACATTTGATATGAAAATTTGTAGTTATGATCCACTGCCTGGGTAATGAAGCATCCTCCTCTGGGAACCACTCATGAGTGTACATTTCCTGATTCTTATAAACATTTTCTACACTAATGAGCCTTAAAGATTTCTCATCAAATGGTTGTTAACTAAAATGCTCCTGGTTTTATCTACTCTAGCAATATATTCCTAATAGGGCTCTCAACCTGAAGATTAGAAATAAGTATGCACTGAATAGCGCAAAGCTTGTTTCTGAAAGGGGACTCTAATCTTTCTGTCAAAGTGATGGAGAGGGCAAACAAGAAACAAAATAAACATCCATATATTTATTCTAATTCATAAAATTGTTCACTTAACCATGTGATATGATCTTATTTTGTAAGAGACACATTACACAGGTTTGGGCAAAGTCCTGTTGATTAATTTAGCCTTGATCTAATTCATAAAAACTATTGTATTTCACAGCAGGCCTCAACTAGGCACTGTGAATGTGCTGGTTTTTTTATATTAACACTTTCTTCTAGGACACCAGTGGATCTAATCCTGAAAAAAACCTTCCTGCTCACTCACCAGTCTGTTGGTGATTGCTGCTTCCTTTGTGTCCTGTGGTTGGGAGATAGAGTGCCCACAGTTAGTGTCAAAGAAGAAAGTACCGTACACCTTCTGTCTCAAACACGTGGCAGCAGGAGGCTTTGTTTCTGAATGGAGGAGGTGATTGTGGTGGAAACCTTACCTGTCAGTCCTCCACTCCCCACTCCTACATGTCTGGGAGGGGGCATCTTTTCTGAACATCTAGAATATGAACCTCCGCTGGAGGTGGAAAGGAGAGGAGAGTCTCATAGCCCAAGCATGCACCTCCGAGAGTCAGATCCAAATTAAGACCTCATCCACCCTATACATTAACAGCAATATCATACCACTTTAAACTACCATTGCTTCCCCCAAAGAATCCTGAGAACTAGTTTGCTAAGGGTGCTGAGAGCTGTTAAGAGCCCCTTATTCCCCTCACAGAGCTACAGATTCACAGTAGTTTATCAATCAATCCCTCTTCCCAGGGAACTCTGAACGTTGCAGCTCTGTGAAGAGAACAGAGGAATTTTCACTCTGTGAGGGGAATAGGGATATCCTAACATCTTTCAGCAGCATTAGGGAAAAAAATAGTTTCCAGGTTTCTTTGGGAAAAGCCAGGACTGTTTAAAATGGCATGATACTGCTGGGGCCTGAGTCATAATAAAAGCAGACCCAATGAAATCAGCAGGACTTGCCAAATTGAATTTAGTGGGTCTACTTTAAGCATGCCTAAGTCTGGATCCAATCGAAGGAGGGTTTTTTTTTATGATGTAAACTTTCTTTGAAAGAGTAATATTCATGAAGTGTTACCTTTTTCTATGTCTAAGGGCATTTTCTCAAGGACTACAGGTTACCTCCTTGTTATTCTATTTTTTTTTATAATATTTTTATTGAACAATTTTTTATATAACAGAAACAAAACATACATGAACAAACATTCAACAATAATAAAACATAAAACAAGTACCATTTCGTATCCCAATTTCTAAACCTTACTTCCTCGACCTCCTCTTACTTCCCGTTTCTGTATTCCAAATTCTTACAGTTATTCAGCGAAATCTTGCCTAATTTTATTATAAATTTATGCTAATCACCCTTATTCTCTTTGTCATAACCATTACTAATAGTAACCATTTGTTTTAATCCAACATCATTCTAATTGTCTCCAATTTTATAATATTTCTTTAAGTAGTCCTTGAACTTTTTCCATTCTTCTTCCGCCGCTTCTCTTCCCTGGTCTCGGATTCTGCTCGTCATCTCTGCCAAGTTCATATAGTCCATCACCTTCATCTGCCATTCTTCCAGTGTGGGTAGATCCTGTGTCTTCCAGTACTTTGCAATAAGTATTCTAGCTGCTGTTGTAGCATACATAAAAAAAGTTGTATCTGTCTTTAACACCCCCTGGCCGACAATACCCAAGAGAAAGGCCTCTGGTTTCTTGGGGAAAGTATATTTAAATACCTTTTTCAGTTCGTTATATATCATTTCCCAGAATGCCTTAATCTTCGGGCACGTCCACCAGAGGTGAAAGAATGTACCTTCCTTTTCTTTACATTTCCAACATTTATTATCAGGCAAGTGATAGATCTTTGCAAGCTTGACTGGGGTTATGTACCACCTATAAATCATTTTCATTATATTTTCTCTTAAGGCGTTACACGCCGTAAACTTCAACCCGGTGGTCCACAACTTTTCCCAATCAGCAAACATGATGTTATGACCAACGTCCTGAGCCCATTTAATCATACTTGATTTTACCATTTCATCTTGTGTATTCCATTTCAGCAGCAGATCATACATTTTTGACAAATTCTTAGTACTGGATTCTAACAGTTCAGTCTCTAATTTTGATTTTTCCACCTGGAAGCCTATTTTTCTGTCTAGTTTAAACACTTCATTTATTTGGTGATAATGTAACCAATCTCTCACCTTCCCTTTTAATTTTTCAAAACTCTGCAATCTCAGTTTGTCCCCTTCCTTTTCCAAGATTTCCCAATATCTTGGCCATTTCGACTCCATATTTAGCTTTTTAACTGCCTTAGCTTCCATTGGTGATAACCATCTTGGAGTCTTATTTTCCAGCAAGTCCTTATATTTAACCCAGACATTCAGCAGTGCTTTTCTGACAATATGGTTTTTGAAACTTTTATGCGCTTTAACCTTGTCTCTCCTTGTTATTCTAGACCAATCAACCTTTAATCCAAAAATTGACTCTTTATGATAAAAAATGAAGAATTTATGTGGCAAACATGAAGCAGATTGGACTGGCCCTCCTACAGCCTGATACCAGACAACTTTTATGCTATGTTAGTGACATTATAATTACATTATCAAAATGGAGGCTGTAATGCAGATAAGATGCACCTGAATTAAATTAAGCTAACAGGTTACAAGCTGTAATGACATTAAACTTGCAATAAATCTGCCAGAGATTAAACATTATTCTATTGTCCTCCACCTAGGAGTAAGCTAAAACTTCTACTATAATTAAATCAGTTGCACTGCAGTATTTGACTAAACATCTGATTTAATCTGGACCTATAATTATTTTAAGTGATTTTAATTAGTACCATCTGCAATACAATTTGCAAACAAGTTACTTCTGTAAATAAGCACATGGGAGAAATATATTGCAAATGAATTTAAAGGTTCTGAATTCTCTGATGCTTTCAATAGATATATATTTAAGCTATAAAGTGTCATAGCTTAAAGGAACATTGTGGGAAAAATTATGTGTAAAAAGAGGGGGAATTGCTATAACATAAATTTTCATTAAGGACTGGCCCTACAAGTGTGAGGCTACTGTCTCCAACAGTCTCTGGCTCCTCCTCCTGAGTCCCCTGGTTTGAACCCTTCTATTGGAGGACAAAGTAGTGTCTGCCACACAACCTTTCCATCACACCCATAACATAAGAAGAGCCTTGGATCAGCCCAAAGATCCACTTAGTCCAACATCCTGTTCTCAGTGTCCAGCAAGTTGCCTATGGGAAGCCTGAGAGCAGGACCTCCCCCACTTGTGAGAACAGAACATAAGAATAACCTGTTGGTTCAGGCCAATGGGCCAGCTAGTCCAGCATCATGTTCTCACAGTGGTGAGCCAGATGCCTATGGGAAACCTATGGCAGAACTGATGTTCAGCAGCATTGCTGCCTCCAACTGTGGGGCTGCTCCCCAGCAGCTGTTACTCACAAGCATGGTGGAAGACACCATTCTATTGCCAGTACTGAAATAAAAGCCAGCAGCCTGTCTAGCCTGGGTGTGGAATTGGAGTGTCCTCTTGTCCTTTGTCTCAATCGGGAAAATGTTTTGGGCCATTTGTATCACCTTTTTTTGCAGGCACCCTCCCTCACATAGTAATGTAAAAAGAAAACAGTGGGATAATTTAAATAAAAACAACATGATCCAAGGATAGGGCAGAAGACCAAATTTTTGGCTTCCTTTGCTTGCTTCTGGTCGTAATATATAAATTGGTTATAACGTATGAACTACAGCTCTCTGTTTGTTTTTCATTTGGAAAACAAATGGGTCAGTTTTTGCTCTTCAGTATGCAAAAATGCCCTGATTCATAGGCTTTGGATCTCTGGACTGTGCTGGTATAACTGTATTTATGTTTAAAACAGAAAACGTGTCAGTGTAATTTGCCCGAGGGAGAAAATCTGTTATTATGCTTGAATGATCCGAATCCTGATTTAAGCATGTACAATGAAGTCACGTCCAGATCCTAACATTGTCCCTCCCACGCAGGATTTCATTACTTCAGTGTCTCTGTACAGAAGCACAGAAGTCCACCCACACAGAGCAATTTGAAAGCATGAGACCTAATTGTTAGCTCAATGTGTGTGGCGGTGGAGAATCAATAAATAGCTAGCGCTAGCTGAAACGCTTGAATACAGTCCTGGGCAATGTTTGCATGACCCCAATGCTACTATTTTAATTAAAACTCAGAAAGATAAATAAATAAATAACCTTGAAATTGGGTTTAAGTTTGGAAAGTAAATAAAGAACATGTGGCGTAACATTTTAAAGGATTAATTACCACTATCCTGATGTTACAGGGTAATTCCTGTAATTATTCCACTTAAAGGGAACTATTTGGAATTTAGACTGAAAGCACATTTTTTCTAGTGCAGCCACCAGGCCTTTCATTACCCCATCAAGCAAAATGTGCTTAGATTTAATTAATTACATTGCTTGTAAACATTATGCTAATTAGTAAACTGGAGAAGACTTCTGAGTAGACAATGTAGGGATAATGACCATATGAAAACTTATGCAGGTATCTTATCAGTATGTGATATACCTGTTTTGAATGTATCTTCCTCAAGTTTTATAGTATTGAACATTCAGGGCTGGATTCAAATAACCCATTCCACTAGAGTTTGATGCAAATCCTTGACATTTGTGCCTGTAGAAGCACACTGTAGCTTGGACAGCTTATCACACTGTTTTAGCAGAAGATTTTAGAGTTATTGTGATTTGAAACAAAGAATCCCAAAATGAATTTGCTGCAACTGATGCCATGGAAGAGGTATTTCATTTACAAATGTTGCACCTTCTCTTTTCCCTTTCAGAACAGTAGAGCTTATGCTTTGTTTCTATGGCAATCACAGTCCAGAGCAGGGATACGCAACATTTCCTTGGTATCAACCACAAGTTTCAGAGGAAGCAGGAGCTACAACTATCACATTAAAACTTATTCCATATCTGGAACAAATTCTCTCTCTCTCTCTCTCTCTCTCTCTCTCTCTCTCTCTTACACTCTTTTTTACTCTCCGTGCAACCAAAGAGACACAAATGCAGAAAATGTCTTGTGTTACCCAGGATCAAATATATGTACATTTTTTTATTACTGTGCTGAAGAATAATACTAGAACTTGGGGTCAACCAATGAAACTAATTGGTTGGAGATTCAAGAAAGGACCAAGTATAATTAATTGATAGGGCTGCTAAGTTGGGTGGCTTTAAAGGGGATGAAACAAATCCATGAAGAAGTCTATTGATGGCTAAAAGTTATAATGATGATATGCCGCCTCCAGGTTCAGAGACAATATGCCACTGAGTTCCATCTGCTATTGCATTTGTCTCCTGGTTACAGTGGAGGAGAATGGAAACTAGACCTGGTAGGGTGCCAGTAAGTTCACATGGGTCCCTATCCTTCTCCCTTACAAGTAAACCTTTCTGTTGTGTCCTACTTTGTGAGCCATAATTTGGACTTCTTGCTCCACATTCAAAGTGCTTGCTGGCTTGTAGTAGCTCAGTTCATATAAGAACTTCCTCCTGCAAACATATTCAGAGCAGAGACATCAGGGCTGCTTAGGGATGTTGTATCACTGCACAGAAATAAGCTAAAGGCATTCCTATCCCAGTTCCCTTCCAAAAACAGGAGACAAATAGTTCCAGTGCCTACAGTGTCATTTTCTCAGTATGGGTCTCCATGGATTGTTGGGACTTAGATCTCCATTTGGAACAGTAGACAAAGGTTAACATTTAGACTTGAAAGAGAAGTTGCTAAATTATTACTAAAGTGAAAACTATGGAGAGACCTGGTCTGAATAGAGGTATTGGATTCTTGTCTCATTACATATACTAAAGCTATTTTTGGTCATCTGCTTATTATCCCTTGCTTTTTCCTGTAGGACTAATTGCAGTCGTTAACTGTCGTCAACAGGTTTACCATACCCATTGAGTCAATCACCCATCTCCTATGACCCTTCTGAGAAAAAACCCCCACTCCACCCTCCCACTATATATATAAGGGTCCGGTGGCTTCTGTTTCAGTGTATCTGAAGAAGTGTGCATGCACACGAAAGCTTATACCCAGAACAAACTTAGTTGGTCTCTAAGGTGCTACTAGACATTTTAAAAAATATTTTATTTATTTCGACTGTGTCAAACCAACACGGCTACCTACCTGAAGTTAATATTTACAGTTAGCTTTTCCACTCAAAACCATCTAAGCATTGTATCCCTACTAATACCTTCTGCGATGCAGGATAAGAAGATAAGAGGAAGCCTATGACATCAGATATGTATGCGCATATCAAGATAGGACTGCAAAGTGCACATACTACCATGCCATGCCTTCCACTCTTTCAACTGAAGAAACCATTAACTAAGATCTTTTCTGTTGGCACTTGTTTGCAGAATTCCACAACCGTAACTGTCAGAACACAATGGTTGCTGTTAGAGTAGAGCACACTGTTAACATGCAATTATATGGTCTCCCAAGACCTATGCAACAGTATAAGTTTACCAGTTGAATTTTTAGTTTTTCAGATCTGCAGGTTGTTAGAAGACCATCCTCCACTGGAATGTGGTGGCAAGTTGATGTACATTTGTGTCCACCTGCCTGGGTGGGTGAGACTGAAGCATATAGTACTGGAGTTCTAATCTGGCCAAAGAAAGAAAAAGGCCTGAATTTTGTAGCTGGCTGATAACCTGGGAGAATTTCAAGAAAATGTTTTTGCTGTTTTGAGAATTGTACTACTTTTTTGTCAAGAATGTATAACTTGCTGTTGAAATGGAATACTCAAGATGAAACGGTGAAATCTGCTATGATTAAATGGGCACAAGATGTTGGACACAATATTATGATGGCTGACTAGGAACAGTTATGGACCACTGGTATGAAATTTACGGCATGCAATGCCTTAAAAGAGAATTTAATGAAAATGATCTATAGGTGGTACATAACACCAGTCAAGCTTGCAAAAATTTACCATTTGCCTGATAATAAATGCTGGAAATGTAAGGAGACAGAAGGTACTTTCTTTCACCTTTGGTGGACATGCCCAAAGATTAAGGCATTCTGGGAGATGATCTATAATGAAATGAAAAAGGTATTTAAATATACCTTTCTGAAGAAACCAGAGGCCTTGCTTCTGGGCATGGTTGGCCAATTGGTGCCAAAGAAAGATAGAACTTTTTTTATGTATGCCACAACAGCAGCAAGAATACTTATTGCAAAGTACTGGAAGACGCAAGATCTACCCACCAGGGAAGAATGGCAGATGAAACTGATGGACTACATGGAAATGGCGGAAATGACTGGCAGAATCCGAGACCAGGGAGAAGAGTCGATGGAAGAAGAATGGAAAAAATTTAAAGTATATTTAAAAAAACATTGTAAAATTAATGAATGTTAGAAAGACGCTGGAATGAAGTTACATGGTTTTAGCAGAAAGGTTATAAAGAATTAAGTAAAAATGGATTGTTAATGGGTCAAAGTGTAAATTTTAAGGTTAAATTGCGTTAAGATAAATTATGGAACAAAATCTGAGAAAGAGGGAAAGGACTTGCTGAAACAACTAATTGAATTAGAATACAAAAAGGGAGGCGTGAGGAAGTCAAGGAAACAAGTAAATGAAAGATAAAGATATGAAAATACTGGATGTTAGTGTTTTTAAATGTTTTTGTTTTCTTTTCTTTTTTCCCCACTCTTATTGCTTAGCTGTACTGTTTTTGGGGTTTTTTTTTCTTTCTCTTTTTTCTTCTTAGTATTGTATTTTCTTTTTTTTTGAAGTATTGTAATCCTTTTTTATTATTATTGTCTGCTTTTCTTTTTTCTGTAATTGTTAAACTTTAATAAATATCATTTTAAAAAAAAGAGAATTGTACTACTACCTGTCTTAAGTCTTTTCCTTTCCTCCACTTCATATTTGTATGTTGGAACGTATAATTTCTCTTTAAATGCAGGTGTAACATAAGCACCATTTGTTCACTGTGTTGCTCTCTTGACTTTTACAAGATCCTTAGCACATGTAGTGTCTGATGAATTAAACTCAATGTGTTTTGCTAAGAAAGAAAGAAAGAAAGAAAGAAAGATCATTATTTAGAAAATGAGATTCTGATGAAATGTTATAACTTCCGCAGCAGTAGCTATGTTAATCTGTAACAGCAAAATGAGAGGCTTGTGACACTTTTAAAGGCTGAATTATTGGTTATTAGCAGCCTTGTACCCAGTGTTGTGGAAATCAGTCACTGAAATGAGTGCAGGTTTGAAAGATTCGCTCCACCATCTTGATTCAAAATGGTACCCAGTGATATCCAAACACAGAGGAAAACCCTGCTCCTTGATCTCAGTAACCACCACACAATATTTGATCATGTTATCTTAAGAGGTGTCCAAATGCACACACACACACACACACGTTCCAATCCAGAAAAAGTTAATCATGGCTGAATTCCATTAAAGTTAATGGAATGAGGTAATCATAATAACAAACTAAACTTTCAATAAATTTAAAATAAATGTGGATTGAAGTCAAAGATTACATTTCATTCAGTGTGGTGACAATGGGTTATCCTTTTTTATCATATTGGTCTATAGTTTTGGACTTCCTTCCCAAGCAAATACTGAAAGCTTCCTAATATGGGTTGCCCAATGGAGAAGGCCAGGCTCCTCCAAATTGTCTTTCTGTTATGCCAAAAGCAGAGGAACTCTTTGTTTCTGTTTGCTATCTCTTTCTGAAAAAAAGGATGTCTTCATGACATAATCCATTATGAAACATGTTGTGAAGAGTACCATCAGTTTGCATCAGTCACAATGCATTACACTGCATGTCTGGAATTAAGCACCACACTGTGGAAAACCAACTGAGAAACAAAGATAGAAAATCATGGTTTCCATTTGTGACCTACAGTTCATACAATATTTTCCCATCTTAGTAAGGTATAATTTATACATTATGGTAGATTTCCTTTCCTTTCCTTTTTAAAGTTATTCTGTGAGAGTCATCAGGAAAAAGAAAAAGGATAGCAAATCAAACAAAGCAGTGAACCTCAAGGTTGACCCACACATGTATCTGTTGTAATACCACACACTGAAGAGTAATTCCTTAAGGTACAAGCATCAACTACCAGTAGTAGATAGCACTTGACTGCAGGCTTCATTTGGCCCTGTTGCTGCTGCTTAGCAAGAGGTAGAGGGGGAAGAGCAAAGTGGTGAGATCAGCATGGTGCAAAAGCACTGGCAAGAGCAACAGATTGGTTCCACCAGTGCCTCCCCCTCCACATCCCAGTAAGAAGCAGCAACTGGAGGTCAGGTGAGCAGCACTGCTTCACTGCACCATCTGCTTCTAGGTACCACACAGAACAGTTTCAATTATATAGTGTAAAGAACTATTTTCATTGGCAGGTAGGTATGGGAAGTTATACCCTGGTTAAGGTTTGGTGAGCACCCTTGTTGTTGTTGTTTAGTCGTTTAGTCGTGTCCGACTCTTTGTGACCCCATGGACCAGAGCACGCCAGGCACTTCTGTCTTCCACTGCCTCCCACAGGGTGAGCACCCTTAGGCACCTTTAAAGATGAAAAATGTTGTCCTGAGACCTCCAGGGCCTTGGGACTCGCTGGCATGGTTAGGAGGCACATTTTGGGCCAACCTATCACACCTGCCTGGAGTTCCTTGCCCCAGGAGGGATTTGAGCAGGAATGCCTTTCTACTCACCTGAAAGTGTTGAACATTTTGAACTTGCCCCAAATGGGGTTATTTGTTAGATCACACCCGTTGGTTCCCTTTTACAGATCTGGTTTGGGTTAAATAAATACATATATAAATGTGGCTCAATTCACCCAGCCCTTGTGTCTTGCCTCTATATTTCACAGTGAGGTCTCAATTGTCCCTATTATTAAGATCCATAATGTTTGTTTTAGGCATATGGGACTGCTAAGGCAGTAATTGCCATGGAAACATCCATGAAACTCCAGTACTGCTCTCACAAATTGCCACCTATACTTGACTTTAAGTAAATGGTACTTGAGCATTATTAAATGGTGCGATTTGACTTTCCACAAAGCATTTTGGAAAAAACCCCAAGCAGCCTAGCTTTCTTGATCTCCCCCAATAGTGAATATCTTTCTCTGGAAATGCAAATGACAATTTATACTATATAAATGTCAAGACAACAGTGAAGGAAATGTTCTGCTTACATATGATT
The DNA here is from genome assembly GCF_027172205.1 of Podarcis raffonei. Taxonomy (NCBI): domain Eukaryota; kingdom Metazoa; phylum Chordata; class Lepidosauria; order Squamata; family Lacertidae; genus Podarcis; species Podarcis raffonei. The sequence continues at coordinate 33,718,108 of NC_070610.1, forward strand.
TTTCATAGCTGTTGCTGAAGTAGATTACAAAACAGGAAAAGATCTGAATACATATAATAAACAGCTACATTTTTTATATAAGTTGCGTAAAGCAATGGCTGTCTTAGTCACAGGTCTGGCCAGTATGCAGACCTGTTATAGCTTCTGGGGTTGACAAGGAATGTGAGCCTCACCTGTCCTGAGCCTACTCCAGCCAAGGAATCAGGCAACTCCTCCCCAAGCTAGCAAGCCCCACCTGAGTTGTGGGTCCTTGTCTTCTTTCCCTCCGAACTGACAGCTGTTAGTTCTGGAATCCTGAGGTCAGGGGTGGTATGTCCCATTTTGCCGCTTGAAGTGCCACCCTGCTCTACCACACCACCACCACCAGTGGGACACTTATCACCACTGAGCCACCTGCTGGTGGCACTGCAGCTGTACCACCGGCTGTGTCACCTTTACCACTTGTGGAGAAGCAATGCCTGCACTGGTGTCCCCGAAAGAGCTTGCAGGATCTCTCCCAAATATCAATATATATTTTTTTTAATTACAAGTTTCTCAATCTACCAGATTTGCACAAAACAGCAGGTGTGTGTGTGTGTGTGTGTGTGTGTGTGTGTGTGTGTGTGCACTGCTCCAAGCGAGGAAAGCTGAGATCCATGGATAGGTGCTTACATGTGCACATATACCTTTTGTGATCTACCACACTTGCACAAAACAGCAGTCCAAAAATAAAAATAAGCAATGTGAAAATTGGGATTTGCCTTTTGCTGCCCAACTCCCCAGTGGGTCTCTGAGTCCCCTGAGTCCATGATCAGTCAGAGAAAAATGGGTGGAGATTGGATCCAGTGGAAAGCAAGGCAGGTATTTATTTTTCTGTTCTAATAGAGTTCCCTCCCCTCCTTTTAAGGAGGGAGAGACCCTGAACAAAAGTGTGCAGGAACCTTTAAAGATTTTTGATATTGCCCAACCACCTTAGCCAAGGACAACCCCAAAATCATCATACATACATCATAGGAGGCGGTCTACAGCAGAAATCCTGTCTGCCAGGATACCTGGTCGCTGATTGCATTACCTGGGCAGCCTGGCCATTCTTTATTGATGGTTAATACTTTAGTTCCTGAATCCAGGTCACAGGCTCACCCTAGTCATACCCCAGCCAAAGAAAACTGGGAGCTAGATGCCTCCTTTATCGACAGGGGATTGGGATAAAGATGCAGGCCTGGCCAGGATGCAAGCTCTGAAGACTCTGAAGCGTTTCTTGTTCACTACCATTGTGGCTCTGTTCCTTTAGGCTGCTTATCATTATAGCGAGGGGAAGAACTGTGTATGTAGAGTTTTTCGGCTAACGTAATTGGAGTGGGTGGAACTGTTTGAGCCACTGCTGCTATTCACAATGCCCTTGGGATCAAAAATGCAAAGATTACATTTAATTAGATGCCATCTGATGTACATGCATAGAACAGATTTGTGGATGGTGCTTTTCAGGGCATTGTTTACTCCTGGAGAAATATACCAAAAATATATATATGCAGGAGCAATATTTTAAATTTCCATGTTAATTCCTGCAGGGCTTATTATGCATAATTTGAAGGTCACAAAAATGCTCTATTTTCTTTCCCAATGGACTACATCTCCTATCATTCCTGGGCATGCTGGCTGAAGCTAAGAGCTTCAACAACGTCTAGAATAGAATATCATTTATTACGGCCATAGGCCCATACAGGTAAAAACAACACATAAATAACAGCTTGTACCGTAAGGAGAAAAAAACAATCGCTAAAACACCACTATAACAATAAAATACTATAAAATGGAAAGGCATGCTACGCCTTAATTAGCTTGTAGAGCTCCTTGGCGTCGCTTTTGGGAAAGGACAGCAACTAGGAACCTAGCCACCTTCAGGGTCGTGTGGGTATCCTTGTCCTGCAAGATTTGGGCAAGGTGGAATTTTGGTGGGGTACCCTCTAGTTTCTGTATGATTGATCCCAACAAATTTGCCCGTGGCACATTAAACAAGGGGCAAGTGAACATAATGTGCTGGAGCGACTCCGGCGTCACCTTATCACATTCGCACACGGCGGGTGCTTGGCCCTTTGAGAACCTATGTCTCAGGACATTAGAGGGAAAAACGTTAAACCTCGCTTTGGTGAAGGCCAGTCTATGTGCAACAGTCGAAAGGGAGGAGAGGTATGATGGAACGCAGTAAGTTAAAGTGATACCAATGTTCTGGGGCGAACAAACACCTCCCCCCAGCGTATAATTTCGCTGTAAATCGATGTCATCCAGTCTTTGGCGGATCAGTCTCTGAGCAGTGATTTGGTCAAGTTTTAGGGAATCTGAGGGAGAGATTCCATAACTCAGGAGTTTGGCATGAATTCTACTAGTCCAAAGGCTAGAGAATTCATCTCGCCATAAGCATTGGGCAAGGTAATGGTTTGGTAATCTATGCCACAATGATAACCAGTAATTGAAGACTTGCTTCCACAGGCAAGTTTCTAAGGATGCGACCTTCAATTCTAGTCGCATGGCTGCGTTGCTTACGCACAGGGGGAGCATTAGGAGCCGACGTAGGAATTGGCTTTGCAGAATCTCAAGGGGAGCAAGATCTGTCATCACGGCCCAGAGCGGGGCAGCATAAGCAAGCACGGCAACCACTTTTGCCTTGAACACCTTTAGGGCCGAGGGAACATGCAAAGCTCCGTCCGAAAAGAAGAATCGGAGGAGCGCATATGACAAGGTTTTGGCCTTATTAAGTAGGTGTTGAATGTGAGCTTTCCACCCCAAATTGTATTGAAAAATAACTCCTAGGTATTGAAATTTTAGGACTTGCTCTATTTTTGCCCCACCAAGCTTCCATTTGTATAATCTCCGGCTTCTGGAGAAGATCAGGATCTTGGACTTGGCATGGTTGATGGTTAATTGATTGAGTTGACAATACGTGGCAAAGATCTTCAGAGCTCTGTGTAGTCCAACACGTGTATAAGATAGAATTACCGCGTCGTCCGCATATAAAAGGAGTGGGCAGCGGTAATCCGCTAGTCTAGGCGCGTGTGTACTTGGAGATGAGTTGACTAGGGGTGCTCGCATGTCGCTGATGAATAGGTTGAATAGGCAGGGAGCCAATATACATCCTTGGCGCACTCCCTTGTTTATTGGTATCGAATTTGTAAGGTCGCCCGCTGGAGTGAATCTCACTCTGGCAAGGGTACCTTCGTGGAGCTGGCTTATGAGCCATAAGAGTCTTCTATCAATGCCCTGTTTCGCAAGTTTCTCCCAAAGAATATTTCTAGGAACGCTGTCAAAGGCTGCCTTTAGATCTAAGAAGGCAGCACAGAGGTAGCCCCGGGGGGGGGGGGGGAGGAGTACTTCCGAGCCAGATGATAAAGAACTATCGCATGATCGGTTGTAGAGCGTTTAGTTCTGAACCCTGCTTGTTCATGGCCAATCTGGTTAGTCTGATCTACCCATCGCAATAATTTAGTCATCAAAAAGCTGGCATAAATTTTCCCTATGATCGAAAGGAGGCTGATGTTACGGTAGTTTTCCGGCTCCGTTGGAGAACCTTTTTTATGAATTGGTACAATAATGGCCTCCTTCCATGTTTTGGGGATGAGACCGGAAGCGTTGATTGCATCGAAGGTTTTGGCCAAGATGCCGGCCCACCATTGTGGGTGTAGTTTGATGGCTTCAGCAGGGATCAGGTCGGGCCCAGGGGCTTTGCCCGGTTTCAGCTGAGCTATTAACTTGGCTATTTCGTCAGGATCGGTGGGAGGCCAAATAGGTAGGTGGGTAAACAGGTGCATCAGATGGTCGGAGGGAGCATCTGCCTGTGAGAAGCATTTCTTCAGGAACCGTTCCCATGTCGGTGCAGAGATGACTGCCCTTGGGGAATTCCTCCCCCTTCTGTTAATCAAAGACCAGAATTCCCTGGATCTGTGTGGTTTTGAAGCAGTAATCAAAGCCTGCCAACGATTATGTTGCCACTCACGCTTGGCAATTATCTGCGTGCATTTGTAAACTTGCTTGGCTTGTGCATAGCTAGCTGGCAGGGTAGATGCATCAGAGGTCTTGTATGCATTATATATAGCACGGAGGCGCTGTCTTGCTTGTTTGCACTGGGAATTATACCAGGGGGCACTGTGAGTATACTCGTTTCGATTTAAATTTTTGGGTGGTAACCTGAAGAAGGACGTAAGATCAGTCATATGATGGTAGAAGCGCTTCAATACTATGCTATGCTCGTCTGAGGCAGAGCCTATGTTGGGATAGGGCCCGAGGATTTCTTTTTGAAAGAATTCTAGAATATGGTTACCAGATTTTTTTCAATGAATCTGGGGACACTTTTTTTTTTTTTTTTTTGAAGCTGAGTAGAAACGGAGTTGGTAGTGGGGATGGTGAGGCAAAAGACCCTGGGCCCAAGCACACATGCATACTGTATAAAGGTGCAAAGCCCTTATTTTGTACCTTGTGAGACATAAATGCACAGAATTTTTAAAAAACTGGGCAATGGCTGCCAGCCCGCAGCTCCTGAGCCTCCCCCAATCAGTCAAAACAAAGGGGGAAGGTGGCAGGAGATTGGGGGAGGCTCGGGAGTCACGGGTGCGCGGCGCGCCATTGCCCAGTTTTTTTAAAAAACTGTGCATTTATGTTTCACAGGGTGCGAAAGAAGGGCTTTGCACCTTGCCCGGCAGAGAAACCATACACCTTGCGCCCCTCCTGGGCAATGCCTGCCTGCCCGAGCCTCCTGAGCCTCCCCCAATCTGTCAAAACAAAAGGGGAAGGGGGAAGGAGATCTGTACCGCCAGACGTCCCCAGTTCATGCAGTGGCTGGTGGCAGTGAGCAGCTCCTGAAGCCAGCCAGAGCCAACTGTGCTACCAGGCTGGCTCCGGGCTGCTGAGGCTGCTGCTGCCATGTTTCCTGGGGACAGATTTGCAAATCTGGGGACATTCCGGGGATGGATTTGTAAATCCAGGGACTGTCCCCGGGAACCAGGGACGTCTGGTAACCCTAGTCTAGAGGGCCACAGCTCCTCCACTTCTGCATTAGACAATTTCACATCAGGATAAGTGTAGGCCCCTGGTTTTATATGTACAGAAATATATGATGAGTATGAAGCCTTGAAAACATTAGCCACGTCTCATGTTCAGAAATGTTGGAGTACTTATACATAGTGCATCATCACTGCTGCTGCATTATATGCATATATAATATGTAAATGTTTTTAAAGCATTTTGAGGCAAGTCAGTTGTCTCATTCAAATGAGTAGATCAGATCTTCCTTTGCCAGTGTGTTCAGTTTTAATGCAGATTGATTTCTTCCACTGGAACGAACAGGAAAGCAGCACCTGTGAGCGAGGAAATCAATGATCCCCATTTAAAAAAAAAAACACTGTCCATAAAAAATTATGGGTTAGGCTATTTTACTTGGATGTTAGTTTCAGCAATTATTTTGATTTAATGTGATTACATTCAGAGTGAGAAAGTGGATAGGAAGTGCTTTGGCAAATTATTTTGTGGAGGTTTATTTGTTTGAATTTGACTGCTTCCTCTTTCCCCCCTCCTATTCTTTCTTCTTTGGTACCTATTTAACATCATAGTGGGGTGTTGTTGTTGTTGTTTTTTTAAAAAAAGATTGTCCAACAATACAAAGCTTGATTTGAGACTATGTGGGTAACAAATTAAACGGACAATGTGGCAGCCACAACCAACGGAATAAGGAACTGTACTAAGAGAGAAATATAAAAAGAATGTGAGTGTGGATGTATCTAAAGTTGCTAGTGTTCATTTTCCCACTACCATGTTTAGCCCTTCAAATTTCTAATTCAATGCTTTTTATAAAGTCTTCATAAAAATTCATCAACATCTTAGTGTGAATTTCTCCTAATAATACACATCGTTGTGCCATTTTGCCTTGTATACTCATTTTTGCAAAGCAGTTTTCTCTAATATACAGCATTTTTACTAATATATGTCCTTTTATGCACACTTTACCCAGTTATACACATATATTATAGTATACATTACTGGGCTGAAGAACTGCATTGCAAAATTCAGAGAAGTGCAGATTTCAAAGGATGGCTCTGTTTTGGTTCATGTATTGTTTCAGCAGGTGCAAATCAGGTAGGTTCAATTTTAAATAAGAAAATAAATCTAATCCACCATTGAGTTAAACTGTAGAATATGGATTTAGGTTTATTTTGTCCTCTTTTCTTGAAGGCAGTGAATCAGTTTAAACTCCATTTGTGGATTAAGGAGTAGAACAATCGATATAAGTTAAGTTTATGTTAGTTTTACTTTCCTGCTAACTTTGCTATTACATGCAGATTAAGGATTAGTTCCCTAAAATAATATTTGTGGAACCAGATGCTTAACAGTGTCACATTCATTGGGCACTAAAATCTGTTTTACATCTGAAAGCCTAAAATTAATATTGGCATATTGCATGAGCTGGCAAGCCTTTTAAAACCATCCTCCAGCTTCTGTACAATTCAATAGAAATATTCTCATCAACTTTGAGCTCTACTTACCTCCCAAATGTTTACAACAATAGCCAATCCAGTCTTCCACTTTTGCCAGCCAACATCGTTTTCCATATTTTTTCTGCTTTGCAAGCAAGCGTAACTCTCGCTACTGAGTTTCTAAATGTTGTTTCACACTAAAGAGAAGACTAAATGTTATGCAGGCTTACACATGGTACTACAGCTGAAGGAGAAAAACACCACTGTCGGGGTTTTAATAAATCCATTTCAGACCAGCAGTTTCTTTAATTAAAAATCAGATTGGTTCCGCTTGAGTTTCTTACTTTTGTGCTGATATTTGCACTCTCTGCACAACAATACATACTAAAATATCTGTGTCCAACTTAATTGATTTTCAAGCACCCAGACTAATACTGTGTAGAAATTTAGACATGTCATTTAAACACACAAAAAAGACAATCTGATATGGCGTTGCCTCTTAAATAAGAAGGATTATGCAGGGATGGAGTATGTAGGGCAAGAGCCCCAAAACACTCTGAAACTCTTTCTATTTAAATAGAGCCAAGTGTCATCTAGCAAACTGTTTAGGAATTCTGAAATGTGGCAAATCCTGGTCATGAAAACTCTTAAATACATGAGAATGCAGAATACCAGTACAGTGGTACCTCGGGTTACATACGCTTCAGGTTACAGACTCTGCTAACCCAGAAATAGTACCTCGGGTTAAGAACTTTGCTCCAGGATGAGAACAGAAATCGTGCTCCGGCGGCACGGCAGCAGCAGGAGGCCCCATTAGGTAAAGTGGTGCTTCAGGTTAAGAACAGTTTCAGGTTAAGAATGGACCTCTGGAACGAATTAAGTACTTAACCCGAGGTACCACTGTACCTACAAATGAGCATTGTGGCTTGGCCCCATGTTGTATTTTTATTCCTATTTATCTCCAGTTCTCTCAGAACAAAATGTCCAGTCCTTTTACTGGAATGCATGCTACAGGAGACTGGAACTCAGCGAGACTAATACACCATAGAAGTAATTCCATAGTGCCAAAACGCACTGGCCTACTTCTCTTAGGTTTTGCTGTCAAGTTATTGCATGACCATTCAAAATTTAGACTGAATCAATAGAGGCGTTGTCCTAACATTAGGCTGGAAAAAGCTGCCCCCACTCTTCCTAACTATATTTCAAAGTAGTTCTCTTCACCGCCAAAATAAGAAACTCCTTCTCTCTCTCTCCCTCTCTCAATTTGCAAACTTAAAAGAAAAATTAAAGAAAGTTGTATTGCGAATTACTAAAAAAAAAGCCTATCAGCCACCATCCTGCATGAATCTAAGGCTACAGTTTGAGAATAGTAAATGTTATGTGTGCTAGGGTGATATTTGTGAAATTCCTTAATTCATTGAATACTGTAATTATAGCATTCAAGGAACAGCCAGAGCCTTTGATTAATTCTTAAAGTAACCCCCTTCTGCCCTCCCCCCAATTCATGAAGTTTAAAATACTTCTTTCTGGTTTATGAATGAAACACACAATTTCTTTATTCACCAGCCATTCCATAATCTGAATGGAATAATCTTTATCCAGTTAATTAAAGCAGAAATAGTTTTATCCACTGCATGAAATGTTCAGAATATGATAAAGTGCTTCCTCTTAGTTCAAGAAGGGCTTTGCTAATTACACCATTTAAGTGGAAGTATTTCTGTTTCATACAATAGGCAGATGCCCTGCTTCATTTCTGCAGTTTCAAAAAGTGAGCAATGGCTTTGCTCTTTTGTATTTGGGATAAAACTGCTGCCTAGATTATGAATGAAGAGGAGGCTTTTTTTAAAAAAAAGTAAAGAAAAAAGCAAAGCAGTTTCATGAATTATGCAAAGGTGTCCCTGATTTAGGCAAACAATTTGCTTGCTTTGTAACTCATGCAATAGGCAGGATGCTTGCTTAATTCATGTATAAGACAAAGGCATTGTATGTTTCGTGAATGGAGTAACAGCTTGCTTACTTCACAAATAAACAGGTTTTCCTAATTTCCTGGCACATGTTGAGTGAAAAGCCTGATGTGAAGAAGGATGCATATTAAAAAAGCTACTGGTGAAGGGAGAGAAAAGTAATCCTGCCAGGAGATAGTGAGGTCAAGAAGAGATGATTCTCTGATGAACTCTTGTGTCATGTTTCATTATAATCAAACATAAAATATCCACAGCTTCAGTTGTGTCTCTGTTGTACCAGGTTATTGATGATTTGATTAGTTTCAGATTGAAGTCTTTTTTTAAAGTTGCAAAGGCATGCCGTTATGAACACACAGACACAGGTTAGTTCAGTTCAGATGGGCCAAGATATTAAGTCTATGGCTATCCTTTTCCCTAGTATAGGAGCAGGTAACAGGTGACCATCAGTTGTTCTGGACAATAAATTTCCCATCAGTCACAGCCAGAATAGCAAATAGATAGATAGGGATGGTAGGAGTTATCACCCATAATTCAGGCTTGCCTTTTATGCATCTGAGGAAGTGGACTGTGGTCCACAAAAGCTTATACTATAATCAGGGCTTTTTCCCCAGCCAGAACTCACTGGAACTCAGTTTCGGCATCTCAGGTGGGTGCCATTGCCATTATAAGAGTACAAGGAAGACATTCGTGGTGAGTCCCAGCACTCTTTTTTTCTAGAAAAATAGCACTGACTATAATAAATACACGATTTGTTAAGTTCCCACAGCAGGTCACAACAGGCTATTAAACTTTACAGCTGTTTTTTCTACATAAAATTAAACTTCATTGTCTGTAGAGGCATTTGAGCCTGGGTTTTCCCACTCAGTAGTTCCTGGGCTACCTTGGCTCTTCTTAAAATAAAGGCAATGGGATATTTGTCAATAATAATGGTTATTTGAATAGTCTGAAGAAACTAATTTGCTGCATGGGCATTCTAGACTGAGTTCAGGAGATATTGAAGGGTCTTCACTCAAGAATGATGACAAGATTAATGACAGATTGGAGATTAATGGAGTTGTTGGTCTGCCTGAACTCTGTGGTGCTTGTTGGTATCTGAAGCTTTCTATTGGGTTCTACCGGAGCTTTAGCTGTATGCAATGTGAACTTGCTCAGATCTTCTGACCAACTGTATGAGTTGTTTTATGATTCAGAATTCTGAGCCTTCACTGGAATCTGTCTCGATGTTGTAGATGGAAACAGAAATATTTTGCACAAGATGCCTTCACTTCCCAATTGCTTTGGCTCCCGTCAACATTTGGTTTCTGTCAACTTCTTCAACATTGACATACTTACAGCTGAATCATCAACTTTCCTGAGGGATGGTGTACTTCAGAATTGTATCTAAAAATATAACTTCATCTGGAAGATTTATTTTTCATGCAAATGCTTAAAAAGAAGGGAGTAGATGACAATAAATATTTTATTCATCAAGGCATGACTAGTCTTGGATCCTGGGGTCAGGTTAAAATTAGATGAACTGTTTCAAGGTGCTTGAGCGCATGACTTATTAACTGAATAAAAGAAAAGGTCAGGAAGGAAGAGATCCAGGCTTTTAAAATCAGTGCCTACGTTTTACAGACCCATCTAAATCCTGCACTAAACCTTCCCATGCTGTGTGTATTGGCTGAATCTTTAAAAAAATACCTAACTCATAGCTGTCAACTTACAGATTTGAAAATAAGGGACCAGCAGCCTTGAAAATAAGGGACCAGCAGCCAAACTAAGGGATCTGCAGCCTCACCTGTTCCAGGCACTCCAGTCTTCCTGTCCTCCTGCAGTCTGGTCAAACTCATGCTGGTAGCTTCGAGAACACTGTCCAACCAACTTTGTAACCAGAGGTTCAACTGAACAGAATCTGAAGCACATGAACCACAAGGCCTATGCAGCCTCAACTTAAGTTGGCTCTCCAGCCTGGCTTTGCACTGCAAAGTTTGCAGCAGCACGTGCAACAAAATGGCGTCCAGCATTCAAAAACCCCCTCAGCTTGCATTAACTAGCCACACACAAGGCATGCAAGCTCCACCCCCAAGTCGTTCTTAGACTTCTTATTGGGTGAGCAACACAGCCAAGCAACACAGTTGGAGCCTCCCTCCTCCCTGGCTGGCCGGCAGGGAGGGAGGGAGGGGAGCTGCTTCCTTTGAAATTTAAGGGACATCATTTAAGGGACATTTAAGGGACATCCATCAATAAGGGACAGCAGCAGGACATGGCGCTGGAATAAGGGACTGTCCCTTCAAATAAGGGACACTTGACAGCTATGACCTAACTTCTCCTGCGATTAGGAATCCTACCCTTTAAGCAGGTATAGTTTGATCTGCTGTGGTGAGCTGCTGATGACGTTGCCTTATGTATTACTTTATATGTCTTGCATTTATTTGAATCACGAGCACATATTTTTATACACAGGAGTACATAATTGCATTGCAGTCGGCTAAGTTGGAATCAGTTTAAAAAACATTAGAGTTCTCAGGAAGGAGAATTCTCCTCTGAACTACGTACTTTCAGGAAAGATCTGATTATCTGGTTGCTAAAAGGTAGGATTATATTTTAACGTTTTGGTGTTAAACAGTTCCTCATGCCACATTGCTTTGAAACCTGCACCGTTCCATGCTTCTGCAGTGATTTCCATGGCTAAGCCAAATTGGCCTTTCAATCATGTCCCCTATCTGCCTGTCAAATCCAAATCACAAGGGCGAGTTAAGTGGCATTCTCAGCTGCTGCTGCCCAGATTCTGGACACACTTACTTACATGATAATTGGATCGTCAGATGCAAAAAGAGACACAATGAGTTGCACAGAGAAGCTATGCCTGCTGAAATTCCCACTTCTACACAGCTATCAGAAGTGGCTTGCCAGGTTGCACAGAGTCGTTCTGCTACCTTCCTGGCATGTGGGTCAATGTTGCTTATAGGGAGGAAGAGAAGCAAGGGAGTGCAAACACACCAGCAGGAGTGTTGGATTGGCTCCACTGGTAGGTTGCACTGTTCTGACCTCACCACCACCACATCCCTCCATCTTGGTAAGCAACTATTAAAGGTGCAGGAGTCCAGCTTACCCTCCAACATTTCTCCGATGAAAATAGGGACCTCCCATTCCATAACAACAATTTTCCTATTTATACCCCACACATTTTACCGGGTCACCCCTGCCTATCTGGGCAGCTTCCAACATATATAAAAACATAATATAACATTAAACATAAAACCCCCCCTTCCATATGAAGGATTGCCCTCAGACAGCTTGGGAGTTGAATAACTCCATACCCTCCAACATTTCTCCAAAGAAAGTAGGGACGTCTTAAAGAAAAGTGAGACATTCCAGTATCAAATCAGAAACCAGGATTGCTTCTCTAAATCAGGGATGTCCCTGGAAAATAGGGACACTTGGAGGGTCTGGTCCAGTTCTCTTTTTCATATGGCCATCTTAGTCCATAAAACCAGAACTTAAAGTCCATGCGAGATAGTATGGTATAGGAACAGCTGCTCTAAAGAGCTGCTGCATGTTTCTATTTCTACTTCACTGCTACAATATTTGTTAAAAGTTTACTTTGTATTGTAATGTCACAGTAGTCCATTTCCTCTCACCGGAGAACTGCAGAACACTATAAATTTTAAGAACGACATATGATGCAAGGAAAGGGGCAGCTAGAAGCACATGATAGCTGTGTTCAGCCTATTCTTCAGACACTTACAACACAGTCCTATGCCTAATTACAGTGGTACCTCGGGTTACAGACGCTTCAGGTTACAGACACTTCAGGTTACAGACTCTGCTAACCCAGAAATAGTACCTTGGGTTAAGAACTTTGCTTCAGGATGAGAACAGAAATTGCATGGCGGCAGCACAGCAGCAGCATTAGCTAAAGTGGTACCTCAGGTTAAGAACAGTTTTGGGTTAAGAACGGACCTCCAGAACGAATTAAGTTCTTAACCAGAGGTACCACTATACTCAGATGATAGACCCACTAAGTTCAATGTAGCTTACTCCCAGCTTTGAATGTATACAGAATTGCAGCTTTACAGTACAATCCTATGCACAACTACTCAGAAGTAAGTCTAGTTGAGTTCCGTGAGCCTGCCAGAAAAGTTTATTTATTTAATGAAATGTTCCTGGCCATGGATGAAAAAGGCAAATGCTGGTAGCTAGCTTTTAAAAATATAGAGCTCTATAATTTAAGCAATAGTATATGCGTATTTTTTTTACTTGTTATTCATGCAAGCTGAAAAATAAATAAATTGAAATAAATAAATTTTACATATGAAATAGCTATTTCCACCCATCTGTTCCATTCAAATGGATGAATTCCTTTGAGAAATAAATGTATTTGTCTGCATGCACTACATTGTGAATGTCAAATAACCCAGGCAAGTTTAAATTAGGAAACTGTTATTCTTCACCACCAGCAGCCATGTCCTGGTTGAAGCTGCCATAGAATGTGTGTCATTTGTTAGTCATGCTCTTTGGAGACATGGGCTATGCTGATGCCTAACCTGGCATTGCTCTGTGACTGACTTTTCTCCATGGAATAGAACATATGCTCAAACAGCAGCTGCAATATGTTGCACGGACAGAATGAGACTGATGGTGCCTCTCGGATGGCGGAAGGTGAAGCAGGAAAGCCATCAATGCACCATCAAAAATATGACATGCAAATATATGCCAGCCTTTGAATATGCATAACAGAGAAACACCTGCCCCTATCCTTTTCACCAACCTCCTATCTCTTCACCTCTGCTGAAACAAAACAATGGAAATTAGCTAATACCTTTCTATATTTTAATTCCTTTAGAAAGAATTTATAAATGCATGCAAAAGAATGTACAACTTAACAGCCCTAAGTGTGCTGTTATCCCATGATATTGGTTCTTCTGGACTGCACTGATTAGATTAGACACTATTGGGGTGTTTGAAGGTACTTTTGAGAATCAGAACCAGTAATTTCAAGCACAGTATCTTATTCCATATGCATATCTCAAGAACTTCCCATGAGGATGTAATTACAGAGGTAGCTAACATGGTGCCTGCCAGATATCGTTGGACTCTTTGCTACTCAGTCAAGTACAAGGGTTTGTGGTTGACATTTAAAGCTCTGTTCTGTACCTAACAGATTCCCCGGTACAGAACAAGCTAATCTTTTAAGATTTTCCAGAGAGACCCTGCTGGCCACTCCAGAACCAATGGATAAACACTTGGCAATAAGGCAAAAGCAGGCTTTGTCACTCATAGCATCCACCGTCTGGTATACCTTCCTTGGTTAATTTGTGAAGCAAGGACAGGAATGTTAATGCCTATGAAAAAAACATGCATTTACTCAAACTTTTCAAGACTCTGAATCTTAATTTCTAATTCTCTGATCTGCTCAGTTTTAGGTTTTTTGCTAGACATTTAACTGAATGTTAATGTTATATTTTTATTGTTTTTATGCAAACAGCTTTTTATTACATTTAGTGGTATTTAAAAACATAAATAAGCTCTCATCTTCTCTGGCCATTGGTCAGTCTGGCTATGGCAGCCACCTCACTCTGGCTAATATACAGCTGCCTGCTTCCCTCCCCATTTAGCTTGCAGTACTGGTGACTGGGAGATTTTCCTTCCATGGCATCTTGAATGTTGAAAGAGGAGTGTCCCAGGCAACGGGCCCTTGGGAAAATGTTTTTCTTCCAGGGCACCCAAGTATTTAACACAGACATGAACTGGCCTGGAAATTAATTGTCCCAAAGCTCCTTGTTCCTGAATGCCTTTGCAGCAGTCAAGGTGATGTAGGGAAAAAGAAGAGGGAGGAACAGGCACTCACATTAAAATCTGAGCCAAAGAAGAACTTTTGGAGGAAATGTTTGATTTGCAGTACTGGTAAGCACTGAAAGGAGGACAATTTCATATTATCAGTGAGGTTAGTTCAAACTTTAATCATGCCACTAGTAAATAAATCAATCTAAGGGAGAAGTCAGTCAAAATTAACATTCAGAGAATGCCTTATAGATGAACAGTTCTGTCTCTCCTGAATTCACGAGCTGTATTCACAAGAATTTGCAAGCATATCATGATTTGATTAATTAAGCATGATGTATGCTTAATTAGAATTATGTTCTAATGTTGGACTTTTGGCAATTAGTGCTTTCCTTGTTGAGCACAAGAAATTTCAATATGCAAATCCACATACATGCAAGGGCAAGAACTATTTTAAGGACATTAATTTCAATAAGGCAGAGTGAGATGATAAATTTTATCTAATGCATGCTAATTTTGTAGATATCATTGTTTCTCTCTAATAGGGGGTCAAAGATTAATTATACATATAGAAAGAATGATTTAATAAATGTGTTAATCTTCTTGCCTGCTGGCATAAATCAGGTAGTAACCTTTTACTGCCCAGTTTTTAGTGCATTAACCTGCAGTAGGAAAGAGGAGTGCATATAAGTTAACAGCAAAAGTGCTCTTCATCTAAGAAACTGCTTGGTACATCTTGCTCACTATTGTTTACATCAGGGGTGTCCCACATTGCACCTGCAGGTGCAAATGTGCATGCAGGTGTCTACTCTGCTGCCCATAGTGTCTCCTCCCCTCACTGACATTCTCTTTTGGCCTATGGAGTTGGTTGTGGTGTGGTGCCCACAATAGGTTTTTTTCTGGTTTACAAATGTGCTCATGTGCCCAAACATATTGGTGACCCCTGGTCTACAGGAAGTTCAGAGTTTGAAGCAGGGTTCGTTTCCAGCACTAGCTGGAGTTTCTGGGGATTAAACTGAGGATACAATGCATATGCTCTACGACTTAGCTGCATGTCCTTTTCTAGAGTATCATCTTCCCACATAGACAACAGAACATACCAGGAGAGAGACTGAGGGAGGCAAATAACAGAATTCTTGGAACATATGCTGGTGAATTGACTTGTGCCCAAGAGATGTTGCGCTGTGATTTTTAAATAAGGAGAATTGCCCCAGAAGAATGGTTTGATATCTGAAATGTATTGGGTTTTAATCAACAAACCATTGAGCTTCCTGCCATTTGTTTCTTGGCCTACTTTACAATATGGCCTGTTCGGTAATTTGTTTTCCTTAAAACTGAAGCCCCCCATCTCCTGGTTTGTTCATTATCAGCTATCATTTCAGATACAATACTCTGACTCCAACCCATGAGACTGAATTTCTGGAATTCTTCAACATTAAAATGAACGATACCTTCTTAAGCTACACACACAATAACTGGAGGGCCACAGTTTAGACAGTCCCTGGTTTGGACTTCCGGGTTAGCGCCATCGGCTAATGGCGGATTCCCTCCGAGCTCCGGAGGGAATCGGCTCCGCAGGATCCAGGTCTTGCCGCTGCGGCGACGCGGGGACCCTCAGAAATCACAGGCGCTGAAGCCTGTGAACTTGGTGACTCGGCGGGCACCATTTGCGCCCCCCGACCCGCGAAGGAGCCTTTTTAAAGGCTTCGGAACGGGGGACGGGGTGAGCGGCGCGGTGCTGAGAGTCGACTGCTTCTCCTGCGGAGTGAAGCCGCATGCCATGGTCGGAGAGTGCTGACTTCTTCTTGTGAACAATTGGACTCTAAAAGCAGCAACCCGTGAGTAATACGGAAATTGGATTTGTAAAGAATTTTTTTTTTTTTAATTAGGCACGATCGGGGAAGGCGCAAACAGGAAGTCCGTCTCCCCGTCTTATAAATAATCTAAAGCAAGGACTAGCTAACTAAGGTCGAGAGAATTTCTTCTTCTTTATTGGGTAAAAGACATTAATTTCACGATTTGGCAGTATAAGTAATTTCACTGGAGGATAAGAGCTAATTTTGAGAGCTGAAGTGCCACCCCCCCGGACCCGGGAGTGATCCGCGAGAGAGCCTGTTGAGGAGATATAGAAGAGTTTGACAGCTGTCAAATTAGCTGTCAAGAAGGAAAAAGAGAACTTTGTTTCTGCTATCTCTGCTGGATATATTTGCTACAATTTGGTTATATTTTGTTGAAAACAAGGAAGAACTGATACAAACTAACTTGATTTTTGGATTTGAACTGGAAGGAAGATAAAGTAACCAAAATCCCTCTAGAGGGGATTTTGGGACATTACAAGAATGCCTGAAGGAGGAAAAATTCAAGCTAAATTGGACAGAGTGTTTCTTCTCTTGGGAAAGTTACAAGGCCAAATTGATGTTTTGGCTACAAATGTTGCAACTCTGGACTTAACAGTAAACAAATCCATTGAATTTGATAAGGACTCGACTCATGAAGTCCATGCAGCTGGACAAGAAGAGAAACTTGAAAGATTTGAGAGTGTGGAGAAAGAGATATATGTTGTTTCTGAGGAAAAGGAAGGAGGAGATGTAATGTTGCAGATGACAAAGGAGAGCCAGAGGCCTGACATGATGGCTACAAAGGAAAATAAGTACTGGATGATGAAAAACTGTTTTGAATTGAAGATTGAAGAATGGCGAGATCTCCTTATGTGGAGATCTGAAGACCTATGGATTACAAATTTGATTAAGGTGAAAGTTGGAGCTTTTGGGACATTTGGACTTAAAAGGAGTAAGAAACAAGATTCAGGCTCCACTTTTAAGTATGGAGGTCTGGCTGGAAGAAATATGGACCCTATCGGGATAGAGCTTCTCCGAGATCTGGTGTTTAATATTAAGGACTACCAAAAAAACCGGCAGAGAGGAATTGAGAGAGAATTAAGAGCCTCAGACGTGAGGTCTCCAGGCTGATAGTAGACTAAGACTGATGGACATTTGTTGGGGATTGAAACCGGGAAAGGGGGGGTGGGGTTTGGGAATCCAAAGGGTGCAGAATTATAATCTGTTTTTTTATTTTGTTTTGTTATTAGTATGAAAATTGGGGAATTCGTGGAAGGGAATTTGGGTCGACTTTAGAAAAAAGTTTTAAGAATGAGTACTGATGTTTAAATACTGATGTTTATAAGTTAAAATTGGTTGTTTTTTTTAAAATGAATTAAATATAAAAAGGTCAAAAATTGGGGACAAGAACTTGTTGAATTAACAATTTGAATTGGAATATAAGAAGGGGAAGTGTGGGGAAGTCAGGGAAATATGTTATTGAAAATAAGGATTGTAAACTTTATGTGTTTTTAACTTTTTTTGTTTTTTGTTTTTGATTTTTTAAAGTATAAAGGTGGAAAAACTCAATAAATATCTTTTTTAAAAAATGGACAGTCCCTGGTTTAAAAACAGAATAGCTATTAGTAACATCATTTTCTTCTGATGTTACTAAAATATATATTTCTAGAAACACCTCTGTGCTTTCTGATTACTAAGATGCTCTAAATCCTGTTTGAGCATAAATGTTCTGACTATAAGTAAGGCAAAAGTAATTAAGTGTCTCATTATTCAATTCACTCTGCAAAGGGATGAAGTCAGTATGGCATAGTAACTTAGGAAAGTGAACTGTAATTAGTATTGACCTCTTGGCTGTTAACATGACAATGATTAGGATTTGCAAGCAGTTTGCTGCACCAAAAAAATGTTTTACAAAAAGTGCACAGTGCACTTGCATCAATGGCACCTTTCTGTGGCTTGCCTTACTTCACAAAAGCTCTGTTGATATCTGACAAACGTGAATTCCGGAGTCACAGCCATGTTAAGTTTGCAGTAGTGAAAAGACAAAAAAGAGCCTTAGAGAGTGATTTATTGTGGCATGAGAGTTTGCACACAGTGGCTTGCTTCATCAGATACCAGAGGCTGGTAAATATATACCGGTACATGTGGATTGAGATACATAGGAGGATAAAACAATCAAACCAGGTGCAGACTAAATCTAGCAGGAATACACAACACAGCCCCGTAGATGGATGACTAAATTCATCTTGAATATAGAAGCATATTGACTCATATATGCTCATTCAAATCCTGAGACCCACAATAATATTTGTTAAATCACAACTACAACTACAACTCTTAGGATTAGATGGCTAATAAAAAAGCTTTTTTGTTCCTCCCTGAGTTTCACAAGCATTTGAGCTAGTTTTTAGGGCTGTGCCCTAAATGGGTATCAAAGCAATAATAACAATACTAATGTCCTATAACTTTTATTCTTCAAGATCGGGGTGGCCAAAGGCTGCATGTGGCCCTCAGCCTAACTTCATGTGAGTGGGTTGCAGCCAAGAGGAAGGGGAAGAAACAGAAAACATAGAGGGGAAAGCAACAGAGAGGGGGAGAGTCCTCTATAGGTTATCAGTTCAAATATCTGGCAAAAGTGATATTTTCCTCACATAACAGATCCAATAGTGGGCACACTCACTTTTCACTTTGGGCATGCCCACCTCTGGCTTCATCTGTGCCCACTACCTGCATGTAGCCCCTAATGGATAAGCTCGGAAGGAATGCATCCCTCCATGAAAATAGGTTCCTTTCCCCCCAACTCTTGAATAAAGTTATCCAGGCAACAATAATCTCCTGCATTTAGAACTGGTGAGTAGATGGGGTTGTTCATTCCAAGGAAGTTCTTCTCTCCCCCAGCAGAAACAAGAAAAAACGACAAGCAGGATGCACAAGCTTCTGTAGCTATGATCTTCCTAGCTGACAGATATGAACAAGTTAATGAACTGGCAACTGTGTATTCATTTTCCAGGAACTTCAGAACTTGAGTCCAAGTAGAAAGCATTTTAAAATGATTCACCTACTTGAAAGTCAGCCTCTTGACATGTATTTTTCTCAGGAACAGAGTTATAATGCAATTGACATTGAAAAATGGAGAATGAGTCAAAAGCTCTTCATTTAGATACTCATGGGCGACACCACACTTCTGGTCCATTTCTCTGGTCCATTGGTTAGGGCCATTTTATTTCAAAGCAATAACGGAGTGACTCAGTTATTATAATGTAGGTGCATGTCAAAGATAACATAGTGGATTGCTATGAATGTTTTAATTCATTACAACATATTACATTTACAGTGTGTCCAAGGATTTCAAGGTAGCAGGGATGAACCAAAGTCTGGTCCTGTCTCCCCAAAATCAGTCAGAATTGAATGCTCAAAAACTTCTGAGATTTTTTTTCAAGTGTTCAAAAAGGAAGACATAATCAGCCTGATTGTTGCCTACTCCCTGTTCCCCATTCCCTTTTATTTTATTTATTAAAATTATATACCACCCTTCATCCAATGATCTCACTTGCTCAGCTGCCCTGCTGCCTCTTCTCTTTCTCTCTCCCCCCCCACACCCTCATGGTGATCCCATCTCACTGTGGCCTGGCTTCCCCTGCCCACCCTCCCTCTCCCTGCTAGCTTTCTCCATTGCCCTGGGCTTCCCCACCACCTCCCGCTAGAGTGGCCAGAGTGAGGAGAAAGAAGGGATGTCCTGGCAGCCTGCAGGTAGGCCTTGGCATCACCCACAGCAACCTCTGTTCGTGAGGAGGAGCAATGGCACGGCCATGTCAGGGATGGTGGGGTGCGGAGGAGGAAAGAAGAGAAGGATGGTTATTGGTTCTGGAGTTGGTTCATGCCAGGGCTCAGCACCAGGAGTTGTGGTTTGGGGGCTCTGATTCAGAGAATATGTGGCAATGAGATGATGGTAATAAGAAAAAACTGCCAGAAAAAAGCACCGGTCACAACCTGTGCATTATTTCTACAAATGACACTTCTATTCCACTTATTTATTCTCATGAAAGAGTATTTCAACCTATTTAAAAATGTGTGCTCTGTTTTCTCACATTTTTATTGGATCCCACCCCTGCTTTTATTCTTTAGCTGACGCTGTTATTTTCCTGCTATTATCTTTTAGCAGGTGGAAAGCCTGAACTTAACATCTGTGAGCTCTGTTGGTATTTATAGTAGTGACACTTTATAACTGACTAACTTCATTTTGGATTTTCCAACCACCACAGTGTATTGAACAGATGTTTCCATGAAACTGGAGGGTATCAATCCTGTTCCCTCTGGATTAATTAATGTATCAAGGTGTATGAATTGTTCAATTTCCTTTCTAAAGGACATAACACTTATAAAACTGTGTTCAGATTGAGAGCCATAAAGGCGGACGTTCTAATTAAACTGAAATCAGTGTTGATTTTCAGGTGTTTTTATTTTGTGCTAGACAGCAGCTATTAGCAATATAATGAACTGAACCTCATAAACCCCAAATTGATTATGTGATTAATGAAGCACTACCAAGAGTGATGGCTCACCGTGAATTAGAGAAAGAGGATAAACCTCTTATAAAGCCAGACTAGTAGGCCATTCCATGAACATAAGAAAAGCTTACTGGATCAAGTCAATGACCCACCTCATCCAGCATTCTGTTCTCACAGTGGCCAACCAGATCCATTTGGGAAGCCTGAAAGCAGGACCTGAGCACAACTCCACTCTTGTGATTTCTATCAACTGGCATTCAGAGGTGTACTCCTTCTGACAGTGGAGACAGCAGCTCCATAGGACTGGAGCATTAGACTCCACTTACATATTCCTGTTATTAACATCAGTGGGACTATGAACTGTGGAACTATGAAATTATAATACTCTTTTGCCCCTTCTGTTGAAGCTATTAAGATTAAATCAGTGGTGAATGAAATTGTCTTGAAAGCTAGCTGATCTGTAGGCTTTTTCTGTTTAGGTTTTTGATGAAATGTCTTGAGTATTGTCCTAAACGGTGTTTTCTGTTGGTGGATTTGCAAAGAAGATTTGTAATGGCACCTATGGCAAAATATCTTTTTTGCATTAATGCAGTCATATTTCTCATTCCAAATTCTATTCCACAAGCTAAAAATGTAGTTGTTTCTGTATGAAATTTTTTACCTTACCTATTTTTTCTCTAAAGAGTCAAGGCCTCCTGTTTACATGAAGCAGAAAGCAGATTTATTTGTTTGGAATGTGTGTGGGTCTTTAGCTTTCTCTTTTGAGGATGAATAGTCATAAGCATATCAATTATATCAAAGATTCATGGTTCCAGCAGTCATAAAATGACTGTCATATTTCATGATTTCCCACCTGCCTCTACAATTTCCAGCCTTTATTTCTGCAAAGCAGTGATGCAATGTCTGAGGAACATGCTTCTGTCTTAATCCATTTAAAATGAAATATAATTAATTCAAATGTCCAAACTCCAGATTTTATTTTATTTTTTTGGTGATGTGCTAAGGAATAACACAGAAATTTAATAAAATTTCAAATCCTCCAAAAAGTAAGTAAATGAAAGCTAATTTACAAAATATCCTGCAATACACTGAATGCTTGACCTTGTTTATATTCCTTGTATAGCATTCATTAGATAAAGCCCATCTGGCATCCACTATTGGTGTATGAAATTCTTACTGAACCTTGTCACAACAGTGTGTGTCCAATTTCCTTTCATTGTGCTAAAAACTCAGAGAAGCTCTGGGTATCAAAACACATCAACAGTTCTAAAGATCATAAATCTCTTCACTCCTGGAAACACCATTGCCGATAAAAGTCAAATGTATTCAATGCTTGAAGGATAGCCCTGTAAATACTGAATAAATGAGTCCCTTCACAACTAGACGGTATCATTCCTCCCTTAAAATCAGTCTCTAAAAATGCTACTTTCCCCAGCATGTTATAGGGAAAAAAGAAAACACCTCACAAGGCATATAATAGCAGCAGGAAGTTTTGGGAAGCCCTCCCCCCCAAATAACTTAGCTCTTCTATTGTTCTCTATCTGTCGGGTGGGGGGACATAGATTCCAAAAATCCAAAATCAAGCCACGCCCAGGGATCTGGACCACAAGATCATTTGCCAAGAAGGATAAAAACACAGGAATCATCTAGAGTAGCACCACTCCTCATTCATTACTATTGTCCTGATCCAAAGAAATTGTGCGGGAAGGAAATGCAGACATTTTGAGAGCACAAGCCATCATGATTTGTTTGTGCAAGGGAGTGGCTGCCTCCAGGCTCTCAGTGCTTTGTAGGAGGGATTCAGGCTCATACTGGAAATTTAGGTTTCCTCAAAAAGAGGAGATTGAGAGGAGATACTGTATAATAGCCCCCTTCAAATATCTTTTTTTTTAAAATGATATTTATTAAAGTTTCAGAAAAGATTACAAAAATAAGAAAAAGAAAGAAAAAAAAGAAAAAATACAAAAACCAATACAACAACACAACAACAAAAGAAAAAAAAGAAAGAATACAAATCCCATATTACATATCTTTATCTTTCATTTGCTTGTTTCCTTGACCTCCTCACACCTCCCTTTTTGTGTTCTAGCTTAATTAGTTGTTTCAGCAAATTCTTTCCATCTTTCTCAATTTTTATTGCCCCCTTCAAATATCTTAAGGGCTGTCAAATGGAAGATGGAGCAAGCTTGTTTTTTCCTGCTTCGGAAGGTGGACTCAAACTAATGTCTTCACGTTACAGGAAAGGAGATTCCAACGAAACATCCAGAGGAACTAATCACAGATGATGTGAGTTCTAATCTAGCAACATATGAAGAGTCACAGTACCAGGGCTTTTTTCAGCTGGAATTCACTGGAACTCAGTTCCAGCACCTCTCAGATGGGCACCCTTGCCATTCTAGGAGAACGAGGGAGGTGTTCATGGTGAATTCTGTCCAGGGTGCTTTTTTTCTAAAAAAATGTTTAGGGGGTACTCTCATTTCCCTACTCATATTGAAATGCTGCCCTTCAATGAGGCCAAACTTAGATTCACTAAATGTTTAGGGGTATGCTATTGGGATACTGCCAGGGAGACATGGGTCCATCTGAGCCCCCAAGCCAGCTGCCGGACGATCCATCGATCTCCCGTAGACACACAGTATCAGCAATTAGCGACACGAAGCCTCAGAAACAGTATTCCACATTCTTAGGCTGGTGTACACTCTGTCAGCAGAATTCACACAGCGAGAGATGCACAGCAGGAGAGCATATTTACAGTTTATTTAGCGTTGGTCAGAACAAAGAAAAACATGACTGCCTGCATCGGTATGCTCAGGCAACAAGAGGAAAGAAACGAAAGCAACTGAAAACATAAACATCCTGTGAACAGGAAATACGCAGACTCTGTAACTCACAAAGCCTGCTCCCTTTTAAGGTGGAACGGAAATATCCTAACATATGCATCCCCTTGCATCCCCCCAGAAAAGCACTGGTTTCAGCACCTCTTTTTCTAGAAAAATAGCACTTTCCGTACCCATTTCTAACCCATCCCATTCCTTTGTTTTGGATTGCTGCTTTGAATTTCATTTAATTTGAAGCTATTAAGCTCTTGTGATTTGATTGTGGCACCCATTTTGCATTGTGGCTGCTAATGGTTTCCTTGAACATCAGTTTGCAGAACACAAAACAGCTTTGATTCCTATTACAGTTTGATTCCTGTTCAGTTACAGTTAATTTTTCTTACTTTTTAAAAATAAAACCTTGAACAGTACCAGACTGGAGGTATTCCCAGTCAGTGGTGTAGCGTGGGGGTGCAGGGGGGGCCAGCCGCACCGGGCGCAACATCTGGGGGGGCGCGCTTGCACTCGCAGCTCTCTGCCCCTATCTGGCTCACTCACTCTAGGGGGCGCAAATTACTTGCCTTGCCCCGGGTGCTGACAACCCACGCTACGCCACTGTTCCCAGTCCACCTTTGAACCAGGATCAGGTAAGCTCCATGAGCTGTTCTGCAGCAGGAGTGAATGAATAGAATCGATGGGCTATTGGGCTCAAGGTAAACAGAATGGTTGTTTTTATTGTCAATACGGTAAGCTGCTCAGTGCTTTTTCCAATTAAATGTTGTGGAAGATTTCCAGAGCAATATACCAGGGGAGAAAAATATGCAATAAAAGAAAAGGTTTCAAAAGGTGATATGAAGAGGAGAGAAAAAATGAGACAGCAGAGGGACCGGGGGGCGGGCAAGAAACATGGAACATGAAAATAAATGCATTAGAAAAACAAACAGTAAAAAGGGAGAATAGAAGATGAAATGCATGCATCTGAAGCAAAATGGAATGAACAGACAACTATAAAAAAAATGGGAAAATAGCAGCCCATTTGCTCAGGTGGGATACTTGCCGGGTAATGCAGAGAAGTGAAATCCTATCTGAGAGTTATATACTGAGCTCTGGCGGCCCCTCTGGACTGGGCATAAGGGCACTAGGCAAGGAAATGTTAAATTTGTCATGGGAATATTAACAAGGCATTGGGTGTTTTCATGACTAAGGCATATAGTAGCATCATATGACATGCTGGTCTTCTTTCTTCTTTGGTGATCACTCGTACCTGAGTAAGATTATCTTCCATGAACATGGTCTTAATGGTGTGTCTGTAAGTGACTGTGGAGGCCAATTCTGGATCCACACATCCTTCCACAGTGCGGACATAGATTTATGAGTGGGAGGTTATTGTGGTGACGGTTTGCCAAACGTACCTTCCCCTTAGCTCATTTCTCCCTTTCGTCCTGAGTATGAGTGTCTTCAGAGTCCATGACACCTTTGGTAAAGGCTGTTCTCCAATTGGAGCGCTCGCAGGCCAATGTTTCCTAATTGTCAGTGTTTATACTATATTTTTAAATATTTGCCTTGAGAGAGTCTTTAAACCTCTTTTGTTGACCACCAGCATTACACTTTCCATTTTTAAGTTTGGAACAGAGTAGTTGCTTTGGAAGATGATAATCAGACATCCATACAACATGACCAGTCCAACAAAGTTGGTGTTGAAGAATCACTGCTTCGACACTGGTGATCTTTGCTTCTTCCAGTATACTGGCATTAATTCACCTGCCTTCCCAAGTGATTTGTAAAAATTTTCTAAGACACCATTGATGGAATCTTTTGAGGAGTTGGAGATGGTGTTTATAAGTGGTCCATGTTTCATAAGCACACAGTAAGGTTGGTAGTACAATAGCTTTATAAAGAAGCATTTTGGTTTCCCTGCAAATGTCCCAGTCCTCAGAAACTCTGCGCTTCAGTTTGGAGAAAGCTACACTCACAGAGCTCAGGCAAAGCTGGATTTTGGCATCAGTGTGGAAAGAGAACTGCCCATGCACCGGTTCATGACTAGGGTCTTCTAGATTTCATGGTCCTGCCCCCGTTATCATTTGCTGATTGCCATGGGACTTTTTTTGGGTTTGGGATGAGTTTTTGGAAGATACCTATGTGTGAATTTGTTTTATGTGTGTAAATCAGTGCAAGCACAGTCTTCACAGTAAGGTTCTATTCCAGTGGCATGAGTATCACAGCGGTCAGTACCTTCTTATCTGCTGTAGCCTTCATCTACCTTCACACCTGTTGTAACATACCACTTGTTATCTTCCACCTGTTCTGCCATAGAGGACTTTTTGGATCATTCTTTGTCTAGCTCCTCCCCCTTGACCTTACCGCCTTGGGTGACCCTACTGGGAGTACGAGACTCCCAACGGCTTCATTCACAAGGATCATAGGAACATTCAAGCCCACTCACCACAAATACAAGTGGCAATACAAATTCACCCTGGATCTTTTGGGGGGCAGATGGTGTTCACCTGTAAGAAGGCAACAAAGACAATTGGTTTGAGGTTGAGTATGCTAGAACTGTTTAGGGTTCTTTTGCTTTGGTGGTGGTGTTAGGCACGCTCTAGATCTCTTTGCTTCTAAGGGGTATTGAATTTTGGGGAAAGTGTGTTTGGGCAGCTCAGAAATCCACTAGCATGGTCTCCAATTGGTCCAGCAATTGGAATTGGTTCTGCCATGCACACATAATGGCAGAACTGAGAAAACTGTGGCTTATGTATAACTTATAAAGTTGTATCCTTTTTACCCATCCAGCTCTCCAGGTTGGCTCTCATTCTTTCTTCCAGAGCTCCCAGTGCATACACAATTACTCTTCTGTTAAAAAGTGTAGTGGGGCCTTACATGATGAATGACTATCCCATACTACATCTAGAGAACATTCTTCCTAAGCTAAATTTCCCTTGGTTGAGCTACACAGGCGATCTAGGTGTACTGGCAGATTGTGACAGATGTCGAGAGAGTAGAGAGAGCAAGAGAACAGATGCCCGGCTTTCATGCTACGTCTGTCTGCTTACAATGCACAAACATTTGATATCACAAAATATGGCAGAGCTGAAGGACAAGAGAGATTTATTTGTATGCAGAGCTTCACATGCAAAATTCTAATTCTCTGGGCCTCTCTCAAATAACAAACAACCTGACTTATATGCTGGTTGATTGAGGATGAAGACAAAATTTATGGAATGAATAACTGCCTCTCATACTATATTTTCTAACACATGTTTTGAAGAAGTGTGTCTGAAAATAAGAACAGTGACAAAACTGTTTTAAATTGGTTTTAAACTGTTTTAATGTTGCATAGTTAAATTGCTGTAACCTGGCCTGAGACCTTACGGAGAAGGGTGGCTATGAAATTGATTAATAAATAATAATTTGGGTAGAGCCCATAACATATCTCAGGTTTGCATGAGGCAGACCAGCTTCTAGGAGCTTATAAAGCCAAATGCATGCTTAAAACCTACATCTACATATCTTTATAACATAAAGACACTTAGACTGCAATCAAAAGATTCAGGATGGATACTGTAAAAAGATTGTTGCATTTTTAAAGGTATTTCTGCATCAGGATCTCTTTGTTGCAGCTTGTGACTTCTTGTGCTATAGTGATTAATCTGCTTACTACTTTTGAATTCATAGCATTGTCATTTGAAATACTGAATTGCCAGTAATATTTAATTAATTAGTATTTGCAGATTAAGAAAACTAGCCATATTAATTTCATTTACTATCTTTAATTTGCTGGATATTTTAAGAGGTTCATGGCTTGATCAACTGACAATACTGTACTTTATGTCCATTGTCTGTGTCAGTGTAGAAAATTGCCTGGCAAATATTATTGCCTTGAATTGCCAATATAACTTGTTTTACTTCCTACACTATGCTGGAGTGAAATCACGTTTTCTAATTGAGTTGCACATATTTGAAGTGACGCCAGCAGAATTCAATAGGCCTTTGTAAAGTTTAAATTCAACAGAATCCATGTGGTTTTGTGGCTTTTTAGACCATTTTGCCTTGCAAATGCTCTTTGTCATACAATAATAACTAAACTCTGGCACATCCATCTTCATTGCTCAAACAAAATTTTGGTCCATTGAAGCATTTCCCATGAAAATATCATTCAATGTTTTTTTTCCCTACATGAAAATTCAAACAGGATCACAAGACATATAAGCCACAGGGGTTCTTCTTGCTTTGAATTTGAAATAATTGCAGTTGGTTGTTATTGTCATTTTGTACTCACAAATATTAGATATAGAAGGGAAACTTTCATCTGTTATGGGTAAAATTTAGCAAAAGCTAGTCACAGCTCTCATTTATAAATGTGATTTAAATTGATTGTGGCTACTTTTACTGGGGATTAGTAAGGTAGAATTTGTTGACTTCTGCCCTTTGTGATCTACAAGCAGTACACATATTTTCAGTCTTTCCACACAGAAGATACCAATTAGTATCAGCACATTATTTTTATGGGAATCTCATAACTGGCATGATTATCTGTTATTAGGAGATCAAATAGGCACAGGTTGGTTTAATAGATACTTCCACAATTTAAGAAGGATATTGACAAGCTAGAATGAGGGCAACCAAGATGATCAAGGGTCTGGAAACCAAGCCTTATGAGGAGCTGGATATGTTTAGCTTTGAAAAAAGTAGACTGATAGGAGATATGATTGTTGTTGTTGTTTAGTCGTTTAGTCGTGTCCGACTCTTCGTGACCCCATGGACCAGAGAACGCCAGGCACTTCTGTCCTCCACTGCCTCCCGCAGTTTGGTCAAACTCATGCTGGTAACCTCGAAAACACTATCCAACCATCTCGTCCTCTGTCGCCCCCTTCTCCTTGTGCCCTCCATCTTTCCCAACATCAGGGTCTTCTCCAGGGAGTCTTCTCTTCTCATGAGGTGGCCAAAGTACTGGAGCCTCAGCTTCACGATCTGTCCTTCCAGTGAGCACTCAGGGCTGATTTCCTTCAGAATGGAGAGGTTTGATCTTCTTGCAGTCCATGGGACTCTCAAGAGTCTCCTCCAGCACCATAATTCAAAAGCATCAATTCTTCGGCGATCAGCCTTCTTTATGGTCCAGCTCTCACTTCCATACATCACTACTGGGAAAACCA
The DNA here is from genome assembly GCF_027172205.1 of Podarcis raffonei. NCBI lineage: Eukaryota > Metazoa > Chordata > Lepidosauria > Squamata > Lacertidae > Podarcis > Podarcis raffonei. The sequence continues at coordinate 33,746,584 of NC_070610.1, forward strand.
TAGCTTTAACTATATGAACCTTTGTTGGCAAGGTGATGTCTCTACTTCTCAAGATGCTGTCTAGGCCTGTCATTGCCCTTCTCCCAAGGAGCAGGCGTCTTTTAATTTTGTGACTGCTGTCACCATCTGCAGTGATCATGGAGCCCAAGAAAGTAAAATCTCTCACTGCCTCCATTTCTTCCCCTTCTATTTGCCAGGAGGTGATGGGACCAGTGCCCATGATCTTCGTTTTTTTGATGTTGAGCTTCAGACCATATTTTGCGCTCTCCTCTTTCACCCTCATTAAAAGGTTCTTTAATTCCTCCTCACTTTCTGCCATCAAGGTTGTGTCGTCTGCATATCTGAGGTTGTTGATATTTCTTCCGGCAATCTTAATTCCGGCTAGGGATTCATCCAGCCCAGCCTTTCGCATGATGAATTCTGCATATAAGTTAAATAAGCAGGGAGACAAAATACAGCCTTGTCGTACTCCTTTTCCAATTTTGAACCAATCAGTTGTTCCATATCCAGTTCTAACTGTAGCTTCTTGTCCCACATAGAGATTTCTCAGGAGACAGATGAGGTGATCAGGCACTCCCATTTCTTTAAAAACTTGCCATAGTTTGCCGTGGTCGACACAGTCAAAGGCTTTTGCATAGTCAATGAAGCAGAAGTAGATGTCTTTCTGGAACTCTCTAGCTTTCTCCATAATCCAGCACATGTTTGCAATTTGGTCTCTGGTTCCTCTGCCTCTTCTAAATCCAGCTTGCACTTCTGGGAGTTCTCGGTCCACATACTGCTTGAGCCTTCCTTGTAGAATTTTAAGCATAACCTTGCTAGTGTGTGAAATGAGTGCAATTGTGCGGTAGTTGGAGCACTCTTTGGCACTGCCCTTCTTTGGGATTGGGATGTAGACTGATCTTCTCCAATCTTCTGGCCACTGCTGAGTTTTCCAAACTTGTTGGCATATTGAGTGTAGCACCTTAACAGCATCATCTTTTAAAATTTTAAATAGTTCAGCTGGAATACCATCACTTCCACTGGCCTTGTTATTTGCAGTGCTTTCTAAGGCCCATTTGACTTCACTCTCCAGGATGTCTGGCTCAAGGTCAGCAACTACACTACCTGGGGTATACGAGATATCCATTTCTTTCTGGTATAATTCCTCTGTGTATTCTTGCCACCTCTTCTTGATGTCTTCTGCTTCTGTTAGGTCCTTTCCACTTTTGTCCTTTATTATGGAAATCTTTGAAAGAAATGTTCCTTTCATATCTCCAATTTTCTTGAACAGATCTCTGGTTCTCCCCATTCTATTGCTTTCCTCTATTTCTTTGCATTGCTCGTTTAAGAAGGTCTTCTTGTCTCTCCTTGCTATTCTTTGGAAATCTGCATTCAATTTCCTGTATCTTTCACTATCTCCCTCGCATTTTGCTTGCCTTCTCTCCTCCGCTATTTGTAAGGCCTCATTGGACAGCCACTTTGCTTTCTTGCATTTCCTTTTCATTGAGATGGTTTTTGTTGCTGCCTCCTGTATAATGTTACGAGCCTCCATCCATAGTTCTTCAGGCACTCTGTCCACCAAATCTAAATCCTTAAACCTGTTCCTCACTTCCACTGTGTATTCATAAGGGATTTGACTTAGATTGTATCTTACCAGCCCAGTGGTTTTTCCTACTTTCTTCAGTTTAAGCTTGAATTTTGCTATAAGAAGCTGATGATCTGAGCCACAGTCAGCTCCAGGTCTTGTTTTTGCTAACTGTATAGAGCTTCTCCATCTTTGGCTGCAGAGAATATAATCAATCTGATTTTGATGCTGCCCATCTGGTGATGTCCATGTGTAGAGTCGTCTCTTGTGTTGTTGGAAAAGCGTGTTTGTGATGACCAGCTTGTTCTCTTGGCAGAACTCTATTAGCCTTTGCCCTGCTTCGTTTTGATCTCCAAGGCCAAACTTGCCAGTTGTTCCTTTTATCTCTTGACTCCCTACTTTAGCATTCCAATCCCCTATAATGAGAAGAACATCCTTCTTTGGTGTCGTTTCTATAAGGTGTTGTAAGTCTTCATAGAATTGGTCAATTTCAGTTTCTTCAGCACCAGTAGTTGGTGCATAAACTTGGATTACTGTGATGTTAAAAGGTCTGCCTTGGATTCGTATCGAGATCATTCTATCATTTTTGAGACTGCATCCCAGTACAGCTTTCGCCACTCTTTTGTTGACTATGAGGGCCACTCCATTTCTTTTACGGGAGATATGATAGCCATCTGCAAAAATCTTAAGGGCTGTCACATGGAAGGTGAAGCAAGCTTGTTTTCTCCTGCTCTGGAGAGTGGTAAAGGAGTAAACATCTAAACCCACCTTAACATCAGGAAGAACTGTTTGACTGTGAAGAGCTGTTTGACAGCGGAACAGACTCCCATGAGATGTGGTGGACTCTCCTTCCTTCGAGGTTTTTAAGCAGATTCTTTCAAAAGTCTCAAATCTCTAAAAATGTGGGGACTAACTTTTGACTTTGACATTGTTTCTGGTCATTAGGTTTATCCTCAGGCATCACTTTAGAAAATACGTTGCATTAGTATGGGAAATCTGAGTGCTTGAGATCCTTGGAGATTAACCTGCAGCAATTGTGAAGAGGTAGTTCTCTTTTTTAGTTTTAATGTTGAAATCCAACTTCCATCAGTCCCTGCAAGCATGACCAATGCTCAGGGATAATGAGAATTGGCAACATTTTGAAGGGCCACAGGTTTCCTACCCCTGTTTTCAAAAGTACGGTAGATCACAGTCCTTGGTGAAAGGAAATCCTTTGATCCTTACAAGTCTTCTTCATTCTGCTCCTAACAGTCATGATTTATTCTGGAACAAAGTAGACAGCACTAAAATATACATCATGTTGCTCAGCTGCATATGAAATGGACCTTCCCAGCAAGAGGTGGAACTCAAGGAGGTAGAGAGCTATTTTTATATGTATAATCCAGCTCAATTCCACTCTTATTTGGTTTTAGTCGTAACGGGTTTGGGGATTGGGAGCAGTCTGTTGGGCCTCAGCCACAACCCACACAAGGCAACCTCCTAATCCTAGTATACCAAGGCTGTTCAAACTTCCATTGCTGCATACATTACTATCAAGTAGCATGTAAATTCAAGCTCTCTTGCAAAGCAGGTACTTTAAAAGGCTAATAATTGTGTCTAAGCAAAATATTGTCAATTGGGGCAAGAAGCAGACACATCTCTCTCTCTCTCGCTCCTCTAAAGCCACATTGATTAGAAAGCCTTTAGCTCTAAATAGGCGCAGCTCGCAAAAAGTAAGACAGCAATTTCTCCCCCAAAACCACTTAAATAGCTACACATATCTACTCAGAAGTATGTCTATTTGAGTGTAATGGGACTTATTCCCAGGTACATATGTATATGATTGCAGCCTGCCTGACTGAAGAAAGAAAAACCAAGTTTAGTGGTGTTAAAGGCAACAGCTGGTTATAAAGCAAATAGATGGCCTTTCCCCTAAGGCTGATCACACAACACATGTACAAATGCAAGATTCATATGGCTTCTCTGATGTTATTTTTCCTCTTGTTCAAAACAGGCTTCTAAAAAGCCGGGGGGTAAGAAGGATGCTGCTACCATTCATTATTGCAAGCAGGAAGAAAATTATCCATTCTCAAGCTCCCAATTGACCTTCACCAAGGTGAACAGTACCAAGTAGGAGCCTTCAACTGCCACACTCATATGAAAATGTCAGTGTCTGAAGCTGGGAATAAGGGGGACAGGGTTGGAGGCCTTTGGAGAACATTCTAGTAATGTGTGAGGTGAGCTAATATAGAGATTTTTGTGGGAACCAAGGGGGTATTTTGGAACAAAGAGAGAACTGAGCTGTGTACTCAAAAGACATTCAAAGCACATTCTTTCCTTCAAATAATTCGGGACATTGTAGTCTGATAAGGGCTGGGAATTTTAACTCTGTGAGGGGTAAACTACAGTGCCCAGAATTCTTTAAGGTTAAGAATATGTTTTGAATGTCCATTAAAGATATACTGCATACATAGCTTTGCTGGCCCAGCTGAGCTAGACTATTGCTATGCGCCTTTTGAATTTTTTTTTACAGTACTTAATCCTGACTTTAAGATCTGTTTTATAATATTTATATCTTGGATAAGTCAGCCTGCTTCTCCTAGAATAGAACTGTACAGTAAATCATTGATAATGTAGTAGGGCAGAAAGCATTTTATACATAAGATATCACTGGTCCAAGACCAGAGTGCTAGCAAATGATTTATGATGCCAAGAAACAAATATTGTGTCTCATTACATCTAAGCTTTAAAAAGGAATTAGTTAAATTAAGGACTGCTATATAAAGCAGGAATTTCACTTTCCTGTCAGTCATATACTATCAAAAACATTTCTTCAGTTTAATGCTGATAGATTGTTATGACTTTAAAATCTGACATTACTTTTACAGCATATTTGCTAGTCAAAACCATAAACAAACATTCATTAAAATGCATTATTGTAGGTATATATCAGATGAAAATATCACTGAGATCAGAGGTCTGTTTCTTGCATTTCTGAGCTGAAAAGGTACAGGCTCTGTTGAAGGAACAGGTTTATTATGGAAAATTCAAGAAGTTGTATCCAACAAAGTTGTCCCATCAGCACAACGATTTCTTCCAGTAAAATGGGCCTTCCTCATCCTCTCTTCTCCTGTCACCCTCCCCCCCCCACTCCACTAGATCTACTCCAAAGGGTTTGGGGAAATCTGAAACATATTTGGGGCAATGTGATGTAAGTCCTGTTGCACAACTGGAAATCCTTGCACTAAAAGGACAGCTTTGTTGGATGCATCCCTGAATATTTAGAAATCATGGCTGTTAGTATAGGGCAGTGATTTTCAGCCAGACTGCTGTGGCTCTCTGGGGAGCCTTGAACGATTGTCTGGGGAGCCGCAGGTAGCACCCTCTCTTCTGTTTGGGGAGCAGCTTGGAAGAGTGATCAAAGGAGCAAGCTGGCAGGCAGGCGGCATGTATGGGGCCATTTCCCTGAGCCAAATACTGCCTGTTCCTCAGTGGTGAGTGGGTTGGCTTCATCCACTATGTGCAGCTACCCCCTTCCTCTCCTTTCTCTCTCTATTTTTAAAAAATAATTTTATTAATTTCCCAAAAATAACAAAAATAGAAAACAATAACAATAAAAAAATACAAAAACAAAACAGAACCAATTGACTTCCCTCTAATCCCTTCCTTGGTTCAATTACTCATCAAGATACTGCATGTCCATTGTTAAGTTTATAACATATTTAAACTATTCATAATAAAATTACAAGTGATCTTAAAACCCTGCTAATGTATTAACCTGTGTACATTGCTTCTGTATATATGCAATAAACATCTTCCATTCTTCTTCTTTCCAATATTGGGCTAATAAAGTCCGTGCAGCTGAGTTGCATACATAAACAAATTCTTTTGTGCTTTTGGTAAATCCACTCCTATAATATTTAATAAGAAGGCTTCTGGGTTTTTTTTAAAAAAACAAAGGTTATTTTAAACATTTTCTTCATTTCTCCTTTCTCATCCCTTCCTCCTCCACCTCCTCCTCCTCCCTCCCCTCCTGCACTCTCTCTCTCTCTCTCTCTCCCCCCTTCCCCACCATATCACCCACTGTTCGTGTAGATGCAGCTATGTACAATCCTTGCTACTCCCTAGCTACAAACAGACTTCACTTGAAGGTCTTAGTCAAGTAAATAAGTTAATGCTCACTGATAGAAGGTATTTTATTACCTGATCCCAAAACTGAATTTTTACTTTTGGCATTCTCAAAAAAGAAGAAAGAAAGAAAGAAAGAAAGAAAGAAAGAAAGAAAGAAAGAAAGAAAGAATTTCACTATATTTGGCATAGCAGCCAGCATGAGGGATATTTATTATGCATCTAACATTTGTGTAATTTCTTGCCTTCAGACAGGCAAACAGTGCTAATTTTCTGGCAACCTCATTTCTGAAGTCCTAGTGTCACTTTTCTAACCTTTATCCTGCTTTCTTTTGCTTACCTGTACTTTCAGCTTCAGCAACAGAAACCCAAGCCAACTTACAAAGCACATATTCACAAGGGCTGGGCAAGGTCTGTTGATATTTGCTTTCAGATGAGTTAGCTGTAAGCAGTTGGCACCATAATTCCCATGCGTTGACAACCAGTGAAAAATGCTTATGAAATGCAGTTCTGGACATGAAATATTTCTGGACATTGCACTCTGAACACAAATGTAGTGATGTAAGCACCAAATAATTACATGCACACTCATAACTACAGGGACTTTCTTCAAAATGGAAATATAGAAAAAATGTGGTATTTGGAATACATGATGATGATGATGATGATGAATCGAATGACCAGAACTGATGAGTTAAAGATTATTAGTTCTATGCAGAGATCCCAAAAGTGGAAGTCCATTTGTTGAATGCTCTCATTCACAGTATAAGCCACTTCTACCCTCATTCAGAGAGAAACTTGTTACACCTCTCTTCTTTTCAGAATATATCGCACAGTGGGCATCCAAGCCTGACATCCCATGTGGGCAAATTTAAGAAGGCGTATTCAATATAAAAATGGCTATGTCAGCACATACAGAAACTGCACAGGAAGAGCTATCAGAATCCCATTGGAGGTAGATTTAGGAGAGCACAACTGGTTTGGTCACACCGGGTGCAGAGCCTTTGAGTCACCACAACTGTGATATAGAATGGAAGTCAAGAGGTGGAGGGGGAACCAAATGTTGGTGCAGCACAGGGCACCTCTGAAATTTGAGACCCCAAGGTCCGACACTGCTCTCAAGTATTGTGTATTATTCAGAGGATATTTCCTGAGAGTTTTGTGGGTGCCAGAGGTGGTTCTGGCAGGTACACCAGAGCCTACAGGCTTTACCAGTGCTAGTTTTCTGGAAAAAGTGGTGCCAGAACTCAGCATGAATGCCTCCTTTGTTCTCTTCTAATGGCAACAGCACCTACCTGAGAGGTGCCGGAACTGAGTTCCATGGAGTTCCAGCTGAATAAAAGCCATGGGCACCACATTAGCAAAACCTGGATTAAAACATGCAAAAGGTTCATTCCTGATTAATCAGACAGCAGATTCTGCATCTTGAAAATGGTTTTAAACACAAGTAGTTATTAAAAAATACAGATAGCAAGTAGCATCTCAGATGAGATGGCTCTCAAATGTGCTTCTACTAAGATAGTGGCTCCTGAGACATATGGGTACATCATCTATAAATGATAAATAAATATGACTGCTAGGGAACACAGTGTCCTTGTAACTGAGGACACTCAACTGAGAATAAAGTCAAGACTCAACCAGCAGCGGGAGGCGATATGCAAATTGTCTCTTCCTGCTGTCTCTGCTGCCACCCATTGTCTATGCACATTTAATCAAATAACTGATTAACCGATTAATTGATCAAACCGCTAAGATGAATTTGTCAAGATTTCTTTCCTATGGAAGACATAAACCTTTAAGAAGTTTTAATGTAATGAAAAGTGAGGAGACTTAGGGACAATTACATCAGTTAATTATATCCTTACTCATATAATTTAGCTAAAAAAGGAACAGGTTTGATAGATTTTGGTGTCTAAATTAAATATAAAAAGAATTCCAATAGGACAGTAAAAAGTAAAGCAATTTAGTTCCAAATGATGAGTGATGCACAGTGAACCTCTTGGCCATAGATTTGGCAATCAGCAAAGAACAAGTTTTAGGAAGTAACATTTTAAGCTACTTGTTAAGGGAGAAAAATATACAAAATCTGTGAAAGGTTGTGGAAGTACAATTTTTATTTTAGGAAAGAAAAGAGGAAGCTAAAATTGAATGCTCTGTGTACCTTTGGATTAACAATCTAGCCACTGACGTATTCTAAACTGTATCTATGCTGTTCCACGTTCTCTTATTTTTAAATGACCGGAACCATTCCTACCTTGTTCATGCCACTGGGCCCATTTAGTAGCTTTATAAATATTGCAGCTTGACTTAGCACTGTAGATTACTTGCTATAGCATAGCTTTCCAGCAGAAATAAGAACCACACTGAAATATTTTTAACTCCCATAGCGTGGATACCAAAGTTATATTTATTGTTGTGCCTTGATTCTAAATGAAGGTTGCTAAATTTATGTGACACTCACAATTCTCACGCCTTTTATCAGCTCCTCAGAAACAGCCCTCCTTTGCAAAATGCCTTTTGAGGGGTAATTATTATGGCAAGGAAACGTATTGGCATTGTAATACAGCTAGTGAGAAGAAATCTGTGGGTTGAATCTAACAAAGTCATTGTACTTGTGGAATAAACTTCCGCTCATGGAATGGAACTTTTTTTCTCTCTCCTCCCCCTCATGCCCCAGTCTGTTCTGGAGGGTTAGTGGGGGACCATCAGAGCAGGTTTGGGGGTGCACAGGGGAGGAAAAGAGGGGAACTTCTATTGTGGGAGTGGAAGCTGTTACATGAGTGCAGTGCCTTTGTTGAGTACAAATCCAATGGCGGAAAAGAAGTACCTATGAAGTGGAATCCACTTGATTGAATTATCTGCAATTATTATTTTTGTAACATTCTTGTTTTTGTAACATAACAAGGCTTATTGTTTTGATAATGTTTTGAGTAATGAGAGAGAAAAGCTGAAATCCAGCCTGGATTTGAGCACTCATATGGCAGAGAACCTTTTAGAAAACCTTTGCCTTTCTGAAGAGAGAATAGTCATTGTTATTTTTTAAAACAAACTGAGGGACTCTTCATAGCCCCCTAGATGTCCCCTGCATTTTATGTGACAGAAATACAGGGTAGCTTTGCATGTTATAGTTAAACAGCAGCAACCTCTTTTCATGCTTCTTTTCACAAAGCAGACCGTAGCTCAATGATAGAGGACATATGTTGCCCCAAATAAGGCTGGGAAAGACCCTTGTCTGAAACTTTAGAGTGCTGCTGCCAGTCTGTGTAGACAGTATTGAGCACAATTGACCACTTGTCTGACCTGGTATAAGTTGGCCTCCTAAGTTGCTATGTGACATGTGAAAAGGGAGCTCACGCATCTCGCTGATGGAAAAAGGAACCAGATGTTCTGGTGGCAGTTCATGCATGTTACCACAAGTAACTTTTCCTTGGCCAGAATTTCATTTATTTATTTATTTATTATTTATATACTGCTTACTATTCAGAATTTCTAAGCAGTGTACATAAACTATTTCCAACACCCACCCCAGAAAATAAGAATTCTCTCTTTTTCAAAGCTTGTAATCTAGTCCTCCACTGGCCAATTTGTATTCCGTTCAGGGTACGTAAGCAGAGATTTATTTAGAAAGTATTAGCAGATGGTGAATAAATATTTTTTTTCCTAGTGTGTTTCCAACTGTACCGTTAATTTCTACATAGTTAATCTGGTAAATGTAGCAATTGATTTGGCATTTTGTAATCCTCAGAAAGTAAGTAATTCATTAGGTGATCTGACAAAGATGTGTCAACACTGGATTTTGTGAAGCTGCAGACATTAAAATAGATACTGAAAACAAAAATGTGAGCTTCCTACGTTAATTTTTATCACACATAGCCAAGTATCACTTATTATATCAGTAAATTCTAACATGGAAGCAAGGAACCTTTTTTTCCTTGCTGAGAACCATATTCCCTGTTAAAGGAGGGGGGAGACAAAGTCAAAGTAAATTGGAGCACCCCTTTTCCCATACAATCCTATTTTCTTACACTTCATCTCCGGAATGCAGGGAAATATAGATTATTCTCACCAGAAGTCTGAACCAATTGTTTGCCGAGGACTCCCAAACCCTTCCAATGCACTTAAGGGAAAGGGCCTTTTCCCTCTGCAGGAATGGATCATAGAACAGTGTTTCCCCACTAAGGATTCTGGGACCTGTGGTCCCAGGTCAGTCCTGGTGTGAAAGATGTTCCATTGGGGACTAGGAGCATCCTGAAGCCATTTCCTCCCCTTGCCCTAGGGTATTTCTGGAGATCCTTGGGCATGGGGAAAAGGACAACAAGTGCTTCACCAGTATCTTCCAGGACTTTCCACATGTTTCCTTGAAATGCACACAAAGCCTTGACCCTTTCAGGGTGAGCTCAGTCAAGACACATGTAAGTGGGCAATGGGATCAAGGAAACAACCACTTTGCTAGAAAATGATCCAGTGGAAGGTGCGCAGAAGGTGATGTGACTTGGCTCTTAAGTTTGTGGAGTGGGGTGGAATGTTAATAATAACATTGTCAATGTACAACCTGTGTACAATGAAATTAACTGAGCCTACCCACCACCATAAACACTCAATCTCATTGCACTCTGTGTGCTTGTTGCACACCAACCCCGAATGCACCAACCCTGAAAGTCAGTTGCACTATATTATTTTCCATTCAGCAGCCTAACAGCCCACGGACAGAAACTATTTTCAGTGGTAAAGGGAAGAAATGAGACTTCTTGTGTACCTGTTGTTGTTCAAACAAGGTGAATTTGTTGACTCTCTTCACCTCCCTTCTTAGCTCAGTATTTCGGTCATATTAAATACTCCAAATATCTTTATTGCACTACCCATTGGCCATGACAAATCTGAATCAAAGATAAATACAAGCATAAGGGGTATCACACCACAAATAATGGTATTTATTTAGATCTCTGTTTCCCTTACAGTCCACAGCTATATTGTCCAGGGTCTTCTTTCTGATCTTTTTGGCTGCCAAAGCAAAAAGGGTGACTTTATGAGTCACTGAAACGTTTACATTGCTTAGAAGCCATAGGACCTTCTCTGCCGGGAAGAGACATCTTTCTGTACAGATGATAAAGTGAGAAATTGCCTCCTGAGTCCAACGTATAGTGAGCAATATAGTAAATCGTGACGCTTCTTGGCCTTTGGGCTAAGATCAAATGTAGGATCTGTTCTTATCAGTCATATTCAAGGCATAAAAATCTACATAGAAAATTACAGGAAAAGTTGTAGAGGAACCTATAGGCATCCAGATTGCATTCTTGAGAAAACTTCACCTAAGCCTAGACCTTGAAATTATCAGCCTTCCACCTTCACTTTAGGATGAAGACATTTATGACTTCACTTTTTCATTTAGTAGCAGACTCCTTTTTATTTTAAGAACTATTGTTGAAGCAATGTTTGTTAGGAAAGTTCACAAAAGAGCAGAATTTGTTTGGAGAGCCAGAAGCAAATTGACCAAGGGTTTCTGAGTTTCACGTGAGCTGTAATGCACCTCCTGACTTCAGCAAGAACAATGCATACTTACGGCTATCACCTTCAAACCAGAACACTCTTTTTTCTTCCCCAAGACTTGGTTCTTGGCCTACTTCCTCAAGGTTTGTCTATAAATAAAAACGCTTCCACAACTTTGTGAGTGGACCACATGGATATATGCAAGTGTGTGTGGTGACATATTCTATTTGTGTAGACCACTTTGCAAAGGATTGGCTGTGAGCCAGTGACCGCAGAATCAAACTAAAGTCAAATCGCAACAGCCTGGCCAGTCCTGGGAAATGCTCTGATGCATAAAAGCCTAGTTATGCATTTGACAACTGATCATGCCTCAGTGGGCTTCCAGAGAAGCGGCAATGCATCTGTGGAGGACAATTGGTTGCAAGGGAAAGAATAACAAGGGAGAGGATAACATTAAATATGTCACAGGGTTTGTAAAGGCACATGGGATGGTAAAATTTGAAAGTTACCTGCATGACTGAACGGAGCAATAACTCATCTGGCAATAGAGCTGACCTTTGTTTGCTGCAAAATATTTAATTCATGATTCTGCTTTTCACATTTGATCATTACCCTAGGAAATATTTTCTTCAACGTCGCTTGCTGTTTGTAACTGTTTGGACATTCTCGCCTTGCGGTTTTAATGTACAAAATGTTCACAAACCCCTCTTGTGCAGTCACTATTCAGAAGTGTTTATGTTTATTACTATCCATTTGTTGATTTATATACTGCCCAGTGATTTTTTTCTTTAAAAATGTTTAGGGGTACTCTCATTTTGACTCAAGAAAATCACCATGATACAATATGAGAGGACACTTTCGATTGTGAACCGGTAGAAGGAGGTCATCAATTGTTGTTTAACATTGTTCTGTCACAAGACCCTGAGGAAATGGAGTCTCTGTCAGGCCTTCCTAACCACCTGAGTTATATTGTTTTCCCAAGTGAGGTCTTCACTAAGGTAAACTCCCAGGAATTTAAAGGAAGAGACTCTCTCCACACAACCCCCCCCCCCAATATACAACAGGGCTAGTTCCCCTCTCTTCCTCCAAAAGTCCAACACCATCTCCTTTGTATTGCGAATATTTAGGTGCAAGTTATTCTCTAGGCACCATGTAAATACTTTTTGAACCTCTCCCCTGTATGCTAATTCATCTCCACCTGTAATTAGACCTATTATGGTAGTATCATCTACAAACTTAATAACTGCAGCAGATGGATCAGATGAAATACAATCATATATACACAACGAGTACAGGTAGGGACTCAGCACACATCCCTGTGCTGAGCTTCAGGGAGGTAGATGTAACAGGCCCAGACCTCACGTTTGTGTCCGATCCCTCAGAAAGTCTTTAATCCAGTCACAGATGGTAGAAGAAAAGTCTAGTTCCATCAGCATTTTGATAAGAATGTCTGGAAGGATGGTATTAAAAGCCGAGCTATAATCAATAAACAACATTCTAACATAATTCCCCACGGGGGGCAAGTAAGCCCTGGCTTGCAAAATCGATCACAAGATGTGGCACACACAAAACATTTGAATGACAATTCCCACCAACTTGGGTCCCCCCGGTTCCCTCAAATATTTTATTGGGGGGGTGGCAAAGGGACCTCAGTGCCTAAGAGTTCGCTCCTGTGCTGTATATTCAGTGGGCAAATGTACCTTTCAATGACCATTATCTAATATGAGGTGGTGGGAAAACTATGTAAAATTGTTGCAGTATTGATCCATAGGAAGAGGAGCTGATCGGAGTACAGAGCAGCACAACCACAACAATAGATTTTGTATTCATGCCAGTGTTGTGAGCTTTCAACCTAAGGGAAGAAGTGTCATGGTTGGCTCATCCAGCTGAAAACATTCAGTTCCACAAGCTATATTTTGAGCTTTCACTGCAAAGCAAGGCCATCTTTAAGGCCTTGGGAGTTCTATCATAACCCCACAACCTCGCCTCAGCAAAGAAAAAAGAAAAAGGCACTTCTAATTAATTTTTTTCAACTTATGCATATACGATTTTGAATAAATATAATAGTGCCCTCAGAAACTGCAGCTGAATTTATATTGCAAATATTACCTCCTCTATTCAAGTAAGAAATTGTAAGGATGTAGCCTGCTGGAAAGTAATTCAATTCTTTGCTTAAAATGGAATTTTAAATGAATGTAATACTTTTCCATATTAAGTTTTTAAGCTTTAACTGAATATTTTCATTTTAAACCCAACCCAGTTGTATCATCGTTTTTAAAACTGAATAGGCAATAGACTGCAAATAGTCTACTGGGAGGGGAGGATATATTATTAAAATATTCTTATTGGTAATGACCTTGGCTCTAAATATTTGTTTCAAATATCTGATATGCTCTAATTAGAAGACTTCCCTTCACCTTTCAGGGGATGACAGATGCAGACCCTCCAAGTATCCCTATTTTCCAGGCACAGTCCCAGATTTACAGAAGCTGTCTTGGTTCCTGATTTGATCCAGATTGACCCACTTTTCCTTAGGACATCCCTATTTTCATTGGAGAAATGTTGGAGGGTATGGAGTTATGCAACGTAATCGCCAAGGATGTAAGTAACTATACAATCTTTAGAAGACATCTGAAGGCAGCCCTGTATGGGGAATTTTTTTTAATGTTTAATGTTTATTATGTTTCTATATATGTTGGAAGCTGCTCAAAGTGGCTGGGGCAACCCAGTCAGATGAGTGGGGTATAAATAAAATCACAACAACTATTATTACTAATGTTATTATTGAATAGAACGTCCCTATTTTCAGCGGAGAAATGTAGGAGGATATGGGGATATTAAAATGAAGGCCAAACCACGGGATTATAGAACAGTATACACAGCATCCAAAACTGATCTGATTTGGACCAGCCATCACAGGAAGATGCAATACACAGACTATTCCATCTCTTGATGTCCAGTCTCATATCTTGTGGGTGAGGGGATGGGATTCTAAGCCTGTAATCAAATTTACAGTTACCTCGGGGAAACACCCATTATATTCAGTGTGTCTTGCATCTGAGCAGACATAAATGGGATTGCACTGTTAGAGCACATCTATAGATGACTTCGGGATTGAGACAAATAAATGTTAATGCCCACTTGTGTTTGGCAACCAACGTGAAATGAGACATAGGCAGATTACTAGCATATCACGCCATGCAACACCGATGAACCTTAAGTATGCTAGGAAAACAGGTTATTGTGGTAAACCAAGTGAGTTTTTTCAGAGGCAACTATAAAACAAATAGAGTAATTACAAACATTTAAAACTGTATGCCATTAAGATATACTTTAATATATGTCAATGTAACCCAATATTACAGATGTGCAGCACAATCTTAAGCATCATTATTCAGGAGTAAGACTTCCTTTGTGTTCAGTGAGCCTTACTCCCTTTGAAAGTGTGTATTCTTAATACAGTGGTACCTCGGGTTAAGTGCTTAATTTGTTCCAGAGGTCCGTTCTTAACCTGAAACTGTTCTTAACCTGAAGCACCACTTTAGCTAATGGGGCCTCCTGCTGCCACCGTGCCACCGGAGCATGATTTCTGTTCTCATCCTGAATCAAAGTTCTTAACCCGAGGTACTATTTCTCGGTTAGTGGAGTCTGTAACCTGAAGCGTCTGTAACCTGAAGCGTATGTAACCCGAGGTACCACTGTAACTAATATACTGCTCCTAAATAAAGGTTAAACATCATAAAGTTTAATAAGAATAAGTAAACCAGACACACAACAAAACACTGTTTACTGTCTCATGTTTTCATGCTGACAGTCACTATGGTTATTACTAAATACTGTTAAATTTGTTAACTTTAATTCATTTTGCAACTACCGTACTAAGGAAAATATCCTGAAAAATAGATAACACTCTAATATTTGTCACTGTATTCTTTTTGGTGCCTGCTGAAGATATTCTTATTCAAACAAGTCTAAACAGGTGTTTCAAAAGTTTGTATGTGTTTTAATTGTCTTTCGTTCACTGTAGTTTTAACTTTCTTAACTTTAATTATGTTTGCAATTTTAAGTGATATTTTTATGAAATATTACAGATAACAGATAATGGTTTCATATAATGTGCAGATTTCATATTAAAGTAGATTTAGATATTTAGGCTGCAACCCTATACCAATTATATGAAAGTTAGCTCCATTGAACTTAGAGGGATTTGCACCTGAATAGACATGAACAGGTTTGAGCTGTGAGGCTGCAGTCATATACACACTTATCTGGGAGTGTGTTCTGGACTCAATAGGACTGACTTTTGCATAGATATGCAGAATTGCGCTGCATTTTTCAAAAAATGACATTTTCGAAGGTTTGTTATAGTTGCCCTTGAAGAAAGATTTCATAGCCAAAATGTTCTGTGCTCCCCACAAACTTTTCCCTAACACTTTAGGGGATTTTACCTGTTGTATTTTTACTCTTGTCTGATTTCAGTGCCATATGTTTTCAAATAATCCCAGTGATGTTAAAGTAAATATTGGAATGTTCTCCTGTCTGCTTTTTCTTCATGAACCACCTCTGAGCTCTGTATGAATATATCAGTTAGTGGAGACCTTTTCACTTTGCTCATTGGCAAAACATTTGCAGGGAAAGGAATTTATTGACTTATTTATTTTCGCAACAGTATAGACATTCTGGCCAGATACATAAACTTGCAAGGCACTGTAAACAGATTGTGGAAAGTTATTGATTTTATTTCATTATATTTCAAAAGCTCTTCATATAGCTGTAAAACTCAGCCTGGAATCTAATATTCCCTGCCTGCATTTACTGAGCACTTACATTTCCTCTCTTTTCCCCAGTGATGCTTCAGTAAGAGGTAACCACCTTCCAAAGTGTCTGGCCTTTCCAACTATTTAAGAAATTTTTTCACGATGAATCTAACAACTGTTGGCTTAATGGCAACGGAATGACCCTCAGCACAGCATTTATAATAAAATGCTGTATCGTAAACACATTCATGTGCTCAAGCTAAGCAAGTGTCTGCCACAAAATTAGATCCTTGTTTTAAAAGACTTCTAAATGCGAAATAGTTTTTCCGCATCTGAATATTTAAAGACAGTTTAGCACTTAATAGGCCATGAACGAGCCTCAGTGTTGATATAAAAATGTGCAGGGATGCTGTTATCTGCCATCCAGTTTGTGTCTTACAGGTCACTGCTGCTAAGTAGGTAATTACAGGCATAAAAAGGAAATATCTGGAGAACTGGATGTGGAAGAAAAACTGGGTTCAGATTAATTCTTTATGTGCAAATTATATTTATATCTTCCTTTTCCTCCAAGGAGCTCAAGGGAATGCACATCATTTCCACTATTGCTATTTTTATCAAGACAACAACCCTGTGAGGCAGCTTACACTAAAAGGTAGAACTTGGTTCTCCCCAGTCCTAGTTTACACTACACCACACTGGCTCCGTTACTTAGCTGTGAACTCTCTGGATAAACTTGGGTAAGTCAGTCTCTCAGCCTCTATATGATGAAAGATATCACTCCTCAGAAGAAGAGTGAAGGATATGGTCAGAAGAAGTGAAGGATGCAGATGGGATAGATGAGGACAAGTCAGAGTATATCATTGGACAAATGGAAACTTGAGGAAATGGCCTGCTTGGTTGACTTACTCCATGTCACTCATTTCTTGCTGCTCCACTCTAAATGGCACAGACAACAGAATACTTAACATAGTGATCAGTAGTTGTGTGTTGCACCATACTTGTTAGGAGTGTGCAATAACCACAAGTTACTGTTCATATCTTGATCTGGGGCTTCAGGAAACAGCCTGATTAACTCTGTGCTTTGTAGCCTGCCTGCCATACGAGTCTGCTTTATTTTTCTTCCTTGGTCCAATTCACTATTGAGAATTTATTTTAAAAGCTGTAACTTTTTTCCTTCATACAAAAGTGATTCTAATTTGCAGGCCTTCTACCCCCTCCATAGCAGATAATATGTGCCGGCTTAAAGGCAAATAGGACCCGTAGCATCTTTAAAGTTTGTGATGAGCATCTTTAAAGTTTTTCTTTTTAAGGGAATTTTTATATATAAGCCGCTTTGAGTCCCATCAGGGGGAAAAGTGGGACATAAATAAAACATATAATATTAATAAGAATAGTGTTGAGAGAAAAACAGAGACAGAGATCTTCTAACGAATGTTGTTTCTATGAAATGAAAGCAGGTGAAAGAAGCGACTACCACTTGAGACTAAAAGCAGGGAAACACATTTCTGAATGGTCTCCTATGTAGAAAAAAGCTCATATAAGTATAGCAGATCAGGGAGAAGGCTAATCTCACGCAGAAGGCTAAGCTTTTTAGCCCTGCCGTGTCAGTTTTCTACTTCCAGGGAGCTTTTATGTGGAGGAGCATTTTAAAAATGTGGTATTTTTACCTGCTCTCTGAATTGGGGCAGAATGTTCTGCCGTCTCATTCTTCTGCATACATAGCCCAGGCATTAAGAAAGCACATTTTCCATGGCTATTAGCTACCATAGCCTTCATTTAACATACAGGGCACATTCTAGCATTTGAGCATATTTTGTAAGTACTACAGCATGTTTAATAGGTTGCTTTAGACTTCTACTTCCAATGGCACTCCAACTTTATATTTCTCTTTTCATGAGAATGTAGACTACTAGGAACAGAATGAATTTGCACCCCATTCACTGTCGAGGGCTTTTAATCAAAGGCAGCATTGGGCAATGTTGCCTGGTGCCAGCTGATATCTAATAAAAAAAGAGAGATGTTACTGCAAAGGTCAGCTTTGACCCCTTTGTTTAATGTGAACAGAATCACATGCTTTCAGAAGGCACAAAAAGCAACTTGCCACTTTAGGAACAAATACAACCACGGGAATATGAGTGAAGGAAGCTTAGATGGAGTTTAATAAAAGAACTCAAGAAGTTATTCCGTCTTCTCAAGTATAGCTTTTATTTCAGCACATGGGGGGAAAGAAACAAAAGCATTTTCTCTCCTGTACTGCTACAATGAAATGCCAGAGTCCAGACCCAAAGAGAGAGAGAGAGTCCATATGTACCTGATGCATTCTGCCAGAGTAAATGTTTCCTTGGTGGTAGGAGGTCTTGATGGAGTGGGAGGGCAGGAAGAGTTTCTGACAGTGTTAATTGGCTCAAATATGATTTTTTTAAAAGAAAAGAACAGTCAATGTCTAAAAATAGAACACGTGCAGGGTTCATGTGCCTGTGAGTCAGAAATCCTCTGACTATTTGAGGAAACACACAGATTTGGAAGGCAACGTGTCCTTTGGAAGGTGAAACAGACTTCTTCATCTTGATGATGCAGGGAAACTCTTGTGGGCCACTGTGAGTAAATTAGTTATGTTCTGCTGAGTCCTCAAGGATGCCAGGATTGTTGACCAGCTAAATAAAACTCCTCTGAAACCAGAGATTCTAAAGAGCAATGGAAAACACCTGATACTCCATAATGGGGGAGTGGAGTTACCAATGTCTAGGAACTATAGATTTGATCATTAACCTTTACTGCAGCTTCTAGCATACGGAAAAACACAAGAATGTAAGAACAGCCTGCTCAGTCAGGCCAATGGCCCATCTTGTCCAGCATCCTGTTCTCACAGTCAACAGCCAGATGGCTGTGGAAAACCAAGTAACATGCTGTGGATTTTTAAAGAACATACCGTATTTTTCGCTCTATAAGATGCACCAGATCATAAGACACACCTAGTTTTGGGAGGAGGAAAACAAGAAAAAAGTATATTCTGAATCCCAGAAGCCAGAACAGCAAGAGGGATCACTGCGCAGCTGTTCTGGCTTCTGAGATAGCCACGCGAAGCCTCTTCAGGGCAGATGTTCTGGCTTCTGGGATAGCCGCGTGAAGCCTTTTCAGGGCAGCTGTTCTAGCTTCTGGGATAGCTGCTCAGCCTGCATTCGCTCCAGAGGACGCACACACATTTCCCCTTACTTTTTAGGAGGGGAAAAGTGCATCTTATGGAGCGAAAAATACGGTAGTCCCTATTCATTCATCCAAATGTTTTAGAGCAGTGACACACATGATCATGTGCTCATAGTATCCAACGCAAGGCTTCATCTACAGACATCTGCATTCAACAAATGGCTGTCAGTGCTAGGGCTATTGTTTCAGGCAGGCAGGATTGGGGCCAGCAGTGGAGACCCACTCTGTCTTCAGTGTTTAAGCTCTCTACTGACTTGTAAATAGAGGTGGAGAGAAATTTGATTCTGTTCACCTTTAAAGTGAAATCTACTTAAATTGTCCTTTCTGGGAGGAAATGCTTGAATCAGACCGATCGCCCTTTGATACTTTGCACTCCTTCAAATTTTGCTATACAATTCAATAGCCAAATAACTATTCTGTTTGTTGGCTTTTTCCCCAAAGACAAAATAAAGGCACTCAGTTCTTGTGTGGAATTAATAACAGCTAAAAGGAAAACTGGGAATTAGGAAATGTGGTTTTATAAAACAAAGTGGTTATAAAAGATTGTAAGGAATGAGATTTATGAAGAAATTGAAGGCACATGGAAAACATGGAGAAATCGAGGTTCTTCACAAGTGGGAGGAAAGGAGAAGTTTTATTTTGGAAAACCGCAGATTATGTGAGGCCTACAGATATGTAGTGCCATTCATAGCTCAAGTAGTGATGGCCAGACATGCTTTCGTTATATTTCTATTTCTTATTTTATAACAAAATCAAACAGCTATCGATGATGAACAATGAAATCGCTACACATCTAAAAACCTTGCAGTTGGTGACATGCAGTTACTGACAGTCCCTGGGGCTCTTGTTTTCATGACAAGCACCCTCTGTATGTAGAACAGCAGGCTCCTGTGCACTAATAGTGCCAAGTCTGGAGCTGTCACCAGCATGCCAAAGAGTAGGAACAGAGCTATAGGCACACCATTTTCCTTTGTTTCATTTTGACAGCATAGGAGGATTTGGTTTTCTTTTTTGCTCTTGGCATACTTATTAGGGCAAATGCTTCCTTCTACAAATCTATTGCTCTCATAAACATTTGAGGAAAATGGGAAGAATACAGAATACCATATTGACTTTCCCAGTTTTTACAAAAAAAATTGTACCCATGTGTATATGCCTACCAAATCCACAACTTGATGGAGTTATCTGCTTCGTTTTCTGATGTCAATGACAGTTCAAATCACCTTGATCTCCCCAGAAGCACTTCTCGCCTCCGGATCTGATCCGGGAGAAGATCTGGTAACAATGCCCAGGCCAGGAGGAAAGTGCATTACATTAATGAAGGCCACTAATTAGTTATTTAAAAACAAATGAAATGTTATTCATATACTCTTTCTCTCGACCAATTGCCCATTCCCCATCCCCACCCCTCGTGATTTTTCAGAATGACACAGGGAAAACGATATTACAGGGTAACAGATTGTGTTTGTTTTTATTCTGAGGCTGTTTGATAGCAGAAACTGCTGCAATTATTCCAAAACTTTCTGTGAGAAGTCACATAGACGGGTATTCTTTATGATGGCCACAGTGCCGGCTAATTATAGCATTCAGTTGTTTTCAGATCATGTAAAAGGCTAAAATGCAGACCTGGAACCTAAGAAGTAAATCACTGAAAGGATAAAGACAGTGAATGAGACTGGGACAGTAAATGCAAGTAACTGCTGTTGTTGAGCTTACAACGTCTGCTTACCACCCTTCCCAGTGAGCGGTGGTTGCATACCAATGCAGCGCCTCTTCTCTCTTCAGGTGCGCCATACCATCTTTGTCTGTCTCTCTGTCCCTCTTGGCCACCACAGAGGTTCACGGGTTCCTGCCAAAACCCATCTATTCAAACGAGCCAATCCAAGGCGACTGGGGAGGGGCATGGTGAGCGAACCTGAGGGAGGCAGGCTTCCCTTGGGTCCACCCACTATCTACTTAGCCCGGCCGACCCACAAGTGCAGCGGACAAGCTGAAACGTTCTGCAACAACCCACGAGGTCACTCTATAATTTGCTCATTTGGAAATGGCAAGAGTAAAGGTGTGTGGAAGAGTGGTGTGATGTGCCCATAAAACTGGTCACTGAAGTCACAGTATGAGTCAGATAAATAGGGCCAGCTTTAGAAATTTTGGGAATTTTGTGAGAGGTGGGGAGTTTTGAAATAGGTCTGGAGTACACTACATCAGCTACCCCTGCTCTAGCATCCTCCAGTTGTTGCCAGACTGCAACTCCCATAATCCTCTGGACATGCTGTCTGAGACTAATCAGTGTTTGGAGTCCGAAAACATCTGGAAGACCACAGGTTCCTCATCCCTGAACTACACTACACTGGCTCTCAAAGCAACAACAGCTAAGATGGGTTAGATACCCCTGCATTTAAGGATCATGGAAGCAGGTGATATGAAAGATCTCTGGCTTGGAGGCAGATATTCACTGCTGATTAGAAGCGACAATACTGGGTTAGAAGTCTGCTGTGGTGTAAGACAGCTTCCAACATTCTTCCTACTGTATCGGTGTAGAATTATGTATGGCTTGAATTTCTTGAACAAGTGCATGTAGCATCTTCTCTGGGGATGCAATGTCTGTTTCATAATATGCTAATCAGACTAGCAGAATAAGGCAGGTACTTGGCAGGTCTTATATTTTTGCTCTGATCCTTGGACAGCTCTACAGTAGCAGGGCTCTTTCATCCTAGTCTTCAAAATATGTGTTGCTAATGGTATAATGAAGTCTGCTGTGCTGCTAAGGAATTGTCCAGTCGTCGTCATCACCATTATTATTATAAAAACAAATAATAATAATAATAATAATAATAATAATAATAATAATAATTTTATTACTTATACCCTGCCCATCTGGCTGGGTTTCCCCAGCCACATTGGGTGGCTCCCAACACAGGACTAAAAACAGAATAAAACTTCAAACATTAAAAACTTCCCTAAACAGGGCTGCCTTCAGCTGTCTTCTAAAAGTCAGATAGTTGTTTATTTCCTTGACATCTGATGGGAGGGCATTCCATAGGGCAGGTGCTGCTACCGAGAAGGCCCTCTGCCTGGTTCTCTGTAACCTCGCTTCTCGCAGTAAGGGAAACTGCCAGAAGGCCCTCAGCACTGGACCTCAGTGTCCGGGCAGAACGATGGGGGTGGAGACGCTCCTTCAGGTATACTGGGCCCAGGGGCGGACGAAGGGAGTGTGGTGGGTGCAGTCCACCCCGGGTGTCACCACTGAGGAGGGTGACAAAATGCTGGGCGGCACTCACTGTGGGGCCTGAAACACGCCTGAGCCACGCATCTTTCCTGGGAGAGACGCAGTGACTTGGGCACGCGCAGGCTCCGCACTGCCCAAATGGTCCGCCTGCTGCCTCCCCCCCCCCCAGGTATAGGGTGGCTGAGTGCGAGGAGGCAGGCAGAGTGCGGAGGCCCCGTGGTGCGCCTTGCCCCTATGAGTGGCTCACCCCACCCTTGGGTGTGCTGCCCCAGGCGCCCGAGCGGTTTCCTCCGCCACTGACTGGGCCTGAGCTTTAAAGGTCAGCACCAACACTTTGAATTGTGCTGGGAAACATACTGGGAGCCAATGTAAGTCTTTAAGGTCTTCCTTTGAAGATGTAGGTGTTATCTGAAACACTTCAGAACATCCTCTGACTGGCTGGGTTCCTCCTTTCAAACTCTACAAGTATTTAAAAAGGGTTTGGGGATCACACCTATCTCACCTTTTATTGCAGGAGGGAAGCAACAGAACATACTGTTTTCATGTTTGAGAGATAAAAAACAAACATGAACTTAAACTGTTTTGGTGGAGCAGGTGGTGCAGAAGTGGAGCTTGATTTGCAGGAGTAAAATGAGAGAAAGCTGCTCTAGAAAAGAAACATGAAATAAATGAATGTGTTTCCTCCTGTGTTACCTGTTTCTTGAGATATGGTATTGGGATATGCACCTCGATACTGACCACCTCTGTACTACCCCTTCCCTACCCATCAAGATTTCTCCAATGAAATAGGGGTGTCCTATTCAGTGATGATGTTATTTATAACCCACCCCACTGACTGGGTTGCTCCAGCCACTCTAAGCAGCTTCCAACATTTTAAAAAACATAATAAAACATTAAACATTTTTTTTTAAAAAAACCCTTCTCTATACTGGGCTGTCTTCAGATGTCGTCCAAATGTTGTATAATTAATTATCTCCTTGGCTTAGGGATTGCATAACTCCATACCTTCCAACATTTTTCTGATGAAAATTGGGATGTCCTTAGAAAAGTGGGTCAATCTGGGATCAGATCAGAAACTGGAATGGCTTCTGTAAATCCAGGACTGTCCCTAAAAAACAAGCACACTTGGAGGGTCTGCGGTTCAGCAGACACTTATAAACAATAGGTGATTTAATGGAGTGTGTACAGTGGTACCTCGGGTTAAGAACTTACTTTGTTCAGGAGGTCCGTTCTTAACCTGAAACTGTTCTTAACCTGAGGTACCACTTTAGCTAATGGGGCCTCCCGCTGCCGCTGCACCACTGCCGCACAATTTCTGTTCTCACCCTGAAGTAAAGTTCTTAACCCGAGGTATTATTTCTGGGTTAGCGGAGTCTGTAACCTGAAGCGTCTGTAACCTGAAGCGTCTGTAACCCATGGTACCACTGTACAGAGAAAGCCTTGAAGCCATGGTAGAAAAGGACTGGATTCAAAATGTAACAACTCAGGCATAGAGGTTGCCAGCTGAGCAGCACACCTGCATGCCTCTAGTGATATTTTAGGTGTACCTATTCCAGGTTTCCCCTGCAGAGTTTATATAGCAGTAATCCCAAGTTGCTTTTGTTAGAGTTAGAGTTAGAGTCCCACTGACGTTTCACCAGCCCTCGCAGATCTGGCCTCTTCACACATCTCTCTAGAACCTTAGGCCCTAGAATTTAATGAATGTGAAACTGTGTTGTTTGTCATAGGTATACAATGAGCAGACAGTCCACTCACACGTGAATCTGCTTTGAAAACTGCATGCTTCCTGTAGTCGTGTGGTACTGAAAGGGTAGGAAGTAAAGTGGTACTGCTGAGGAGGTTGAAAAGGCACTTAGGAAAAAACAAAATGATAAAATCTGTTCTCAACCTCTGGTCATGAAAATCCCTGCGCCGTTCCAATTAATGCAATTTACTGCATCCAGCACTATCAAAACTGATGAGTAAGGTCAAGACCAGATCTTTCATAGCCTCAGCTGCCCCTAAAATCTAACAAAATAAAACTAATAAGAAATGATAAAAATCAAGAGTAGCAGCTAGAAAGGCTAAACCTCCATGGAGAATAGGAAGGAGATGGAACACAATGTTGTTTCAGGAACAGCTGAAAAAGGTTGTGGGTGGGTTAAAAAAATAAAAAATAAATAAAAGGCAACATAGTTCTAAGAAGTTATTTATCACAGCAAGTCTCACCAGAGCCTTCTACATTATTGGTCAATGGAGAGTTTGCAGTTCAGGAGCCAGAAAGCTTGGTGGGCCATGCTTGCAACTTTGCTGATGACTTTCTGACAGAAGATAACTTTGCCCACACTGAACATAAGAATATAAGAAGGGTGTTTGTTTGTTTGTTTGTTTGTTTGTTTGTTTGGCAAAAGAAAAAATATTGGTAAATAAAAAGGAAAATTTCCTGGATGAGAAAGATCCAGGTTTGGGGCAAGTACTGTTTGGTGAGAGAATCTTTGCAGAGATTTAAAATCACAAAATATTAAGCAAATTAAAGAGTGGAAATATAGGCTGTCCGACCTTTTAAATATCCCCTTCTAAGTTGCTTCCAAACTTCCCCACCTCCCATAGCATCGAAAGAGACAATACATTTGGTAAGTTAAGCATGGTTTACTTACAAACTCTTCAAAGTTTAGATTCATGTTCTTTTCCATACAGCATTCAGAAAAACACAGGCAGTAAAACTTAGGTTCCAAAATGGTAAATATTTCTAAATTAGTTGTATAGAAACACAAAGGTGGCTTGTTTAAGCCACGTGGTTAGATTCACATAGTGGAAAATGGAAGAACAAAGGCTTGATAACCCTTCCTCCCAAGGTGAGGGGGAGTGACCTGGCTAAACCTGGCAGCACAGCTTACTCTATGGCATTAACTCTTTCATGCATTAATTAGACTTAAGCATGCTAGTTAAATGATGCTGCCTATCCCACAAAAAGAGCCCAGCTGGAGCAAGCCAATCTAGTCCAGCAACTTGTTCCCACAGTAGCAAACCAGATGCCTGTAGGAAGCCCAAAAGCACTGCATCATGGGACTGCCCTATGTGAATTGGTGTCCTTGTTATTTCCTTGGTGATTGTGGTTTCTGTTTGAACATTATAATGGGTTTATAGTCTTTATGTACTCCACCTTTGGTGCAGCTTATAGACCACAAACAAGCAATACTTATGAGCTTCAGCAGTGGTGGAATTTTGTACACTTGTTTAAACCAATTGAATGGAACTCATGGGAGATGCAGTCTAAAACATCGGGAGAGCACCAGCTTGGAGAAGACAGTTTTAAAAGATGTATGCACTATATATACCCACTGCTTTTTTCAGCTGGAGCTTACAGGAGCCATTGCCATTCTAAGAGAACAGGGCAGGTGTTCATAGTGAGCTCTGGTACCTCTTTTTCTAGAAAAATAGCACTGACTATACCCCATAACAGGGTGGCCTACAACAACAATAAAAGCAAATTTAAAATGCATACAGTGGCTCAATAAACCATATTGTATTGATTTACAGGGCCCTAGACAATTTGGGTCTAGGATACTTCCAGGACCACATAATCCCTTATATCTCTGCCCAATCACTGAGGTCTTTGTCACTGTTCATGGTCCATGTGGCGCAGACACGTGGTTCATCTCCACCAGGAACCATAAGTTCAGTATTGTGGGCCCAAATTTATGGAACCTTATTCCAGCTGAAGTGTCCTCCCTGCTGAACTTCCAGTGCCTACTGAATACTTTTTCATTAAGGCAGGCATTTTAATTGAAGTCTGATTCTATCGTTTTAATTGGTTTTTATTCTTTGCATTGTTCTTTTCTAAACTGCTCAGAGAATATTTTATTTAAGTGGTACTTAAATTGTGTATATATATATATACACACACACAAACTGCATTTAAAGCATCACCCAGATAAAAGAAATAAAAAGCAGGGACAGGTTAAATAGCCTGAGAAAAATTTAAAGAGAGTCTTTACTTGGTACCTAAATTTGTTGAATGTTCTATAAATCCAAGGACAAACATAGGAACAGCTACTGCTTCTAGATCAAGTTGTTGTCTAAACATAATGGTTTTAACTTTGTTCTATATGAAGAAAGCAAACTTGAAGGAAATACATTTGGGCATTGTGTAACGTTTATTAGAACAGGGACGTTTTGTTCAGCATTCCCCTACATAGCTTGTTTTCCTCTTTCCATCAGAAAGCAAATATAAATTGGGACAGTGTAGGTCTTTGTTAACATAACCTAAATAAAAGTGTACTCAAAACCTCTAGTTCAGATTAAAAATAATTAAGCCTAGGCAGTGTAACAGAAAAGAGAGAACATGAACTGGGTTGTAGTGAGTAAATGGAAACATAGCATTGACGTAACTTTGCCCTTAGTCTTTAAAATGCAATTTAAAAATGAAAGAGCAACCAAGCAAGAAAAAAATTAGATGAAGGAGTAATGGAGAAGTAGAGCTGTGTGTCATCAGCATATTGCTGACAACATACTCCAAAACTCCAGATGACCCCACTCAGCCGTTTTATGTAGATGTTAAACAGCACTGGGGATAAAATCAAACTATAAGGAACCCCACACTGAAAGCTCCATAGGGTCGCAGAACACTCCTTGAGCATCACCCTCTGGAAATCAACATCCAAGTAGGACTGGAACCACCACAAAGAAGTGCTTTCGATTCCTCAGACAGCCATTTCAGAAGGATACCATGGTTGATGGTATCAAAAGCAGCTGAGAGGTCAAGAAAAATGGAAAGGACACATTTCCCCTGTCTCTTTCCCAACAGCAGTCATTATGCAGGGTGACCATAGCAATTCCTGTGCCAAAACTGGGCCTAAGCTCCAACTGAAATGAATCTAGAAAATCAGTTTCCTCAAAGAGCATCTAGATATGGTCCTTGACCACCCATTCAAGAACCTTACCCAAGAAAAGGAAATTGGCAACTGGCCAATAATTACACAGATTTTCCAAATCCAGGGAGGGTTTCTTGAAGAGTGGTTTTACTACTGCATCCTTCAAACAGGCAGGCACCATCTCTTCATGTAGGGAGGCACTAATCATTTCCCTATTCCAGCCAGCTCTCCCCTCCCTGCTAGTTTTTATCAGCCAAGAGGGGTAAGGGTCCAGAGCATAAGTCACCCTGACCGATCCAAGCATCTTGTCCATATCCTCAACTGAAACTCATCCCACATAACAGGACCAGACAGTGCTCGGGATACTTCTTGAGATTCATCTGCTGTCATAGTGGAGTTAAGTTCCCAGCAGATGTAAATGGTTTTATCCTCTGCTTTGCCAACAAGTCACAGCAAGTTATTGTTGGTTCTGTCCCCTCCTTTACACCAGACTGTAAAAGGCCCCACAGGACCCAGAAAAGCTCTGCTTTTCTGCAATGAGGATGCAATGGAGGCAGCAAAGTATGCCTTCTTTGCTGCCTTCACTGCCACTAGATAGGCTTGATGATGAGGCCTCACCGGTGTTCAATTGCATTTGATTGGAGTTTTCCCCATTCATATTCGAGCTGTCTCCCAGCTTGATTATGAAAGCCAATCACTATTTTTTTTTACGGAACATTGATTTATGAAGGAGAAAATAATAGTAGTATTAAAAGCAGTAACTAGAAAGCAAACGTTCTTTTCTAGCCAATGAGATACATATAATTACTTAGGACCCTTGAGAGAAGGCAAATGTCCACCGAGTTTGGTATTGTGTACAGTGACTGATAGTGGTTTTCTTGGATTTCATTCAGCTGGAGATACCATGAATTGAAGCAAGGACCTAGAATTGAAGCATTTGCTCGCCCACGGAAGGTTGGCTCTTCATATTATATGCTGCAAAGGTTTTTAAAAAAATATATTGCTTGGTAAATAACCTCCAGCCTACCCTGGTTGATTGAAAACATATATATTTACTTTTTATGTAATGAAAAGTACAAAATGTAAAACAAGCAGCAGAGAGAAAATACATATTTTATAACTCTGCCAAAGGCATAAAAACTGTTCCTCTCCCAGTCGCAGTGATATCAAGTTCTTCCACAGATGTTATCATTTTCAAGTTAAGCAGCCATACAAAGATTTGTAGTTGACAGCAAGACAATCTAATCATGCCCATATTGATGGAAAGGGAAAGAGGTCAATGTTATTCCATAATATAAAATGGTTTCCTGACATGTTTGAAGGATTTGCCATTTTGATGTTGGCTTTGTTGGTTTGTGTCTTTCCTCTTGGTATGAAATCTTTAAACCAAGAGCGCATTTTCCCCTAACAGTTTGCCTTTTTCACAGTGTGCAATCCCATCCATTTAGAACACCAAATTCTGAATGTTTAATCACAGCCTGGAACGGTTTGCATTTTCCTTCTTTAATAAAGATACAAATGAGACTGTTGTCTCATTTGCAAGTTTCAAAATAATTTGGAGCTTGATATGCTCTATTATCTACTTAATTATTGAAAAACACTGTCATGTTCTTAGAATTAAAAGCATAAATATTGAAACTATGAAATTAAATACGTAGCTTTAAATAACTTTGCCAAAATACAAACTAAACTCGTGCTAAACGCATCAACATATTTCTAAATTAAGGTAGGATCTGGTAGGAATTCAGAACCAGCAGTGATTGTCAGGACTGGTTCAGCTGCAGTTCAGCACAGAAACTCAGAGATGAGCAGTAAGATTGATTATTTATTCAGAGAAACAAAACACAACAGAGAACTCCATGGCAGGACTAGCCCGAGTGAAGCAGTTGCCTGGACTGAGGATCTGAGCCTCCCAGTTCCTCCTAAGCCTTTTTCCCAGCTGGCTGCCTTCCCAACAGTCACAGACTACTTAGATACCAGACTCTCTCTGTCTTTTGTTCTGCGACATGTAACACCCTCCTCGTTTTTGGGGATAGATGAGAAAAAGGGGAGAAGGAAACAGTGGAACTGGCAGGGGCCTGGGGATCTGTTCTTCTCCTCCTCAGTTGCCTCAGTCTCACTTAAACCTGTTGTTTGCCCAACCTCCAACTCGTCTGCACTCCATTCTTCCTCTGACTCGTCTCCTGCATCCCACCACCATTCTCCTGGCTTGGAGCCTTCATGCAGGTTTCTGGGAAGGCAGATAACAGAAGTAAAGAGAATTGTGGCAGTCTTTATATTGGGAAAGCCAGGGATTAAGTTTGGATGGCATACCATGAAAGAATGAGTCAGCTGATGCCAAATGGTGTGGTATAAACTGTCACATCTGAAAAAACAGATGCAATAAATGTTAAAATTAAATTTGTGTACTGCAAATCACTAATGAATAAAATATTGCAAGTAAACCCAGTCTTAATCCAAGTTGCTCACTTCATTTATATAAACTTCCATAATGATTTCAAAGTGGAGATTGACTAAGATTCTCATGGGAGGGGAATTTAAATCAATATCACTTCTGTTTAATGGATTTATACTGCATATGTCCTAATTCTCCATATGTCCTCTTACCAGCCCCCAAGTTTTCATAATATTAAGATTGCAAAGTACACAAGGAAAACAACAACCTTGGTTACGAATTACATTATTTGCCATGGGAACCGCCACATACAGATTTCTTTTGTTGCTATGGTAAGTGATACTTGTAGCAGTTGAGAACAAGAGAGTGAGTGCATTATTTAGGTATACCTGGAAAAAGAAATACAATTAAGGGAGGCCCCTTGTCATTCTTTTGTTCTACATAAATCCACCCCCAAATTCAACAAAGCTGAAAATATTTATATGAGCCATCTTCCAATAGCCATCGTCTCTACAGGTAAGCTTGCAATCAAGTTAAAAAGAAATTAAAAATACATCCAATAAGGGGAAAAAACTTATAGAAACAACATTGAAACCTTAGCTCAGATAAAACGGCATTGAGAGCCAGTGTAATGTGGTGGTTCAGATGTCTGACTAGGATTTGAGAGCCCAGAGTGCAAATCCTCACTTGGCCATGAAGCTCACTGGCTGAACTTGGGTTTGTTGCTCTCAGCCTAACCTACATCACAGAGTTGTTATAGGGATTAAATGAGGAGAGTGAGGACCATGTAGAACACCCTGAGCTCCCATCTGGAAAAAAGATGGGGTATAAATGCCATAAACAAACTGTTAAAATGTCCAGTCACTAGTGCAAGAACATCAGGCACAGAAATGATTGGTTGGTTCTCATGTTAATCATATTCAGAGTAGACCCATTGAAATTAATAGATTTAAATTGGTTGTGTCCACTAATGGACATCATTGGTGGTATAGTGATTAGAGTGCTGGACTAGGAAATGAGAGACCAAGGCTGCAATCCAGCCATGAAACGTACTGGGTGACCTTGGGCCAGTCATTGCCTTTCAGCCCAGCCTGTCTTATGGGGTTGTTGTGGGGAGAAAATGGACAGGAGGACCATATGCACCACCTTGAGGTGAAGGATAAATAAAAAATAAATGTAGGCTGGAAGAAAGGGGGATAGCAATGTAAAAAGAAGAGTATCTGTGATGAACCAAAGGTGGACTGTTCCAGAAGCTCTGCTTACACCATGTTGATAGTCAAGATGACCCCATTCTTAACTGGTAGTAGCTGTAGCATTCAGCTCTTACGTTTCTACACAGCTTGCTTTGATAGCCACTAAGTGGCCTGTTTGGATGGTACTCTTATCTGTGGGCTTGGGAGGTTGGGCGCAGAGGCCAGTAAGGGGGAACATTGGTAATGTTGGGACATTTGCCACCTGTGTTCCCATGTGACATATGCTGTTCTGTTGTATAAAGAATGTATGCATCTTTGCTTGGGTATGGACTGTCCATCATGTTCTTGCCTGGCGGTGTCCGTCTTGTGCAAGATGCAAGACAATGGAATAAAGACAATGGAACTGGGGTCAGTTCAGTCTGGGGTCTTTAGCATCCTTGTTTGGAATTCCTGTCCCACAGTTCTAAGGTGCCCTCCTCTTACTCAGTGTATAACATTATTATTAATACTGGATACAACCCCATACATATTTTACCCCACAAATGCTATGTACTTGACTTACACACATCCACACACACACACACCAGTAAGTGAGAATAAAAATCTCTAACTAGATTATCCCCATTTCCTTAGCTAAAGATTACATCTTCAGATAAACACATACTCAGATAATGATGCGTTTATTAATCTTGTTAACACTTGATAGAAAATGAAATACAAGGTGTTCCTAGGTGTTTCAACTTAAGGTCAGCATGCCAAGGCTGTAAGCAAGAAGAACGACATTCAACACCTACTGAAGAGCTTTCAACAACATTTGTGTGTCATTAATTTAATGGCATATGGAGAAAGATTAGAAATATCTCAAGCTGTGTAAATTATCTAAATTTCATTTGAACAAAGCTGACTGGTAGCAGTTTCTGCTGGATAGTGATGTGAAGAGGATGCTGATAATCATGATAAGAAAGAAGACAGCCTATTTATTTAAAATCACAGGTTAACAGATAGAAGGGCCTTCTCTTGCTTGAGTAGCTATGTAAACAACTGACATCTTTCAGTAGGCAAAGCCAGTGGCGTAGCGTGGGGGGTGCAGGGGGGGCCGGCCGCACCGGGCGCAACATCTGGGGGTTAGGGTTAGGGGGCGCAAATCCATGGGTTAGGGGGCGCAAATCCACGGGTTAGGGGGCACAAATTACTTGCCTTGCCCCGGGTGCTGACAACCCACACTACGCCACTGGGCAAAGCTATTATCACAAATCTGCTTTCATGAACCATTTTTCACTCTCCTTGTTAGATAGTTACAGTGTTGTGATAATACTGCAACTGCACTATTTCACAACCACTGCTTCATATATACTCAGTTTTCTACACTGGCAATATCCCTGTTTGTAACATGAGAAGGAGCGGGAATTTTGAACCTCCTCCAGGTATTTGATCAGACCACAATGGCCATCAGTTGAGCTAGCCTGCGTTGACAAATCCTTGTGTGCAACAAGTAGGTGAGGCAGTAAGTTTATAAAATATATAAACTTACAAACTGATGTGGAAATGTGGAAAGCAGTGGAACTAAGCAGTGGAAAGCAAGGAAATGAGGGAAACAGATTCAGTTATCCCTGCTTACTATAAGCTGGAAAAGTCCCAGAACTTCTGTTTCTTAAGAATATGGCATAATGGGGCAGCAGTGCTCACCTGACCTCCCAACAGCTGTGTCACTCCTGCTTACTGGGAAGAAGAAAGTGAGGCACAAGAAGGTTGGTGCAGTATAAATGCACAAGCAGGAGCCTCAGAGATTCAGGTCCAAGGCTCCAGACTGCCAGTCTTAAGCAAGACTCAGTGTCTGATACTGAACCTATCCGTTAGTGGTATGGGCTACACATATTCCTCTGGACCTTCCCCTTAGGTGGCCAAGTCCTGGCTGCTGCTTTGACCTAATGATCACAACAACATGTGGATGACAACTATAGGGATGCTGATCCACAAGATAGAAATAGAAAGCACCACCACCCAATTTGCAGTGTGGAGGCTAAGATCACCCAAACCACAGGAGGATCTGCTTCAGACAAACGGCTCATCACAAGAAACAGGTCTCAGTGACAGTGTTTTTTAAGTAAATGCCCATGAGATTGATTCATACATGCAGGCAATCTCCATGTGGTTTAACATAACAGGGATTTTACAGGTGGCAAAATTGCTGCAACTCATTCAGGTTGTCTTGCTTGCCTACCACCTTAAAAGCATGAAATAGGTATTTTGAGGTTGGGGAGGATAAGTAACTTACATCTGAGTGCGGATCTTCTTGCAGCTAATGTTGGAAGCTAAAGATCTCTGCCTATCACACTAGAAAGAGAACCAACTGCAATAATGAATAATTGAGTTACAAACGTTGCTTATTATAGAAGAACTGTCTACATATTTATGACTCAAGAGACAATTGTAAGATTCAAGATTGTTTCTGAAGTCTGAGCTTCCCCCCCTCCCACAACTGCACTTTACAGAACAATCAATCTTAACAAATAGGAAAGCAAGACTAGAGGGCAAAGAGGCTAGAGAGCTAAGACAGCCAGACAGAGCTAATTAGTTAATGAGCACAAACCAAGTTAGGTCTAGTACAAGTAGTGAGCATTTAGAGGAAATGTTAACTCCTTCATTGCACTGAATGGAATTCTGGATTTTGCCTTTAATATACAATCCTATAATATACACTCCTGCATGCTCAGAAGCTAACCTCAGCAAATTCAATGGAACTTACTCCCTGGTGTGTGCAGGACCACTGCCTAAAAATGTGAATATTGGATGAGTAAAAGTATTCCATAATTTAGAACAAGGTTCAATTAGAAATACTGAAATGCAACTGAGTTGCAAACGGTATAATAAATTCACATCCTGTAAAATATCCAGTAGATCAATATGTTTGCTAGCAAACTACCGGCATTCCAGAGTGAATAATTCAAACATTAGTACAGGTTTATTAATTTAAAATGAGATGTTTTCAAGTAGGTTTGGACACCTAAGTTATTTATTATTTCTAAAGCACATTTCAATGTACAAATTGATTGCAGGTCTTAAGGAAGAACAAGGCTGCTACTATTGCAGACCAAAGTGGCAATTTAAAAAGAGATCATGATCTGGTTCATGTTTTTACCAATCCACCTTTTAATCTTTTTTTTTTTTAAACAGGAACTAATTGCACTTGTTTGCTTAAGGGAGAGGCTTTAGCATATTGGCAAACAGCCAGATAAGCCAGTGTCTGGGAGAAGAGAGTGCTAAATGCACAGTTCCCCTTGTCTGGTCCTCATGCAGATCATGAGGGCCCACTGCCAAAACAGGTTGGCTCTGTTAAGGCTGACAATCACTTGTTTGCAGGGACTGGGTGACTGAATCTAGCCTCTGTTTTCTCCTCTAAGAGATTGGTGTAGTTAAAGTCAAAAGGTGCCATTGTATGTTTAGCATATAAACATTCATGCATTCAAAATTAATCTGCACTGAGACCCATTTTTCAAAAAAATAATAATATGAGGAACAGAAATGCACCATTTGCACAAATACAAAGGTTAATTTCAACATCTCTATTTCATTTTCATTTTAGGAGTACTTTCCATTACTGCAAGAAGCGGTTTTATACAAGGAAGAAAATGGTTTGGCATCTTCTGTGAAGTCTGCCAACACAATAGGAACTGGAACTGACCACTTGGATTTGGACTGTTTACTCAAGCATTCAAGTCTCTGAAATGTATGTTGTCTTTTGGCCAAAAGCAACCTCTCTGGGGTGAATGATCCATATCTTACCAGTTAATGTTGGCATCCGTTGGTCTCATGAAACAATGGAAGAATAATACTGTATTTTTTTATTATTAGAATTGTTTATTAAGTTTATTGGTCACTTTTTCTTGTAAGAGGCAACTCAAAGCGACTTAAAAACAAAACAAAAACAAAAAGCATATAGATACATTAAAAACCATTAAAATAATATATTAAAAACACCTCACTCACTCTAAGAGGCTGCACATAGTTACAGGCCAAAGGTCTAGTTAAACAGGAACATTTTTGCCTAGTGCCTAGTGCCTAGATATATAATGATGGCACCAGAGATTCTCCCATGAGAGAACATTGCACAAATGGGGAGCCACGTTCTCGTGTTGTCACCCTCCAGGTCTCTCATGGAGGAAACACATGAAGAAGGGCCTCAGATGGTGATCATAGTGTCCAGGTTGGTTCATATGGGAGAGGCAGTCCTTGAGGTATTGTGATCTTGAGCCTTTTAAGACTTTATAGAATATGATCTCAACTTACAGGTATGATGATCATATGGAAGAAAGTGGTCTTCCAAATACGCTGGCCCAGATATATAGCACCATAAAAGCATATAGTAATGTTTTATAAGCAAACCAATAGCAACATCCTTGTTCCCAAGGGAACTGGTCTTTGATATTTGAGATGTATAGTTTTAGGAACCACCATAATCTTTTGATTATAATTTGTTTTGAACTGATGGAAGTCAGCTAATAAATCAAAGTAATAAAAGCAATATTATCAATAATACAAATACAATGAGATAGTTAACAAAGAGATAAATGTGAACTAATTCAGTTGCAGTGGGAAAGGAAATAAGGGGTTGATCAAATCGCCTTGTGGAAAAGGTATTTTATTGTGGAATATTTTAGAGAGGTCTTATATGTATTATGCAACAACATCACCTTATTTAGGGAGTAAATAATGCTTTACTAGATATTTATGGTTTATGAATATTTTCATTATCGTGTTAAGAGACAACATCCAGAAAAGTAGACTATAGAAGGGTTTGCAAAAGGGGAGAAAAATCAATATTTGTCTGCAAACGGTGTTTAGCCAAGCGGTACATAGTTGTGAAATAACTACTGAGCTGTGAAATTGACATTTGAACCAATAAACTGGACTTCTTCCATCTTGAATGTCTTTTACGGCTTTTTCACTTATGACAATCTGAAGTGACAGTGATAATGAGAGAATTAGAGCAGGGTTCCTTCCTTCTGGAAGGGATGTTACTGTAGACAGACAGTACTGTAGAAAAAAGTACATTTAACTGACAAATCACTGACACTTTGGGAGCTGTTATTTCCCCATCTTGATTTAAAAAAAAAAGATCTAGGAAAAGATCTGCTGTAATGTCATTAGGTTAATAACTTAGCAGGAGAGAGAGAGCTGTGCATGTTGCACCATTTGAAAGGCTTAAGAAAATCTGTAGTTTTACAAGGATTTTGTACACAAGTGAAAGAACATAATTATGTACTGCTGTTTGAGCATTGCAGCCTAACAGTTTCTGCTGGATACAGGAGTTCCTACCTCCTTGTAACTTGCACACATAGAATAGAACTATAGAATTATAGTATTGGAAAGAACCATGAGGATCATCTAGTCCAATCTCCTGCAGTGCAGGAATCGTTTGCCCAACATGAGGTTCAGATCCACAACCCTGAGATTAAGAATCACATGCTCTGCTGACTGAGCAATCTGCCCAAACCCACCCACCCTACTTTGTCTCAATGTGGGATTAGGTGATCACTATGGAGGCAAGTTGGAATTTGTGGGCAATAGCATTCAGTGTTGGGGACACGGGCTGCACTCTGGTCTAAACCACTGAGCCAAGGGGGTGAGCTCCCGTTGCTCAATCCCAGTTCCTGCCAATCTAGAAGTTTGAAAGTACACCAGTGCAAGTAGATAAATAGGTACCACTCTGGCGGGAAGGTAAACAGCGTTTCCGTGCACTGCTCTGGTTTCGCCATAAGCGGCTTAGTCATGCTGGCCACATGACCCGGAAAAACTGACTGCAGACAAACATCATCTCCCTCGGCCAGTAAAGCAAGATGAGTGCCGCAACCCCAGAGTCATTCGTGACTCAACTTAACTGTCAGGGGCCTTTAGGTTTTTAGTATTCAGTGTTAAAGATATAAGTTTAGTATGCACAAAATTTTACATTTGAATGCATTGTACTCTAAAATGCTATGCAGAAAAGTTTGCATTAGAAAAGAGAGATTTGTCTCTAGTAAATGCAGCAGAAAAGGTCAGATGCTTCCATTGAGAGTTTAGGCTAATTGATGACTCATTGCTGGAAACTTGAGAACTCAAGAGTTTCCATGTCATGGGAGCAAGCAGGCATGGAAGAGCTGCCAGCTCAGCATGTCTTGAGAAGGAGCTCCCAGTATATAACAGAGAAGCGACTAAGCTCCGTAATGATGATCAAGGAAGATGCTTGTATCAAATCTCTCTGGGATCAGAGATAGGAAAATTACTGAACTGTTTAAGGACTTAAAGAAGAGGGGACCAGATTGCTTGCTTGTTTACTTTGTATCTTTGTAAGTTTATTTGTAACTACTGTTCTGCAGTTAAGCTTTGAAACTCATTCTTTGTGGTGGAGCGCAAATTCTTGTCAATCCTACACAAGGTCTAAGTCAGGGATTCTGCTTGCAGCAACTCCTCTCATCCCTACTCTGCACTGCGTACCAGGGATGGGTGAGCATGAGTGATTTTCCTGACTATCTACCAGGTTCCTGGGATCAATCCTGTGAGGTTTCCCCTCCCCCATTTTTGATTTGATTACTTGGATTTTATTGACATAATTTTACTGTTCAGTATATCATTGGTTAGGGACACGGGTGGCGCTGTGGGTTAAACCACAGAGCCTAGGACTTGACGATCAGAAGGTCGGCGGTCCGAATCCCCGCGACGGGGTGAGCTCCCATTGCTCAGTCCTGCTCCTGCCAACCTAGCAGTTCGAAAGCACGTTAAGTGCAAGTAGATAAATAGGCAGGAAGGTAAACGGCGTTTCCGTGCACTGCTCTGGTTCACCAGAAGCGGCTTAGTCATGCTGGCCACATGACCCGGAAGCTGTATGCCGGGTCCCTCGGCCAATAAAGCGAGATGAGCACCGCAACCCCAGAGTCAGCCACGACTGGACCTAATGGTCAGAGGTCCCTTTACCTTTACCTTTTTATATCATTGGTTGATGGTTTTTCATGAAATTGAAAAGCAGAATATAAGTGTCAGATTGGGGGGGTGCAGATAGATCAGGAAATCTTGATCCTAGTAGTTTATGCACTGGTTAGTCCAGGACTGGATTTGTGCCATGTGTTCTATCTAGGGCTCACTTGTGCTTGATCTGGAAGCTGCAGTTAGTGCACAATGCTGCAGCATGATTGCTGACAGGAGTGAGGCCTTGTCAGCATATAACACCTATGCTTAGAGATCTGCACTGCCTGCCAATTTGCTACTGTGCAAACTTCAAGGTGTTACTGTTAGTATCTAAACCCCTTAACATCTTGGTACCACGTTACCTGCAACATCTCCTTGCTCCATATGCTCCCACTTGACTGCTTCGATCTCTGGAACTGACACTGTTACAGGTGTCAGAAAATATTTGTTCTGCACATGTAAGAAATCAAGATTTTAGTGGAACTCTCTGCCTCTTGACAGGCAGCTTCACTGTACTCTTTTCCTCACCTGCTAAGAACATTTTTTTGTTTAGGCAAGCCTTCCCAGATATGTTGATGTGTGGTTTAATCTGTTTTTAGTTCATTACTGATTTTACTTTATTTTATTGAATGATTTAAATAGGTGTTTTTAACTATCTTTACTGATAATTTTACTTTTAAAAAAATTCTCTTTGTAAACGGGTTTTGTTTTGTTTTTACATTCAAGTGATATATAAATTTCATGAAATAAAGATATAATAAGTAAATAAATGTTGTGAGCTCCATGGAGCTCCTTGATGGATCACTTTGGGGCACAATCGGCCTTCAATCTTCCAAGGGCATTGTAAAATTATCACATGGTTCAATCATTGACCCCTGACAGACCAATTCAATTACAGCAAATGGCATTTTATGGATGCAGTTGGATTAGAGAAGGTTGTTTGTTTGTTTTTCTTTTCTTTTTTGCATCACTGGCCCTGACTTAGCACAGTAATTCAAAATGAATTCACATGTGAAGATATAGAAATCATACTGGCTCGCTAGTCAAAGTTCCATGCCCTCCTCAGCAGTGTTCTAGTTTATATTACTGCCATGGGCAACATTTGTACCAGGCTTGCCCCAAACAGATTTCCCTTCCACTATTTTTAAAATATTTCTTTTTGCTAATCACATTTTTATAGTAAACTGCACACATCTGGGCTTAGAAACCGCAGGCTCATTCTACAAACAGCCAATGAAAATTGACATTTCTTACATCCCAAGGTTAACACAGCTGTCATTAAACACTGTTCCACACTTTTTTGTTCCTTCAGCAGTTATTTGTGCTATTTTAAAATCCTCTCCTGAATACAGGTGGGAATAAACACATATCAGACCTAAGATGGTGCAGTAAATGTAACTGCCATTACTCATATACGCCCCTCTCAAAAGAAAATGTTATTACAATGCACAGGAAGGAATGAGAAAATAAAAATAGTGTTATTATGGCAAAATGAAAGGATGCAATAAAGCACTGCTGAAAGATGACTGAAAATACAATCCTTCAATGCATCAGGTGACCAAAGTCACTGCTTCACTGGGGTAGAGATATAAAGCCCAAATGCTGGGTAATAGTTTGGAATCTGTGTCCTTGTGCCAGGTTATGTGTTCCTAAGCCCTTCTAGAAACCATTACAAACCAAATAGAATGATCTTTTCACCCTCAGCACATAGACTATTTGTTAATATTCTGTGATATCACAGTGGCTCAGGATCTGGCTTCAGTTTTTAGGCTATTTAATAGCTATGTAGCTGAGCACCAGATTAAAACTATTTGCCCAGGCCTTTTTTGATTATGGTAGTTTAGCTGAGTGAATGGGCTTATTTCTGTTAAGTATAATTGTTCAATTCACACGGAAGTGGAGAATGCCTGTGTGTACTGCTGAAAGGGTTTAATTGGAATATTCCATTGAAGCTAAAGAAGAGCAAGAAAATCTCTCTAAGCACTTAGATGGGTTGATAATTAACTATTGTTGCCCTCTGCTAGCTAACACATGAGTGTTTAACCTTAGATCACATGAGAAGTATTGAATTGCAAATCACCATCTTGGGGAGTTGTATTGTTTGCCAGGTTGGGAGAAGGTTGTGTAATCTCCATGAGTAAATACAGCTCCAGGCCAAATGGAGGCTCTAAGGAGAGAGAGAGACCTTTGCTTCTAGATCTGTTTGGAATCATAGAAAATACTGGCAAGGAACTGGTGCCCTCAGGTGCCTTGATGCTGACCCCTAAGCTAGCCCATTCAGTTGAGTGGAAGCAGTGAATTCATGCACACATTTCTTTGCACAAGCACACTTTCCTCATCCATTGAAATGAATTAAGTACATTTTGGTTTTGGAGAGCTGAACACATACTAGAATGGGTGCTTTTTTCTTTTTTTTTAGAAGGAAGATAGACTATGCTTAATGATTCCCTCCAGGAACTAATTCCTCCCAATTTATGTCTCAGAAATAACTAGAGGAAAAACAATTCAGCACTGAAAATGCATTCAGAAAGAATTAATATTAATTAGCAGTTATCTGAGGCTGTTCATGCTTAGTCCTTAAATGCTTGACAAAGAAATGCAAGCACAATTTTTCATTATTATTCTTTCTTTAATAGGGGAAATTCCTCTGCTTAGGCAATTACTGAGAGCAGCAGAAAGACCAAAAATGAAAGATGAAAAGATGCATTGTACTGAAAAGAGATACAAACTGCTCCACGGGGAAGTCTCCACAGAGATACAACACACACACACACACACACACATGGCATTTTACAGGTTTTGGACAAAACTGCTTTGAAGAAAGTTTTTGAGGTTTGTGAAATGGATTTCACTTCTGCATTATCACTGAGCAATGTGATCCAAGAGGGATCTCAAATTACAGCATCATCTTCATTACTTACAGTAGGCTATTCAGACATCTTATAAACATCTCACTATATGTTTTTTAATTGGCACTAGTAAAAAAAAGAGAGAGGGAACTATTTGAATAGTTCAAATGGGGGTTATTTATTAACCATTTATTCTGATTTTGTGTGTAGTGTGTGTGGGGGGGGGGAGAGAGAGAGAGAGGTTAGATGATGTTGCATCAAGACAGTGTTCTCACACACATTCCAACACATTTTCCCATCACTTTTGTTGCCGCAGAAAGTCTGGTCTTTGGGAAGGCGAGTGCATTTGCTGTGCAAGACTTCCAAATAAACTATAATTGTGCAATCTGAATCTGCCGGAATGTGAATGAATTGCAGCTGAAAGCAGCAACAGTCTGGGAGAATCTTGTCCCACTGGCTCATCTCAGGGTGGCATAGAGTAATTCTAGGAATGCCTCTAACATTGTGTTCCAACCACAGATAACATGTTGCTAGGAATCAGCTCCATTGACAATACTTACCTGGTCCTATTAGGTCTGCACATACCATCAATCCACTAAACATGCTATGAGATATCTTATTACTTTGGGACTCTGCATTGACTTTGCATTCAGGATGTTATTGGGCATCTGCACAAAAGCTAGGAAGAGCTGACATGTATGGAAATGAGTCAACCTCTCATTGAGAACTCAAAGGCAAGGTCAGCATGTCTACCAAACGTGTCTGCATTTCAGCAACCCTTGTTTCTGTCAAAACTTAATTAGGGGAAGTCTATCTCAAAATGCCTTTGCAGGAGAACCATTTCAAAATTAACATCGCCTCAATCTGAAAATAAAGCGGATCCTCTCTGCTGTGCTTCAGATTTCCCTAATTAACTATATCCCTGGGCACTTTCAGCTGTTTTTTAATGGCATCACCTGGGTCTCTCTGCAGCTCCCGTCCACAATGCTGTCACACTGGTTCCCCTTCCTGAACATTCCCCTGGGGCCTCCTTACATTGTTTCTGTTGGGATCCCTCTGAGTTATCGTCTTTTCATCATCCATGCTCTTGGTTTTTCAGCATCCCCTAGGCTCTCAGCTGATCCTCAACTATACAGTGGTACCTCGGGTTACATACACTTCAGATTACATACGCTTCAGGTTACAGACTCTGCTAACCCAGAAATATTACCTCGAGTTAATAATTTTGCTTCAGGATGAGAACAGAAATCGGGCTCCGGCGGTGCAGCGGCAGCAGGAGGCCCCATTAGCTAAAATGGTGCTTTAGGTTAAGAACAGTTTCAGATTAAGAACAGACCTCCAGAACGAATTAAGTTCTTAACCTGAGGTACTGAGGTATATATATTTAAGTGCAGTTTCTCATTAAGATGCTTCTGCGTGAAGCTTTCCTGATTGGAGTCCTGTACACACAAAAGACATGGTGCCCCATGGAAAATAAATGCTTCCAAATGCAGGTTGCTGGAAACCATAGGAGAGAAGAGTATTCATGCTCTGCTTGCTGGTTTCCCACAAGGATCTGGTTGGCCACTGGGAGAGCAGGATGCTGGATTTGATGGGTCATTGTCTTGATCCAGCAGGCTATTCTTATGTTCTTATAATAAAGAACCGACATAGACGAGGACGGGGACTTTATCCAACCACAGCACAATATTTGGAAAAGTGCAAAACCAAGTGGTTATCCAAGTTCTGATCTTCAGCTTAGTCTGATATATGCAGATAAGGTCACTTTGTGCTAGAATGTGCAATTTCTTGAGTATCTCTACTTTCTAGAAAGAATCAGAGTTACTTCTTTTTACCATTTGAGACTGAGCCTGACAGAGCTTATGCAGGATGAAAGTACATAGAGTTGAGGCTGTGATTTTCTTTACTTGATTTAGGAGACTGAGGCTGCACCACTGACTCTCCCTCTCACAACATGTGGCCTCTATGGGTCTGTGTTCAGTCTCTAACATTGAGGATGGATGTCTGCAGCAAGAAAGTTTACATGTATAGACATAGATTTCCCTGCAAGCTGATACCTTACATCAGAGATGGGGAAATTGTGACCTTCCAGCTGTTGTTGGACAACTCCCATCATCCCTTACCATTGACCATACTGTTTGGAGAGCTTAGAACTCAAGTCCCATCCAGGGAGTCAGGATTCCAGTTCACATGGAAACATGTGGACATTTACGCTCAATGCATGGACATCAAGGCTACAAAACTGTGCAGTGGCACTACTTAGCACCCACTTCTCCTTATCTGCATGACGTAGGGTTGCCACATTTAAAAAGCAAAAACCAGGACACCCCAAAAGTTCTTCACCTTTTTTTAGGAAGACCCTAAAGTTAATTCCATGTTTGAACTCCTGCTATATATGGCAGCCCTGGCATGGAGCCCCTTCACATGAATACAGTGGTACCTCGGGTTACATAAGCTTCAGGTTACATACGCTTCAGGTTACAGACTCCGATAACCCAGAAATAGTACCTCAGGTTAAGAACTTTGCTTCAGGGTGAGAACAGAAATCATGCTCCAGCGGTGGGGCAGCAGCAGGAGGCCCCATTAGCTAAAGTGGTGCTTCAGGTTAAGAACAGTTTCAGGTTAAGAACGGACCTCCGGAATGAATTCAGTACTTAACCCGAGGTACCACTGTAATCTGTTTACGGGAGATAGTTTGAGACAAAATTCTGAGCAGCTGCTTCCCAGCTCTATAGATGACACTTGTCTGTGGGGGGCAACAGCGTCGTATT
Source organism: Podarcis raffonei (assembly GCF_027172205.1). NCBI lineage: Eukaryota > Metazoa > Chordata > Lepidosauria > Squamata > Lacertidae > Podarcis > Podarcis raffonei. Next base: position 33,789,932 of record NC_070610.1, read on the forward strand.
GAACGTCCCATCATTGTCCTTAAGCAATATAAAAATTGAAGAAGGTGTAGAGCGAGTCAATTTCTTTGCCCTATTTTTTACTCATTAAAAACCCTACCTGATAATTTTTATATGTATGTACATTTTACCATTCTCCCAGATCTCTGTGCACCTATTTCAAGAAAAAGGGGATCAGCAACATCACATGGGGAAACAAAATCAACAAGATTGTCACTGGATCATTTCATGCCTAGTATGAAAAATACAAATTAAGGCATCACAATATTGAATGGAAGGATACAAAATGTTCTTGAAAATGAATGATCTGCAAAAATGCACTTTATCTTCTATCCTTTCCTGCCTCAAGCGATTCAGAAATTTGACAGTAGTTGTATATTATGTCCAGCACATAATTAACCTGAATTATTTTTGTCTTACTTATTGCCTTAAGTCTAACTCAAAGTTATACATATTCATATTGATGACCCAGGACATGAGCACCACATTTTCACCATGTTTAACTTTATCTCTTTCATTCATTATCATTTCTTTCAGCCATAGCATCTGTATAATGTTTCTTCTGTGACAGGTGGAAATTTATTCAATTTGTCCAAAATGCTGCAGCTGGAGTTCCATTTAGATAACATTTAATTCTTGTTTTAAAACAGATGCTTAGGCTGCCAGTCAGGCCCAAAATATCTGAAAGTCTGCCTTGTTCGCTACAAGACCCTCTTGTTATTTCTGCCACCCGCAACAACTCAGAGATTGGCAGGCCAAGAGAGGACATTCTCTGCGACAGCCCCTATGTTGTGGAATTCTCTCACCATAGAGGTACATCTGTCAAATTTCAGCTAGAGCATTCTAATTTATTATGTCATTTTTATATTTAGTATGTTTATGGAAATATATCTCCTGTTTATGCAGGCTTATGAAATGTAGGTCACTGATTTCTCCCCCTCCCCCATCAGTCTGCTTCATTTGCATGAAACATGACCTAGAAAATTACTTTCTCTTTCTCTCACCTTTGGGTGAGTTTCCATTCTGAAATAGTGATAAAATAACAAAAAGAAATGGGTTTACAGTCTCCTGTGTTTCAGTTCTATTGCTAGCATCAATACACACTGCAAGGGAGTTTTGACACAAAGTGCTTTCTGGGTTCCTAGCTGGTGTGGATGCACGTAAATGTCTGGATATGTATCTCCATCTCATATCACAGTGCTTACTTAGACCTAAACTGCAGGATAAGTCTTATGATATAAATAAGGATGCACATATCTATCTGGGGCCACTTGCTTCTACATGCAACTAATTGGTCACAACTAGAGCTAGACTGGGGTCATTTTGGAAACTGACACACAATTTATACTGTTATGAGGGGTTGGGGTTTCTTTTTTTTGGTTTTTTTTTTTTTGAGGGGTTGGCTAAATGCCTGGGCTGCTTTCTAATTCATGGAATAGCCAGGCTAGCTTCCTGGTGAGGTGATAGCCTGGATAATGGACCATTAAGGGAACAAAGGAAGTGGATCTGTGCTAGATAACTGGCTGGTAGTTAGAAAGACAAAGACAAAGGCAAGAGCTGAGTGTGAAATAGAAACAAAGAGGGAAGGAAAGTCCTATTGGGGTGTTAATGTTGTGAACTCCTCCATCATAGGGCTCAGGTTGTTTATATTTGTAAATGAACAATATAACATAAAGACACCACAGTCTCCATTGTACCTCATTCCAAAAGAACCACAAGCCTTGGGTAAAGGTAAAGGTAAAGGTACCCCTGCCCGTACGGGCCAGTCTTGACAGACTCTGGGGTTGTGCGCCCATCTCACTTAAGAGGCCAGGGGCCAGCGCTGTCCGGAGACACTTCCGGGTCACGTGGCCAGCATGACATCACTGCTCTGGCAAGCCAGAGCCGCACACGGAAACACCGTTTACCTTCCCGCTAGAAAGCAGTCCCTATTTATCTACTTGCACCTGGAGGTGCTTTCGAACTGCTAGGTTGGCAGGCGCTGGGACCGAGCAACGGGAGCGCACCCCGCCGCGGGGATTCGAACCGCCGACCTTTCGATCGGCAAGCCCTAGGCGCTGAGGCTTTTACCCACAGCGCCACCCGCGTCCCCTAAGCCTTGGGTAAGCACCTGGAAATCCTGGAATCTCACACTACTCAGTGATTGGGGTGCCATGCAACAGTATCTTCTGAGATATGGCCATTCAGTTGGTTGATATCTTTGTTGGGGCTAAAGCCACCCAAGTTTTTATGAGGTAGTCTTCAAATAACAAAAATACTTGCCCTCCACTTGCGTTTTTAATGAACTTATCCAATGATAATTTAGCTTTATTTCAGGAAAATTGACACCCATCTCCATGTAACAGTTAAACGACAATGTATCTCTCCTCAGCAGATTTTAACATTGCATTAATTTGAGCTATTGATGAGTATTAACTGTGAATGTAAATGACTGTTGTGACTGAGGTTGCCACACATCTGGAATTTCCTGGACATTCAGCCCTTACAAATAGCTCAACAACTCTTTGATTTAAAAAGCTCAACAACTTTTGTGTCTGGATTTTGTGTCCTGATTTGTGTCCACCCTAATACCAACCGAATGCCAACTCAAAACATAATATTTGTCCATAGAATCCATATTCATTTGAGAGTCATCAAGTGTTCTTTACTAATCAAGACATCACATGATGTAACTGCATATGGGACCCAGCTCTGTAACTTACCAATTTAATGGCACTTTATTCTGTCTAATTGTACATAGTGTCACAGCCCTGTGTATTGAGCAAGTAGTAACAATGCCAAAGATGAGTGTTAACTATTGTTCAATATCTAGGACTATAGCACTATGTACAGTTAGATGGTGTAAGTGTAATTAAAGTTGATTAAAAGTTGTGAGCTCAGTTAATATTTTAAACCCATCTGTTTTCCATCTTTAAGGTGCTATCCACATCTAGAACTGCAAAATCTATTAATAATGCGATTTTCTGCTCCACATGTATCAGCACTCTGCCTAGTTTGTTAATGTGTATGTGCTTTCCCCCTTGATCCCAAGAGAGTCTATAACTTTGTCTAGATCAAAGCCTTGCACAATAAATGACGCAGTACTTCAGTCGAAAAGGTTATTCATGGTCATTTAATGAGACACCATATAAATGCCAATGAATAAAGAGATGTATTTAATTTGCCCAGGATGCTATATATCTGGCAATTCAAGTGATCATTGACTATGAAGTTTAAATTTGATTTTCGTTTTCAGGAGATGTTACCTATACTCATTATAAAATATAACAACTCCTCCTAGATGAGACACAGAAAAGGGCCTTTCTGGTAGAACCTATGGAGCAGAATGAGACAAAACCTTGAGTATCCAGGACCCAAGCCATTTAGGGCTTTAAAGCAAATCATCATCACTTCATATTGTGCATGGAAACTAAGGGGCAACCAGTATAACTATTGCAGAATATGTAAAATCTCAGGGGTGAGTTTCTACTTACATATTTGATGCTGCGTTCTAGACCAAAGTGAAGTTCCAGAAGACTCTTAAAAGGCAGGCCCAAGTCGATATCATTGCAGTAATCTAACCCAGATTCACATAAGGTATGCATTAAAATGGCCAGGTCTGATGTCTGGCAGGAACCTCAGCTTGGCAAAAGCACCCTGACTGCAAAATATCTAGATGCAAAGCTGAATCCAAATGGCAAATCTGATTTTTCAAGAGGAGTGCTACCCTATTCAAGATAACCTCAATTCCTATTGATGGGACACATATCAGCTCACAAGACAATCTTTCCCAGCAGCTTCATGTAGTTTGGAGACATTCATCTTTGAGCCAAGACCTAAGTTATCCACCAGCACCTTTTAGGAATGAGCCCCAAGGAAAGATTAGAACCTCAGAACTGAGCCCCAAGGAAGGACTGGAACAGTGCCTCCCAAGCACATTGCATCCAGGTTATCCAGAAGGATGCCATTGCTGATGGTGTGCAATGCAAGATACCCAAAGCTGTGTCAGTCACAAAACCAGCCTGAACCCAAACTGAAATGAGTCTAAGTCAGGGGTTCCCAAAGTGTGGCCCTCAGATGACCAGTGGTCCGTGAGCTTCATTCCGGTGGTCTGTAGTATAAATAAATGAGTATAAATAAACTAAATAAATCATACAACACCTAGCACAGTGTACTGCACAGGCAGAAAATCATTAAGTGCTCTACCAAGACCCTCAGAAATTTCCAAATGATCCATAGGAAACAAATTTGGGGACCACTAGTCTAAGCAATTGTTTCACCCTCAAGCATATGAAGTCAAGACACGCTCAAGCATTTGGCTCAAAACTGGGAGATTTGAGGCTGGCCAGAAATTATTCAACATGTTGGGATCCAGGGAGACTCCCTTCCCCCAAACAAAGCTTTCACAACAGGCAATGGGTGGATAAGCATTTATCACTCTGCTTACCCACCAAGCCAAGACTTCTCTGTCTGCTTTAATCAAAGGCCAATCATGCAAGAGGGCAATTTCACATATCCAGAGGTCTTGTCCTCATCATTAGGTCACACAAATTGAACAGTATCCATCATAAGAGGACAGGCAGCTACTGAAGGTACTTCCATAGGATCCACTATTGTTATGACAGCTAAATCTAAATCAAAGTGGGTGAAGGTAACTATTTGCACAGCTTCTAGCAGAGGGAAGTGGAACCCGTGGCCTTCCATATGTTGTCATTGACCATGTTTGATGGAGCTGATGGGAGTTGGAGTTCAACAGTATCCCGAGGGCTACTGGTTCCTCAGCTCTGTTCTAGCAGACGTGTTGCAGTGGGCCACTGAGTCTTCTTTTCCCAATTTTCCAGGCCCTTGACATAACAAACCTTCAAGGTTGCAGAACCCTCATGCCACTCAGGTTGTAGCTGGAATTGCAGTTCTTCTGCCTCTCCCTTCTTCCACCTGCAGACTAGGGGAACAACTCAGGGGACTTTGGGATCTGAATTGCATCCACCACCTCCATCTCCAGCTCACCCAGGGACCACAATACACTGATGATGATACTTTCCTGAGTAACATAACCTACCTAGTGCAATGATTTCAAGGGTACTGCAATAACATCTAGAGGTGTGAACCCCTGTTTAATTAATCATGCACCTGCATAAAATTCCAATAATTTAAATATCAGGGATACAAATGTACAGGCTGAATATATTGGTAAAGCCTTTATGTGTGCCAGTGAAAACCGTCAAATCCCATTTAGTACATTTTCCCACCAGGTATAGTTTCTCAGATCTCCAGATGTTCCTTTTTCAACATAATCTCTTGTTGGAACCTATTCAATTAAATGTAGACAGGTGAATGGGCAGCATGCCACTGCAACAGATGGGAATGAGGCATCCTAGGCAAGAATTATGTACAAACAGTTAAAATGCGATCTGCTGGAAATCCAGACAAAAATGCAACGGAGGTGGCATTCAGCACTCCAGGAATTACACTAAGAGAGCATGGTTTTAGTTATAGAGCTGAATGCTCAACTGTTGAATAGGTTCCAGAAAAGAGAGGCCATTTTTATTCTTGGCACATTTCAAATCAATTCTGATATTTTGATGTAATCTTTCTTAGATTTTAGACATAATTCTTAGAATTTATCTAGAATATCTGGATTTTTAAAATCTAAAATATTATTTAGTGCTACTAACCACTTGTTTACATGTGGCTTGATACTACTTTTTCTTAGTTGCATATAATTGGGATACCAAAGGAATACAGTATAAAATCAGTTAAAATCACCATTAAAAACAGAGAAACTTACTGCCTGCTGAAATTAAAGAAAAGCTCCTCCCTTGGGCAGCTCATAGCAACTGCTGAAGAGCCCGTAAGGAGGAGGACAGGCTGTCGCCACTGAGGCCCAGCCCCATGTGCCGCACCAGCTCTGAGGGGCAGGTGGAGGACAAGAACCCCCTGGGTGGGAAGAAAGGCGGAGTAGAGTGGGGCACAAGGAGACACGATGGTTTTTTATATATATAAAAAGCTTTGGGTGACTGCATCTAATCTTGCCCCTTTCTAAAATTTATTTATTGGTGTGTGTTTTTTATACCAAAGAATAAAATAAAATAAAATAATCGGGATTAAGGGATTTTCTCAGGACCACCAAGGAACCATTGGTGTACTAGTGGTGGCACTCACCCTTCTTCTGATAGGAAATGCTCTGCAGCAGTGCAGGGAGGCCAAAAAAATGGGGGTCAAGGAGGGTCAGTTGCAGGGGATTAAGGATGTCCCTATTTTCATATGAGGAATGTTGGAGGGTATGGTTTTGTATTTTAAAATGTAAAAGACTATTAACATTTTTTTAAAGGTAACAAAACATATTGACTCCCTTTATCATATATTTCAGCCATTAGTAACCCTCCCTGGGATCACTTGTTGATAAGTGAGATAGATATGCAATATCTATCTATCTATCTTTCTGTCTATCTATCTATCTATCTATCTATCTATCTATCTGTCATCTATCTATTGTTACAGTGAAGATGCTTGCCAATTACTCCAGACTCAAAATCTCAAGCTCCAGGAGAGAGTTCTGTTCTTTGAAGACAGTCATCCCTGCCGAGATTATTTTATTTCCCCCTCAGAGCTGTACTGATCTTCGTTTCTTCTCTAGTACAGTTTCAGCAGGAACTCTATTGCCAATGCAGAAGCCCACTGAGCAAACTATGGAAAGGAACTAGCAGCATCAGCATGACTGCAAAGCAGGATTAAGACCAATGGAAGAGCTGCACCAGAAGAGTGAATAACAAAGCTTGCTCTCCATCACAATAAATCATCTAAAACTCAGGCAAGGAGGGAAAAAACAAAGAAAAAATATTCTTATGGCATTTAGAAGACTAAAACTCTTTAACTGTTTTTAATTGTCCTTTTTAACTGGCTTGTTTTACTGTACATTTTAATTAAGGGTGTTTAAATGCTTTGGTGGAATTGTTATTGTGTGCAGATTGTACTTTAAGAACAACAATTTAAAATGTTTATTTGGAAAATGCAGCAAATTTTCCCCAATTAAACTAAATTAAACATAAGTCAGTGCCAATCTTTCCTTTCCCCGCACATCAGAGTACACCCATGCCTTTGTTAAGATACGTTTTCTGAGACAGAAGTATGCCTATGTCTTTCTTCAACAGTACAACTGGTTCATCTGTTGCACATAGGGGCTGCCAAGGAGCAACAGTCTACTGTCCCAGACAGAACGTCCTTCTTCCTTCTCCTTTAGCACACACATGAGCAATAAGGAAGGATAGAAGCTCTGTTTTGGGAGTGGTGCATATGAAGGCAGGGTACCAAATACCTCTATACTACTGCAAAGCGATCTAATGGACAACAACAAGATCCATTTCTATTGTACAGTCTTTGTACTTTATTGTAACATTTATATATGTTATATAATTGTCTTTTGTATATGTATCCACACATAATGTACCACCCTTATCACATAATGTAAAGGGATTATGGCACTTCAAAAATGAAAACAAAATCTAATACAGTGGTACCTCTGGTTGCGAACGGGATCTGTTCCGGAGGGCCGTTCGCAACCTGAAAAGAATGCAACCTGCGCCTGTGCATGTGTGGGTCGCGATTCACTGCTTCTGCTTCTGCGCATGATGTCATTTTGCGCGTCTGTGCATGCGCAAGTGGCGAAACCTGGAAGTAACCCTTTCTGGTACTTCCGGGTTGCTGCGGACACAACCTGAAAAAACGTATCATGAAGCAAACGCAACATGAGGTATGACTGTACTGTCCGTTTCTTTTGACATTGAATGCATATGTCCCAGAAATCTCATTACTTCTTTCATTCCATGGCCCCACTGTTTAGAAGTGCATGTTCTTTCTACCACTTATAAACATTTTACAATAGTAATAATAGTATGAGAAATCAGCTCCTCTGGTACAATGATAGTATGGTTAAGATATCATAGAATCATAGAATTGTAGTGTTGGAAGACTCTGAGGGTCATCTAGTCCAACCCCCTGCAATGCAGGAATCTCAGCTAAAGCATCCATGACAGATGACCATCCAACCTCTGCTTAAAAACCGCCCAGGAAGGAGATTCCACCACTTCTTGTGGGAGCATGTTCCACTGCTGAACAGCTCTTACTATCAGAAAGTTTTTCCTGATGTTCAGTCGGAAAATCCTTTCTTGTAACTTGAATCCATTCATTCGGGAATCTTTAACCCACCTTTCCACTTTATTTTTTACAACACTCAAGGTGGCACAATATGAAGCAAATTTGTACATCTTTGAAGAGTCATTTATTTGATCCTTCATGAATGCACAAGCTTTTCAGCTGCACATATAATTTCACTCTTTTTAATTATGCAATTTTGCAGATGAGCAAGGTCAGGATTCGACAGTGATTACCATAGCATTTTGCAAAGCGTACTTTTGCAAAGTAAGGCAAATTATTTGTAAAGTAAAGCAAATTATTATCAAAAGAGTTGAGAGCTGTTGAGTACACAGTTTGCCATAAAGAATCTAAACAAGGCCAGAAGGTTTAATTGAGTACATTGTGGTGGCAAAGCGAGAGGCACAGGGTCTAATGGTGCAACCCTATGTCAGCTTAATGGGTAATAAACTGTATCGAATTCAACATGGCTTCCTTTTGCACAGATATGTACAGGATTGTGTTGCAGTATCATGTTTTCTTGTTCTGTATAGATTTCAAGAGCATTTTGTATGTGTGTTTGATTATGTGCATTAGCAGTACTAAGCAAATTTACCAGGAAGTACACAGCACATAGGCTAAAATTACATGACCCCAGGAGATCCTTCAGTTTCATCCATGAGTGGGGCACAAGCCCATAGACATGCCCTGCCCCAATGAGCCTGGGCATGGGGGCTCCTCATCAGACTTCTGTGTATTTCACAGGAAGGTATAAAGATTTTTTTAATGGACATGCAAGCAAAAGGAAGAAGGGGCTGTCAAGTTGGCTCTTTCCCCCATTGGCCACTTTGGGGTTCAAAATCATTCCTTTGCCCCCAAGTTGCTTTACCAACAATGGGTAAAGAAAGTACCAGGACTTTGAATTAATTAATGGATAAAGACAGAGAATTTTTCAAGATGCTGTACCCACGATGCATAGGCTCACAATGCAGTAAACATTAAAATTGGAGGAAAAGGAGAAAGGAAGAGGGAAACAAGCAACTTGGGATTTCAAATTGCCATACTGAGTTATAAAATGCCAGTATGGCCAATGGGAGCTGTACTCCATCAGCATAAGGGCAACCACAAGTTGCCAACTCCTATGCTCTTCCACTGTATTTTATTCCATCAAGACTTCATAGAGTTTCCTCCGTGGTATGTTTTTATGCTGCTGCTATCTTTAAGTAGTTCTTAACAACATTTCTGTGATTTACTGACACGAATTGTTTTATGATTGTGTGTTTTCACTTCTGCTGTGAGCCAGCGTGAACATTTCATTTCATAGAAAGGTGGAATATAAGGATGGAGAAAGGAAAGACTGAGAGAATTCAAATCAGCACCATATTCAAGTATGTGTTCCTACAGAGATGTAGGCATTCCTCTCAAACCAACCAGTTATTGAATGTTTCTTTTGGAGAAAAAAGGAGAATTGGGAGCTGTCTTTTACTGACTCCACTCGTCCATTTAGCTCAGTATTGCCCACTCTGGCTGGTAGCACTTTTCCAGGGTATCAAGCAAGAGTTTCTCCCAATCCTACTTGGAAACACATCAGGGATTGAACTTGGGACCACTGCATGCAAGATAGATGCTTTGTCACCGAGCTCCACTGCTTTCTCAAGACATTTAATATTAAATCAAAAAAACACAAATCAAAATTTCAATTTATTGTTAAAAATATATTACTTTAAAAAACGAGCTCCTGGAATTATGCATGGGATATTATGTAAGGAATACTAGTCCTCCCCACTTCCCTTTCAACAGTAGATCCGATTCTGAGAAAAGCAAGTGATCAGTTTGTGTATGAAGATGTACCAAATTTCAGATAAGATGGAATGTGGTGGTAGATTGTCAGATCAATCCCGGAGAATGAGAAACCAAATTTACCACACTAGGGCTAACACAAGAGACCTATACATAGTTTTGAGTGGAGGTACATCGATGTGAGTCAATTATATCATCCAATACAACAAGGGCAGAAGCTCTTGGTAATTCCAGGCTCTGACTAAAGTTCTGGAATTATTTATACACTCTACTTGGAAGTTTAGCTGGAAATTCAGGAAATGAAATTCTCATCAAATTCATTTGTGCAGAACCACATTGTTCCATTCATTCCAATAGGTGTCCCAACTTGTGAATTGCCTTGGCTTCATTGTAAACAAATATAATCCATTTAATTTTCATTTAGACACATCTGTGGCTTTAAGGCTTCTTGTACTTGGCCTGACCTTATCAAATGACCTACCTTCCTCTTTTCCAGTAACTTGAGGGTATTCATTGCCCGTAGGCATTGTCTCAGCTCTACACGGGACTAAGCTGTGGCAGATCTGGCTTTCTTTCAGCATTTTAATAGTATCTATTGCAAAACCTTGCGTTTTTCTTTTATATAGCTAGAGGGCCTGTCAGGCTGATGAGTGTTTGCTACATTTTAGGCTCTTAACTAGATTTCTCTTGCATGTTTTACCATTTACCTCTGCTGCTAACTTCTCTTAGGTTCATATAATGTGTCCCTTTAGGGGATCTCAAGTGCTCTATTTTAATGGCTTGAGTCCAATGAGCAGAACCCATGTGGATTTATAAATTATAGTACAACTATAAAATACCATAAATGGCTGAGCAGGACTAATCCTTTGTGGTCAGGTGGGAACACTTCTGCTCTTGTTCCTGCAGTAAGAGGTTATTGCTAGAGGGTGTTTTTTAAAAAAGGAAAGTCCACACTAAAAACACTTAAATAAGATATAAGAAGAAGAAGAGAGTTTGGATTTGATATCCCGCTTTATCACTACCCGAAGGAGTCTCAAAGCGGCTAACATTCTCCTTTCCCTTCCTCCCCCACAACAAACACTCTGTGAGGTGAGTGGGGCTGAGAGACTTCAAAGAAGTGTAACTAGCCCAAGGTCACCCAGCAGCTGCATGTGGAGGAGCATGGAATTGAACCCGGTTCACCAGATTATGAGTCTACGCTCTTAACCACTACACCACACTATAAATTTATATGGACATTTCAACAACTTTTAAAGCCATAGAATCAGAGTTGTAAGAACTCCCTTTCATGTTTAAATCAAGTGAAAAGGGACTCTGGGCACTGAAGGTGCTGGAGATGATGGGAGATGATGGGTTTGGAATGCCTTCTAGTGACAACGTGTCAGCCAGCTGATGCTCCAGCTCTGCCTGCTCCTCCTCTCCCATTATTTCCCAACATTCCCCCCTCATTTGCCTCTGAGCTGTGACCTCCCGCAAACCACTGTTGTAAATCTTTACTGTTTTCATCTTCCTCCTCCCTGGAAGGGTTAGGATGGGGAGGTGGTCTCCACCACTCCTCCTCTACCCTGCCCCTGACAGTCCCATATATTGTGTGGCTTTCCTGGCTCTGTTCCAAATATCCACGTTTTGCATGCGGGTGTCTGGTGTTGAGAACCTTATGTGCACCATTCTTCTGCGTAAACCTGACCTCCAGATATGGAGAATTCCAGATTGCCCAGAGATCAACAGTACATGCATTTGGGCTGAATGGAATTGGGCTGATTTGTGCCTCATCTTGATTGTGTTGAAACAGCTGCAAATTTCTACAGAGTGGATCGGGTAGTGATTTGTAGTTCCAAACAGTCTCTCAGAAAGCCAACGAGACTGTCTCCAAAATGTTGCGATAATTAACTACAACACTATATAAGAAGAAAACCAGAGTGTGGAGAGGAGAGGAGCTAAAGGAGGCATAGAATGATCTCACTCCACCCAACATTTTCAAATTGTGGTGTTTGCAGAGGTGAAGTCTTAAATGGCTTTTTAAATGCTGTCTCTTAGCAAGTGTTTGGTGGAATTGGCTGGCATTTGTTCAGCTTCTCTTTGTTTTCTATCCTTTCCCAAACAATCCCAGTTTCATTCATGTTTTTATTTATTTTTAACAAAATGTTTGTATCTTAGCATTCCCCCAACTCCAATTGTTGCTCTATCAAGCAGTATATAAATTTTATGAAATAAATGAAAACAAATACTTTAAAAGGGATACTTTAAAAATACTTTAGCTATACTAGAATATAGCCTTTCACAATAATGCTTTGTTTGGGGCTTTAGAATTCTTCTAAAATACAGTATTTCTCTTCCATTTATCCCTTTTTTCTATCTTAATGTGTGGAAATTTGGAAGTTTTTTTCCTAATTGATTTGTTGTCCCAATTCAATACAGTGGTACCTCAGGTTACAGACGCTTCAGGTTACAGACTCCGCTAACCCAGAAATAGTACCTCGGGTTAAGAACTTTGCTTCAGATTGAGAACAGAAATTGCGCAGCAGCGGGAGGCCCCATTGGCTAAAGTGGTACCTCAGGTTAAGAACAGTTTCAGGTTAAGAACGGACCTCCTGAACAAATTAAATTCTTAACCAGAGGTAACACTGTATATATTCCAGGATTCAGTAGTTCCAGTGTACTTCCCCTAAGTCACTGGGTTGCTGAGAATGGCTTTGGCAAATTTTGCTCCATATGAGATCTAAATAATTTTAACTAAAGCAAACAAAGCAAAATAACCTCCATATGGTTGACCCTGAGCTCATTCAAGGAAGCAAGGAACACAAATGTGAGAAATAAATGATCTCTAGTGATGCACAACTCAGTTTATAATGAGCAAGTGAGTAGCAATGTAATGTGTATGACCTTTTTCTAGGGGGAACTATCTGCTGAATATTCTATATGAGAGCTCAAAAACAGCTGCTCTCCATGTTGTGTCAGCAATGCAAGAATAGCTCAATGTGTTTCAATGGTGAGGAAGTCCTTCCATTAGTACACATTGCACACTTCTGCTCCCTTTGTAAGTGTCTTGTCTGTGAGCCCTTTGATGATGGGAGGGGGATTTTGCTATCTTCTCCACTGCTGCCACTCTAAACGATGGAAATATTATTTGATGTCCTAGCACAATTCCAAGATTCATTCTCAAATTACATGTAGTGGTTACTTTCAACACCATCCTTGGTGGCTTCTGCATGGTGACAAAAATATATATAAAAGAGGAATTGTTATTAATCAAGTCGGATACCCGCAGCACTCTCCAACATTTCACCAATGAAAATATGGGATTAATAGGGACATAATCCAGACTAAAAAGGAAATGATCATCTGCACCTGATTACAAACAGCCAAAGTAAATGAGGCAAGCCAGAGATTACCATGCACATCAAATAGCCATTTTACACATACAAGATGTTGTGAAGGCACCCACAATTTGGTTCAATTTAGTTCTTTTGCAGGGGGATGGACTGGATAACCCTTGGGATCCCTTATTTCCATTTGGTTCATTTTATATCTTCAGAGGATCCCAACTGGGTCATGGTACCAGCACTCCCGTGGGCAAATTAATGAGACCTAAGGAGTGCCTGATAGATGCCATGCTCTCAAAATATTGCTCTGTCATGAACCAATGACCCATAGAACACCATCTGCCTGCCTCCTACACACCCACCCATCTTTATCCATTAGAAACAGGGCTCAATCATTTCAAATCTGCACCAGTTCTTTCAAAATGGCAGCTTCTCTCTCATAATCCCTGGGTCAGGGGATGTGGTGGCAGCAGCAGCAAGGTCTCCCTCTTTTCTTTCTTTCCCATGTTACTTCCTCATCTTCCTTCACTTTCACAGAACACTCTATCCTTTTCTTCTCCAGTGATTCCCTCTTTGCAGCCTCCCAGGGAAACAATCTTAAAAGTCATAATCAAACTTGCAAGGCTTAATTAGAAAGGAAAGTTGAATATACAAAGAGTGATCTGAATTATGCTCCCATAATCTGATTTCTTCTTACCTTATATAATATTTCTGCTTTGTTTTCTTCTGCAGTTTAATATTCTGGTATTGCTTGGGTCAGACTGACACTTAGGAGTAAACAAAGTGAAAATATAATGAGTCCTGAGAGGCAGTGAGGGCTGCTGCTGCTGCCGTTTTCTTCATGTACTCTCTCAAACCAGTTAGTTATTTAAAATAAAATCACAAAGGCTGGTGTGCGCTCTCTCTCTCTCTCTTTCACACACACACACACACACACACACACACACACAAACTTACTTTCTACTCTTTTTCATGTCCATGTACTTTCTCACAAAAAAGTAACATTCCACTTTTTAAAAAATGTTTTGGCATGCCTAGACTACCATGGCTATCAGATCCTGTAACACTTTTAGCACTTACTGCAAGGAGAAATAGACTTTACACAACAACATTATAAAAAGGGGAGGGGGGACTTACCTTTGGGGTTTTGTTTAGGAACAAGAAAATCCATGGATGATTCATAAGATCTCCTTGGCCTCATTTTTTCCCCTTGGCAATCTCTACTATCTTTGTTTTCCTCTACCTATTTTTCCCAACAAAAAAGTATGAGAACAGAATGTTTTGAGAAAGCATCCTGCTCTTTACCTCTCTAACCCCTGAAGCTGAAGGAGAGAATAGAAAACAAAAAAGAAATGTAACATTGTGCCATTGTTGTTTCCTATCATTTTGTCTACTTCAGTGTATGTGCCTAACAAAACAATGCACAAAACTGAAAAGAAAAGAGAAAAGAAGCTTAATATTCCATTCAAGCACTTGCAGTGCATCTTGAAAGTACTCCAGAGCTAAAAAAGAAAAAGCATCAAGATTTCATCGTAAGAGGCTCCTTGTTTACAAAATTGCCAAGAACTTTCACGTTCCCAGACTTTATAGCTAAGAAGCACTCTTCATTGCTGTCATTTCTCTGGGTTGCTTCTTTGGGTCATGTTACAATGCACAGAACAATCACGCAGCACAGTCCTATACATTGCAACTCAGAAGTTCAAAACTCAGGGCCTTGGGCTTCAGTCTTAAAACACACTTACTAGAAGAGCAGAGAGTAAGCAAAACTCCTTCCAAGTAAACATGCCAATGATTGTGCTATTGGGTTTTTTAAAAGCATATCTATTCCACCTTTCCAAAACCTTAATGTGGTCTAAAAATAATAATACCTGCATTGCAATTCTGCTAGTCTTGCAAGACCTTGCTCCTTGCTTGTCTGCTCCCTTCCACCTGACCTGCGAAGACCTTGACCGTCTCCAGCTACAAAGGCTACTTCTGCTGTCCAGGATATCTAGAGACCATCGGGGTGGGCTATTGATTGGGGTTTATCCTGGGACAAGATTTACTTCAGGAAATGTAATATTTTTGCTGTTAATCTGGGTAATGTTATTGTCAGACCTTATTATGAATATTCAGTGGATTGTTGAATTTCACTGTATCTTTATTAAAGTGAAATGTTAATGTGAGATGTTCATTGTTTGTATGACTACTTAAATTCTATTATATCTTGTAACTGTTACAGAATTGTGTAAAATGTTATGACGTTGTGAGACCTCTTGGAACATGGTTTATTGTGGAAAGGTAGCATGTAAATTGATGGTGGCGAATATATATTTCAACAAAGGAACAAACTCATTCCCAGCTCCCCCACCTGCTACCTCCCAAAGCTTACCAAAAAGTTCCTAGCAGTTCTCAAAACTGTTTGGATTTCATACTGAATTTTGAAATGCCCTGGCAACAGCAGAGGTGGGTGAGTGAGCACATAAACATTAGCTGTTACCTTCTTAAAGTTCAACAATGCTGCAGTGGTATGACATTTGTGAATAGGCAAGAATGATCCAGAGATTTTGGACTTTACTTTAGGAGTTTGTTACTTGCTTTTTGCTGTAATGGTTTTTATCCTCCAATGCCCGCTCCAGTGCCTGAGTTGTAAAGATCCTGAACTTCTGCATGAAGGGCAATTATGGTATTTCCTCCCTACATCTCTGGCCAGAAGCTTCATGAAAATAAACCAAAATGCTATGATCACTTTGACACAGCCTTAAATGTAAATGGACATGCCTCATCTTACCTCTCCCCACCGCCGCCCGCCAAATGCAGCCATGACATCAAACCCTCGCTGCTTGTTTACTAAAAGAGCCTGCTAAATATAATTTCATACCGTTATGCATTGATTGCCACATTCTATTTCTAGAAGATTGCTGTACTAACCATGCCACATATCACTGTTTCCATCAAGCACTTAGGGATTTAGAAACTGCAAACTCTAAAGAGGTAGAATGTAAACATTCACCATCGCTGTCATTATAAAACTCCCAGTGCTGTTCACACTTGGTGAATCACTTTTTGCAGATAAATACCGGGCATGTTTGCTGCCAGCTATGATGATTAAAAGTGTTGCTTTCTTCAGTTATACTCCCTCTGCAGAAACAGCGACAACACCCCAAAACAAAACTAAATCTTTCAAATACTCTATTAAGCAAGAATGCAAACACATCTTATCTTTTCTTGGTGAGTTAATGAGGCACCATTTTGTTATGTCCACATAACAGATTCATATCATCTGAATCGATGACAATACCATGGTCAGATTTTAGGCAAGACCTTCATTCCATTTGCAGCTTTTCTTTATTAAATCTGACCTTTGGAGGTCCAAGTCTATCAAGTACCAAACAAGTGACGCCAGGGCCCCATGAAAGTAATCTAGAGAGCCACCTTGTCAGATGCCATGCAGTCAGTACAGATGGGCAAACTCCCCTCAGCTCACCCTAAGCATCTTTGTTTCAAAAAAGATAAAGCTTTCTGAGAAAATGCTTTCTTAAAAACCACAATCTTTAGAGTCTTTCATAAGAAAGCTAAAAGAAACCCCACAAATAGATAAGGAACCACTTCACTCTTCTGCCAGTACACAAATCCCTTCGCAGTCCTGAAAGGAAAGAGTAACCTCCATGGGGATCGCTTGTGAGAGCTAGGAAAGGCCCTTCACCTGTCTCCTGGCTTAAAGGGAAATAAAGCTGTGTGCATTGTGGGGCTTTGTGCTGCTTCCTATCAGCAGCAAAACTATCTGCCCAGGGGATGGTTGTAGCCTCTGCTGCAGAGGAGGCTCCCACCCAGTGCTTCTGGGAAGCCCAGCCAGATGGGCAGGGTATAAATAAAATTATTATTACTCCTTTCCTCTGGCAGAAACTGGCACAGAGATGAATATGAACCATCCAGTGCAGGTTGGTCCATTAAGGTGAATGGGACCCCACCCCACCAAACTTTGTTCTCAGCCAGCCCCACTTTCCTGCCTTCTTACTTAATAGCAAATCCAGAGGGCTAAGATGCTTTTCAGTTTCTTCCTTCCCAGTCTCAGTGTTGCTTTTGTATACATCAACAGAGAGGAAGATGGGGAGGGGAACATACACACCAGCTTCTAGGCACCAAGGCAATTGGGGGGGGGCTCATTCCTTGCAAGTCACATGGCGTCATTTCAGGATGTCACATCAGGTCCCCTCAATCAACTTGAGAAGACGGAATCTCGGGGGGGGGGGGAGACTAGAATTAGTTGTTTTTACCTGTCATCTGTCAATCTGACCCCAATAGGCACCAGTTTCCACTGACACCATCCTCATCTGCCAAAGCAACAACATGGTGAGGACAGGTAGGAATGCAGCCTTTGAGTTTATGGAAAGTACTTCCCTTAGAAAAGAAGACTTTGTTTAGGTGATGCTTGAGATAAAATGTTAATACAGAATAATTAATTTCCTCTTTCACAAAAAAATCTTAATAAAGTTTTAAAGACAAGCAATAAGAAGCGAAAGAGAATTTTCCACAGAGAACATTTCATCTCTAGTGGCCTTTCAAAGGTTATTGGTAGCTTAGCTGTTCAAAATGCGCACAACTGCACAAATGGCAAAGTGAAATTAAGTCAGACAGGCAACAATAATAATATCTGGCAAATTATTGGTAATATGAACTGGTTTTATTTTGCCTGCTTGAGAAAATGGAAATGCTGATGAAAACTTCATTCACAAATTAAAAACTCAAAGGGGGAAATTAGCAATGAAATAAGTGTTCAATAAAATGTCTTGTGGAAGGAAGCAATTTACAGCGTATTATGGGCAGCTTCCCATATGACATTTCCCTTTCCCAGAAACCCCCACCCCCTACCCCATCTACACTAATTACACACCTGTATTGTGGCAATGTGCATATTTCTTAGCCAAAGGGGAAATGTTGCATGTTGCATGCAAAGATGCAAAGGCTTGGGACTTGGAAGTCCCTCACATTCCTATTACCTCTTGGATCTTTGTTTCTTGGGTTCATGACTTCCATGCCCCATCTCCTGTCACACATCACCTTCATATCATTTACAGCTCCTCTCATGATGAGTTTGAAGGTAAAAATCTGATTATGTGGAGGACTAAGTCACACAGGGAGCCTCCAGCTGGACAAAAGATGCCCATTTGCCACACTTCAAAGCTTCACCCTCAAGCGACAGAGGGCTGTAGACTGGATGAAAGCTGGGCAGGGCTTTGAGACTTCCCTATATAAGTCTCAGGCTTATATAGCCAAATGTTTTATTTGTTATTATATAAAAATGATGTTATGCTGGAAAATATTTGTAAAAACCAATAAAAATTAGAAAAAAGAAAGAAAGAAAGAAAGAAAGAAAGAAAGAAAGAAAGAAAGAAAGAAAGAAAGAAAGAAAGAAAGAAAGCTGGGCAGGGCAGGACTTCAGCCTTGCTTCAGCCTTGAGCATCTCGTGTCATCGGTTTATTTGTATGCTTCTCCACAAATTTGTGCCCAAAGTGGCTCACAACATATCAAATGAACAATAATAGGCCTGCTTTCTGAAGAAATTGCTATTCTGCTGAGCAGAATGGAATTTGTTAAAATTTACTCTGTCATTCAACCAAACATGGTTTCTAAAAGCTGCAAAAGGCAACAGGAATTAGAAACAATGAAAATGAAACAGAAAGGAGGGAGTAGTACTTACCACCAAAAGAACACAACAGACTTCCCCCAGCACCCAGGAAATAACAGCGGTGGTACCTAGGAATGTGATTCCATAACCAGAGCACAACTGCAGAAAACACTCTTAACTCCTGTAAGCACGTTTCTAACCTCCAAAGAGAGGGCATCGACTCCAGTAAAACTATAGGCTGCATTCTTATGTATGCTTATCTCTAAGTAAGCCACAAGTCCTATGCACACTTGAATAGAAATCTATATTTAATTTACCTCCCAGTAAACATGTTTAGCCTTATACTGCATATGTTGGCCGTTTGTTTGGAATGTCAAGTTAATACATAATGTTCAAGGAAAACTTTGTAAGTTTTAACCAGGTGGTGGAGGAGATATCTTTATAAGCGGACTTCAGTTCTTTTTGAGACATGGTTATATTCCACTTATGATAAAGGCACAGCTTGGATTTCTAACCTACCATAAAATCCTACTAGGGACTAAATGGATATTCATTACCACAGGACACTCAGTAATTTATTATGGAGTCTTGAAGGATATGTTTGGATTTCCAGGCCATCCACCATCAACATCATACATACTTGTCATTGTGATGCCACAAGCTCTTTCTGTATCTTGAAATAAGAAGAAGAAGAAGAGTTTGGATTTGATATCCCACCTTTCACTCCCCTTCAGGAGTCTCAAAGCGGCTAACAATCTCCTTTCCCTTCCTCCCCCACAACAAACACTCTGTGAGGTAAGTGGGGCTGAGAGACTTCAAAGAAGTATGACTGGCCCAAGGTCACCCAGCAGCTGCATGTGGAGGAGTGGAGACGCGAACCCGGTTCCCCAGATTAGGTGACTACCGCTCTTAACCACTACACCACACTGGCTCTTCTTCCATAAAGAAGGATTCTGTGAAATTACAGACACTTGGCAGTAACCACAGACTACATTCTTAGGAACTTGATGGTGTTGTGACATCAGTGTTAAAGAGCAACAATGCCTTGGGGAGGGGGACTTTAAGAGCAGAGAAGCAGCAGGGGGGCAGGGAAAGTTCTTAACTCTTACTTCAGGGGCTGCTCTTTTGCTTAAAATTGTTCTCCCACTGTTTTTTCCTTTCCATGAGATATCAGTTGCACATCTGCAGGGCAAACGAGGACCAGTACAGAAGATGGTTTGTTCCTTAGGGAAATGCTTTATGACTGCCTTCTGTTAATTTCCTTTATTGCTAATTTAAAAGAGTAATGACAAAGTAGATGTTTCCCATTCTCTAGCTCAAACTATTCATTTCAATCAGTGGTTAAGAGGGATTTAATTTCAGATGTTTCATTAATCCATTCAGAGTAGAATGGTTTGATTTGATTATTTTTTTTTAATCTACAAGGATTACATTGTAACAATCCGTGGGGAGAGAGTGAAAGCATGCACTGTTACACTGCAAGCAGTCATGTGCAGTGTGTTAAAAGTGACCATTAAGTTCATGAAGCAAGGTAGGGTTTTCCCATGCAGCCGGTCAAGGAACAAAACTACTGCTCTAATCTCATACATTGAGTGCTACTGTAGGACCTTATTCTCACTATGCTATACCTCAATGATGTATTTCCTTGAAAATACACAAAATGGATCTTAATCAGGATTATTGGGGAAGGTCCCCTTACCGTGTGCCTCCTTTTCTATGCCTGTACCAAACAGTGGTGGGTTAAAAGCTAGTTTACACAGTCTTGTCTCTCAGTTGGTTTCTCTGCACTTAAAGCCCAGCAGTTTGAATGTGTGGACTGACTCCGCTGAGAATCAGAGTGCTTGATGTGATCTGTGATGATGCACAAAGTCTGTGATTGTATCTAGATGTAGTCATGCTTTGAACAGACTCACTGAAATTAATGGACTTAAGCTAGTCATGACTAAATCCCATTGATTTCAGGGGTATAACCCAACTCCATGTGTGCCTAAACCTGGATCCAACGCTGTTTTCCTATGTGTGCATCAAACAAAAAGCATGCATGTATGAACTAGTGCTTACATAGCGGAACATATGAAAATAAACATTTCTCAAGTAGCTTTGCAATTGAAGGCTCTAATCCTAAAACACTTGCCAGGGAGTAAGCTGCCTTGAACATAGAATTTACTTCTGTGTAAGCATACATTTGATTGCACCTTAGTGATTATGCATGCTACCAAACAAAGTCTAGATATCAGGTTGTACCCTATTCTAGTCTCAGCACACAGTTCGGGACTAGAGCCATACTGCTTTAAGCCTCTAATATGTACAGTGGGATTTGTGCAAGTTGGACATTCCTAATTCACTTCTATTGTGAGGAAAGAAAGGGTTCTCATATGCACTGAGCATCCCCCAGCATTGTAGCAACCACTCAGAGCTCAATGAACAGTACAATGGAGACCTGTATGTGCAGTGGACCCAATGACTAGTCTGCAGGGGGGGGAATGTTATGAAAACTACTGTGAATCAAATGATGATATTCAACTAAGTTTTACACAGAGCAGACCCACTGAAATTCATACACTAAGTAAAACTTGGTTGAATACCACCCAAAATGTCTTATTTGTTGTGTTGTTATCTTCTCTGACAGGATACACATCAACTCTGGACAAATACAGCTGTGAAACATGACTTCTATAGCTGATCTCTAACATTACTATAATTCTGCTCTAGTGAATTCAAGGAGTCTGGCTTCTCATAAAATCAGACACTTTCCAAAGAAATAAAAACAGGTATACACAAAGGGGAATATTCATCTCTCAGTCTTTTGAAGAAACCCTTTGGTCATATGTCAACAAGTAGTTTAAGTTTCATCCTGTGCTCTCATATTTCAAAGCTTCCTCATCTTGTTGAACTATAAGAATATCCTTCAGCCATCTTAACTGTAATTGCAGGAAAGAGGAGCCAGTTAATTGATTGCCTTTAAACAATTAGTACATTCCTATATTTTTTCATTCCTGTTACAACTTACATTAATTATTGAAATATTAAAGATGGCATGCCATAATCAAATGTTAATTTTAGCACCTGCGGAGACTGACATTCTAAATGAAATTGAAGGGCAGGGAGAATTTGCTCAAAAACAATCTGATCACAACTACAGACGTCAAATTTACAGTTCCATAATTTTAAGCTAAGATTTGGGACTAGTGTTTCTTTCTTGTTGGTCCTATGGGAGAGAGGTTAAAAATAATAAAGCTTTCTTCAGCTATGTTTGAAGTAAGAGGAAGAACAAGCAAATAGTAGGTCCTCTGCATGGAGAAGATGAAGAACTGCTATTGCTGACAGAAGGCAGAACTTCTCAACACCTACTTTGCCTCTGTCTTCACCCAAAAGGAAAACTGTGTCCAATTTAGTGATAACAGAATAAATGATGCAAAGAGGGAGCTAAAGTCCAAGATGGGAAAAGAGGAACACCTTGCTGGTAAGTTGATTGTCTTAGAGCAGGTATAGAGAACCTCCAGTTCCTTGCAAGCTAAGATTGGTTCCATTCAGGAGGCCCCAATGAGAGTTCCCAAGCGAAACCACTCCCTGCTGAATTCAAATCCCATTGGAATCAGTTCCACTCAGAAGCTCTGATAAAAGACAGCGTAACTGAAGCAAGCATGAGGCATGCTGGTAAGTCACTTTTCCTTTGTATTGACTCTGCTGCACATTCTTCAATCAAGCAGAGGTTCTATGACAGGAAAGTGCAGGAAAGTACATTTTATAATCATCTATCTGTTAGGACTTTCAGATATTTCACTGGCCACTTTTGGCAGCTGCTGGGATCCGCATGAAACCTACCTATATTTTCACGAGCAAAGTAACATGTCAGCCTGAAGGATATTTTGGGCTCCAGTAAGAGGTTTCTTCATTATCCATTTACAATTTCTCTCTGCACAATGTTGCACATTTGCTATAAAACATTAAACTTGCAAATGAAATGAAAAAACTTGCAATGAAAAACTGATGAGCTTTTCCCATCTTTTCTTTCCACCCTAGTTTGTGGCAGTGCAAAAAGAAAAAAAGCCATTTAGGTCAAAATACTGTATCCTAGATATTGTGCAATACTTTGAGCATTAAGACAGCAAAAAATCAATATGGTTTATACTGCAAGAAATCAAAAAGGGGCAATATATTTCCAAGAATAGAATTCTCTGATGGACAAATTTTCCTTGCAGCTGCCCATCTGTTTGGGTAAAAGCCCATTATTTTTAGTTGTTCAGAAATGATAAAAGCCACCTCTGTATTTTTCCACTGGCTGTATGTATTCCTCTTGTCCAAAGACTCAACTTACAGACTGGCATTGCTAGCTAACCATCCAGGGATTGTAGAGTAAGGAGTCTAATTTGAATGAACATCCTGAGATTCTAAATGACATAATGCTCTCACAGACATATACATTCAGAGTTTCACAGAACACTCTGTTGTATATCACTTCATAAAAATTTCAAATAACAGAGTGATAGATTTCTTAATAATAATAATAATAATAATAATAATAATAATAATAATAATAATAGGAAAATTAGTTGAGTATTGGCTAAGCAGCTAAATATTCTATAAGTTGATAGAGCTGGAAGTTTTTCTACTAGTGCCTAGGAGTCACTTCTCTCTTTATGGGGATATTGACAAGTTGGAATGTTTCAGAGGAGGGAAATCAAGATGATCAAGGGTCTGGAAACCAAGCTTTATGAGGAATGGTGAATGAAGCTAGGTGTGTTTAGCCTGGAAAAGAGGAGACTGAGAGGAGATACAATTGTTGTTGTTGTTGTTTAGTCGTTTAGTCGTGTCCGACTCTTCATGACCCCATGGACCAGAGCATGCCAGGCACTTCTGTCTTCCACTGCCTCCCGCAGTTTGGTCAGACTCATGTTTGTAGCTTCGAAGACACTATCCAACCATCTCGTCCTCTGTCGTCCCCTTCTCCTTGTGCCCTCCATCTTTCCCAATATCAGGGTCTCTTCCAGGGAGTCTTCTCTTCTCATGAGGTAGCCAAAGTACTGGAGCCTCAGCTTCATGATCTGTCCTTCCAGTGAGCACTCAGGGCTGATTTCCTTAAGAATGGATAAGTTTGATCTTCTTGCAGTCCATGGGACTCTCAAGAGTCTCCTCCAGCACCATAATTCAAAAGCATCAATTCTTCGGCTATCAGCCTTCTTTATGGTCCAGCTCTCACTTCCATACATCACTACTGGGAAAACCATAGCTTTTACTATACGGACCTTTGTTGGCAAGATGATGTCTCTACTTTTTAAGATGCTGTCTAGGTTTGTCATTGCTTTCCTCCCAAGAAGCAGGCGTCTCTTAATTTCATGGCTGCTGTCACCATCTGCAGTGATCATGGAGCCCAAGAAAGTAAAATCTCTCACTGCCTCCATTTCTTCTCCTTCTATTTGCCAGGAGGTGATGGGACCAGTGGCCATGATCTTCGTTTTTTTGATGTTGAGCTTCAGACCATATTTTGCACTCTCCTCTTTCAGCCTCAATAAAAGGTTCTTTAATTCCTCCTCACTTTCTGCCATCAAGGTTCTGTCATCTGCATATCTGAGGTTGTTGATATTTCTTCCAGCAATCTTAATTCTGGCTAGGGATTCATCCAGCCAGTGTGGTGTAGTGGTTAAGAGCAGTAGTCTCATAATCTGGGGAACCGGGTTCGCGTCTCCGCTCCTCCACATGCAGCTGCTGGGTGACCTTGGGCCAGTCACACTTCTTTGAAGTCTCTCAGTCCCACTCACCTCACAGAGTGTTTGTTGTGGGGGAGGAAGGGAAAGGAGAATGTTAGCTGCTTTGAGACTCCTTAAAGGGAGTGAAAGGCAGGATATCAAATCCAAACTCTTCTTCTTCTTCTTCAGCCCAGCCTTTCGCATGATGAATTCTGCATATAAGTTAAATAAGCAGGGAGACAAAATACAGCCTTGTCGTACTCCTTTCCCAATTTTGAACCAATCAGTTGTTCCATATCCAGTTCTAACTGTAGCTTCTTGTCCCACATAGAGATTTCTCAGGAGACAGATGAGGTGATCAGGCACTCCCATTTCTTTAAGAACTTGCCATAGTTTGCTGTGGTCGACACAGTCAAAGGCTTTTGCATAGTCAATGAAGCAGAAGTAGATGTCTTTCTGGAACTCTCTAGCTTTCTCCATAATCCAGCACATGTTTGCAATTTGGTCTCTGGTTCCTCTGCCTCTTCTAAAGCCAGCTTGCACTTCTGGGAGTTCTCGGCCCACATACTGCTTGAGCCTTCCTTGTAGAATTTTAAGCATAACCTTGCTAGCGTGTGAAATGAGTTCAATTGTGCGGTAGTTGGAGCATTCTTTAGCACTGCCCTTCTTTGGGATTGGGATGTAGACTGATCTTCTCCAATCCTCTGGCCACTGCTGAGTTTTCCAAACTTGCTGACATATTGAGTGTAGCACCTTAACAGCATCACTTCCACTGGCCTTGTTATTTGCAGTGCTTTCTAAGGCCCATTTTACTTCACTCTCCAGGATGTATGGCTCAAGGTCAGCAACCCCACTACCTGGGGTGTACGAGACATCCATATCTTTCTGGTATAATTCCTCTGTGTATTCTTGCCACCTCTTCTTGATGTCTTCTGCTTCTGTTAGGTCCTTACCACTTTTGTCCTTTATTATGGTAATCTTTGAAAGAAATGTTCCTTTCATATCTCAAATTTTCTTGAACAGATCTCTGGTTCTTCCCATTCTGTTGTTATCTTCTATTTCTTTGCATTGCTCTTTTAAGAAGGCCTTCTTACCTCTCCTTGCTATTTTTTGGAAATCTGCATTCAATTTCCTGTATCTTTCTCTATCTCCCTCGCATTTTGCTTGCCTTCTCTCCCCCGCTATTTGTAAGGCCTCATTGGACAGCCACTTTGCTTTCTTGCATTTCCTTTTCATTGGGATGGTTTTTGTTGCTGCCTCCTGTATAATGTTGCGAGCCTCCACCCATAGTTCTTCAGGCACTCTGTCCAGCAAATCTAAATCCTTAAACCTGTTCCTCACTTCCACTGTGTATTCATAAGGGATTTGATTTAGATTGTATCTTACCGGCTCAGTGGTTTTTCCTACTTTCTTCAGTTTAAGCTTGAATTTTGCTATAAGAAGCTGATGATCTGAGCCACAGTCAGCTCCAGGTCTTGTTTTTGCTGACTGTATTGAGCTTCTCCATCTTTGGCTGCAAAGAATATAATCAATCTGATTTCGATGCTGCCCATCTGGTGATGTCCACGTGTAGAGTCGTCTCTTGTGATACAATAGCCATCTTCAAATATCTCAAGGACTGTCACATGGAAGAGGGAAGAAGCTTGTTTTCTCCTGCTCTGGAGGGTAGAACTCGAACCAATGGTTACAAGAAAGGAGATTCCAACTAAACATCAGGAAGAACTTTCTGATAGTAATAGATGTTTGACAATGGAACAGTCCCCCTCGGGAGGTTTTGGACTCTCCTTCATTGGAGATTTTAAAGCAGAGTTTGGATGGCCATCTGTCATGGATGCTTTAGCTGAGATTCCTGCATTGCTGGGAGTTGGAAGGGGGTTTCTTCCAACTTTTCAATTCTGTGATTCTATTGCAACCCCACCTGGCTGGGGCTGTGTCTGATTATGAAAACTACAAGAGCAGGGCCAATTGCTTGAGCCCTTTCCACAGAATTAGCACCCTGCTTCCCAGTGGTGTGCTGATTCTGTGAGAGAGACACAAGGAATCTGTCCTACCCCCATAGTTATTCATACCTCCCAACTGTCCCATTTTAAGTAGGACATCCTGGCTTCTGTTTGTATCCCAGAATGTCCCATTTTTTGGTTCAGAGCTCTGGCACGAGTTCTTGTGACAGAGCACTGAACCAAAACACACCTGCTCTGCTCATCAGCAGGGTTGCCCCAGAGTGCCTTCCATATCCTTCTGACTCATAGCAGAGCCCTAAGCATCATTAATAGATGAGTTGATGGGCTCTGGAGGGCTCTAGGGTTCTGGAGCTGGAGCTGGACAGTAGGCCAAGCCCTCTTCGCCCCCATAGGCTAGGTTTGAAATGTGGGCATAACCTGACATCACAATGGTGCCAGGTGACTTGTTTTCACCCATGTGCTGCATGGTGCTTTGAAGTCCCAATTATCAGTCAATTGTCAGATGTTCAAAGCATTGCAGGGCTCCCTGCAAGCACTGACAACCAGCTGATCATTGGTGCTTCCAGAGAGCCTTGTGCAGCACTTTGAAGCCCTGCAACCAGCTGAAAGTCAGGGTTTCAAAGCTTTCTTGACCCTGCTATGACTTTACCTTCCCTACACCTGAATAAAGGATAAAGTTATTCCTACTCAGAGTGACTAAAGGCCACATAGGATGTCAGAGCTCCCCACAGCTGATATCATATATGATCCTAGGTGTAGGGTAAGTGGGTGTGGCTTGACCAGAATTGTGTCACAGACCAAATGAGAAGGCCTGCAAGTCAGATGTTCTCCACTCCTGCTGTAATCAAAGTTCATAGGGGAAGAGCAATGCTTTGCATACAGAGGGTCCCAAAGTCAACCCATGGGAATCTCTAAGAAGGGATGGATAATGACTCCTGTCTGAAACCCTATAAAGCTGCTACTGGTGGTCACCATAGCTGACACTTATCTAAGTTGTACAATGGTCTGACTGAGTATATGGCAACTTTCTGCTGTAAAAAAAGGCAAAGAATTATGTCATTCATGCAAGCAGGCTGCCGTATAGGAAAAGATGGACTAATCTTGTAAACATTAAAAAGTGTGCACTATACATTTTATCAAAGACTTACTGCATTTCAAATGCTAATAATATCAGCAGAGAAAAGGGATTTTGCAGATTTTAAGTACCAAGTTAAAGCAAAGCAGCTGGTAGGCTTTTTGTTTTATTTTTTTAAAAAAACACCCAAAGGCAATATATTAAGCTTTTAAGAATAGTGGGTTCTGTCTTGTCATGGCATATAGAGGTAATTGGGCAAATATTTGTAGAGAAAAGGCATTAACAGTGTCAAAAATGATGACATTCTGAAATACAGAAAAGGAAGCTGAGCTGCATAGCTCAGAACAGCGGCAAGCTCACTTAATATGTTGTGCTGATGGTGGTCACTTCCAATTATGCTGATGAGCTAAATAAAAGCTAAATTTAAACAAATACATTCATGGTGTGCCCTTTGCTGTGTGATCTCATAGGCTGATGTGATTTACAACTTCAGTACTTATCTGAGAAAAGAATACATAGATCCTGTTGTACATTATGAACCTTGAGCTTTTGTTACACAATTAATTACTAGTTCATTGAAAACAATAAAGATAAGACCATCCCCAGTTGTTCTTCATTTTTTTTTTTTTTTATTTTGAAGTTTAAGTTAAGGCCTTGTCTTTCACAAGGCTAGTGCAAACAGTAGATTGAGTGGTTTGTGGTTTTGACTCAGACTTTGTTTTATTGCACATAACAGTCAAAAGCTCATTACAGTCATGTAGAATTAACTCCTCATGGAAGACACTGTAGTAATTCCATTACATTTGGAACTTACTCCTCCCCCCCCCAAAAAAAAACCTTTCAATCATTTTTCTGGCAAGAGAACTGTGAACCTTCTTTCCCTGAGTGCGCTTTGCATACAAAGGGCTCATGTTCTGTTGACTTTCAGTGGCATGATATGCTTGTAGCACTACCTCATAGCACACATTGCACAGCAAGAGCTTCCAGAACCTTTACTCTCGGGGCAAAGAGATGAGTTTTGCAGTTCATTAACAGTAGAAGTGGTGCCTTGTGCAGCCTGTGGAATAGACTAGACTAGAAACAGCCAAAACAGCTGGTTGCCATGAAACCCATCAAGCAAAGACTTTGGCATGGCACTTAACTTTATTAGAACTACAAGATGTCATCTGGTGTACAGAACATGTGTTTTAAGTCTTTAAATGATACAGGTCTATGAATCTCTTCACATGATATTCCTAGATAAAAGGAGCAGAAGTTAGACAAAACCATTCTATATTTTTCAGTATGCTCTTTGCTCTTTTCTTCAGGGAATTGCCTGCATCACAAACTCATATTCCACCCCCCCACCCCACCTGCTAGGTTACAGAGTTTATGTTTCTGGTCTGAAGATGAAAGGATGATGCAGGCCCATATCCATAATATTGTGGACATCCCATTCCCTAATCTATCTTACTCCCCTTGTATCTATTCCTCTCCATCCACAGTCTATGTGTCTTTCCATTTTGGGTATTCTCTCCAGCCTAAACAGTTCTTGGATGACCATTTCCATTGTGGCAGCCACATAATGATCACCTGGCAGGTGCATCACCAGTGCCAGGACTGGGCCCCTAAATGGCCTGGGCATTGGCAGGAAGCTAGATCCTCAAGCAGAGAATAAATGGAGTGTTGCTACGTCTCTTGTCAGCCCAGTGGGTTGGAGAAGATCCAGTTGATTACTATGGGGGTTAATGAGAAGTAAAGGTGCACAGAGCAAGACTGGTGAGGGATGTGGTCTAGGCAGACAGAGAGGCCTTGGGCCTGAGGTTCCCCACCCTTGCTCTACCTCGAGAAGGCCCTCCATGAGAATCCATACTTTGTTAATCTTTGAAAAGTCTAATTTTAAAAGGTAAATAAAATCTATTTCTTTTTTAAACCCAGTCTGATAATCTTCTGCAGGGTACTCCCATTTGGACACAGACCTTCAGATATTCACTTCAGTGGGGAGCACTGTTCCAGCCACACATAATGTGTGGGAAGCTGGTCTTCCTTTGAAATGAAGGGACAGTCCAAACATTCATCAGCATATGGTCATTGGAGCAACATGGTGTTGGGTTCTGCATCAGATTTAATTTCAGAATCTCCTCCAGGAAACAAGTGAGCACTATGGACCAAATAAGGTAGGAAAAAGCTAATTGTGGAAGCTGGCCCATATGCAGCCATTTCAATATATTTTCTTCTACAGCTCTCGCTTTATGCTAGAAATGCTCTTTCCTAATATATACCCCTAGCTAGAAAATCACGATGCCACATTAGTAAAGCTTGCTTCAGGTTTTTTCTGGCCTGTTCCTCCGCTACCAACATATAATAGACTTTCAGTGACAATCAACTCTGCCACATGCTGGCTGCCACTCTCCCACCTGGGACCCCTGCTGTGCTTGCATGGTGGTATTAAAAGGTTAAGCACTAATCAGCACTGCAAACAACTCCTTTGTGCTGGACTGGTACCATTCTCTGAGGATTTGGTGCAATACAAAAGCCTAGATTAAACGACACATTCTACTGTGCATCTGCTTTCCCTGAAACTTCTGCCTTCAACGCAAATGCAAGCTGAGTGTTGATGGTTCTTGCATACCAGTTAGAAAAGACAAAGCAGATGAGAGATTATCTGCAGATTTCTTGAATACACAGCACAAGATAGCTATTCTTCCTATAATCCATTTTTCAATAATATGCTTTCCTGTACAATGCTCATGTATATAATGCTGTCATCATATGTAGCATTCTGTAAAGTTCCTTAAGCAAGTGGCAGCTTACGGCCAGAGCACCATGTCCCCAAATGACCCTGTAACCTACATTTTGACTGTGCAGGAGGCAACAGAGGGAGAGACAAAAGGAGACTGAAAGAACACAGACAAATGCAGTTACTTGTATTTATTGATTTATTTGTTATATACCACTTCATATTTCAACAGAATCGTTTAGTGATTTACAAATCCCCCTCAAAATAAGAAATGCAAATTCCACATTCAACATCAAATACTACTACTATTATTACTACTACTAATGGCTTCACATTTCATGTATCAATGTACAGAAGTAAAAAGAAAATCCATATACTAAACATCACAACACATCAAAATGCAACATCACTACAATGTATCATCATAAAAATGTCATAGATACTGGAAAAATCGTTCACCTTCACTCTACACAAAATCTACACAACCCACATACACAGTCATTCAACAATCTCCTTACACCCACCATATCACTCCATCCACTAAGTTCTCCCTTTGATAAAGCACTCAAACATTCAACTAACAGGCAAATAAGTCCACTAAATAAATACAAAAAGTCCAATAGCAGCATACAAACACCCGGACCCACACTAATTTCCTCCACATCTCTCACTTGAGGCAGTACAAATACCTTCTCCGCTCATCTCACCTAGGGAGATGAAGTCCTTCCCAACAAGCAGTGTCTCATCCTATGGCCATAACCTACATGGCTCTTGGTTTCAAAAGAAAGTTTAGAAAGTAACAATAGTCTCAAAATTGCATCAGCACAGATGAATGCTTTCAGCCCATAAGAATTCATAGCTCAGTGAATGTGTACCACACAGCATAATCATGACCTTCCTGCTTATCAACCACAAATGATGTCCTCATGGTCTTGTGGATAAATGATGCATACATGGAGCTGCAATCAAGCAAGGATTTCCTCTCTGAACTTTCCCCAGATGTTTGCAGAGCTTTACCTGGCATTGAGGGACGCGGGTGGTGCTGTGGATTAAACCACAGAGCCTAAGATTTGTCGATCAGAAGGTCAGCGGTTCGAATCCCCGCGATGGGGTGAGTTCCCGTTGCTCGGTCCCTGCTCCTGCCAACCTAGCAGTTCGAAAGCACGTCAAAGTGCAAGTAGATAAATCGGTACCGCTCCGGCGGGAAGGTAAATGGCATTTCCGTGCGCTGCTCTGGTTCGCCAGAAGTGGCTTAGTCATGCTGGCCACATGACCCGGAAGCTGTACGCTGGCTCCCTCGGCCAATAAAGCGAGATGAGTGTCGCAATCCCAGAGTCGGCCACGACTGGACCTAATGGTCAGGGGTCCCTTTACCTTTACCTTTTTACCTGGCATTGAAGAAGCCTTTTCTCCCATGGAAAGTTGTATGTTCACAAAAGCCACTGCATGGATGTTGGAGGGCTAACAGAGTCAAAACCATCCTTTGATACATTTTGAAAACCAGCACCCTGAGTAGAGATTGCGTATACTGCAGTAAATGCACACAAGACTTTTCTCAAAACTGAATGCAGTTTGGTTTCAAGGAGAAAGAAACCAAAAGGAAAGCCTTTTATTTCCATTTTTAAAATAAAATACTTGTTCACAACTTCTTTTGCACTCATTGCCCACTCCATCCAGGAGGCTTAGAGGGGCTTGGGAAAAGCTGTCAGCAGGCTAGATTTTATGCTTAGCCTTTACACCTTCTATCACGAAGCTAAGTAAATCACTTGATCCATCATCTTAAAAATAAAGGAAACTGTTCTATGCCAGATTATCACCATTGTCATCCCTATCGTCATAGTAAATTACTACACACACAGTAATTTACATGAGAAAGGGCACCAACTGGATTCCTTTTCTCATCTAAAGGTAAAGTGACTTTAGCAAATTAAGGGAGCTTCACACATTAAGCTTAGATCAAAACTATCATGTGATAAGAGATAAAATAATAGTGTTCCATGCATGCACCGGAGCATTTAATCAGCTCCCTTCTGACAACAGCATTTGTTCTTCCCAGTCGCAGACATAGGATGCTTAGCCTCCAAAAGGACACACTTGCCTAATGGCCTGACTGCACATGACAGGGCCAAAGCATATGTGAGCTGGATTAACCCTTCTCTTCCCCAGTCCTGTAAAAAATGAAAGGAAGAAATCTCAAAGCTGATATGAGTCCTAGAAAGGAAAGTTCAATTGCTAGTATCTGCTACAGGAATGTATTTTGTGGGACTGTAATGCATATGGTCAACCCTCTGCCAGCACAACATGGCTCCAATCCTGCTGGTGCCCCCTGATGTTGATAACTTAATAGTAACACAGGAAACTATCTAATAGTGAGTCGGACCATTGCCTCATCTAATTCATTCTTGTCTGTACTGGCTGGCAGCAACAGCTCTCAAAGAGTTTCCTTCAGGAATCTTTCGCAACCCTAACTGGAGATGCCAGGGACTGACCTTGGGATTTTCTGCATCTTCTCATCCACAGGCCTTTTCCTCTAATGTCCTGCTTGGCCCTCAGATGAACTTTGCATAGTATTTCAAGATCTCTGGATTGCGGCATATTGTGGACCACAGAAAAGGTGTTATGGAACTACTTTATTAGGTTTTGTTTGAGATTAAACAAATCAGATTGTTTTTCATGTTAATCATAGACCTCTTTGAGCTGGAATCACAGACTTGTAGAGTTGGAAGGGACCATGAGCATTATCTCATACAACCCTCTGTGATGACAGGAATCTTTTTGCCCAATGTGAGGCTTGAATCCACAACCCTGAGATAAAGAGTCTTATGCTTTACCGACGACTTAAAAATTTGTACAGTGGTACCTTGGTTCTCAAACTTAATCCATTCCGGGAGTCTGTTTGACTCCGGAAACAGTTCGAAAACCAAGGCACGGCTTCTGATTGGCTGCAGGAGCTTCCCGCACTCAATCAGAAGCTGCGGAAGCCACGTCGGACATTCAGCTTCTGAAAAACGTTCACAAACTGGAAGCTGATTTGTTCGGGAGCCAAGCCGTTTGAGTACTGAGATACCACTGTACTGACTCTCCAATGATGTTTAATTGCTGTCTTGAGCTGCATAAGGAAAAAAATATTTAAGCACATTAGCATAATTTCTTGAAAGTGGGGTTATTTTCAGTGTATTACACCTGGTTAAATATACTGTAACCCATTCTGATTTGATACCCTGTAAGCATATTTATAGGAATGGTTGGGCTCACTGAAGTCCAGTCCATTCCACTTTTGCATGGGGATGGGACTATGTCCATTTCGTCCCATTTCTCTGTGGATTTTTTCAGGGGAAATCCTTTAAAATGTGAGGGCTGCAGAACTGCCTCTGTCCCTCTAAATTATATATCTTTTTCTTTTAATTTTTTGGAAAAGACATATTCTTGGAGTGTCTAGCCTCTAAGGCTCCATGCACTTTGAATGCAGTACAGCACAGATAGCCAATATGGTGCCCTCCAGCTGTTGTGCTTTCATGAGCCCAGCCATCATGGCCAGTGGTTAGAAATGATGAGAATTGTAGTCCAACATCTGGAGGGCCCAACATTGACTAACCCTGCAATACACCTCTTTGAGTGACTGTAATTGATGACCTTCCATTACTCATGATCCATCTGAATTGAATCAGTTGGATCTGAGTTTAGGAGATTCCCACCCACCCACATTGCTACTTCTTTAAGTTCTATCATCAAGGTAAACATTGTCAGCGGTGTTTTTATTATAGATGTTTAAGATATGCATTTCTCTCTTATGTAGCCTGCACACTAAAACACAAGCACTGTCCATTTCCCTCCTCAGTCTAAATCCTGTTAGCCAAACTCAGTAATTATAAGAGACTTCTACAGCTAACAGTATATCAACGTTTTGTTCTCCCTCCCTCTTAGATAGTATAATTGTTGCACTCTTGCTTATGCAAGAGTGCATGAACTCCTTGGGATGAACTGACTCATTTCTAATACAGAAGTAGCTTACAGTACCATGGCTAATGCAGCTATGCTATATGAAGGTTTCTTCCCTCAAGGCTAGCAGATGAATTTTGTGTTCTGATATACATTGGCATTTACTCTATAGGGAAGCACTGTTTAGAAAGCATGAAAGGCAAGATAAAATAAAATAAAATCTCAGTTTGTCCACCCATTACAGATAAGAAATTGTAAAGGGCATTGTTACCAAAATTTATTTCAGACACTTATACCCAATTTACCTTTTTGTATTAATAATAGTTTATATTTCTATGGCAATGCATGTGCGTATTTAAGTACTGGAACAAGAAATTTTCTGTGCGTTAACATTTTGGTTTTAACGTAGTTCTGTTTGTTTCTGTTCATAGCAACTGTGTTATGTGTCAGCCCTGGTGTGGATGGATTTCATAACACTCCATGGAAACAGAGGGGGTGGAGCTTGTTTTACAATCTGGATAGACTTTGGCTCCCAGTCCTTAATTTTTATAGGAAAGCTTTTCTATAGAAAAACAGGCTTCAGGCACAGGCTAGCTGTTAACAATGCAAAAAAAAAAAAAAAAAAAACCACACACACACACACAAAAAAAAAACCACCAACAGAAAACAGAAAGGAAGATGGGCAATGGGTAAATCACCATATATACTAATAGTGAATGCAGCTACCAGGATCCTAGCCAAAACAGGGCAACTGACAAGCAAGATGAAGGCGCTTTCCTTTTGGGAGAACTCTAAGGCTTACGAACAAAAGATCTGGAAGGGAGGCCTAAGGATGTCAGCCCCAAACCAAACTGCACAGTGCGTGCTAAGAGTGTTCAATAGACATAGAGTATTTGCTGGAGGAATGGAAAAATGTGGGAGAAGAATGGAATGGAGAGTCGTGGAAGAGGCCATGACTGGCTGATTAGAATCCTAAACAGGAGCACTCCACACTGTAACATTTTGTGGCAGGTCACCCTTTCACAGACTCATTGGGAGTGGTCACTGTGGTGGTTCTGCAGTGGCACCCTCTTGACATCATCACTGCCACTTACTGAGGTGGGGGCGGCTCGGGACAGATCACTGGTTACTGGTTATGTGGTTACATCAGTGGGAGTGCCTGTGCATTGGTAAGCAGCAATCATACTGGTGTCAATAGCACCACTCCACACTGACAGCTTCTGGTACTAATGGGAAGTGTAGGCCTTAAGCTTTGTATGATGGCCAGATGGAGAGAAAGGAATCAGAGCTCTTTAGTCAGCTATTAGTTCAGGAAGCAAAGGGTGGATAATTCCATTGCCAGCTAAACAGGGAAAATAGAAATGATTTGCAGCCTGCCATAATCTGACTGCAGCAATGGATATGTGGGGTGGTGGCACAGGGTGCTGAAGAGGTGACACTTGCTTTGATAATTTCATTCTCATTTACCATGTCTGAAAATTGACTCATGTACAGCAGAGCAGTCTATAATCTTAAGCATGTCATTATAATTCACTAATCCCTTACTATTACTAGCGTTTCTGTAAGCTGTTCGACAGCCTGCAAGAAGAAGGGCAGAGAATTCTCTACCATCATGAGTTTAGCATACATTACTATTAGTCTAGGTGTCTTGCATCTTACAACCCCATCTATAATCTGAGATGGCAAAGAAGAATTGTAAGTAAATTAATAGCAATTGTGGTGGACGAGAATGGCCCCATGAAAACAGTATGCCAGGTATCTCAAAGTTGATAGGTAGGGCTGCCATACATCTGGAATTTCCCAGACATAGACAAAAAACCTCAACAACTTTTGTGTCCAGATTTTCATGCAGACAAACATACAGTTTGCATACTTCTCTTTGGCTATCTTCTGCCCCATGCATGGCCTACCAGAACTAGACCGAATGTCATTTTCACATCTTGCTTATCATCTGGTTAAGTGTTAAGTCCAAAATCTAGCACT
Source organism: Podarcis raffonei (assembly GCF_027172205.1). Lineage (NCBI taxonomy): Eukaryota > Metazoa > Chordata > Lepidosauria > Squamata > Lacertidae > Podarcis > Podarcis raffonei. The sequence continues at coordinate 33,826,133 of NC_070610.1, forward strand.
ACCTTCCAACTAGCAGCACTTCGATACATACGAAAGTCAATGTGGCGTTTGCCTCCTAGGTGGGTCATAAGGAAAGGGTTAAATGAGTGTGAAGTGATTGGCCAGTGGGAACCCAAGAGGAGGAGTTAGAGTTAGAGTTAGAGTTGGAGTTGTATGGAAGTCATTTGGGAGTTGGAGAAGGAAGAGGGAGGATAAGTCTGTGGGTTGGTCTAGTTTTGATGTGAGAGAAACTGTCAGGAGGAGTCAGATAGACAGTTGGGATAATCAGTTAGGAGTTATTAGGAAGGTATAGGTCACTAAAGAAACTAAGATTAAGAAAATGACAAGAAAAATTATCTGAAACCATAAACTTGTTAATGCTTATAAAATAAACTTGCTTATTTGATTTAATGTTAACAACTGTCTGGACTCAGTGTGTACCCGAGAGAAACGGGTTGGTGGCAGCAGGGAAGTGATCATAGTGGTGGCACAGGGATCAATAGACCGTCAAACATCTGGGGACCCTGTGTGATCGCCACAGTCAACTCTTTCATTACTGTTTCTTTCTCAGGGTGGGGGGTGGGGGTGGGGGTGGATTAGCCTAAAAAGGAAGAAGCACTTGGATTCATAAATCCAATAAATCCAATTTGGCAAACAAATCCAAAACAGTATATAAGCAGCTGGTACTTTCATAATCTGAGGAACTGCTACTGATTGATTTCTCTGTTCCACAGGAGTCTGCTGTGGAAAAGGGAGTACAAGAGAAAAGTGGAGGGCAAATTGCAGGATGGAGATGAAGAGCTGCTGCTTCTAGATCTCTTCACTCTAGGTGTGCCAGGGGACTTGGAGGAGCAACCAGGGCTTAAGGAAATGGTGGCATTTTCCTCAGTGGAGAAAACACACAGGAAAAGTTTGAGGCATGTGTGCATGTGCCAGCAGATTGGGGTGGCATGCAACACTATTATGACTATGTGGTGTGACATGTGACTAGGCCTCAGGATATCAGGGTTCAAATTTCCACTCAGCCATGAAGCTCATTGGGTGACCTTAGGCCAGTCACCATCTGTCACCCTAAACTACCTCACAGGGTTGTTGTGAGGATAAAATGAGGCGGGTCATGAACTCCTTAGATAAAGGCAGGATATAATTTAAATAAATAAATATTAAATATTAATGAATACTACTGCCATTACCACCACCAAGACTACTATTACATTCCTAATTACATTCCTAATTGATAGTTGAATGCAGCCTTGAATGGGGAAATTCTGTATTTTTTCACAGGTTTAGTTTGAAGGAGATCAAAGGAAAATGTGCTCCTAAGAAAACAAAGGTCCCAGCTGAGTGACTTTTTGGCTGCTGGTTGGTATTCAGTATGTAATGAACTGAGTAAATTGTTTGCCATTCACCTCCTCTGGGTTCTGGCATTAAGTGGACTGTTGATATATTGCAAACTCCTTTCATGCCAGAGGCCCTCGTTTCACACCACCTCTCATACTTACTGACAGTAAAATTCTGAAATACAGGACAGAGGAAAACGGACTCCTTGCTATAAGAATGCCATGCTGTGGCAAGATCAGAGCAGAGCTTTAACTAGGATACATTTGCACAAGCAAATACTTGAGTTCTTCAAGACAACACTGTTGCAAACGCTAATATAAATTCAGATAGACATGACATAGACATTCCCCTTTGAACCTCTAGAACATTGTGCTTCAGGCTGTGAGCGTACCTCTGAAATCTTCCATGTGCGTTATTCCAGGCTGTATGTGTGTGGGATAATCAGAAAGAAGGAAATGAAAGGGAAATGTGGTTTTATCTGTGTGGAAAGTGAAATATGACCTACATTTAAAGAGACAATGCGCCCAATCAGCCAGAAACACATGCCACTGTACGCTCAAGTACAAACTGACTTGATTGAGTGCAGCAGTGATGAAATTTACAATCTGCCATTCCAACCTGCAGTCCTACAGCTTGTTTCAGTATGGGGACTGCAGAAGTCAAAATCCAAGAAGGTGGCAAGTAGGAAAATTTGCCTGGAATGTTTCCAGGTGGAAATAGAAAGGAAGTCAATCCCATCATAGTTCAAACAGACTGTGGTCCTCATGTGGCTTCCTGAATGACTGGATTGGGATGCTGCCAGATTCACAAGCCAACAAGGCTTGCAAACAGAGGCAATGCTAAAATGCTACATATAGAACCTTAAAATAAGGCTGCCATTATTAATCTGAATTTGTGCTGGGCTGAATTTTGTAAGTTTCAGGGGTGAAGTGAAAATACTCCCTACACCCCCCCCAATTTGATAAATCTTCATATGTATCAAATTTTAAGAATTTAAAGATAAACACCCTTCGGTAAATGTTTTAAAACCACCAATCCCTGAAAATTATTGAATATGCCCATATTCATTCATGTGGGATGAATGATCCCATGGGAGTGAGAGAGATACTCAACACATCTTTATTTTTATTTATATATTTCTATACTATAAATATAATACTATAACTGTGTACTCTGGGAAGTTCATGATTTAAAATAAATCAATACAATCAACTGTACTAAAAACAATCAATATAAAAAACACATAATTAATAATACATGGCAGAAAGCCATACGTCATAAAATCAATAAAGCAACACTTAAAAAACACCAGAAAGGCAAAATTTACGTATTCTATTACCTTTTTGTACTCAGATTAGTGTATCTGAAAACAAAGTATTTGGCTCTGAGTGGTTTCTTCGGCAATCCATCAAAGCTACTGTACATTTTTCTCATCCAAACCATTCTTTTTAAGCGTTTACAATTGCCTTTCTGTTTGAACCTGCAGTGACTCCACAGAGGTGCCATAACAAATTAAACCCGTTATCATTCTAGAGTTTCAATGGATCTTTAAGCCCACACAACAAACTGAAGTCAGGAATTTCACATGCACACAGAATGAAGGCCTTGGGCAATACAGCTGAAGCAACATCTTAGCATCACCACTACTTTGGGTCTTGGGGAATTATTGTTTCTTTACAGCACTGAATTTCCATCAGTTCCTTACACTGGCACGACTTACAAGAATAACACCCTTAACGTGTGAAATTATTTCAGATGCTTAGTAATGCTATGTCTTACCATTCATGCGTCATGTGGGAGTCCTTGTAAACAACATCTGACCATCACTGTCCTGCTATTTTAGATGCTGTGTGCCTTATCGTTTATATATAGTTGTACTTCATATGTCCAGGCTATTGCTTGCAGCAATGTTTGTACTAGCTACCTCTTCTTCAAGTTACTATAAAAAAAAGTCACCCATAAATAGCAATACTAGCCTCAAACACAATGCATAATATATGCATATTCATTTTTTAAAAAAAAGTACAGCATGCCCATCTGTCAGTAAGAATGTCCATTTTCATCTGCATAAGCCACATTATAGAAATAACTCCCCTTTATCTGTTATCAGAAATTTGTCCTAAGTAATTTTTAAATCATCATCATCATCAGTATCTAAACTCACAGTAATTCAAGGAACAGAAGCTATAGGGTACATCAGAAGACATTATCATAATCGTATTAGGTCTATAATTTACTGTCTTCAGTTCCTGTAAAGTAACAATATTTTAGCCCTGCTGATCCCTGATCCCTGCGCACATTAGAAATAAGCAATCACAGAACATTGGCAAAACAGCCTATCCTGCAATAGATGCAGTAGTGGAGTGGTGGAGCTCATGTAACCTCTGAAAGCTGAATTGCTGCAGCTTACCTGGAAGGACAAAGTGATGGAAAGGTTGGCATGGCGCAAACATTCCTGCTGATGTGTTTGTACCACACCAACCTTTCTGCCACCTCCCCATTTCTGTCCAAGGAAGCAGCAGTGACTCAGCTGTCAGGAGGACAGGTGAACACTGCTACTCTGTCATACCATCTGCTACTGACCAAATGTTGCTGTCTCCTGTGCAACCTTGTCCCTGCATTTCCAGAGAACACTTCCCATGCTTCTCTTGCAAGTCTGAAATGAAGTAGTGGAGCACATGGTGCTTCTTTACAAATATTTTCCCCAGGTTTGTGTCTTTGATGTTCCAGTTCTAGGGAGCTCTGTGGCATGGACACAAATATTGCCTTTGCATTCTGCCTCTGTTGATGTAGTGAGAAGACAAACCTGACAAATCCCTTACTGTAAAATAAGATTACAAACTAGTGAGGAATGAATTTTTCAATGTTGATATCTCTCTGTTTCTTATTTTTCCAGTCTTGACTTCAGTATGCCACATTTCCACATCAGACTGCAATCTTTTTTAAAAAAAGTCCTCCTGAAAATCAATCAGCATTTTTGTGCACATATTTGTATGCAATTTTGCCTAAGAGACACATTTTTGTGAATGTTCTTCCTGAATGCATCTTTTGTATGTTATTTTCACTAGCATGTGCATTTATATGTACACTTTCTCCTACCGTACACATATTTGTACACATTTTGGAGGACTGTATTGCAAAATTTAGAAAAATGCAAATGTTGAAGGACAGTGTTTTTTTGGTTCATTTATTGTTTGGGGAAGAGCTAATAAAGTAGGTCCTCATTAATTGTGACCTGAACCAAGTATGTCCCCCTCCCCTAAGAGTTACTAGAAATAGTCTATGTATGCTGTCAGAACATTCATGCTTCTTTTATTTTAATTCATTGATAATGATCACAGCATATCAGTGGAGGAGCTAGTAAAAATATTGGTATGGGTTGGTAGCTGTTGATCTACTTGTAGGAGCAGCTGATCTATCCTTCCTGCAATTTTGGCCATGATTTTTGAAATGTGGTTGATTTCTGATTTTTGCATACCTGTGCTGGTGGGAACTACTTGATTATTTTTGTGAATTGCTCAGATAACTGTGTGTGAGTCAGAAAGCTGCTTAAGCATGAAGAATTGACTAGGAGTGTGCAGCAAGGAGAAAGAAGGAGGCCTGTTTCCAATGGACTGGGACTTTCTAGTTTCAAATAAGCTCTTACTGTGTTGGTGTTGGGTTAAAAGTGTAATTGTGCTTTATGATCCATTTTTGACTGTGTGTTCTAATACCTTTGCTGTTATTTTTCTACAGGGAAACTGTATGCTGCACACCTGGGGGGTTCTGTGCCAAAATCAGAGTTAGAAGGAATGTTTTAGGGGTAAAAGGTTGCAGCTTGGTTAAGGCAGAAAGCAGGAGAAAGGGTCAGACCATTATGGCTGATTTCTGTTCTGCATCCACAGCTGTGGTCACAGGAGAAGCAAGACACCTTTTGGGGTGTCAATGCTGTGAAGCCCTCCATTGTAATCTCAAACTGTATATATGTGTAAATAAACCATCTATCCTAAAGACACTGCAGTCTCCACTGTGCCTCATTTCCAAAAGGAAACACGAACCCTGGGTAAGTGCCTGAAACCCCTGGGATCTTGCAGAGATGGTGGTGGTGTGCGGGAGTGGTATTACAGTGGTGCCCCACAAGACGAATGCCTCGCAAGACGGAAAACCCGCTAGACGAAACGGTTTTCCGTTTTGGAGGTGCTTCGCAAAACGAATTTCCTATGGGCTTGCTTCGCAAGACGAAAATGTCTTGCGAGTTCCTGCGGGGGGTTTTTCCTCCCCCCCCCTTTTCCCAAGCCGCTAAGCCGCTTATCAGCTGATCCGCTAAGCCTCTAAGCCGCTTAACAGCTGATCCGCTAAGCCACTAAGCCGCTTAACAGCTGATCGCTAAGCTGCTTATCAGCTGATCCGCTAAGCCCGCTAAGCCGCTAATAGCGCTAAGCCTCTAAGCCGCTAATGGGCTTGCTTCGCAAGACGAAGAAACCGCAAGACGAAGAGACTCGTGGAACGGATTCTTTTCGTCTTGCGAGGCACCACTGTATTTATGATGCTGAAATGAATGATGCTGGGTTTTTTGTTTATTTTTAAGAAATCACTAAGAGTTCTCGGCAGTTAATAATAATGCTAACCCAGCGACACAGGGATTAAAGGGTGGAAATTTAAATATTATCTAAGGTCAAGAGTCTTGCTTGTTGAAATCTTTGTTTAGAAATGCTGGCATGAGCATGAAGTAAACAACATTTTAAAGGTATAACCTGAAGCTTAAACAGTTTACTGTGAAGAGATGGTTTTCATTCAAGTTAGTAATAACTTCTTTGCAAGCTTATGAAGTTCCAGGTGTAAATAAGAGGGTCAGAAAATTTAGGAAGCTTGATATCAACTCTTTAACTCAACCTCTTTTCTCTCTTGGGAAAACTAGAAAGATCTTGATTAATAATAATAATAATAATTTATTTTTACGGTCAGAGACCAGCTTGTGAAACACAAATGGAACTACAATCCCAAAAGCAAAACAAGCATTTAAAACAATATACAACAATGGATTTTAAGTTTAAAAATGAGGTATGCATACAAACACATAAAATCTTTAAGATAGACTACCATAAAGAAATGACCCAGAGTCACCTGTGGATCCGAGTTTGGGAATTTTCTTAACAAACTAGTTTGAATCGGGGGATGGTCTGTGCCTCCAAATCTGTGCGCAGAATTTGGTGACCATCCGGGTTGTATTGTGATCTTTGCCTAACAGGAGAAGGTCAAATTTTTGCTTTACCAGGAGGTCAGCAAGCCTCACCAGCAGGGGGTCAATGGTTTCTCTACGTGCCTCATCATAAAAGGGATATTTTTGCTTTTGCCACACTAATTAATTCCAGCCAACATTTTTTGGTATAGGCAATCTTTTGGTGGGTTATTAGGTCTTTATACTCTTTTTTTAGGGCACGTATGGCAAGGTAGGCTTGCTGCCTGACAGAATTTTTTATTTAAATACATTCCCAAATTTCTTAAAGATTTATTTGAGGGGTTTTTTTTTTGTTACAACTAGGCTTTCAAACTTGTTTGTGTATCATATCATATCGTATCATAATATAAATATCTCATTAGATTTTTTGAAATTAAGATAAGGCTTTGTTTGTTTTAGTAAAGTAATGTTTTGTTTTGTTTTTAAATGTCAATACAATGCCTGTTATAACTATGTCATTCTCACATATCCCAGTTAACACAAGTAACTTACAGCTTGCTTAGCTATTTGGGGGTGAGAATTAACAGATAAGAAGTACAACATCACAGCCTTATTTACCTAATGCCTGGGAGGGCTCACAGCAGGTGCTATGTTAGTCCCTATCTGCCACTGTAGCCAGCACCACCAGGAGCCATGGGAAATATACCATAGTTCTCTTGACTCTTGATGCCCCTAAGGAACTACATTTTATGTGGTTCCCAACATCTCTATATGCTATAATGAATAAGGCTCATAGCAGCATCTAGGTCAAAGGAAGCCAGTGTAATGCTTTCCATATATTTTTGGACTACAATTCCCATCATCCTTGACCATCAGCCATGCTGGTTGGGGCTTATGGAACTTGTAGTCCAATAACAGCTGGAGGGCAACATATTAGTTACCCCTAGTTCAGAGTCTAACCAAAGCCCCGCTGTGAGGCCTCCCCACCACCACTGCCAGGAATGGTGGCTCATGGTTAGGTCTGGGAGCAACAAAACCTCTAAAACACCATAGGGCCACCAATAGCTCCCCATCATCAGACTCCCAAAGTGCCTCCAGCCAACTCAGTTCATTTTCTGCCTGTCCCTTCCAAATGGGCGTCATTCAAACACACAAAGAGATTCCCAACTATGGCCATTATGTACCATCAGTCAACCATTTTGAGCTATTAATTGGTAGTGTACCTACCATCCAGCAGTTGTAGCAATGCAGTTTAGATTATGTTCTAGCAAATTTTCATTTCTATTACAGTATTTCTCCTGATTTATTTCTGAACTGCCCTTCATCAGTCACGATCTCAGGGCCAAACATCAGTACACTGAAAGAGTATAACAAGAAAATTCCAATGGTAATTTAAAACCAATATGAAAACAATTAAAACTGCAGCTATCAGACATCCATCAATTCACTGTTGATCTTGTCTAGAATAACCTCTTCCAAATATGCTTTAAAAAGTCTGAAAATGATGTTGCTATTCCTTTACAGTTGGGAATATTACTTCAGGGTTTGAATTACATTTTGGGGGGAGGGTGTACTTAAATAGCATTCCTACCGGCACGAAAAAATTTGATTACAAGATGATCATAATCAGTGTTAATGTGAAACTCCATTATGACAAAATTTTCAAGTTTTAAAAATCCTAAGAAAATCTCATTTGCACTGCTATTTCCATCAAGTGATTACTGTACATTTGCAGTTCCAGATTGCATTCTAATTTCTGCACCTCTTGCTTAGGCTGCATAATTTCTCTCCAGTACTTTTTATCAGCACACAAGAGTATTTGAGACTAGACTAGACCAGACTAAGAGCTGTGTATTTGGAAAACATTTTAGACGTTTTCTGGACTTCCTTGCTCCCTCTTAGGAATCTGTCAAACACCACTACAACACTGAAAATAATGGTGATGATAAAGATATTAACAGTAATTATCAAGCTGGACACACAGGGGAAATAAAGTGACAAGGCCCCAAAGTCTGGGTAAATTGGGCCACATTTATTTAAACACAAAACCATTCTACATAGTGGGAACAAGGTATGGGATCAAACCAATAACCAAACTGTGTGTGAGTGTCTGGTCCCAGCTGAGGAAGTCCATCTGAGAGTAAGGAGCCAGGATCCTGAACTGAGGCCAAGGAGGACCGTTCGTGCCCAGCATGACTTCAGTCTCTGACATTGAGGCCAAATAAGTCCCTAGCCTGAGGAAAAGGTGGCATGCTAAATGCCAGGTGGAAACCCAGCACATCCAGAGAAGGGCATGACTATAGGCAAGGACTCCTCAGGAGTTCAGGTGTCCTCAGCAGTCAGACGCTCATATCAAGGAGACCTCTGGAGAAAAGGGAGTTGATAGGAGTCAGCTGAGGTTCAGGTGTGGTTCCAGCAGTTCAAATATCCCAGTGGTGGGCTGGAAGAGCTGCTGGAACAACGTCTGTGTACCAGCTCTGTGCCCTTCCTGCTGCTGCTGGATTGCCTGTCTATGCCAAACCTGACCATGGACTCCTCTGACTTTGCCTCTTGGCTGGCCCTTTGTGGTGTGGAAATGTGGAGAACTGGAAACTGGAAAGGAAGAGAAGCTGACAGTAACTGAAATTGACAGATTTGCTCATCCTAGACACTTGACACAGAAAATTATTCCCCAGGAATATTATTACAATAATCCTGAAAGTACCAATTTTCTGTCCTGTCACAAAATTAGCTGCCTGAGTCAACCACCTAATGGCAGGGCCATTCCTGTCTCTAAGCTATGGATAACCTGGACTTTTCTTGAATTTGCCAATTTAACTCAGAAATGATTTCATCAAAGGATCCTGCAAGCATACAGTACAACTATGAACATAAGTTTAGCTTATTTTTACCAGTGTTGATTACCACATCTGTTGCACAGCTATTCTTTTTTCTTTTTTTAAATCCATCTGGCATTTGTAATTGCCATCTGCCAAACTTTTCAGTAACAAGTTCTACATGGTAAGTTTTGCTGGCTTACTGCTTTCTTCTTCTATCAAGATGTTTCTTAGCTTAGCCATACTGAGCACATTTGAATTTCAGCTGTGTTTGTAGCTGTCTCCAACGTGATTATATGCTGCAAAGTGATGTGTTCAACAGAAGAAACCTGCTGACAGGTATTATTCCACCTTGTGGCGAGCACAAATACCTTTCGTGTACATTGCTGACTGCTAAGGTCTCAGGAACATTGTGGAATATTGCATGGCTCAACCAATGTGCTGAGTTGAATACAAGACAATGTCATAAACCGACAGGACAAGCATATTTTTCGGGCGCAAGTTGGTTCTCTTTCAACACTGCACAATCAGAAAGGTCTTGGAACATTACAGAACAAAGGACATAAGATACCTACGTATCATGGACTCCCAGTTCTCTGATGCTTCACCACTGCAAAATAGAATTTTCACTTCTCCTTTGCAGTTCCTGCCCCCATGTGCCACCTCATCATTACAGAATTCTCAGACATAGTTAAGCTAAGTGAGTATGGTGATGTAATGATGGGGAGGGCTGATACCTTTAGCAAAACTCCATACATGGTCAAAGGACTACTGTTGCTATAGAGGATTATGGCAGGGAACACGTGTAAGGCAGTTTCTATTCAGCTGAAATAATACTTATCTGTGCATTACTGAAAGAAACTGAAAACTTGGACTGGTTTTTATTATCATAATGGTTTAGTTTGGTATGCTCTTGATTGTGTATCCACCAAGGGCTAATTTCACCCCTCAAAATGGCTGTGATCAGAAATCAGTACAAAGTAGCAATGAAATTCATAGCCATCTGATTTGGCCTATGAATTTGGGCAATCATCATGGCAGGGATGTTTCCAGCAAGCCCAGTCTGCCTTTGGAAGCCTTGCAAGTTGCTGCAGGAGAAGGACTAGGATCAACATCAAGGGAGGGGTGTTTCTAGGACCAAGGTGAAAATGTCTAGCTCGCTTGTTATTTTTGCTATTGCCTGGAGGTTCTGTTAATATCACATTATTATATTTATAATACTATAATGTTGTTTTTGTATGTTGTCATATTTGCTATCATGATGTTATTCTGATGGTTGATTTTGAGATGTATTCCATTTTTCTTTGTTGTAAGCTGCTTTGAGCATGCTTCTTTTTGTGGAAAGCAGCTGACAAATACAATTATCAATGTGTGAGTGAGCAAGTGTCCAGCTTGCAATGCCTGGCTGTATTATGGACAAAGGACTGTATCCCTGAAAAATTTTGCATGTTTTAGTATGTTAAACATGATTTTGAACAGTTTCTCAGTCTAAATGCAGGTCTCATGGCTATAACACCCAGTTTAGCATTTGCTCTTTTTTGCCTCCCCCCCCCTCATTTCCCACTGCTTTGTGTCACATCCAGTCTAATTAAGCATTTTTGAGAACTCAAAAGTTTTGCCCAATGGTTGTCCCCCCCCCTTATGGATAACTACAACAGCCTTTGCTTTTGCGTGTTCAGACCCAGAGACCTCCTCCCTAAATAAAGACACACCCCAGGACATACTGCAGGATTATCTGTGCACTAACACTTTCTTCCTATCAGCATCCACTTTTTAAAATATATGATAACTTGGAGTGGACTGAAGACCAGTGTTATTTATTTGCCTTCTCCTACAAAGACCTTATCAAAGTTTTATAAAATCACTTAAATTATGTCTACCAAGTCACCTTTATCTTTCTTTTCATTAACCTTTTTGAAGAACTTCACAGACTAGAGGACCACTGAAGGTGCATGAAAGTTTCTAAAAGGTGATGAGGGAAAATGAAATGAAATGGTGTTAAAAGGGCAAATTCTACAATTCATGAGTACAAGATTTATAAAACATTCCACAAGTCAGCTGGCTAAAACTGCAGTAACTTTTAAAGCTCCAAACATAATTTGTGCAATTTTGGCCACAGGCATTTGGTGCTGGAAAATTAATTAGTTTTCTCTCTGATTTTTGAGAGAGGGGTGAAAGGCTCTCACAAACAACATCTTGTTGACTTCTGATCATATCACTCTCTTGCACAATCCCCCTGTTTTCACTGCTGTTAAACGAACAAAGTTGCAAATTGCCTTCTGCAGCATGGTCTGTCAAGATTGGAACCCTGAAAATAAAGATACATTAAGAGATTGGTGTGGACGTATTCATTCTTTTAAGTGTTCAATTTATTACTAAGTCAATGGCAATAAACAGAATATGCAAAAAGCTGGGAATAAGCAATAAATAGCCACTGTCAGATTTCCGAAATCCACTATCTATTGCCATGTTATGCTCAAGTTCCAGATGAAATATCATCTTTCTCTTTTACCCTTGGTTATTAGAAGACAGCATGTAGTTAATCACGTTCTATCACAGATACCCTAACACCAACTTTAGTGACTCTTCACAGAATAAAAAGCTCATGGTGGCTGTAAAAGTGCTTCATGTGACGTAAGATTCGCATCTCTCCTTTTGCTTGTTATTTTTAAATTCTGTAACACGTATAATTCTTTAATTAAAAATATATTCAAAATATTAACTCAAGCCATGTCTGTGGCCTTCAAAATAGTGTGTGTGTGTGTGTGTGTGTGTGTGTGTATGAATGAATGAATGAATGAGAGAAATACCTTTATTTCCTGAAGTTGAATAGAGGAGAGGGAACCAACCTGATGCTCAGAATTTTCTATAACGCACTGAATAATTTGCAAGCCCACGTGCTAAACCCTGTCCTTGGAGCCTCCCCCCCCCACAGGAAAGAAACTAGACACCAAGGTATGGGTTCAAATTAGGCCACAACTTTATTGAACTTCAGATGTAGGAAACTTGGCCCTAGCCTTGAAAGGTATACCTCTCAGCCCACTGAGGCTGAGGATGTGCAGGGTCAATCAGGTGCCGTGTGAGGGAACTGCAAAGCGTAAACTTACACAGCGTGCCCATGCACTGCACCTAAGTTGGGAGTTTGACCTACTTGCCACCGCTCTAGGGCCAGTGTCTCCCGTAATCACCCGTTAACGGGACCTGCTCTCTGCCGAAAGTTGAAGATAGACTAAAGGATACCTGTTGTTGTTGTTGTTGTTTAGTTGTTAGTCGTGTCCAACTCTTCGTGACCCCATGGACCAGAGCACGCCAGGCACTCCTGTCTTCCACTGCCTCTCGCAGTTTGGTCAAACTCATGCTGGTAGCTTCGAGAACACTGTCCAACCATCTCGTCCTCTGTCGTCCCCTTCTCCTTGTGCCCTCCATCTTTCCCAACATCAGGGTCTTTTCCAGGGAGTCTTCTCTTCTCATGAGGTGGCCAAAGTATTGGAGCCTCAGCTTCAGGATCTGTCCTTCCAGTGAGCACTCAGGGCTGATTTCCTTCAGAATGGTTTGATCTTCTTGCAGTCCATGGGACTCTCAAGAGTCTCCTCCAACACCATAATTCAAAAGCATCAATTCTACGGCGATCAGCCTTCTTTATGGTCCAGCTCTCACTTCCATACATCACTACTGGGAAAACCATGGCTTTAACTATACGGACGTTAACAAGGCCCCAAAACCGCCAAAGTTGTGACAAATTGCTACGGGGAAGGCAAAACTTGCCAATGCAGGGGAAATTCCTTCTGGGTTCTGAATACAGCAACCATCTTATGACCATAGCAGCGCCCACTAACCTGGAATGCAAAATGTTAAGCTGCAAAAGAAGAAAAAGGTGACTAGAAAGCTGAATTTATTATTTAGGGAGGGTTGGGTGGGTAATCCTGAAAAAGAAGGAAGAAGAATGAGTGTTGGCTGAAGGATCGGCCCCAGTACCTGCTCCCGGCCACACCCCTGCCTGCAGCCCATTGGCCTGCCAGGCAGGGGTGGGCCAATCACACCCTGTTACCAGGTGGGTGGCACCTGGCCAGGTAAGCCCCACATGAGGTCACAAACTCCGCCCACCCGTTGGGAGGAGGTGAGTGGGGATTTTCATCTGAGAGGCATTCCCAAATAAGATCAAAGCTCATTCAGCAACAGTGGCAATGAACAGTACAAAGGGACACTCATTTTCACATTGTTTAAGTCTGTTGTTTCAGTGGAAGCTCCTGAGTCAGAATATTTAAAGCAAATTGAAAGCATTTTCCACTGTGGCAGGTACTATCTGTTTACAAGGCTGCAGATATAAAGCCAAATATTTGACTGCTTATTTCATATCAACATAGGAATGCATCTCTTCGGCCTCAGCTGTGAGGCCCCTCCAGCCTGCTTTGGACAGCAACTAACCTTTTCTATATTGAAGAGCCGAGGAGGCAGCCCAGGTGCTTCGGCCTGTAGCATAACTTGCTAACATCTGTGCTCTAGGCAAGGAGAAGTTGGTGAACTAATGCCAGGGCACCTGCCCTGAGCTGTAAAGCAACCAGTATGGAATCTAGAGTCTGTCACAAGAGAGTATCTGTATGGAAGCAGTTGCCTGGAGAAATTGTTAAAACACCATATCTAGAGGTTTCTATTTCTACAGCAAGACTGGATAAATGCCTGTCAGGAACAATTTAGTTTTAGTGAGCATTGCTGCAGAGTAGAAGATTGGACTTGATGACCCTGCAAGCCCCTCATACTTCTATTACTCTATAAAGCAATACCCCAGTTAATAACGTCTCTTTTCCTTGAAATTCATTTTGACTCATTTAACTTGTGCTTAAATAGCTATGACTAATGATTCAATCGCTAGCAAGAACAACAGGGGAGAAAATGGGGATCTTGACAGGGAAAGGCAATTGAATGGTTTCACAACCATTAATAATGATAATCATACCAGGGGTTTCATATACAACATTTTGGGTAGCCTTGTGGAAGCCAGAAGGATCACAAATGAGCTGCTACATGTGAATTAAGTAAAATCCAGTATCTGCATTCTGGTAGCCCTTTGCGGTCCTACATTCGGGAAGCTTCCAGATGTGGGCTTAATAGTGAAAACAGATCATTCAGATATCACAACTGGGTCCTTTGTAGCATGTTTTATTTTAAAGTTATTGGCTCTTTCCTGGAAAGGGTAAATCCAGATTAAATTGGGAAGGGGAAATATGGGCTGGCATTTTGATGCCACTGGGATTGTATGAACATTGTATATATGAAGATCACCCATCCATCTGGAAGCACCTTCCAACTCAACGGAGAACCAAAAACAGAGAATCATTTCAGTAACTGAAATGATCATGATGGGCTTAATGATGGGCCACAACATCATTGGTGAAACGACCCTCAAGGGCATCCTGCTCATCCATCATTTTATCTCCACAGCAACCCTGGGAGGGATGTTAATTAGAGAGATAGTGAGAGACCCACAATCACCTAGTGAGCTTTATGACTGAGAAGGTTTTGAACCCAGTTCTCTCTAATCCAGACATAGGCAAACTCGACCCTCCAGATGTTTTGGGACTACAACTCCCATCATCCCTAGCTAACAGGACCAGTGCTCAGGGATGATGGGAATTGTAGTCTCAAAACATCTGGAGGGCCGAGTTTGTCTATGCCTGTTCTAATCTAAAGTCAGCACTAGGCACTATATCACACTGACTGAAACCAAAGTACTTGTCACTGGGCACTAGTGAGTGCAATGGAAATCCATTAAAATAATTGGAAGATTTACAGTATATTGTTTCAAGATGCAACTGCAACTAGAGACTCTATGTAGGTTAGCATAGCATTATCGTATTAAGAGTACAAATCAGAACCCCATTAACAATTTACAATTTCAGAAATAAACACCCGAGATTAATTTCAGAACTCATCTTTCAGTGGCAAGCTGTTAATGGAATACAAATCATCCTATTTATACACCTGCTCTTCTGTATTTAAGTATCAGCATTCATTTCGAAAGTTCCATGACTAATGTGTAAGCATTCTATTCTTAGACATTTAATTAGATGCTTTCACAGGGGGAGTTCTCAAATGTACCTTTCTTACATGCTTGCACACCTTTACCTAATGGCTTTTTAAATGTGTAGTAACAAGTCTTCAAAGAGTGCTCATGCAGAATGCTATACTACGCTCATTATTAGGAGGCATTTTATTCTGGCCCTTTCCCCCCCGAAAGTTTTCCCTATTAGTGCATTCCTACCACTGTTCCATTGATAGAAAAGCAGGCATAATATTCAGCTACAATTTGACCATAATGGCACCAAAATAAATGTCCAGCTTCCAGTGCACATATGAGCAATGGTTTACACTTACCATAAAAATGGCAAGTCTCTTTTGCTCCACACCCAATAACAATTCCACTAACGGATACAGTCAATTCAGGTTTTATGTTCCGTGACTAAAATATAACTAAACTTGCTTGCAGTTGGGGCCTACAGCTCTGTTTACATGACCTGATCAATTTGTGGAGATTGGAGACGGGGGGGGGGGCTAGCAGGTACAATCCCGCACAATCTCCTTTATTCAAACATCACAAAAGTTGGTGGGTTAAGATAACCAATTTAACAGAAAGATGCTCAAGGCTAGTTGAGAGCATCTGATAGGTGTTCACTGATAATTATGAGCAGCTACTTAATCGGCATTTGACAGACACTCTGCATTTTTCTAAGGCAATTGGCCATGACTGTCTGAGAAGATGCTACTCATCAAGCAGCAAGTGCTCCCTGATGGCAAATAATCAGCTGAATAGGTATTGTGGAAAACCAGGGCTCCAAAATACATGAGGAACTTCCATAGGTACAAGAGGTTCCCAGTTACTTTCCAACTTGTGAGAGGCAATAAAGCCAGGAGTGGAAGTGGGAGGACCAAGTCCTCCCATCTCCATTGTCTCATCTCACATGGTAATTCCTCCTTTTCCATTATGCCTGAAGATGCTGGAGGCTGTTCCACAGTAGTTGACAAATTGCTTACTCTAAAATTAACATGAGCTGCTACATACAATAGAAATCAGTGTCTTGAGCCTAGTTCTAAGTAGGCTTACTGAGAAGTAAGTCTTACTAATTTCACTGATATTTTGAGTAAGAATTATTAGGTTTGTAACCTGAATTGCTTTCAGGATCAGTGTCTTTGTATGAAACTTTAAACAACTATTTCCCTCAGTCCTTTCTGTTGCCTTGGTGTCTTGAATTGTGAGGCAGTATTAATCAAAGGACATTTTCTCTGTGGTTGTATGTTTAGTGATAGCTTAAAGCCTCTTGGCTTGCACACTTGATTGAGTTACATCTTGGGGAAACTTTGAGGTCGAGAAAAACACCATAACTGACATAACTAAACCATTCTTAACTTTAAAAATAAACAGCAAAATATGAACTGCATAATTCTTTTCAATATAGTATTTTTCATTGGACTAGGCTACTGGAGATCAAACATAATGGATTATGTTCCATACCATCTTGTTTAGGGGGCTTAGAACATTATCTATCATTCCAGACCTTCAGCAGTCAGAGGTTTATGAGGAGGAACATAGCAAATAGAAATAACACCTATCCTCTCACCTATCATCTCAGAAGAGGAGAATCAGTTTAGGCAACAGGCATTAATTATATGAACAGAATAGAAACAAGTATTGGATCAAATGAAGCTTTGCTGCAACAGTTCAGTTTGACATTTTAGTCTGTAGCCCTATATACACTGAGCTGGGAGTAAGCTCTGTTGAACTGTGGAGGCTACTTCTGAACAGACATGTATAAAATTGCTATGCTGACTGACGGTGCAATTGAAATGGTGGTAGGAAAGTTTTCACCACCATCATCACTATGGAGTGGGCCTGTAAGTGAGACAAAACCTGTGTTTCATCAGAGCGGTCATTAGTTTTCCCTCTCCAATTGGTCTACCATCATCCCTCCATTTCACTACCTGTAGTTTCTCAGAAAACCAGGTGAGTGGTTTCGTCAAGACACTACTGCATCCTCAATATTGTTGAGAACTTGAACTCAATGGCAAGCGATGGCAAAAAGAAAATGCTGAAGAACCATCACAAAACCATCTGAATCTATCATTCTCTGGGAACAGACCATTCAACTAGATAAACCTGTAGATAAGGACATCAGGAAACCTAAGCCCTACATTATAGTGGTATAATTTCCGCTGGGGGTTGCAACTGTGAAGACACATTTTCTTTTCTTTCTTTTCTTTCTTAAATTCTCAAGTTAGAAACCCATTTCTCTTGTTGCTTTAACTGGGTACCCTAGTTCAGTGTTCCCCAACCTTGGGCCTCCAGCTGTTTTTGGACTACAATTCCCATCATCCTTGACCACTGGTCTTGCTAGCGAGGGATGATGGGAGTTGTAGTCCAAAAACAGCTGGAGGCCCAAGGTTGGGGAACACTGCCCTAGTTAATGACTCAACATGACTGCACCAGCCATTCATAGTGAGTAAGACAAAGTATTTTCTGTTTACACCTTTTGTCACAAATAGTTCTTTAAGATTTATGCAAATAGTTGGCATGTAAATGATCTAGACAAGTGATGGGAAACTTGTGACCCTCCAGAGGTTGTTACACTACAACTCCCATCATCTTATGCTTGTCTGGGTTGATGGGAATTGGAGTTCAGGAATATCAGGAGGGCTATAGTGCTATAGCACAAAAGACCATCGTGATTTTAAGGAGGTTAGATTTCAAGGAGGTGTCCAGCAATTGAACTGCTCATGCCCAGATAATGCCTAGAAATTCTGTGGGCCTGGACCTTTAAGCGGTTAATTCTGTCTGTTTTCCATCATTCCATAAAGTAGTAGTCTCTCATAGCTACATAGTTATGCTGGGATGGCACTGTGTGGGAATTTTAATCTTTAAGATGGGCTTTAGCAAACACTTGAAACATGGAGAATACTCTGAGCCCTGTCCAAACACTGGAACAATTTTGTGTGTATAAATGACAGCTGGAAAATTGTAAGACACATCACAGAACTCAATTACATGCACACATCACCTTTGTGACTTCAAGATGAACAAGGTTTGCTGCCTTTCCAGCCTTCCATTCCTTTAGTCTCCAACTTTCTGCTGCCCAGAAAGAATGAAGCTTGCTCTCACACTCCAGACACTAAGATTACTGGTATGTATTACAGTCAGTTGACTAATAAACCCTGGTGAAGAAGAAGAAGAAGAAGAAGAAGGAGGAGGAGGAGGAGGAGGAGGAGGAGGAGGAGGAGGAGGAGGAGAAGGAGAAGGAGAAGGAGAAATTTTAGGTGACCTCCAGAAGTAGTTTTGGATTTTTTCCTCCTTTGAATAGCAGGCCCGTGGCCCATACAATAACATGGGTTTTTTTTAAGGGTTTTTTTTTTTTTGGAAAAATTGGTGTGTGTGTTTTTTAAAAAAGTCTACTATCTAGCACAGGGGTTACAAACCCAAAGACACATTGGGGATGTGTGTAAATAGCTGTGTAGCCCAACAGAACCCAGACATTGCTTGGCACTTGATTAGGTTTTCTTTTGATCCTTTGTCAGTTTTAGTTTTTATGGGTTGGTGTAGGGAAAAAAAGAACAAATCAGTATACAACTTAGTGGGGGGAAATGTATACTTTTAAATCCATTCGATTCACATGTGAAGAGCATGTGCTTTTCTCAATAGGTGTTAAGTGCTTAACATTGCCTGGATCATACCCTAAGAGAAACCTGTGTCCCTCCAGAAGTTGCTGGCCTCCACCCCATCAGCTGCCACCATTATGGCCAAAGGTCAAGAAGTTAACCAGGAAATATGTCTAGTGGCGTTAACAATGAAAGAAGCAGTAAAAGGATGTGAGTGTCGTACACAACATCTAAAGTGTCACAGATTCTCAATTCCAGCCACAAACAAATAGGTTGTGACTACACAGCCAAAACCAGTAAAATATGGAAAGTTTGAATGTACTGTGCATCCTCTGTCTTGTGTGTGTTCAAAGAGATTTTTTAATACAATACTGCAGACATTTCCCCATTCCACAAGCTCCCCATTCTATAAGCTTAAAAACAAAGAACAAGGCAATCAGTGAACCAATTCAAAATATGCCTAGTGAATTTAACAATGAGAAAAACCAGCACTTACAACAGGCTTTCGCTTTAAGAATTTCCATAGTGTTGAATAAGGCATACTTAGGATGGGGTATATAAATTATAACTGCAGCCTATTTACACTAGAAACCTCCTGATAGTAGTTTTAATTAATACTGTGAAAAGAAAAACACATCTGCTTAAGTCTCTGTGGGAAACAGGACAAATTAAATGGCTTAGTTAAAAAAGTTAGTACTCCAAATATGAGGAGATGTGTTTTATGCCTCTTTTCTCACCTTTGCTACATGCGCATGCTTATCAAAGCTGATTGTAGAAACTAATTTGAATGATTTTTTTACATTTCTCTTAAAGTGCCAGTTCAGAGTTTCTTAAAAAGAAGAGATTGAATCCAACTAACTTTTACTCAAAGAAGACTCATTGAAATTAATTTAGCCCAGTTGATTTCAGTACGTCTACTCTGAGTATAACCAACATTGGCCAGCCCCCAATGTTTACATAACTAACAGCACAATCCTTATCATGCCTGCTCAGAACTAAGTTCCATTGCAATTCAGTGGGGTTTATATCCAAGTACAGTGTTAGTAATGCAGCCTAAAATAATAGAATGTTATTTTAATGGAATGCAATTTCTAACATTATTCTTGTAGTGGGTGGATTCATTGCCCAAGATGAATGTGAGGAAGAATGCCTAAAACCAAATTTGAGTACTGTGCCTGTGTGCATGTTTTTTAAACCAAGTCATTAAATTGGTCTAATTTTATAATTTAACTGATATGCTACCAAAAAGAGCAGAAGCCAATTTGTATGCATCCCAACCATCTGCAGAGTAGAAGGTTGCTCATGTTGCTTTGTCAATGAAGATAACAGCAGAAGCGGCTCCACCACCAATATACACATGTGGGCTGAGATCCTGAAATCAGTTACTGAGTAAACCCTGCTAAATACAGTAGGACATTCCTGAGCAAACATGCACAGGATTGTACTGCCGATCCTTCTCTCTCCCTCCCTTCTTCATTTTAGATAACTGATTGCGCTGGACATTGATGGTTACTCGCCACACTTACTGGCTGTAACAGTCCTCTTTCTGAACTCTAGGGCGAGTCATCCATCCACACCTTCGACCCGGAGAATCATGACAACCTCACCACATTTGTTCCAGATGTTTACACACACACACACACACAGAGAGAGAGAGAGAGAGAGAGAGAGAGAGAGAGAGAGAGAGAGACTCCACTGTTTCCACAACACCATTGCACAACATAAACTTTCCCGTCATGAAGAGACAAAGCACTAAGGGGACACGTGTCCCTTCGGGCAAGGTCTTTCTTGTCTTTCCTCAATAGTAAGGAGCACTCCCTTTCCCAAACAACACTTCCCCTCATCTCCCTCGTCCTCCTCCTCCTCCTTGAGGCGGTTGGGAATCCTTTCCTCCGTCCTTCTCCACAGCATCCTTGCCTAGAGGATCCCTCGTCAATCCCGGTGCTTCTGTGCAAACGCGCTCCCACCCGGAGCCCCTTTCTGCGTCTTCGCGAGGCAGCTCTGCATATCTGCTCCGTCGTCCTGGGAGCTCCCCTGACTGGCTGAGGAAAGTCCACTGCTTTGATTCCGTCTCCGCCCCCTCCCCCTCCCCTCTCCTCCCCTCCCGAGCCCTGGCATTCCCAGTGTTCAGGAATGTGGCGAGCTGGCTTCTGGCCGGAGAAGGAAGGACCGGAGGAAGCGAAGGCGGAAAGTAGGTCTTCCCTGCCGCTGCTTCGCTTCTCCCGATGCCTCTGCTCGACTGCCTGGTCTTTCCCCCTGGGATCAGCCTCTCTTTTTAAATGCACAGCGCAACCCTTTGCGAGCTGGTTGCCAACAACAACCACCCCAAAATGCCCGAAGTCCCAGGCGCTGGAGAATAGACGACCCGGGGCAGAGGCGTCCTCGCGCGATTGGATTTACAGGTGCTGGAGGGTGCCGGGGAGCTCTCCAAGGTGCTGAACACTCGGCAGCCTCTCCAAGAGCTCTCAGGCTGAACTCTCCCGTCCTCTGCTTTCCCTTCTGGATTCCCTCATGACTCGGACACGTTCGCTTGGGAGGAGGTTGTGAATTCCTCACCATATCATGGCCCGGATTAGATACCTGCGTGCAGCTGTCTCGGGATTCTATCTGTGGGAAGCTGCGGTGCTGCTCAGGTGAGTCTCCGCTAGATCTCCCAGATGTGCCTTACTTGGTGTGATTGAGCGGCAGAGGCAACGGGACTCATGGACGGAGCTGTGGAAACTGCCTCTTCCACTCGTAATGCCCCCACAGACGTCGACTAGCAAGCGAGATTTATGTGGACATTCTGATACTGTGTGCAATAGTCTCTTGCATCCCATGCCATTGTTGTTTTGTACTCCTGTGCCTGACGTTTAAATTTGGTTCTCCTGGAGTTCTGTATCCTGTTTTGTCCGCTATTCTGTTACGAAGCACAGAATATTACTGAGCAATATTTGAATTGTACAGTGTTTATTCAGAACTAGAAATCTCTCTGTTATTCTTTCATACTGAAATAAATATATGACAATTAATCCCTAAAAGCCAATCCCAGATCCCAATAGCTGCCAGCTTCACAAAGAAAAGAAAGAATTTGATATTGGATTGTTTTCCCAAAACTACACTGTGTACTCTCTGTGCCAGATATTCAAATGTGAATTTTAGTGGGTTGCCCCACTCTCACTTGGGATATTTCACACAGAACCCTAAAAATAATGATTATAGCCCATTCCACAGTTCAGTTTACATGTTTGAATTTAAGCCAGTTTAGTTTTATTAAAACAAAATGCATCAAAATTGGCTTAAATCTAATAATTTTAACTTATTTAAAATACAACTCAAGTACCTAACCATAAAAACTAGAACTAAGTGAGGACTTAAAGGAGTATCCAACCTATATATATATAAAACCCTTCATGATAAAAATAAAATTCACAACAGTGATATCCAGCTATTGTGAAGAAAAGCATGCCAACATAACAGAAATATTAGGCTATTCATGTTTTTATCTGAAGAACTTTTCATACAGCATACATGACAAACATGCATGAGATGTTGAAATATTATGCACATATTCATATTCAAATACAGAAACATGCAGGAAGAAAACTGTTGTGTAAGTGAAATTCCTTTTCACATACAAATATTCATGAGCTGCGCTACAAAAACATGGAGGGACCCCTGAAATTAGCAAGTATCACCTGAAGCTTCTGCATGTTTGTCTGCATGTTCTTAAGCTGCTAATTTGCATTATGAAATGCAAGACTAATTTCTTTAGGTTGTGCCTCAATGTCATGATGGTTATAACATTAATGGAAGGGAATGGTATGAAGTAGATCTGGTGATTATTTTATGGCATGGCTGGTAAGATGAATCTTGTTTTTTTTGAAGGGCTCATGTACAAAACAAGTAACTGAGCCTCCATTCTCAACTTGGTGAAAGGGTATTACAAAGGGCTCTTTAAACCATTTTTATTCAGTGGTACTATACTAGGTGCATTTCTGAGAAGCAGAAGTCAACAGGACAATTATACTTGAAGCCTTGCACCCCCAACTCATTTCAAGTTCATATTGACTCCAGAGGTTATTGGGTTATATCTTCAGTTGACCACCAGCCAGGATGGAGTCATTTAATTTCACTTTCGCAGACTGGTAAAATGATCAAGCTCTGGTTAAAAGATAATAGCTATGATGGTACTAGGAAGGGTGAGAGGGTCAAAGGGAGGAACTCCTAATCAGGTTGTTATGGGGAAAGTGCACAACATTGTGAGGACATGCAGAGCTAGAGGGGGAAATGAAATGAAATGAGCCCTCACTAGATATGCCATTGGCATGTTATTTACAAGCCACATATTTTAGCTTTAGCTGTTAATTTTATTTTACTAAAGCAGATATGTTTTTTAATGTATGACAAAAACTATTTGGAAGCAGCAAGAAATGTATCCAAATCTCTTGAAATAAAAAGTGCACACGCTTAAAATCCACTTACTTCAATGGGACATAGGTGCACCTGATTTTTCTTAGAGTGAGAGAATTCCTGGTATACTATTAAAAAGTGACGTACTAGTTTATATGCTAATAGTAATCTGAGTCTTCCCACATTTGTGCTTATGTGAACCACTGATGCACAAGATGGAATACTTGCAGACACAGCAGAACCCAGAGATACACACAGGCAGGGCTTTTTCAGGGGGAACTCACAGAAACTCAGTTCTGGCACTTCTCAGGTGGGTTCCAGCACCTCTCTGGTGGGCGCCATTGCCATTCTAAGAGAATGAGAGAGGTTCCGGGATTGACAATATTTAATTTTGTGGGGGATAGAATGTTGAATGGATGAGAGGGGGATAACCATATAACTGGGGGGGGGGGGAGACAACAGAGTGGGATACCTGGAATAGAAGAAAATATTTGTATTTGTCTACCTATTTGAGTAAGTCACTTCTTCGATGACACTGAGAAGTTACTTAATGCCTCAGGTACTGGAGACAGAACTGTCTGTAGGCATCAACTGAAAAATTAAGAATATAATGGGACTGAGATCATGTCCAGCTTGCTCCCTCGTAGAAAAAAACCCCTCAACCCAGCCCAAGGAAAACCCCAACATGGTGACGGGCATACCATCTCAATGACAATTGAGCATGCTCAGTGGGCATGGAATGTTAACTGCTTGTTGGAAGGGAAAAGAACAACTGGGGAGAGTG
This sequence comes from Podarcis raffonei, assembly GCF_027172205.1. Lineage (NCBI taxonomy): Eukaryota > Metazoa > Chordata > Lepidosauria > Squamata > Lacertidae > Podarcis > Podarcis raffonei. The sequence continues at coordinate 33,850,245 of NC_070610.1, forward strand.
AGATGTCATGGCTTGAACCTAGAACAGAAGCACTCCTCACCTGCTTTGTTGCCACGTGCCCCACTTGTTTGGAGAGTAGAGGCAGTAGACTCAAAATTAGTCAAATGTGCCTAACATCACCCCATTTCATGTCCAATACATAGGAACCAGCAGACCTGTATATGCTGAAGATCAGTAGACAATACCTGTGATCTTTTTGTGGAAAATGTATTTCTAATTTTGGATAAAATTTCGCAAATGTGCCAAAACGTAGAGGTAATATACTTTCATTTTTTAAAAAAAGCCAACAATAATGAGAAGAGTACATTTTGCTTTTTTTATATATATAGATGCCACAATGCTTCAGCCCCCTATCTGAGTGAGAGAGAAATAATCTCAGACAATAGTCGAGAGGTAATGACGCATATAAAAGTGTTTGTGACAAGTGAGAGTGACCTCTAGTTGGAGGGATCTGTTCTTGAGTCACAACAGGGAAATGGAGCGAGTGGGTGTGTTGAGCAATAACGTAGGAGCATAGAATATAAGAGCTATCATCCTATAATTTAAAGTTAGAACTAATTTTCACTTGGAGGTGTATGTTCTCATCAAACCATTCTTACAAGAAATTCACCAGAATATGTATTATGTGAAAAATCTCCAGAAGCAGACTTTTTTTGCTGCAGCATTCTGTGTGGTGAAATAGTCTTTTAAATGCATCCCTGTGTGAAATAGAAGACTACTGTTTACCAAACCATACAAAGCATGAGTTATATTCTCACTGCTTTGGATTCACTATGTGTTCATCCTACGATAATTAAAGGTTTTATAGAACAAAATAAAAGACAGAGAACAGACATGGGATGAGATGGGAAGGAAAGGAGTTTGTGCAGTTTTAAGACTACAACGCCCAGAGTGAAGTGAGACTGAGTGAAATTATGTGGATGGAAATTTCTGGCATATCACAAACTCTAATAGCAAACTCATCTGATGGGTGCTGAAAAGACTGTAGCCAATTCAAGGCCACTGAAAAACAAGAGAGCAGTATCTGTATGCCCAGGGGTCCCCAAGGTTTGCAGAACTACCAAAAATATTGGGGTGAGGGGACTAAACAGCCAAATGAGGACTGTGAATGCTCGGTAGTAATGGAATGCTAAATGTAATGGAATGCTAGTAATGGAATGGAATGCTAGTAATGGAATGGTAGTAATGGAATGCTAAATGGAACAGGAAATGGAATGGAGTAGCCTAGAAGACCACATGGTTGGCTAGCTGAACTCATGAACTGGAGCATGCCACACTGCAAGGTTTTATAAACGTTGTATAAATATACTTGTATAAACATAATTAGAAATAGTTACTATAAGAAGCATGGCAACATGCCCAGGATAGTGCTTTATATTCCTTTTTCCCATGAGTGAGAATACTGAGCAATAAAAAGCACTGATGTTGATACCGAAGTATCACATTTAGATTATTTTATGAAATAGGGAACAGGGGAGCTTACACACACACACACACACACACACACACACCCTCAACCAGTCTTTGCCATCCTATTACCCTCCAGATGTTTTGGGCTACAGCTCCCATTATACCTGACCATTGGCTACGTTGACCAACACTGATGGGAGTTGTAGTCCAAAACATCTGAGGAGCATCAGGTTGGCGAAGGCTGCCTCACACTGGGAAGACATTAAGGTAGGTCATATATAGTTCATGCTCGGAAGGTTACTATTTCAGGCCTAGGAACCAAATCTCAAAATGAATGCATACTGGGCTCCAAACTACATCAGTAATAGGAAACCTGAAGCCTTTCAGATGTAGTTGGACTGGGCTAGGCTGGCTGGGGCTGATTAGAAAGTCTCAGGTTCCCCATTGTTGCTCTAGGATAGGTTTCCCAAACTTGGGTCTCCAGCTGTTTTGGGACAGCAATTCCCATCATCCTTACCTAGCAGGACCAGTGGTCAGGGATGATGGGAGATGTAGTCCAACAACTGGAGACCCAAGTTTGGGAAACCCTGCTCTAGGATAAACAGCTTATTGTGACTCTATGGGGCATATCTTTGCATCTCTAATTTTCTTTGTTATTTTTTTTGAATTCTGAAACATATACAGTGGTACCTCTGGTTACATACGCTTCAGGTTACAGACTCTGCTAACCCAGAAATAGTGCTTCAGGTTAAGAACTTTGCTTCAGGATGAGAACAGAAATCGTGCTCTGGCGGAGTGGTGGCAGCAGGAGGCCCCCATTGGCTAAAGTGGTGCTTCAGGTTAAGAACAGTTTCACGTTAAGAACGGACCTCCAGAACGAATTAAGTACTTAACCTGAGGTACCAGTGTATAGAACTTTAATAAACATATACTAAGTAGGCAGGAATTAGGTATGTTCTAAATGGGCCTGCATTGCACCTGAAGGACCAGGTGAATAACAGGGGTGGGGACCTTGGTAATATGGCACCCTGTGTGAGGCTAAAATTTGGGCCAAAGCCGCCTTTCCAAAGTGGGTGCTGGGCTTTGGGAAGGAGGCACAAGGCTCTGGCAGAATCCTAAAGCCCACCTGTCTTCTTTCCAAAGCCAGGCAAGCACCAGCTAGACATTGGGAAGGAGGCCAGAAGACACCTCTTTGGCCCCTGCACCCTGTGTTGGGAAACCGGTCACATTGTCCTAAATCTGCATTTGTGCATAATCTAGAGGTGATTCTAACTTGTTGCTAGAAGTGCAAGGGTCAGAGGGCCTGTTTTCAGCTATGGCTCAATAGATATAACCAGGCGACAATAATCTATGTTCTACTTAGTAACCTCGCATCTAGACTGCTACAATGCGCTCTTTGTCAGCTGCCCTTGAATACTATATGGAGATTGCTACTAGTGCAAAATACAGATACCAGGATCTTGATGGACCCGATAGATGTAACGCCAGGTAACACCAGTCTGTAAAGACATGTCCTGGATGCCTATTTCCAGGCCTGATTCAAGTTTTTTATTTTGACATATACATTCCTGAGCAGCTTAGGACTTGGTTACCTGGAGGACTGCTTCTCTTTTAGTCCTGCCCATGACTTGAAATCTGCTCATGATATGCGGTCCTTTTGGAAATGCCATCTCTTAGGGAAACCCAGGAATCTATAGCCCAGCATACGGCTTTCTCAGATTGTGGAATATGTTACTCCTAGAGGTCTGGCTGGTGACATCATTGTCCATTGTTAGGTGGAAGGTTAAAAGAAAAAAATCTCTTTTGTTATACCTTTGACTGATACACCTGCACTGTTTTACTTTTGCTTTTTGCTTTTTTGGTGATAGCACTTAACAGTACAGAGTACTATCACTTCTATTTTTGCTGCATAGAGCACCCACAACACTTTTATTGATATATGAACACTGTTTTTTAGTTGTTGTCCCCCCCCCCCCCAGAAAACTGCTCTGCATGTCTGGCTTGTGTATTATTATGTTTACAGATAGTTGGAGGATGGTTGTGGTTGTTTTATGGTTTTATTATTGTTCTTATTTTAATGTTTTGACCCATTCTAAGGTCTTCAAAGAACGAGATATAGATTTGAATTAATTCAAGCCACTTCTATGGCCTTCAAACTTTGCAGATGCATTTAAAGCAGGTTTTCAGCCAGAAATAAAAAGTTAATTCCAAAAGTTCAATATAGGGGAGGGATGTACCATCAGATACTTCCCCTTAATAGTGTTAATGCTTTTGTTGGGGGGAAAATCAGAAAACTGGAGAAAAGATTGTCCTGTTTTCATATTATTTGACTATGTTTTTTACAGGAAAAACATGATATAGACCATTATTCTTTGAGTTCATTATTTAGTATTTCCTATATAGCTGTCTGCTACTGCCACTACTTTACTATTAAGAAAGCTAAGGATTGGTACAATTAATCTGTCACCAATCTTTATGCTCGTTTTCACATTCTATTCATTTTCTACACAAATCTTGGTCAGGGCTTCAAATTCTTTGTCAGCTAAGGTTTCCTTATACGTTTCAGAAATTGGTCTAACAATATCTCATATCAAAAGAAATAGTAGTTGGATTGTTCTGCTTTTGGAAAACCAGTATTTTGCTATCTCCTTTGATTTTTCCGCTTTCACACTCTGATGTATAGATATGAGTAGCTGCAGAAGTGCACACAGAGGCTTGTTAGGACATAGCTTCAGAGGCATTCTGTGTGAAGCAATTCTGGCCTACTATGCTGCCGGTCTGTTTAAATCCCATTAGCATGGCTTACCCTGATACAACTGGCTTGTACAATTGCATAGAGCCAGTTGACCAGGCAAGGCCTCTGTTATGGTGCATCACAGATGTGTCATCTCCTGTACTAGTTTATCCCACCATCTTTTCTCCAATGCCCATGCAAACAGTCGATTGCTACACTTGTACAACCGTCAGGAATATGTCTGTTACCAGCATAATGCCATTGGTCATGTTGTTGCGTTAGCAAGGGGATTGGGAATTCTGATGGCCACAAAGGTAGCAACCTACAAAGCATTCAAAAAGGAATTAAAATGGTTCCCCTCATCTTGCTCCTGCCTATGCTTCATTTAGAAGCACAGTACAGGCTTCTAAATGGTTTTGTGAATATATATATATATATATATATATATATATATATATATATATATATTTAATATTCTATTGAATTTTGAATGTCCAGTACAGAAAGGTTTAAACCTAATAATAAAATTACTAAATGTGACCAAAGCTGCAGATTTCAGATGACTGCATCTTAGCCAAGTCAGTGAAAATGAACTTAGCTTAAGCTCTCTTCTTGAAGTCATGGGAGCAATGGGACTGCCATGCCCAAACTAGAAATTGAACGGCTCCATGCAGACTTTGACACATTACAGAGTGGCTATGTGATTGCTCTATGGTACATAAGACCTTGTTGATTGTCTACATTCCACATTCTGCACACATGGACTCAACACACATTATCGGCTTGTCCATAGGAAAGTCCAAGTGAGACAGTTCATCTTTCAGATGAAGGAAAAGCCAAGGCTGGAAACTATCATGGGGCTTGGCAGTTTATAAGACAACCAAATTAAAATGATGCTTGGATTTCTATTTACATTTCACACCTCATGCTGTGCTAAACTCATTTTCCTATTATTAACCATTCTTAATATGCTCCAAGCTAACTGACTTGCTCTACAAATAGAGGTGAGTCACTCTGGAAATAATATTGTTATTCTTTACAACACATGTCACTAGAATTCCAAACCACAAACCAGTTAAGCAAAGAAAAATACAAAAGTTAGTGTCAGTTTTGATCCCTTCAGCTTTAGATATTAAGGACTTTAGATATTGATGACTCTATACTACATGGATTTGTGCATGGAAAAGCAATCAAAGAATGTGCAAACTCCTCCAAAATAATACTAATTTCCCTATGGGAAAGTGAAATTATGAAGCAAGGCGTGAAGATGCAGTAAACTGTGCCATACTAGATACTGCTGCTTACTTTTAAAGCCCCACATCAGGGTGTGCAAGCTCTGGCCTGAAGGTCTGATTAGGCTCACCAGGCCTTCCCATGTGTCCACAAGGCCATTTCAACCAAGCCAACTCAGTCAAAATGAGGGTTGCAAGCGCTGCTGTCCAACTGATTGGAGGTGGGGCTTCCATGGGGCTTTCCAAGACCATGGGTAATGCCTTTGCCCTCACAATTTGATTTCAAACCATGCAAGCAAAAAAAGGGTCACCTGCACACTTGTCTAACTCACCCAGTTGTCAGACTTGCACACCTGTCCAACTTGGCATATGGGTGGTGAGAGAGATAATGATCTGGAATGATCCGGCCTTCCATCCAGATGCAGTTTCTCACCCTTGTCATAAATACCTGAAAAGGGCTCCTCACTATTACCAGCCTGTCCATGCTTTAGAAGCAGCAAAGGGGACTCTTTCTTGAATTCCGCTGTCAAGAGAGGCTCATTTCATTGTGGCACCCCATTTGTGGAATGCTCTCCCACTTTAATACATAAAGATATATCTATTTTAGCCTTCACCTCTGTCAATCCTTTTAAAATTGTCTTCTTTTACTGGTGTTTTAAGAAGTGGGCTTTGGTTTTACTGGCGTCTTTTATAGGTTTAGTTTTTTTATATTGTTCCCCACTCTGGTTCTTGTACTGATGAAAGGCAACATAAATCTTTTTAACAGATAGATTGAGAACATTTACTAATATACACAATGTACAAAGAATCAAGTACATACTATTAGCTAAGTCAATATGATTAATAATTATTGGTAAGAGGGTTACATGATGTGCATGTCTGATAATTGCATGGTTGGCCCACAATTCAGATTATGAGTAATTAAATGTACCATATGTTTCCATGTACAGTGGCACCTTGGGTCAAGTACTTAATTCGTTCCGGAGGTCCATTCTTAACCTGAAACTGTTCTTAACCTGAAGCACCACTTTAGCTAATGGGGCCTCCTCCTGCTGCCGTGCCGCCGGAGTACGATTTCTGTTCTCATCCTGAAGCAAAGTTCTTTACCCGAGGTACTATTTCTGGGTTAGCAGAGTCTGTAACCTGAAGCGTATTTAACCCGAGGTACAACTGTATAAGACAACGTTATTTGCTTTTTAAAAATAAATATATTTCAGATAAATATTTTAAGGGCAATGTAAGTTTAACAGTTAATGTGCAAAATAACTGACCAATTTGCAGTTTCACTAGGTCTTATAGAGACTATGCCTATTAAAGATTATGTGTAATGACAGAAGAATGTGCAATATTAGGGCAATATATGCATGCTCTCAGGAGCCTGTTGGAGCCAGGGTTGGCTGCCCTCCCCTCAGGGAAAAGTCTTTGCAAAGTATTTTCTGCTGGGTGGTGGAATTCTGCAAGGGCATCTGGAACACTCCACTCTTGTCAAAGCTTGGCAAGTGGGGGGGGGGGAGCGTTCCAGAAAGCTTTGGTGCTGTAGATCAGCAACAAAGCAGAGCTTCTCCACCAGTGGTTGAAGCAGTGAGGTAGGGTAGAAAATGCTACCTCTTGCATCTAAGCAACTTGAGGCAGCTGCTTCACCCCACCTCAGCCAGCTCTGGCTGAAGATTATTTATTTTGACCTGGAAATCTTCACAATTCCCTCTTCATAGACAAATTATTTGCACATTTTCTATGAGGCCTGGTAAAGGTGCACAATGGCCAGTTGTTATGTGCATTAACTGTCCAATTTATATTCCCCCTAACACATATATGTGCTAACTTAACAGAGAAAATAAGTGTTAACTCCTGTATTAATGCAAGTTTCCAAATAGTAATGGTTGCTGGTTTTACTGGGCTAAACTTCTCCTTGAACAGTGAAGTAAAGATATTATAACATTCATTCCTCACTAATTCCACCGTCCATTGGAGCGCTATTTATCTTTCTATTGAATTGTCTTCTAACATTATTGAGTTTGGTGGGCCTCCAATGTATTCAAGACAGAGTTTAATTTAAAACTGTTATGCCCCACATTTCAGTTATCGATAACTGAAATACATCATCACTTCTCTAAGTCACTTACAAAGTAATAAAGTAAGAGTTTAAAAACTCAACAGTCATTTAAGTGTCATAAGGAATAATAAGTCAGCCATATTTTCAGAAAGCTACTAACTAGCCATGGGTCATAATAAATGAAGTGTACCAGTATTAGAAAGTCTTCCAATAACAGAAGGCATCACTGCTGCCTCATTATAATTTTAAGGTTAGTCTTATTCTGATGGTAAGTCAATTGGTTCCAAAGGGTTGGGATCTCTATGGACAAGAAATTTTATCTCCAGCATAGGTGGGATATGAAAAGAGCTCCTTCACTAGATCTTTATGGATGGGTGGGTGGGTGGATGGATGGGATTTTACAGAAGGAGATATTCTTAAGATACACAAGGGCTCTTTAATGGTAAGAATCAGCTCCTTCAATTTCATTCTTAAGTTGACCTAGCCAGTGCAGGGGTTGCAAAAATCAACAGAATTATTCATCCATCTTGTTTTTTGTTAGAAGATCCAATATCCCCTGCATTTTTCATCTGTTCTGCAAGAATAGCTCTATGAAAAAATGTGTTGTAACATTTGCAAAGGCTACTTGGCCACAACTCATCACAGCTATGACATTAGGATGCATTGATGGGGCTCTTGATAGGTCTAGCAAGTGCCCCAGCTTTTCCCCATTGATTCTGGAACATGATACTCATCATCACCTGATTCTGTTTTGCATAGAATGTGGTAGCATGTCAGAAATCAGAGCAAATGTGCACAAATTGGCCAGGGAGAGGTCAATTTTAAGTCAATCCAGAAAGATGAGATGCTGTTGACAGACAGACTGAACCATTTGTGTGCTGATCACAAATTGATCATGTAGCTTTCTCCTCACAAATGATTTCTTCTTCTTCTTCTTCTTCTTCTTCTTCTTCTTCTTCTTCTTCTTCTTCAGTGATCACTCGTAGCCAAGTTAGATTGTCATCCATGAACATGGCCTTAACAGTGAGTCCGTAAGTGACTGTGGAGGCCAATTCTGGATCCACACATCCTTCCACAGTGGAGACATACGTTTCAGGGTGGGAGTTGATCATGGTGAGGGTTTGCCAAATGTGCCTTTGCACGTTTCTCTCTTTCGTCCTGAGTTTGAGCGTCTTCTAAGTCCATGACACCTTTGGTAAATGATTACAAGATGCCAGCAACCTTCTCCAAGCTCAGCCTCAGTTGAGAATTTTGGAGACTGCAAAAGTTCTCCTGAATAGAGAAATAATCTTTTTCAAGCCCTTCAATTCTTCTCCAGCTCAGAAAAATCTGAGTCCAAAAGAGTGGTCAACATCCTTCCTGCCAGCACCTCTCAAACAAACTCCCACTCTCCTTTACTAAACTTGTGGCAACAGGAGCAACAGCAGGACATGACGGTATGGGAGATAGTCTCCTCCCTGCTTCTGTGCTCTGGCATGCTGTGGATGAAGGGCACAGAGGCACTTGAAACTTAATAGTCTTCACATTGCAGTAGCCACTGGGTAAATTACCAGTCCAAAGGGCCACCTAGACTTTCTTCCTGGCATGCTGTTCCACAGCACACCTTAATGGTGAAGAGAGAGAGGATAAAGGAGAAGACCTCCATCCCTTCATTGTCTCCATGTGCTACTGTTGTTTATGTCAGTGCTTCACTGGAAAATAAAGAGAAAGGGGGATTGTGTTTGGGGGCTGTGAGGGAAGCTGTTTGAGTGATTGGTAGGTCTGGCAAAAATGGGATGGGATGATTATCTAAGCTTTGGATTGTCTCAGAGTTCTTGCTGATTTTTTTATTTAATAACTTGTATCACTTCTAAATTAATCCAAAACTGGGGAGAGCTTGCCCATCTCTACAATGAAAAAAGGAAGCATATATAATTTCTGCTTTTTCCTACACACACATACACAAGCAAAATGAAAGGGTTTTCATTCCCATGGCTTCAAATTTTCTAGAAGTTTTACATCTCTCATCTGGAGGCTATTGATCTAAACCATCCTGTTTCACTTTGAGGAATAAATTAAAACAAAAGAAGAAAATATATATTGCAGCTGCATTGAGAGCCTTGTAATTTGCCTTTTGCAGTATTTCAGTTTTACAGTTCACTCAGATGAAAATAGATTTGATAAATAACATGGAATAGTTGTAGCTCTGTGCAGCATGATTTATTGATGATATCTCCCACCCACCCTTTCTTGGTCAGGAACACTTTATGTCGACGGAGCCTTTGGGATTCCTCTCCTCTTCAAAATATGAATAATGTTATAATGTTTAACCAAACAGTATCATCCTGTTTAATTATTCAGAGGAGTTTAATTTTCTAGCATTTGGAATCAATGTGCTATTATGAAATAGCAATGCATTTGTAAAGAAAAAATCAATAGCCTTGGTTTTAATATAGCCTAAGCTTTTAAAACCAGCATTTTAAAATCTTTTTTATTTTATTTTATTTTACAAGCTCTACATACTGCTTTTCACTAAGTTTAAATCCCATGGGATCCCCCTGCCTTCCATTATGGTACTAAGAACATCCAGTATAACCTATAGCAGGAGTGGGGAAATCTCTTTCTCTGACCCCAGAGAACTCCGCAGATGTGATCGGCCTCCAGTGCCCACCAGTCCTTTAAGAAGGTCCTGATCTACACCACCAAGCATCAGCTAGGTGATGGCTTCTGACAAGACCATATCTGTATATTGCCCAGGGGCTACAACTGTGGGGAAAGGGTTGGGCACCTTCATTCATCTCCTTGATGGGAGGGACCCAGCTGCAGTGTCTCCTTCTCACCTTCATTGGCATATTGCTGAAATCCGAGAAGCTAGAAAATGTTATTGTCCACATCTCTGACATGGAAGAGGCACTAAAATGTTTCCCATCCATTCATATACACAATGTAGCTCTCCAAAGCCAAGTAAGTGAAAATTCTCTTGGTGACCTCCATCCAGTTTCCATTTTACCTTCTCTTAAGACCAGCCATTGCCAACCAACTGCTCTCTAGATGCATTGGACTGCCAACCCCACAGAGGCATGAGAGTGACGGCTGGAGCTGGTAGAAGAGTTTGGATTTGATATCCCGCTTTATCACTACCCTAAGGAGTCTCAAAGCGGCTAACATTCTCCTTTCCCTTCCTCCCCCACAACAAACACTCTGTGAGGTGAGTGGGGCTGAGAGACTTCAAAGAAGCGTGACTGGCCCAAGGTCACCCAGCAGCTGCATGTGGAGGAGCGGAGACGTGAACCCGGTTCACCAGATTACAAGTCTATCGTTCTTAACCACTACACCACACTGGCTCTCACTGGTAGGCGTTTGTAGTCCAAAATATCTAGAGGGAACCAAGCTGGTGAAGGCTGGTCTAAACACTTGAAGTCCAAGTGTTGTGTTGTTTTTAAAGCTGCTAATAAAGATATGCAGAGAATGAGGAGAATAATTCCACGCCTTCTGCATATATAAAACTTGCATTATTACTAATGGAAACTGTAACTGCAATGGTAATAAAGAAATGTGCCTTTATATTGTGCACCCACTCATTAAAGAGTCTTGTATTGCAAAGGCAGCATGTGATATAACTGGGCAATTCTTCACAGAAACTATCTGTGAGCAAAATATGTCTCATTAGTTTCTTGTTAAGGTTCCCTGCACGAGTTTGTTTTTCTGTCAAATATATAAATACATAGCCGCTAACTGTGTTTCTACTTACTCCTTCACTTGCCGATGTTACAGTAACTAGAAGTGACCTACAGTGGAGCTAGGCTAGGCTAGCAAATCTACCATCTAGGCTAAACATACATAACTTAGTCATTGTGACACTGGACTAAAAACCTGAAAAGCTGGGAGGGGGGTTGTTTTGGTTGTTTTGTGGTTTTTTGTTGTTGTTTTTGTGTTTTTTGGTTGTTTTTTTGCATTTTTCTATGTCAGGAACAGGCAGGAATCTGAAGGTTGTGCAGAGGAGGCAGAAGGGCAGGAGAATGATCCAGAGAATTGAGCCAGTAATTTGAGTGGTTTTGTTCCACCTGTGAAGCAGGGAGAAAAGACTCAAAGGTGGGGGAAGAGTTGCAGGAAGGCGCAGAGGTGGAAGAGACAGTCCCAAAGAGAGTTGGGCTGTTAGAATCTCCTCCATCACCTCCCCCACTGTCTCCAAGGACAAGGAAGGGCTTAAAGTTTCAGAAGCAGCTGGAGATGTAGTGCAGGAGAAGTTGCTGGTTGCTTGTTGTGGCATTTGCCCGTTCTTTTGGAAATGTCTGTACAGGGGGAGAGAAAGGGTTAATAAGTAGACCAATAGAAAAGCCAGAGGCGGAGCCTACCTGTTTTTAAAAAGACTTAGCCAGAGGTTTAGACAGTTGGGGAAAAGCAATAAGGGAAAAGCAGTTGGGAGTTAAAGCAGTTGGAAGACAGATGGAAATAGAGAGACAGTTAGTGCAGTTGGTTCTTGTGTGAGGGGAGGTAGAAGAGTTAGAGACAGGATAAAATAATTGTGATTTACCGGGGAGAACCTGGTTGGTGGTAGTGGATTAGTGGGTATGGGTCAATAGTCCGTGAAACGACCAGGGGCTCCGTACAAATGCCACACTTGTGCACACCATGTCAGAGGAGGGGGTTTAAATGTGCTGAAGGGGGCATGGCACACTGTTGCTCCAACTGTTGGATAGGAGCACAGGTCTGAAGAGGGATGTGCCTAGCAAGCTCTTTAGCAGGAGTGGTGCATGTAATTCTTGTGCCCTAGTGCTTTGCCAATGAAGAACTAAACTTCTAGTTGTGTGTCGTCCTTGTGGGGGCTGGACAATGTACTATATATTTTGGAATATTGCTTGTGTATTTGGGGTGTATGGGGTGTTCGGGGAGGGTAGTACTTTTGGTGGGTAACATATCATACTCCTTCTGGGATAGTTTGTCCACCTTTGGTCCCCACCCTGCACTAGCTCTCCCCTGTGGCTCCTAGAAGCTGTTGGTATGTGACAGCAGCCACACCCTGGGAATGGCTATGACTGGCTAGCTAAACCAGGTGAGGGTATCTGGTGGGTCTCAGCATACAGTTTAACACCCCAAACTCATAACAACACAATACTAAGATTTTACTTGGTGAGTCACTTATGGTGACTTTACTGCTTTATTGCTTCCAGTCTCTAATCTAGAGGTGGGAGAAGAAACTAGTACCTAAGCTTGTTTGTTTGTTTTTCTTCTGCTCTTGAAAATATTCTGCAAATAATTTTTTTAATAATGCACAATACAAATACAGATGGCAGTATTCTTTGCAGTTCTTTGTCAGCAGCAGACTTTGATATTATTTGGGGTGTGTCTGTTTGGAAGGACAGTTTCTTAACATGTGGCTGTCATTTTTTCCTAACTACTATTCAAGAATGATGTCCTCTCCAGCTGTGGTCAGACCAGTATAGTATGGTATGTTCTTCAGATGTAGTATACATGTTTGATATTCAATATGCATGCCCACACAAGACTGATACTTTGTCAGATGTAGACATAAACTGATATCAGTTTTTCCTTCAGTGCACTGCTTATAAAACTTTGATGTTGTTAATGCCCATCTACTGTAAGTACTTGCCTATTTGCCTGTGCTTGAATGTGTTTCTTCCATGAATTCCCTTATTACACTCCACTGAAAAGTGTTTTTCAGCTTTTAGCAAGCATTCAAGTGAAGCTTTGCTCTTTCATTAGTCAGACCAGAAATATGGGTGTTTAGGTCCAAGGTGGGCTCCTTCACAGCACCTCAGAATGTTGTAAATGATTCCTTGATGTTAGAGAAAGTTGGGTGGCCATCTCTCAGGCATGCATTGTGTTCAGTGCAGCTGTCGGGGTTATCTTGTGTCCTAGGCAAGGCTAAGCACTTGCATCCTATCTAAAAAAAATTCTATCTTCAATTTTCAAAAAGAGATACCTTGTAGGGGTGTGTGTGAAAAGCACAAAACTTGAAACTGCTAAATTTCATTTAAATTGCAATTAAATTATCTTTCTCAAATGCAGAAGAAGATGTTTTAGCACACAAATCTTTTTGAATAATCTTGTCTCTAAAAAGTTTCAATTTTAGGCACATCAAAATATCACTTTGCATGCCTTTTCCTTTGCTAATTTGGCCACCAGTTCCTTCAGGTCAAGGGTTGATGCTTGAGCATGTTCAAATGATATAACTGACAAACCAAGTAGTCTGTTTTGAAACATTGTTGAGCATATGTAAGTTCTTATAAGTTTGCACTTTCAGAAACTGCGGTTACCACATGCCACTGATACTGGAAGTGTTTAGAAGGACCCTTAGAGCAACAGAAACATTAGGCACATTATCCAGGAATTTTTGTTGTCATATGAAGAGAAATACTCCTTGTGGTGGCATAAACTTTGGAAGTCCTTGAGCTATTGCTGTAAGTTCACAGCACAGATCTTCAGCATCAACATATTTGTTTCCATTGTGCATTAAGGTCCTTTCCAACTGTATGTCAGCCTATATAGCTCAGTTGGTTAGAGCATGGTGCTGATAATGCCAAGGTTGCAAGTTTGACCCCTGTATGGGAGAGCTTCCTATTCCTGCACTGCAGGGGGTTGGACTAGATGATCCCTTCCAACTCTATGATTCTTGATAACATTTGGTTTTGCACTCAAGCAACAGCATTGTGTCAGTGACTTGGGCCTAGAAGAGACATGTTGTTTTCAGTTCAGTGCCAGGACTCAAGTCATGTACTACAGATATGAAGAATCAAGAATGCCTGAGTTTGTGCAGAGTATAGGCAGGTTTTTATTTTAATTTTCCAACACACCTAATTCTTAGTGTTGAGGCTTGGGAGCAGGTGAAGCAACAGCAGAGACTGAGCGCCTCATAAAGAAACATTTTTTATTAATCAGACATGACTCCTGGTAACTAGAGTAATATTGTTATGAGTACTGAGTGATGTATTGAGGGGGTCAAGCACTTATAAAAAACAGTATGAAGCCAAACACTACATTTCTTTCCCCTTCAGGGGTGTTTTGGGTTCTTTTCAGCACAGACTGCTGTAGTCATTCTTTGTATTTATTGACTAGATTCTTTTTAAGGGACCTACAAACAATTCTATTTAAAATAAAAATAAACTAACGTTGTAGTTGAAATAGGTTATGCTGGGACTGTGATCTTCTGTGTATGTGAACATCCTTTAGAATGTCACAGAGAGTTCAGAACACACAAGAAGAGCAAGATATTAAAAATGACACTTTTCATGCTGGGCCAAGATGACAATTTTGCCTGGGAGAGAGTTGCTTTCATTGACTTTAGTTGTAATTCTACTGCAGAGGCTTCTTTTAAAGGAAGACGAACTTTGTGCACAATGAGTTATCTGGAACAATCTGGTGCCATATGACCTTCTGGGGTGAAGAGTTTACTTCAGGGGAGATATTGTTTTATCCAGATTATGGGGTGCATAACAACACCTCAAGCACTATGCTAGCAGTTTTAGGTAAGCTGTCTTTCTGTAGAACGTACCATAATAAATCTAAGTTAGCCATGTCCATTAACTTCAATTGATCTAATCTGGACAAGAACTGAATGCCACCCACACATTTTATCTCATTTTCAATTTTCCTTCAGCACCTTCTCTTGCAATTTTGCCTCAGAAGAAGGAGACTTTCCTCTACCCCCAAATTATTTTGATTTCTTGCCATTTTTACTCAGCATACAAAAAGATTCTGATGCTGGCATTAGTCCAAGCAAAAGGGGGGTGGAATAGCAAAGGGCAGGGTAGGCTGTGGCACCAAGGCCCACTGGTGGGTCATGTGCCCCACTGTTTTAGAAGCACAGCTGTAGCGTCATTCAAATGGATTTAGAAGAAAATGATGTATTCCCCCTCCCCTGAAATGTGTGACACAGGTAAAATGTAGAAGAGTATTCTTATCTTATTATTTTTATTTATTTAATATACTGCCTTTCATCAGAAGATCTCAAGGCGGTTCACAGAATAAAATACAGGGTAAAACACAAGTACATAATTAAACCAAAACAACAAAACAATAACGCCCCCCCCCTTCCCACAGACACACTTAAAAGGCTGTAGAGTATTAATCAGCCCAAGGCCTGGTTGAAGAGTAGTCACTGGAGGCTTAATACTTGTTTTACTCTTGTGGTCTCATTGCTGCCACCATGCCAAATTGTTGTGATGCAAAGCCTCTTAGGGAGCTGTGTGTGATATGATTTAAGCTGTAGTGTGTAAGCAGCAAAAGTCACATGATGCAGGGATACTTTATGTGTTTTTCCTGTGGGCCGAGCTTTCATAAGGAGTCACCTACTTCAGCGTTTGTATGAAATGGATTTGTGTTGCTCTGGGAAATGGCTGAGACAAACCGTTGAAGTAGATTCAGAAGAAAGCATGTCGAAGGATGAGCCAAGTTAAAAAGACAAGAATGAAAGATAATGGGTGGCATCTTGTTCTGAAACTCTAATGCTTTCCCCCTGACATTTTCTCATTTGGTGTTATTCTGTTAAAATATGTTTGGTTAATTTAGGGTAAGGGGAAAATAGTAGTACCAATGAAATTCTCAATTTAGTTTTCAACAATTATCATTTAAGCTCATTCTTACAAAGACACCATTTTTGAATCTCAAAAATGTTGGATGCTTAAGCTGATTAAAAGTGTGGATTTTGCTTGCTTTTAGTTTGGTGGCCACGAAGGAAACAGACAGTGCAAGATCACGCAGCATGCCAATGTCTCCATCAGATTTCCTGGATAAATTAATGGGTAGGATGTCTGGCTACGATGCAAGAATAAGACCGAACTTCAAAGGTAATGTCATCTCCCAGGTGTCCATTTGGGTTATAATGTTGCCTGAATTGTTTTAGAAGCAAGAAAAATGTCTGGCTCATAATTGAGAATATGGTTTTGATCATTCACACTTCAGCAATCTTTTCTTTTTTAAAACAACTACATGTTCTTCTGCTGGTTCAAACTTCTAGAGCAATGCCCACCATTCCTAAAGGAGGGAGACGACCACATGGGTTTCAGATGGCTCAGCCATAGCTGATCCTGGCTCTGTCCTTGTATTGGAAACTTTTTCCATAGTGATGTGTATGAATAAGTCAATTGTGTGCGTCTTTCACCCACAATAATCACCTAATTGGGAAAGACACACACAGTTTGTCCTGCCCACATGATTCCAGTATTTGTGTCCAGTATTTGTGTGCATACCATCCCTGTGGAGGATTGCATCATGCAATTATATGTGGGAGGAAAATATGAAACCCTCTGACCCATGTGTATGGATTGGCTAGGTGCCTGGATTCAAAATGCAGGAGAGAGCCTTCAGTAGCAGAGTTTAAACTCAGAATAATGTGGGAATGTAGGTTGCTAGACCATTTTATCTCATTTGCTTGCATACGGTGCTCCCGCCTTTCTAGATATTCTCTTTCACACAAAATGGTTTCCATCGGGAGGTTTATTTAAATCATTCCCCATGGTGACTTGGACCACATAGTAAGCTATCAGTGTTCTCAGTGTCCTCGTAACCTTAAGCCCAAACATGTGCAGAGGAGCAGACTGAATTCCTTCATCTGCATAGGAACTCAGCGAACCACTTCACACAAACAGCTTCCTAGCCATAGGGAACCATTTAATTCTGCCTCCATGGGCAGCTGTTCCATATGTGCTGAGCCTTGTGTGCTTGGGTTTTTTGCTTGTTGAGAGAGAAAAGAAGGTTGCTATATAAGTGAACTTGCACAGTTACATAAGATATGCACTTCTAATATTACTTTCCTGATGTTGTGCTGGTATCATCTTCCTAATTACTCTCTCTCCCCCACTGCCACTGCTTTGCAGCCGAAGCTGTTCTCGTTTACTTACCATAGTTATTCCCATTAGCACATAAACTTCAAGTTCAATCTACCTTAGCTACGCTGCACAGAAGATGACTTCAGGCAAATAATAGGAGGCAATCCAATCTCTTTCCACTTTTTATTGGAATCTTTTAAAGATCTCCGGGGGGAAGCATTAGTAGAAAGCTGAAGGCATGGAGGGTCATTTGGAGATTGGATAGTGGAGCTTATTATAGACACCAGGAGGTCATGCCAACTGTGGAATAGGGCAGATGTTGAGCACGTAGTGAATTCTTCTGCAACATGTATTCTAAATATCAAAAGCCTCATTTTGTAATTGCTGGAATACAGAAGGGACACAAGTCTAATTTGGCATTTTTCTCTTTCTTAAAAGTGTACTTTGCAAAAAAATAAAATAAATCTGAACTATTATGCGGTAGTTAGTTTTAATGTTTTTAAGTCCTGTCCTTCTGCCACAGAGTGGCTTAACAGAAACATAAAACTGAAACAATCATGCTATAAAAATATCAATAAAATCGCAAGATTGCAATTAAAATACTAAAGCACTAAGTAATATCTGTAAAATCATAGCCCAGAAACAATACAATTCATGTTCCAAAAGCAAAGATAAACAGGAACATCTTGAGATGCCATTTAAAGATGTCAGTTGCGGGAATACCTGCAAGGAGAGGTTCAGACTTATTGTTCAGATAAGCATCCTCTTTGCTGAGTTTTTGGTTTGTGTGTGTTTCTATACTGTGGGAGAAAATATTGCCAAATAGAATTTCGTATTATTTTGGACTCTGCACCTAAAGCCAACCAATGACTTAGCATGAATGCTCAAATGTCCTGGCTCCTGCGGCAGCCACATTGCTTCTCACCAGGAATAGGAAGAATTTCAATTCAGTTATAATTTAAAGGTGAACCTACCTAATTCACACTTTTTTTAAACAAGGCACAACACCCCTTGAACTTCACACTGTTCCAAATTCCACAGTGCTGTTTTCCAGCCAAGTAGCATGTATAAGAATACATATACCAGGGTAAAGTGTGCATAAAAATGCAGATATTAATGAAAACATGATACAAAAATGCATTCTGTTAGGAGAAACTGCATTGAAAAATGTGTATATAAGGAAAACTGCATACAAAAATGTGTATATTAGGAGAAAATCACACTAAAAGGCTGAATTATCATGAAGGGGTTTGTTTCTTCCCCCAAAAAAATCTGCAAAATGATGTGGAAATGTGGAAAACAACACATGTGGGGAAAACAAGAAACTAAGGGCTTATCCATATCTCTCTGTGCTCCACTGCTTTCACTGTGGGGAAACCAGCAGTTTAGTGCTAAATTGGAACAAACAGCAATTGGCTTTTCCATGGATGGCCGTTGGTTCTGACTTAGGGCTAAAGAGTGCGTTTTCTGGGGGAAAGTGGTGGGACAACGGCAAAACCTCTTGGAACCATGCCTAGAAAAGCACAGGACTAGCAGAAAACTGCTCAGATCTGTGCTTTCTAGGCACAGGAAAAGAAAGAGCATGGATGAGGCCCGATAGAAATCAAAATTGGCAGAATTTCACATTCCTTCTCCTCCCTGGGCTTTTTAGCTCAGTATGGCGCATCAACTATTCCAAAGTTTGGATTAGGATGTAATCTGAACTTGAGGTTGCAGTTAAGGTCTCTCCTCCTTACAAACTGTATGCTCACAAACTGTAAGCATGGAACAAACCTTGGCTATAGGTCATGGTTAAGGTGGAGAGACCTTAGCTGTGATTACTGGTTTGAAAGACTCATAATGAGCTAAGAACAGCCAATGGCCCATCTGGTCCAGCATATTGTCCTCACAGCAGCCAAGAGTGTGGGAAATGAGGAGGGCAGAACAGGAGCACAAGTGCACTCTGCCCTCCTGTGGTTTCCAGCAACTGGTATTCAGCAGCATTGCTGCCTCCAACTGTGGAGGTGGCGCATAGCCATCATAGCTTGTAGCCATTGATAGCTCTTCCTCTCTCTCCTCCATGAATTTGTCTAATCCTCTTTCAAAACCATCTAAATCAGTGGCCATCACTGCCCCCTGGAGACCAAGTTGCATAGTTTGACTGTGCACTGCATGAAGTAGAGGTTTCTTTTATCCATCCTAAATCTTCTACACACTCTGCCACACTTCAGTTAGCTAAGAAAAAAACCCACAGAGGGGCATAGGAGGTGCAAATTGTTCTCTGGGACCTCTCACATTCAAGTGGTCATGGCAAACCATAGCCTAATGCAAAATCATTTAAAAAGCAAACTCGATTGTAGAGTATAATTAGTGCTTGATAGACACCATTCCATCAGCTTTACATCTGAAAAAGCTTTGCCAAGTATGGACTGCATACTTTAGAGAGGGGTATGGAGGTTCTTTCTAGGATGCTTCAAGCACTTTCCGGCAGGCAAATTATTATTTCAATTATTGATTGTCAAGCACATTGTTTTCTTACTACAGGCTTCTGTGCAGGAAAGCATTAGCAGTGACACAACCGCTTATCCCTTATGACAGTCTAGCTCATTATAAATAAATCAAAAAACTTTTGTTTTTTAGCCTGTAGCAAAATGGTGGCAAGGCATCATTGTAATCTTCCAGTGATTCAATTGCTTTATTCATTCAGACACAACCCTATGGTTATTCATAGTGGTTTTTAATGGTTGTTTTCTACCTTGCATGTTAATTATTATTGTTATCCAAGAAGGACCTTAGGTTTAGTTTAATTTTCCTGGAATTAGATATGAATGGAAATTAATAAAATGCACTAATATCCTCCTTTTGTTATAACTACTTTGGATAATATATAATTATTCCCATTTTACAGATGTGTACCTAAGTCTGGGATATCCAAGTCCACTTGGTAGTTGATGGTGGGAGAGGAATTTAAACATTCTAGGTTAACATTCAGTAGACTAATACAAGTTGCTCCTCGTGATTAAAATTAAACTATCCAAACATTTATTCCCTGAATAACAAACAGAAACTTAGATATGTTGCAGAGAGAGAGAGAGAGAGAGAGAGAGAGAGAGAGAGAGAGAGAGAGAGATTGGCTACATTCACATGACAGTTTATTCCATTTCCCATTTATGAATTTCACCTTCAGCCCCACAAGTGCACCCAGTACATGTTAGAAGAAAAGAGGGAAAGTACAACAAAACTGGCCTGTTACCATATATATAAAAGAGAGGAGGCTACACCAACTACAGTGTCAATAACCAAGTACTAATGAGTCTCAAAAGACACCTTATTTGACTTTTTTTTTTAAAGGAGATCACATATGTACACTATACAAAAGAATATAAGCCTCACCACCCCACCCCTCCTCTTCCCCCCTCTTCTTCCCCAACCTTATACTGTACTCAACACTAATGTCTCACAACAAATGTAACTGATTTGTAAGAATGACTGCACAACCTGAAAAAAAGAGACAGGGCATGTACTTTTGTAAACCAAGAAAATATTTAATAAGAATAATTTTTTTAAAAAGGAGATCATTACTTCTGCAAAAAGCACTTTTCCTGTCAGAAGAATAATCCATTATTTTTTACATCAGCCATACAAAAGCTGCATTTCAGACATAACAAGCACTGATTGAATGATTCTTATTCCGAAATTTAATCCCTTTATGCAACAATTCTGAATTGCTCCATCTCTTCAGCTGTGCAGTGTGAATGCACTCCCGAGTGTTGGGTTTGAGGGGCATTTCATCCTCGCAGTACCCACATGAAGGAAGGGCATGTCTGTGAGCAGAACCACGGGTGTTTATTATTAGTAATAATAATTAATCAATTTACTAACAGAAATGGCTCAAACAGTGCTTTTTTAAAAGAAAAAAAAGGTGCTGGTACTCACCATGAAGTTGTTACAGTAAATGACACACTTTTAACATTGGGGGAGGGGGAGAAGGTGTCAGTACTGCATAGACTTGAGAACCCCCAGAAAAAAATAACTGGACTCAAAGCAAATTACATACAGTTCTCCTAGTTCAGGAATGGAAAACCCCTGGCAATCCAGTGCCCAGTTATCCGTTGGCCATTGACCATGCTGGCTGGGTCTCATTTATTTATTTAGTTAGAAGATTTCATGCCGACACTTTGCTGCAAGGTCCCAGAGCAGGATAGAACAACGGAGTGCACAACAACTAAAACCATTACAACTATCAAACCCATCCCAATGGAACAAAAGAGTACAAATTCAGCAAATGCCTTAGCTGTCAAAGGCGGCGGTAAAGAGGTGCATCTTCAGCACAGGGCAAAAGTTGCTAGGCACCCCTCTGTGGGCACCAGAGTCCATCAACTCCTGGAGGTTCCCCATCCTCACTAGTGGATCTCCCAGCAAAGAATAGAAAAATCCAGTGATATACATTCAAATGCATGTGAAACAAAGGGCTACACAACCAGTGTTCAGAATGGGGTGAGGGGTTTTTGTGTGTGTGTTTTTGGCCCTCTGCAAATGTTGGATGTTGAGGCAGGAAACATGTCTAGACTGCCTTTGACAGATACCTGAGGGAGTGTGTCCCTTTTCTTCTACTTGACAACCCTGTCTAACTTGTCAGAGCGGTAAAATGTGATTTGATTTAACTTAAAGGAATAGATCTGTTGAAACAGTGTCATTTTCAGTCATTGCACCGAAAGGCTGCCGTGTACATTGTTCCACTGAAAGTGACAAGCATACTGCCCATTATTATAGGTCTCATAGCAGGCACTTAGCTGATCGTTCTGATCAGCCACCAACTGGTAGCACCAGCTGGATTGCTTTTTCTCCTCCAAAGGTAAACGATTTTAGCACCCAGTTTAAATTAAATTTGTGCAATTGTGCAATAGGTGTTGGAATAATGGTATTCCATGCGTGCATTGGAGGATTTAATCACCTTCCTTCTGGCAACAGTCTTTTGTTCTTCCCACTCACAAATGGGGGGGCGGGTGGCAGTGGAATGAGGTGCTTGAAAACCAACAGGACAAAGATTGTGACACCACCATGCATGCCCAATGTTAAATGCATGTAAGCAGAACCAAGGATTTTGGGAGCCAGATTAATTCTACTCTCCCTCTGTCCTGCCCGAAAATTTCCCAAAGCTGATATGAATTCTAGGAGGGAAAGTTTGGTTGCTAGTATCTGCTACATGAGTGTATTTGGGGAAACTCTAATGCACAGGAATAGAGTTATTGCGATCCCTGCGTTGCACAACATGACCCTTTGGACTCCTTCCAAATCTACAATTCTGTGATTCTGTCAGCACAACATGGTCAGACTGTTGGCTCAACTAGTTCATTCTTTTTTTTTTTAAATGATATTTATTAAGATTTTTCCATTATCACAAAATCAAAGAAAAACACAAAAACACAAAAAAGAAAACGAAACAATAAAAAAAAAGATTTAAAAACACATAAAATTCAAAGTCTTCACTTTCAATAATCTATTTTCCTGACTTCCCCCCACCTCCCCCTCTTGTATTCCAGTTCAAATTGTTGGCTCAACAAGTTCTTGCCCCCAATTTTTAACCTTTTTACATTTCAGTCATTTTAGAAAAACCATTTTTAACTTTTAAACTTTTAACTTATAAATTTATAACTTATAACTTATAAACATCAATAATTACACATCTGTTCTCATTCTTAAAGCCTTTTTCTAAAGTCGACCTAAATTCCCTTCCACGATTTCCCCAATTCTCATACAGATAACAAAACAAAATAAAAGCAAAACAAATTATAGTTATGCCCCCTTTGGATTCCCAAACTCCACCCCCCCTTTCCCGGTTCCAATCCCAATAATCGTCCATCAGTCAGTCTACTCTCAGCCTGGGGATCTCATGTCCGAGGCTCTCAATTCTCTCTCAGTTCCTCTCTGCCGGCTTTTTGGATAGTCCTTAGTAATAAACACCAAATCTCGGAGAAGCTCTAGTCCAATAAAGTCCATATTTCTTCCAGCCAGACCTCCATACTCAAAAGTGGAGCCTAAGTCTTGTTTCTTACTCTTTTTAAATCCAAATGTCCCAAAAGCTCCAACTTCCATCTTAATCAGATTTGTAATCCATAGGTCTTCAGATCTCCACACAAGAAGATCTCTCCATTCTTCAGTCTCCAATTCAAACCAAATTTTCACCATCGAGATCTTATTTTCCTTTGCAGCCATCATACCAGGCCTCTGGCTCTCCTTTACTATCTGTAAAATTACAGCTCCTCCTTCCTTTTTCTCAGGAACACCATATATCTCTTTCTTCCCACTCTCAAAGCTCTCAAGTTTCTCTTCTTGTTCAGCTGCATGAGCTTCCTGAGTCGGTTCCTTGTCAGATTCAATGAATTTGTTTACTGTTAAGTCCAGAGTTGTAACATTTGTAGCCAAAACATCAATTTGGCCTTGTAACTTTCCCAAGAAAACAAAGACTCTGTCCAGTTCAGCTTGAATTTCCCCTCCTTCAGCCATTCTTGTAATGTCCCAAAACCCCTCTAGAGGGATTTTGGTTACTTAGTGTTCTTTCCAGTTCAAATCCAAAAATCAAATTAGTTTGTATCAGTTCTTCCTTGTTTTCAACAAAATATAGTCAAATTGTAACAAGTATAGCCAGCAGAAGCAACAGAAACAAAGTTCTCTTTCCGTCTGACAGCTAATTTGACAGCTGTCAAACTCTTCCAATACCTTCAACAGGCTCTCTCGTGGATCACTCCCGGGTCCGGGGGGGTGGCACTTCAACTCCCAAAATTAGCTCTTATCCTCCAGTAAGATTTCTTCTAGTGCCAAATCGTGAAATTAATGTCTTTTGCCAAATGATAAAAGAAAAAATTCTCTCGACCTTAGTTAGCAGGTCCTTGCTTTAGATTATTTACAGGAGGAGGAGGCTGACTTCCTGTTTACACCTCCCCCGATCGTACCTAATTCATCAAGAAATTTTCTTTAAAAATCTAATTTCCGTACTACTCACGGGTTGTTATTTTGGAGTCCAAATCACAAGAAGAAGTCAGCGCTCTCCGGCCATGGCAGCGCGGCTTCACTCCACAGGAGAAGCAGACGACTCACAGCACCGTGCCGCTCACCCCGTCCCCCGTTTCGGAGCCTTTAAAAAGGCTCCTTTGCAGGTCGGGGGGGCGCAAATGGTGCCTGCCGAGTCACCAGGTTCACAGGCTTCTCCGTCTGTGATTTTTAAGGGTCTCCGCGTTGCCGCAGCGGTACGACCCTAATCCTGTGGAGCCGATTCCCTCCGGAGCTAGGAGGGAATCCGCCATTAGCCGTTGGCACTAACCCGGAAGTCAACTAGTTCATTCTTGCCCATACTGACAGCGGCTGTCCTTCAGCTCCATTCAGGAGCCCTTTTCAGCTTCTCAGAGATACCAGTGACGGAACCTGGGACTTTCTGCATCTACTCACCCACGTGCCTTTTCTCCAAACATCTGGCCCTCAGATGAACTTTGCGTAGTCTTTCAAGGTCTCTGGATGGCAGCCTATTGTGGATTACAGAAAAAAGATGTTGTGGAAAAATCTCCACTCCAGTTCTGCAAGGGAATGGAAGTAAGCCCATCCTATCCCATTTGTCTGTGGAGTTTTAAGGGGAAATCCTTTAAAATGCACATAGAAATTGAAAGGTACTCAAAGAAAAGGATATATGAAAAGTGGTCTTAGGGCTGCAGTTCTACCTCCATTTCTCTTAGCTCATGCATGGAGCCAAATTCTGCCCTCCAAGCCTGCCCCTCAGAGGCCACACATCCTCTCAAGTAATGATCCATACCCCACCCCACCCCCCGCTTTGCCTTCTCCTGACAATGTCTCTTTCTTGCTTGCTCCGTCTCCTTTTGCCATGCCATGTGGTTCCCCAAAAGGTTGTCCAGAAGAGAATGTGGACCTTGAGCTAAAAAAAGGTTTGCCATCCCTGGTTTAGCAGCCACAGGTTTTGGCTTGTTTGTTTGGTGTGAGCAGTAATTTCTCCTCATTTTGATTTCATTTACAGGGCCTCCGGTAAATGTGACATGCAACATCTTTATAAACAGTTTTGGATCCATTGCAGAAACAACCATGGTAAGATGTTCTTTATCACAAACAATTACATTTCAAATTATTTAGACTGCAATCACGTGCATACTAACCTGGAAGTAAGTCCCGCAGATCTTACTAGCACTTACCTTTGAATATACTTGCATTCAGTCCTGATCAGTAATCTTTAAATGGCAGGTGCAGCCTTCTAAAATGAAACACACTCATTTGTGGTTAATCCCTTGAGTGCTGAGCAGGGCATATGCTTCCATGTACTTGCAGGGTTCCTGCATAAGCATCTCCATTCCTTTCACTGAAAAGGGCAGCTTCATGTCTGCATCCCTTTGCCAAGTATGAAAGATTATTCCTCATGTCAGACATTCAAGAAAATTTGTATTGAAATTCCAGAACTTTGTATTAAAATCTAACTTGTAAATGCCAAGGATTGAATTGGCTGTTGAATGCCTTTGAAGGAAACAAACCTATCTGGGTTTGTTTATTTTAAATGCATGATCTTTTACTTCTTTTCTGCTATTATATGACCTGGTGCTCTTTTCATCCCTTGTTTTCTACTCTGCCCTTATTTAATTTTCCTTCACCTTACTGCTAGGGATGGGAGGATCTGCCAATTTCAATTGTCTCATTTTGCCAATCTTAAATTCAGTTCTCAGTGTTTCTGCAGCAATTTACAAAACAAAAAACCAAATCCTCATGAAAATTCAGAGTGGATTTCTCCTAATAAACACATTTTGTATGTAGTTTTGACTAACACATACATTTTTGCAACCAATTTCTGCTAATATAATGCATTTTTTGTGTTACTTCCACTATTGTATTTGTTTTTATGTACATTTTAGTAAAAAAATTGGAGAATTGCATTGCAAAATTCAAAGAAGGGTGAATATGAAGGAGAAATTCAGTCCATTTCATCTTTCAAGCCTAATTTATCATATTTGCACATTATGAAACAATATGAGAACATTCACACTTATTTGAATGGAAATGAAAGATCTACATGTGCAGAGCTGCTCTTTACATTGAAGTGAATGGATAAGTCATTGCATAAGAATCCTATGAAAACAAGGTACCACTGGACTGGAGCAACTGAGTGATTTATTTGATGCAGTGATTTATTTGTAGCTTTACCGGCCCCCGGGGGGTCCACACGCTTCTTCTGCGCGACTCTCTTCTCCCGGGGCTCCTCTGATTTCAGCAGAGTGTAAACACAGCGGGAACAGAAGCACAGTTGCCGTGTGTGCGTAATAAATCAGGCTTAACGCACGGTGTCTCCTTTATCTTACTTTAAGTCTTTATTCTCGTAGCAAAACAAACAGTTCATAACTCTCCTGGTGACAAAGCACACATCTTTGCTCCTCTCACGCAACGGAGCAAAACACACACTGAGAGAGACACAGTAAAACACTCCCCTCAGTATTCTAAACCACGCCTCAGAATGTGAGACGTCACTCAGAACTTCTTAACCCTGTGAGTTCTGATTCTCTCCACAGAACTATATTGTGGACAAAGTGGGGAAGGTCCTAGGGAAGAGAGGAAGATGCACAGATATATACAGAAGTGTTGTATCCTGATCATACTGACTCCATAGTTTCTCAGTCTTTGGCAGACCCTCCTTACACACATTGAGATCTTTTCATTCCATGATAAGAGTCAGAAACTCACTCATCTAAAATGAAAGCTGCAATTAGGTGGGTACATGCAATACATATTCATCTCTAGGGCCTTGGCTGAAGTCAATTATAAATTATTGCATAGGGGTTTTTTTATTTTTCACTGCTCACAGTACATCATTTTCAGAACTCCCTAGTAAACTGCTGCTCTGAATGTAGAGGAATGCCAGGGCTCTGTAATAGTTCACTTCTAAATTATGCATTGATGCAGCTCAAAGGAGGACTTTCTTGCGGTCAGCAATTGTCAAATTCTGTCAGAATCAAAGCCATCATTTTGAGAATATGAGCATGTTTAAAACACACATAGCTCTATTTGTGACCTCTCTCTTGGTTTAGCATCTATATTCTTTAACTTCACTGTACCGAACAAGAAAAGCTCTTTAAAATTAAAGTAGGGATTTTATGTACCTTAGTTACAGGTTAACATCTGATACTTCAATATAGCTAGGGAATATTTTGATGCTGTTTTCTTGAACAATTGGGTCACCTTTCAGATATTGTTTTATTTTATCCATGCCACTATTACATTTCACTTACTGTTTTGGATGAAGGAGAAGTTTTAATTAAATCACTATCTAAATAGTTTTCTGAAGAAAGCTTAGAATTTAGCGGTGCAACACCCCCTGTAGGGACACAATTTTCCTACCCATGAACGAGGGAGTTCAGAACACTGCAAAAAAAAGGGGGGTGGGAATAAAATGCAAGGGCACCATTCTATGTAACCACACACTTGCCACACCACCATGCTTGCCTAATGGCCAAACTGCACATAGAGGATTTCAAGGAATGTCCAGGCAGCCCAAAATTATCACCTGCCTATAATTTTAGACCCCTGCAGTGGGTTTGCCTTCCTTGAATCAAGTTAGTTTGAAGAGTTAAACATTCCTGAAGTCTCTCCACCCATTTGTGAAAACTACAATCAGGGCCTTAAAATGCTTTAAAGGTGTTACCATCTAAGGAAGTTCTTTCAAACAGGATCTTACCTGGAAGCCTCTCATCAGCTTCTTAGAGAATTCTTGGGTCTGGCATCCATCTTTCCCAGGATACTATGGAGGAATGCGCCTTTGGGGGTGAAGTCATACTGTTAGAAGGCTGCAACACCTGCTGTGGCTATAGAGACAGATATGAGAGAGACATATATACAATAATAATGTTTGTGCTATATGGTTCTTTGTACGTCTTGCTGGGATGTACGTTTTGAGATTGTAATGATTTTTTCCCTATTTTATTGTAGACTCTTCTTATCAATATATTTTTCGCAGAGTGCCCTTCGGCATTTTTCGTGGCTGTTACATGTCACATTGGGTTAGAAGGAGAGGGGGCAGCAAGTCAGCCCTGTATTTGCCAGCTTCCTATCATCAGGAATCTCCCATTCTTCAGGAACTCTTTCTTTAGATCTTGCCAGTGACCCTTCCTGTAGTTCTGCGATGATCTCCCCAAATGAGAGAGATTGTTCTTCGTTGTTCTTAAGCTGCTTAACAGAATACAGCAGCACTTCTGAAATAAGCAGCAGATCCTAAGAGACTAGTAAATGTGCTACTGTTTCATTGACACTTGGAAAGGGATCGAACAGCAAGCGACTTTAATGGAGCCAATTATCTGTGTAAAGGAACCATGTCTCTTGCTTAGTCCTGCCAAGGTTTTCCTCACAGGCATTTCAAGGCTGGCTGCTAATAGGCACATTGACTGGACCAGGAACAGGAAGTGACTGATCTGACTTGCATGCTGAAGCTGGCACTAGATCTGCTCTTTTGTGTGAGGCTGTCTAGTTGTCTTATTCTTAGAAAACTCAGGTCAAAGAGGCTATTAATCTCATAATCATAGAGAGAGTCAGCCTTGGAAACACATTATTCACATTTTGAAGAAGAACTAGGAAATTAGGTTTGCATGCTAACTCACTTCTGGCAGGTTCCATGTACCTTGCTGTGTGACAAATAAAAACTCAACAAGTGGAACTTTCACTCCCAGTGTTTCATACTGAGAAAATAGACTTAAAGACACAGGGAGATGATTGCCAGCAGTGCCTAGCCTGAACAGCAAAAATGACAATTATTGTTTGGATGTGACAACCTCAGCTGTCCCAACTCCAAAGCTGCTAGCCCAGCTGGCCTCCAGAAAACTCCCAAAATTCATGAGAAGCAAGTGTGTAGCTTTGCATTTCATTGACAATCCAGGGTACAGAGAGTATGAATGAACAATGTGATGCCCTCCCAGTAATGTGTTTGTATTCCAGCCCCTGTCAACCCCAGCTATGATCAATGGTCAGAGATGATAGAGGCTGTAGATCAGCATCATGTGGGGGCACCGGGTTGCATGCTGCTGGTGTAAAAAAGAAGTGGCTACACGCCTTGCATATGTTCAAAAGGCAAAATGTGGCAGACCATACATCATTCAT
Organism: Podarcis raffonei; assembly: GCF_027172205.1. Lineage (NCBI taxonomy): Eukaryota > Metazoa > Chordata > Lepidosauria > Squamata > Lacertidae > Podarcis > Podarcis raffonei. Next base: position 33,879,549 of record NC_070610.1, read on the forward strand.
AATGAGCAGACAAAAGTCAATGAGACTGCTTTGAATTAAGTGGTCGAGAGGGCAACTGTTGTTGAGTGTTCAGGAACTGAAGCACCATAATAATAAAGGAAATGATAATGTATGGGGTTTTTAATGGATTGAGAAAAAATTGAGGCCTGACTTTTTCTTTTACACTTTTACTAGTTTTAAAATAAAACAAAAAGAGAGGGTTGGAAGAATCCCCACCCCCAACACCCTCTCCAATATATATTTGAAAGACCAGCATTTTTCCTAGCAACTTTAGCAGGGGTAAAATACTAGCATAACATTACTTTCATCATCGATAGCAAACATAACACTAATTGGAGGCTTTTGCCACAATGCTTGCCAAGTTTTATCATCTATTGTCAAACCGATATCAGCTTCCCATACTTCCTTTTAAACTCATGTTGGAAACCATTAAACAAGATAAAAGGCCTCTATAAATGTTAGAAACACCACCTTTTAGACTACCCATAGAAGCTTTGTGGAAACTTTCATAGAAAGTCTCAGGCTTCAGTTGTCCATTGGTCCTGAGAAGAAATTTAACAGAATGTTGTATCTGCAATAGCCGGAGAATATTTTTTTTTAAGCCTTCATCAACCACTTGCTTGGCAGACATCAACAGGCAAATCTTTTTGTTCATTGTAGATAAATAAACATTGTCACCTGCTGAAGGATGCACATCAAGCAGCTGTTAATGGTGCAACTACCATGGATGGTTAAGAAGTTGGCAGGTTGTTTTGCTTCTGTGTTTATTTCGGATTTCACATTATTGTAAAGTTCTGTGACTTTTGGCTCTGAAAGAAGACTGCAAATAAACTGTCAGCTGCAAAAGGAATATAGGCTAGAAGAGTGCATTATGCTGATGGAGAGGGATTTACGAGTTTAAGTGCCATTAACTCTAATAGGAGTTAAGGGTAAAATCATCTATATATCAAGCTGAGATTAACCTACACACTTGGAGAGACAGCTAAATGCCGAAGACATTGGAAAAATTATTTCCCTCTGGCTACTTTTTGATTTTAACACGTATTATGTTTAGACTGGTCCCAGTATGTTCACAAATTAAGCTAGGGAAGCATCTGACACAATAAGGGCAACTGTATAGATATGCATAAATTGCATGATGGTAACAGAAATTGTTGCACACTCAAAATTAAATCTGCTGTGTTAACTCTTGTGTGAAGTGATTACCAAGGTAAATGAAAGAAACCAATATAAAGTTATTCTCATGTGGAAACTGAAGTACAATATTTTGCATACAGTAAATAAAAGGTAAAGAACCCCTGGACAGTGTCCCTCCCTATGAAGATGGTCTACCATACACATGAAGATATGTCTTGTGGAACTCTTGCGGTGGAGCGACATGTTAGCTACCCTTAATTAAATTGAAGGATGCAACATGTCACCCTTGCTGCTGTTATGCACAATAAACTTCTAATAATATGTTGAAAAACCTGCTCCTTCTCTTCTGCTCCAAAGTGGATATAATCATTTTGCCTTTTACATTCCTTTTTTATGTACAGCTAGAACCACTTATGTACTGTGGGATGCGGGTGGTGCTGTGGGTTAAACCACAGAGCCTAGGGCTTGCTGATCAGAAGGTCGGCGGTTTGAATCCCCGTGAGGGGGTGAGCTCCTGTTGCTTGGTCTCTGCTCCTGCCAACCTAGCAGTTCGAAAGCACGTCAAAGTGCAAGTAGATAAATAGGTACCATTCCAGTGGGAAGGTAAACGGCGTTTCCGTGTGCTGCTCTGGTTCACCAGAAGCAGCTTAGTCATGCTGGCCAGATGACCTGGAAGCTGTACGCCGGCTCCCTCGGCCAATAAAGCGAGATGAGCGCCGCAACCCCAGAGTCGTCCACGACTGGACATAATGGTCAGGGGTCCCTTTACCTTTAGAACCATTTACAGTGTATCAGCAAGTGCATTCCATAGTTTTAGTCACTTTTGAATTCTAACTGTAAAGTGTTAGATGAGTCAAGAGACACACAAAGGATACAACAACATCATACTCCAGCACTGTTGTTCTTTTCCCACTGAACACAGTCAGTAAATATGCATAGGATCAGGCTCCCACACCTTTTTTTTTTTTTTTGGTAGCTTACTGATGGTACGTAGAAAACAGCAAAAAGTCTGCGTGTTTTACCAAGCAGGCCTTTAGCAAATTGTTTGCCACAGTTCACTTCCCTGGTGACTGGTTTACAGTAGCACTGATGATAAACACAGGGATTACATTTTTAAAAATCCATACGCCTGCTGTCACAGTCAGTAATCACACCTTTAGGTACATGGTTCATTATTGAGCCTGTCTGTCAAATAAATTCTTTCACCATCCGAAAAGAGACTTGTTTCTCCAATCGTTAATTCTGTAGACGGCAAAGATTCAAGATAATCTAAAAAGGTATTGAATGACTGCCTACCTACCATTTATATGAGTGAGACAAAATTATTTTTGTTCTGATCTTACCTTATTTCCCATTCCATCACCTTCTGAGCATTGTATGGTGGCAGCTGTAGAGGTTAAATGGCTGCTGGTTAAATGGCTGGTGGGCAAAGAAGCGGAAAAGATCCCCCCCAAAAAAAACCCCTCCCAGCATTGCCAATTGACCAGATCAAAGCTAAACAGTCTGACCAGCAGTTTGAGCTACTCCGAAAAAAATCAATAAGTGAAGCTGCTTTTCACAGCATGGAGATAAATATTATCACCTGCCTGCAGATGATGTTGCTTTATAAACAAAGTAGTAGGAGCTGATTAAAGATTTGGCAGCCATACATAGCAAAGAAAAGTTACAAGAGCAATTTTGGGTGAGGAGCTTCCTTGGGCTTGGTTACACAAGATTAGGGATTAGTTGTCACAGCATTTTTGTTCTGTCTGAGAGCTTCCAACATGCCTGTCTGCACAGTTCATTTGCTCCAAAAGCTCTGGAGCTCACCTGAGCTATGCACGATGAGCAAAGAATGCAGGAGGAATTCTGTTCTGGTGAATCCTGATATGAACTGACCTGATCAGCACCTCTTGGAGTAATCTGTCGATCAGAACATAGCTGTCTGTCAGATTTGCTCTGCGGCGACACGTTTCTTGTCTTCTTTTTTAAACTGCATTTTAAAATATATATTTTGAGAAATCCTAGCTTTAGAAATGAAATGCTTTTTTTAATAAGATATTTATTAAGATTTTTTAAAATATTACAATAAAATGAAAAAAAAGAAAAATAACAAAAGTACAAAATAAAAATAATTAAAAACAGACAAATTTTCCATTGCTTATTTTCCTTTAGCTTGTTTCCCAGACCTCCTCATACCTCCCTTTTTTGTATTCCACTTCAAATTGTTGGTTCAGCAAATCCTTAACATTATGTTTTTACCTATTTATAACCCTTTTTTCATATTCTCTTAAAGCATTACAGCTGGAAACCACTTAATTTCTACCCAACATCATTCTAACATTCATTAATTTTACAATATTTCTGTAGATAGTCTTTAAATTTCTTCCAATCTTCTTCCACCGACTCTTCTCCCTGGTCTCGGATTCTGCCAGTCATTTCTGCCAATCCCATATAGTCCATCACCTTCATCTGCCATTCTTCCAAAGTGGGTCGATCTTGTGTCTTCCAATACTTTGCAATAAGTATTCTTGCTGCTGTTGTAGCGTACATAAAAAAAGTTCTGTCCTTCTTTGGCCCCAATTGGCCGACATTGCCCAGAAGGAAGGCCTCTGGTTTCTTCAGGAAGGTATATTTAAATACCTTTTTCATTTCATTATAGATCATTTCCCAGAAAGCCTTAATTCTTGGGCACGTCCACCAAAGGTGAAAGAATGTACCTTCAGTTTCTTTACATTTCCAACATTTATTATCGGGCAAATGATATATTTTTGCAAGCTTGACTGGGGTCATGTACCACCTGTATATCATTTTCATAATATTCTCTCTTAAGGCATTACATGCCGTAAATTTCATACCTGTGGTCCACAACTGTTCCCAGTCAGCAAACATAATGTTATCTCCAACATCTTGTGCCCATTTAATCATAGCAGATTTCACCGTTTCATCCTGAGTATTCCATTTCAACAGCAAGTTATACATCCTTGACAAAATCTTAGTTTTGGGTTCTAACAGTTCTGTTTCTAATTTTGATTTTTCCACCTGGAAGCCAATTTTCTTGTCCAAATTATATGCCTCCATTATCTGATAATAATGAAGCCAATCTCGCACTTTGATTTTTAGTTTCTCAAAACTCTGCAGTTTTAGTCTATCTCCCTCTTGTTCCAAAATTTCCCAATATTTCGGCCATTTGGCCTCCATATTGAGCTTTTTCTGGGCTTTTGCTTCCATTGGTGACAGCCACCTTGGGGTTTTATTTTCCAATAAATCCTTATATCTTATCCAAACATTGAACAAAGCTTTCCTGACAATATGGTTCTTAAATGCTTTATGTGCTTTAACCTTGTCGTACCACAAATATGTATGCCACCCGAAGACATTGTTAAAACCTTCTAAATCCAAAATGTCTGTGTTCTCAAGAAGCAGCCAGTCTTTCAACCAGCAGAATGCTGCTGATTCATAGTAAAGTTTAAAGTCTGGCAGGGCAAATCCACCCCTTTCCTTTGCATCAGTTAATATCTTGAATTTTATTCTGGGCTTCTTGCCCTGCCAGACAAATCTAGAGATATCTTTCTTTCTTTCTTTTTAAATGATATTTATTAAGATTTTTCCATTATCCAAAAAAGTCAAAGAAAAACACAAAAACACAAATAAGAAAACAAAACAAAAAAAAGATTTAAAAACACATAAAATTCAAAGTCCTCACTTTCAATAACATATTTTCTTGACTTTCCCCCCACCTCCCCCTCTTGTATTCCAGTTCAAATTGTTGGCTCAACAAGTTCTTGTCCCCAATTTTTAACCTTTTTACATTTCAGTCATTTTTAGAAAAAACAATTTTAACTTTTAAACTTTTAACTTATAAATTTATAACTTATAGCTTATTGTGATGGGATGGTGAGCTGCTTGTGCGTAAAATCCTAGTCCCTCAGAGTTTGGCTAAGTCCACAAACCTCTGTCTGTGACGGAGCTCCTTAAGCATGGCTCCATCAGTCGCTCGTAGAATCGGACAGTGGGCGTTTACGGAACTTCTTCCAGCATAAAAGCTCCTTAACGGAAACGCGTCTTCTGGACTCTCGGCGTGACAGTTTCCGGCGAGGAGTAGGTGTCCCTATGGGAGGTCCTGAAACCTCCCCACTATTTTCGCTGGAAGTGTCTCTGAGCCCTCCCTCCGACTCACTTTCCCTTGGAACTCCACCTCTCCCCCTGCTGGTTCCCTCCTCAGCTGAATACTCTCTCTCAGCCTCTGTGAGCCCTTTCACCTCCTGCTCCTCCGATGGCAGTTCCCTGACATCCACCTCCCCTCCAGGGCCCCCTTCACCCCCTTCCCTCCCCTCCTCTGCGGGAGGCGAGGGAGCAAAACCCCTGAAAGAACCTCCCTCATCTTCCGAAGTTTCGAACACTTCCCTCCACCGGTTGCTGTTTCCGGTTTCCAAGTACTCCTCCTCATCGGAGTCTGTTCCTTCTTCCAACTCCGATTCCCTGAATCCTTCCAGTTCCTCCTCATCGTCGGTGGTGCCAAAGTACTCCCTCCGGAACCTCGCTACTGGCTGAGGTTTCCTGGGGAACCTTTGGTGGAACGTTTCGATCAAGATCTCGTCACTGACCTCCTCTGCCGTCACCCAGGTGTTTTCCGACTCCGGTTCCCCTTCCCACGCGACCAAATACTCCACCTGATTACCCTTCCACCTAGAGTCGATGATCTCCACCACATGGTTGCTGCTTTCCCTTTCTTCTAAGACTGGCCCCCGTGTGGATACCCCTTCACCTTCCCCCCTATATGGTGACAGTAATGACCTGTGGAATACTGGGTGCAGTTTCATGTGGTTTGGTAACCGGAGTCTGAAAGCCACTGGGTTGACCTGTTGGATGACCTCAAATGGTCCCAATCTTTTGGGTCTCAATTTCTTGCACCCCCCCTTGAACGGCAACCCTTGGGTTGACAGCCAGACCTGACTCCCCACCCTAATGGTTTCACCTTCCCTTCTGCTCTTGTCTGCCTGCCTCTTATATTCTTCTTTGGCCCTTTCTAAGTTGAGTTGGAGTTGACGATGGATCGCTTCCGTTTCTTCTACAAAATGTTCGGCGGCCGGGACACTCCATCTCTCCCCTCCTCCCCCTGGAAACGCCCTGGGGTGGCACCCATAATTAGCCAAAAAGGGGCTCATCCCGGTGGACACATTCTCCGCATTATTGTAGGCAAATTCCGCTAGCGCCAACTTTTCGACCCAATCGTTCTCTCTGTCATTGACATAACACCTCAGGTATTGTTGGAGGATACCGTTTGCTCTCTCCGCCTGCCCATTGGTCTCAGGGTGCCTGGCAGTCGAAAAGTTGACCTCTACGTGCAACAAGCTCATAAGTTTCCTCCAGAACCTGGACGTGAACTGTTTCCCTCTGTCGGAGACCACCCTCAAGGGGGCGCCATGCAGCCTAAAAATATGTTCTACAAACAATTTCGCTGTCTCTTCCGCCGTGACTGCATGTGAGCAAGCTACAAAGTGACCCATCTTAGTTAACAGGTCTACTACGACTAGTATGGCGGTTTTCCCCTGGGATTTAGGCAGATCAGTCATAAAATCTATCGATACCGCCTCCCACGGTCGTTCTGGTGTGGGTAACGGTTCTAATAACCCCGCTGGCGCCCGCCTTTCTCCTTTGGCTCTCTGGCATTGGTCACACCCTCTTACATACTCCCATACATCCTCCCTCACCTTGGGCCACCAAAACTCCCTGGTCACCAACCACATGGTCTTGTGTTGCCCAAAATGCCCCACTGTGGGGTTGTCGTGCAGCTGTTTGAGTACTCTCCCCCTCAATTCCCCTTCGGGTATATATAGTGCCCCTTTGTAATACAATGCCCCATTTCTTTCTTCAAAACCTCCGGGGTCTTCTCCCTCTCTCCTTAAACCTCTGAGCTTATTCTGGGCGTATTCATCATTTACCGTTCCCTCTACCAGTTCCCTTTGCCCCACCCAGGCCGCCCCACACACCCAGCGGTCCTCTGGGATGATATGTCTCTCTTCAGGCGCTCCCTCCCCCTCCAAATATTCAGGTTTGCGTGAGAGAGCGTCCGCTCTGATGTTTTCTGGACCTGGCACATAGCAAATTTCAAAATGGAATTTGGAGAACTCCTGGGCCCACCTCACTTGTCGTTGGTTGAGCACTCGTGCCGTTCTCCAATACTCCAAATTCTTGTGGTCCGTACACACTTGCACCTTATGCTGTGCGCCAATTAGTAAATGTCTCCATCTCCGGAACGCTTCGTGAATGGCGAGTAGTTCTCGGTCATATACGGTGTAGTTCCTCTCGGATTTGTTCAGCTTACGCGAAAAGAAGGCACACGGTCTCCATTCTGACTTATTCCTCCCCGGCTGAAGCAGCACCGCCCCCACCGCCCGGTCTGAGGCATCAGTTTCCACTCTCATGGGTTTTTGTAAATCCACATGCAGGAGCTGTTCTTCCGAAGCGAATGCCCTTTTCAATTCCTCAAATGCTTGCTCCGCCTCCGCCGTCCAAACGAATTTCTTCTTGCTGCTGAGACAGTCCGTGATGGGAGCCGTTAAGTGGGCAAAGTTCTTGATGAATTTACGGTAAAAGTTCCCAAACCCTAAGAACCTTTGCACATCCTTTTTCGTTTTCGGTGTCTTCCATTCCAGCACCGCCTGGACCTTGCCTGGATCCATGGCTAATCCCTTGTCTGATAAGCGGTACCCCAGGAATTCCACCTCCTTGGTGTGAAACTGACACTTCTCCACTTTCACCCACAGCTGGTTTGCTTGCAGTTGGCTCAGCACTTCCCTGACATCCTTTACATGCTGCTCCTCATTCTCTGAATATATCAACACGTCATCGAGGAAGGCCACGCAATTCTTGTAGAGCAGAGGTCCCAGGACGTGGTTCATGAACGATTGAAAACATGCTGAGCCTGATTGCAATCCGAAGGGCATAACTAAATATTCAAAAGCCCCCAAAGGGGTGAACATGGTGGTTTTCCATTCATCCCCTTTCCTTATTCGTATCAGGTTGTATGCCCCTCTCAGGTCCAGTTTCGTGAATATCTTTCCCTTCCTCACCCTGGTCAAAATGTCATCAATCCTGGGCATGGGGAAAGTCACTGGTTCTGACACGGCATTTAGCCGCCGGTAGTCCACTACAAGCCTGGGTTTATCCGTGTTTTTTTTGTCCACAAAAAACACTGGGCTCCCCCCCACCGCTCTGGACTCTCTGATGAAGCCCCTCTTCAGGTTTTTATCAATAAACTCCCTTAACTCCTGCATTTCCCTGTCTGACATGGCGTACAGCTTGCCCACGGGGAGCTGGGCCCCAGGGACCAGGTTAATTTGGCAGTCAAAGGCTCTATGCGGTGGTAGTTTATCTGCTTCCCTTTCGCTGAAGACCTTGCTCAGGTCAGCGTATTGTTTGGGCACCTTCCCTTTGTCCGCCACTTCCATCCCTGCTAGAAAGGCTTTTGCCCCTTCTGGCACCTTTCCTTCTCTGCAGTGATCCAGGCAATGTGCTGACCCAAAGGAGACCACTCTCTGATGCCAGCCCACTAGCGGGTCATGCAACGCTAGCCAGCTCATTCCCAAAATGACGGGAGCCCCTCCCAGGGTGGCCACATTGAACGCTATCCTTTCGGTGTGCCTGGCCACCCTCATAACCATTGGGACGGTCTGTAGGCTAACTTCTCCTCCCAACAGCTCCCTCCCATCGATAGTGGTCACCTGCAGGGGGTTGCTTAAAGGGAGTATCTGTATCTGGTGTTCAGCTGCAAACTCCTTACTCATAAAATTACAGGAGCTGCCTGAGTCCAACAGCGCCTTTGTCTTTAGTGGGTATCCGTTTGCCAGCTCTAGCAACACCTCTATTACCAGGGCTGGTCTTGGAGGTTCCGGAGTGGGCACTTTTACTGCTCCTTGGCCTGGCTGCAGTGCCCTGACGGTGGCAGCCAGGCGTTGGCTTTTACTGGCTCCTGGACTCCCTCCTCCTTTCCCCCAACAGCTCCCGCCATCCCTTGCCATTCCTTTCTTTGCGGGCAGACTCTGGCAAAGTGACCTGGCTGCTGGCAGAGATAACATTTCTTGGCGCTCTTTCCCTCCTTCTTCCTCCCTTCACTGGGATTTGAAACTGCACGCGCGCGCTGTTCCAACTTCCATCGGCTCTCCTGGCGGGAAACTTGGCTCTGGAATCTCTGGAATGCGGAAATCCCTCCAACGCTCTCCTTTCCCCTCCCGCTTCTCCAAGGCTCTTGCCTCCTGGCGCGCTCCAATGGTCAGCGCTGATTTGGTCAGCTGGTCCATAGACTCCGCCCTGGGCGCCCGGGAAAGTTCGTCTTTCACCGCCGAAGAAAGCCCCTCTTCAAAGAGCATTTGAATGGGTTCCGCCGATAGGTCCCACCCCAATTTATGTATCAACATTGTAAACTCAGTCCAGTACTCACGAACCGATCGGCTACCCTGTTTGCAAGCCATCAATTGTCTGCGCACCAGTCCCTGTTCAATCTCGCTGGAAAACATCAAATCCATGGCGCGAAAAAACTTCCTCGTGTCCTTCAGCATTTCACTATTCCCTGCCATCAGGGGTCTAACCCAGTCTCTCGCCCCCCCTTCGAGATGGCCAATCACAAACGCCACTCGCGATGCCTCGTCGGGAAAGTCGTTAAACTGCAGTTCGAGAGCATACTGCATCTCTGTCCTAAAGGCTTGGTAGTTCCTGGGGTCCCCCCCAAACTTCTGCATCAATCCTGGCATCTTTCTTGCTAGTGTAGCGCCTTTTGCCTTTTCTGCATCCTGCGCCCTCCTTTCCTCTAGCCTCGCCGTTTGCAGTGCTAGCTGGACTTCCAACACCCTGTACCTTTCTTCCAGGCTTGGACCCTCTCCAGCTCCTCCTGCTCCCCCGGCTCCGGCTGGGTTGCTCATGATGCCTCTCTGCACAAGCTGCTTTCAGGGACTGTCCGATTGCTGTGATGGGATGGTGAGCTGCTTGTGCATAAAATCCTAGTCCCTCAGAGTTTGGCTAAGTCCACAAACCTCTGTCTGTGACGGAGCTCCTTAAGCATGGCTCCATCAGTCGCTCGTTGAATCGGACAGTGGGCGTTTACGGAACTTCTTCCAGCATAAAAGCTCCTTAACGGAAACGCGTCTTCTGGACTCTCGGCGTGACAGTTTCCGGCGAGGAGTGGGTGTCCCTATAGGAGGTCCTGAAACCTCCCCACTGTTCTCGCTTGAAGTGTCTCTGAGCCCTCCCTCCGACTCACTTTCCCTTGGAACTCCACTTCTCCCCCTGCTGGTTCCCTCCTCAGCTGAATGGTCTCTCTCACCCTCCATGAGCCCTTTCACCTCCTGCGTCTCAGATGGCAGTTCCCTGACAGGTCTCATGCAACTTTTAAAAAAATTCAGATTTCCCCTCATTCGGTGCATAAATTCCTACAATCAGAAATTTCTCTCCTTGAACTTGAATTTCAATTGCCAGGAATCTTCCTTGTTCATCTTTAAAAATTAATTTCGGTAATAGTCTCTCCTTTGCATATATCACAACTCCTCTTTTTTTAACTTTGTCAGATGAGATAAACTCCTGTCCCAATCTCTTATTGATAAGTAGTTTCCTGTGTAACCTTGTTACATGAGTTTCTTGTAGACAAATCAAGTCCAGTTGTTCCTTTTTTAGTAAATGAAAAACACTTTTTCTCTTCCGAGGAGAGTTAAGACCGTTGCAAATCCAACTTAAAAGTTTCAGAGCCATGATGGGGTTACTTCGCTTTGCCTCCGACTGCACCAAGTGTCTGTTCTTGTTCTGTCAATGGTGTCTCTTTCTCTGGACCGTGCAATCCAAAAGATAGGTTTGCTATATCTAGTATTCCTTTTTCCAGTGCTCTTGGCTCTTCTCCGGATTCCGCTTCTTTCTGTAGATCTTCTTCGTGGTCTTTCAGAAACCTGTCTTTGTCATTTACTGATCTTATTTTTATCTTTCTTCCTTTATATTTAAAGGATAGGGCTTGGGGAAATTCCCACCTAAAGAGAATTCTATTTCTTCTCAACAGGGCAACTAGATCTCCGTAGTTAAGCCTTAAGTCCAAAAGATGTTTTGGAATATCCTTAAATATCTCCACTCTTGAGTCGTCAATTTCCAAAGTCCTTTGATAGTGCAGGTTCAAAATTTTGTCTCTCTCCTCTTTTGTTCGAAGAGTAATCAAGCAGTCCCTCACCTTATTCCTCCTTTGTCCTCTTCCAAGTCTAAATGCACTCACTATCTTAAATTCTTCCTTCCCCAAGTCCTGTTGCCAAAAATCTGTAAATTCCTGTGTAAGAAAGTCAGCCAGATTATCTTTCTCACGTTCTGGTACAGCCCTGATTCTTAAATTTCTTTGTTTCTCTTTCAATTCAATCATGGACAGTGTCAAACCGTGGTCCTCCAATTGCTTATATACTCGTGGTATCTTCTCTTGAGTAGCAGTTGCAATATCTTTTGCTTCTTCAGCTATCTTTCTGGTCGAAGCAGATTCCTGTAATAATTTTTCAATAGACTGTGTATTGGTATTCACCTTCTGTCCCAAATTATTAATGCTTGTAGTATTCAGATCAATTTTAACTGATACTTCAGCTACTTGTTTATTTGTCTCAGCTACCTGCTTAGCTAAGTTTTCCAAGGATTCATTAATTTTTCCAAGTGCATGTGCCAAAACGTCTTCGGATGACATGACTTTTGGTTTGACCTGTGGAGGAGCAGCCCCTGATGTTCCAGATGCTCCAGATGTTGAAGCCCTTCGCTGCTGCGCAGTGTCTGTCCGATAGTGTCTGCCAGACCTAGTAGTCTTTTCCTGCGCCAGCTCTAACTTTCCTCTCCCATCTGCCATAACACTCTCATGAGAATCCAAGGTCAATCCCACAGTTGAAAGTTTGTTTTGAAAAGGAATTTTCCTATAACCCAGTTGTTATTGTAGCAATGTCAATCCTCCTCTAGGGGGACACAGTAACAGCTGGAGCTTGCAACTTTTAAAAACAAATATGTTTTTATGAGTCCCCCAATTCACTTAAAAACAACAGTTTCAGTCCACTTAGACAGTTACTTTAAAACCAGGAGAAGTCCAGAAACACTGTATCTCTTTTTGCAGAGCTAAGTCAAAAGTCCTCTGCTTACCGATAGAAATGAAATGCTTATCTGGAGAAGAAATGTGTCTTTGAAATACTATGCAAATATGCATGCAGATCACAGATTAATGTGGAAACAGGGTGGAACAGAATTATGAGTGAGCACAGTAAGGAAACAAGCTGATTCATCCATCCCTGAGCTAGCTCAGGGCCTGAACACTACCACAGAGTCTTAAACAAACATCCTTTGAGGGGTTTTACAGCTGTGTCTGAGGTTTAATGTGCAGAGTTTAACTGAAAAATAAATGAAATTTCAGGAAGCCGTGGAAAATGCACTGAAAAACGGAAGTGCTTTTTGGCAATACAGTGGTACCTCGGGTTAAGTACTTAATTCGTTCCGGAGGTCCGTCCTTAACCTGAAACTGTTCTAAACCTGAAGCACCACTTTAGCTAATGGGGCCTCCTGCTGCTGCCGTGCCACTGGAGCACGATTTCTGTTCTCATCCTGAAGCAAAGTTCTTAACCCAAAGTACTATTTCTGGGTTAGCGGAGCCTTTAAGCTGAAGCGTATGTATCCTGAAGTGTATGTAATCCGAGGTACCACTGTAATGAAACTGAAAACAAAACCAAAGACACTGTTTCAGCTCAGCTCTGCACCTGACTCCTACAATACTGCCCTATTTCTATCTGCTACATTTGCATCAAAGTACAGCAGAGAAGAGGTTGTCAGCTCCCTCCTCTGGTAAGCTAACCTTGTGGCACAGAGCATGCGATTCCTGGGAGGGACCCACTGTAAGAGTCTGCAGTTTGAGGAAACGAGGCTGCATTCATCCTTTGCCCTAGTCAAACAACATCTTGTGATTTTTAAAAACATCTCTGTGTTGTAAGCATGTAAAGCATGCAATCCAAATTAACTGCAAACCATTCATTGTATTTTTAATTATAGAATGCAGTTCTACCATGTGAGGTTTATAAAGATTAGACGCTAAGGCTGCTTGGGGGTGTTGGCACATGCACCCAATGTGCTCATCCAAGTTTGAGCAAATGGTAATGAAATTAGAAGGTCAGGGGATGCTGGAGATTTCATTCAAGCAGCTAAAGGTGCTGCTTTTGTGTTTGGCTTTTAAGCAAAGAAGAAGAAGAAAATATTGAAATGAAGCAAAAGGAGGGTGACAAGGAAAGGAGCTACAGTGGTTCCTTTAAGGGCTGGTGCAGCAGGAAAAGCAATTGTTTTGTGCAAGCCTATTGTTCCCTTGAAATGTGCCCAGTTCTTTTGATTGCATGACCTTGATGAAATTAGCAGCACTATTGTGACTCACACTACTGACAGCGCTGACAGCTTTCGGTCTGTTCATCACACACTTACAACAACTATTCCACGTAAAGGATTTTACTATCAAGAGATTTGTTTTTTTATGAAAAAGGTGTTCTCACTTCTATTCTAAAGGAATAAAAGATGTATGGGAAGAATAATGTCACTGAGCATGTATGCTACCCCAGCAGAACAGCGGGGGAGGTCGTCTCTAAACTCCCAAATTTGAGGGCACTCTCAAAGGCTTTATTAAAGAAAGCGCAAAATTTCCGGAGGGGTTTTGATTCTGCCTTGATGGCTCACTGAGTTGTTCCTAAAGTTAGAAAGGCTGTCAAAATGTATCAGGTGAACATGCACTGTAAACTATTAGTAAATATAATCGTCATATAAATGTTGGACTTTCCCTTTTTTGAAAAGGGAAATGGAAAATGGAAATGGAAAAGAAAGAGTGGAAATTAATGTCTAAAACATAATAACTGGGGTAAAGATCCTTACACTTCATAATTTTTCCACTGTACACCCCCCCCCAATTTATTCCAGATTCATATATATTTCTACTGGCTAGAGACAAATGCACAAATAATCTACTTGTTTTACCACCAGCAGGGCTATATTATGTCTTTCACTATCCAGCTTTCCCCGCAACGGATTCAGCCTCGATGCTCACATGTCCAACTGTTGCATTTGTTCCTCTTCATTCACAGTTACTATCAGCTATCCCAGTTCTCATAATGTATTACATTATGAGCTCCCAATATACATTTGCTTCACTCTTGTTTATCATTTGCACATTGTTTTGTGACATTTTGAGACATCTTCATCCCCTTTTGAAAAACTTGCTATATGAAATAAGAAACAATAGTGAATTTCATAGCTCAGGAGTGATGTAAGTCCTCTGTCAGCTGACGCATTCTTATTACTACACTGCACTGGCCCTAGCAGCCATTAAAAGAAACCTTAGCAACAAAGGAGGCAACTCCTTATCCAGGAGGATTTGCCTTCTCTCTTCTTTGCCCCACCCCTGAAGCTGATGAGTTCATTGAAGAATGTCAATGGCATGCCATATTGTAGTCCCCCAAATATCTCTCCAGAGTTTTGGGAAAGAACTTCACACACATGTTTTGTTAGGCTTATATAAGGTCAGGCCTATTTCTTGTCCATTAATACAAATTAAGAACAGAAGAAACTGAATTATTATATAGTAATCCTCTTACAGGAAAGCAAATTACCTCTGTAAATATAAATCTGCTCTTTGATTGTACAAAAAATACATGTTTCAATCATTTAAGCTTTATTCTCTGTAAATAATTAGTGTTTCAGGACTGTGACCATTTCTTTCCAAATTGATGGATTAATATTTGTAATGCAATTTAGGTTTTAATACAGTATTATGTTCAGTGACTAAACAGTATAAGGTTGAAGCCAGGGATGAGTAATATAATCAAGGACTCCAAGGATTTAAGTTTATTTAAAGGATACAGCTAGTAAATTCCATATTATTCAACCAAATGAAAGGTAGGAGCTAAAAACACTAAATACTTTTGGTTTTACTTTAGGATTATCGTGTGAACATCTTTCTCCGTCAGAACTGGAATGACCCCCGTCTTGCTTATAGTGAATATCCAGATGACTCTTTAGATTTGGACCCATCCATGTTGGACTCTATTTGGAAACCTGACTTGTTCTTTGCCAATGAAAAAGGCGCCAATTTTCATGAAGTAACAACAGACAACAAACTGCTACGGATTTTTAAAAATGGAAATGTTCTCTATTCCATCAGGTAAATTGCAAATAAAAGGCTCTGGTGTGATATGGAAGCAATGAGGTTATGATTTAGTTTGGATGCGGTACACATTCCCTTAATGAAAACAGTCACTGCATTCCCTTGTTGTGGATTGTTCACATACATAGATACAAGGACATAGGCTGATTTCTCTAAGTCATCCATATGTAATTCAATTGGTAAAATAACTGGAGGCTGTTTAAAATGCCATGGTTCCATGTAGAGGCCATTTCTTTCAATTGCGCACAGAGGTCTCACTGCTGAATTTTCTTCTGAAAGCAAAAAAAAACAACAACACACCATTATTTTTAGTTTTATTTACTGGTTCTAGCCTTCTATTAACAAACTAAAGCTTAGATGCGGGAGAAAAGTGTTGTGCTAATAAGATTTTGTGTCTCTTTTTTAGGGGTGAGTCTTTTCTCTGGTAAAGTAGTACTGTTGAATGGAAGTCTTAGATAAATGTCTACTCTGAATTCCTTACTTCATTTCAGTAACAGTTGAGTCATTATACACTTCTAAATGTCTAGAAATTTGTAATATTTAATTTCTCATATATTGTTGACCACAATAGGTCAGCAGTTACCAAAATAAGAAAAAAAAAAACATGTAAGAAAAGCCCTGCAGGATCAGGCCAAATCCAGCTTCAGCAGTGACCAACCAGATACCTATAGGAAGGCTGCAGGCAGGACATGAGGACAATAGTTTCTCCTACTGTTGCCTGATATTGGTGATTGATACTCACAAGCATGCTGCCTCTGATACAGAAGGTGGCACATTACCAGTGGCGAAGGAAGGCTCTCCGGCACCCAGTACGGGGTGTCGAGAGGCAGGGCAAACCGCCCGGCAGTGCATGCACAGTGCCGATACGGACGGCACATGTGCGGCTCCGATACACCGCTCCAGCGGCGCTTGAGCGGTGCCCATAACGACAGTGCACGTGCGCTCTAGGCCCCCCTACAGTGAGTGTAGCCCTCGGCTGGCCGCCATTTTGTCACACACCCCCTCAGAGTAACACCCAGAGCAGCCCTCCGTCCCCCCTTCCTATGCCCCTGCACATTACTAGTAGCTATTTATAGCTTTGTCTTCATGAAGTTGTATAATCTTTTAAAATCATCTAAGCTGGTGGCTATCTAGTGTTAGTGAAGTCCATAGTGTAAGTATGCAATGTGTGTTAAAAAGAAGAAGTCTTTCCCACCATTTGGGGTGTGTTGATGACTCAGTTAAGCATATGTAGCAGATAATGGTAGTTTTAAGAGAACGATGAAAACATTTAAAGTGAAGTCAAATAAATAAGAGCTGTGCAGAATTGCCTTTTCCCCATCCATGACCACAATCATGTAGCAGCAGCAGCATAAAATCTATTAAACTGATAAAGGTCATTGGAACTGAAGTAACTATCAAACCTGGGTTTGAAATCTCTGCCCGATGTTTCTCAGGTTCTTGGTTCAAGACCTGACTTGGACCCAAGTTCTGACCATGATCCAGAAAGTTAAGCACCCAGTAATAGCTGCCCCTTGGTCAGGTCTCAGACACAAAGTGACTTTTCCCTGCTGCCTTTATGAAATGGGAGACACACACAGAGCCAGTTCTGGCACTACTCTTTTCATCCTTTGAGAAATCTATGTGTAGATCATTGTACAATGTTGTGCAAAGTGTAACATTGTTTAGATTTCACCCCTTCTTAGATGGTTCCTCCCCAGGGGGAAGACCAAAAACAACTCTGTGAATGTTGTTTTCCAAAGGTCCTTCATTTGCACTCTTGTTAGGGGATTCTTCCATTAACTCATTCTGTCTTTCTGGCACCTGTGGACAGAGGATATCAGTGCAACATTTTCACTGAAATCATAAAGGATCAGCTTTCCTTGTAGGAAACAGAAGGTTTCTTCCAGCAGGCTCAGAGGGCTTTTATTTGAAAGACTTAAATTGCTGTTGGTTGTAATATCACAAACAACTAATAAGGACTTGCAGGATTAGGCTACAATACAATTCGATCAGGGCAGGAATTGTATTTAGAAAATGCTGTGATAAAAAACTTGTTTACTCAGGAGTAAGCTCCATTTATTTTCATGGGGTTTACTTCCAAGTAAGATAGAATTGAAACCTTAGTCCCCCCCCCCACAAATTAAGCATATTGACTTCATATTATTTTCCAAATGCCTAAATGGTTTGTACACCTGCCTGCTTGCCAAGACTCTTGTTCTTTATTGCATAATGGATGTGTGTGTGTAGTAATTTTGAATATGAGACAATGTGTGTTGGCCAACATTCACTTTATAATAGTTCTTCTGTATTCTTTCAGATTGACTTTAATACTCTCCTGCCCAATGGACCTCAAAAATTTCCCAATGGATGTCCAAACATGTATCATGCAGCTGGAAAGCTGTAAGTGTGAACATAGTATTCTCATGTTCATAGCACATAGTCCTGTGGCACCTTGAAGGCAACTTATGTATTGCAGCATAAGCTTTCATAGGCAAAAGCTGCCTTCTTCAAATGCATCATGTTTCATGTTGATGTTATATGGATCAAATATTATAGGCAGTAATGGGTGAAATCCAATGGTATCCATGCAGAAGTGGAATGGACTTCCCTCTGCACAATCAGACCTCCGCCTTCCTCTCCTTCTGCTTGTAGGACCCTCCAAAGCTAATTTGGGGAGCATGAGGGGTTGCAGGGCAAGAGAGAAAAGGGAAGTCTGATTGAATGAGCGGCCGTCTAGTGGCCAAAGTTTGTGAATTATGCCAAAAATCAATCCTAAATAATTATAATGATCCCCTTGTTTCGGGATCAGAATGCACGTTTCTCCATGAAGAAAATACTCATCTCCCCAACCTCTTTGAATGAGACCCCGAATTTTGGAGAGTGGAAATACAGTCACTGATGCCTTCTTTTTCATGTTTTCTATGTTATAGCCAAACTGCCCCGCTACTGGTAGTTACCTGTAATGGTCCTGATATGGGGCAGCAGAAAATTACAATTATTGGGTGAGATATATTGTATGCATGTGAGATTTATATTAACAATAGTGATCGTCCTCTAGTCAGACTAGAATAAGCAGGGTGGAATGTAAAACCATAGTATGCACTTGTTTTTCTCAGTGGAACTTGGGTCACACTGAAAAGCATGTGTGATATATGTAGCTCCTAGAATTCTACTCTTCAAGTAGAGCCTTGTGCATTTGGGCCTGCTAAAGGCATGTTATTGGGTTGCCTTGCAGAAAAGTAGTAAAATCACTGCAGTCAACATTTTGATATTTTTGAACCACAGCGGGATTCCTAGAGATCTGCTCAGATTCAGTCAGCAAAGCAAAGCTGCTCTGGAACATGTGCCCTAAATAGTAATTTGTAAAAAAATAATGAGAACAGAACTCAAATAAGTCACTTCGGCTCAGAGAACTATAAGGCAAAATGTCTAAACCAATTGAGCTCTTTGTGAACAAAAGCTTCCTATACAAAAACACTATGGAGCCTTCCATTGTGTTGAGGGCACTTTTGTGTATATGATAAAACTAAGAGAAGGGGATGGCATCCAGCAATAAATGCTGGTCATTCTGCAGAGTGGAAAAGTAACATTGAAAAATAAAATTAAAGATTTCTTCCAGTTTTCCTTTTTTCTACTTTAAGACCACAGAGTCCACCACTTGTATTAGTTATCAACATGTAGACTAGACTAGGCTTTGTGGGACACATATACGTCACCAATTTCCCTAGTAAAGCCCCTCACCATAGTTTAAGTCCTTTTCCTCCATATGATCATAATCTGTGCCTCCTGCCCCCACTATATCCTTAGCATTTCCACAGATCCCATACCCCTGGTGGCTACGCGTTGCCAGGTAGGATATCTGAAGAAAGAGCCTGCTTGCCTCCCTGTGCTTTAGAACCTCTGTCACATATAGAATAGGCGCCACTCTTCAGACACTACCCCAACATGTGGGCAATGGAGGGGCAGGCCATGTGATGATGGCAGCAAAACAGTGGATGTGTCTCCACTGCCTTCCTCCACAGGAATTGGATTGTGTGGAGACAATGCCTGAAGAGGGCTTGTTTCTTATCTAGGATGATGGGCTGCAGGTGGCACATAGTCAAAGCTTAGGGATAAGTAGGGTAATATGTGCCTCTTTTTCTAGGACACTTCTTTTTCAGGGGTTAAATTTCTTCTGAGTGGATTTTTCAAATTTGCCAAAATGTCTCTGTCTATACTTTTTGGATGAGACGTAGACATAACTGGTGGTTGAAAACTTGCTTTCCTCTTCTCTTCTCCTACCCACCCCCCTCAGCAATATATCACAACTTCTATAGGCTAAATATAGTAAGGGTATTTAAAATCAGAGACGTCAGAGTGCCCTCTTTTTTAGCTCTTCAAAATATGGCAATCCTAGAAGGTAGGGTGCAGAAATAAGACTTTGATGCCCATGGGTGATATTTTTGCTATGTAGGCATCATGCTACAAGCTTATTATCCAAGTCTGTCCTATCATACTGACTGTTAATCATATCCCTATTGGTTCTACCCTGTATCAAGCATGTAGAATTACAAAAATGTAGCTTGCTTGGCGGTTTCTGAAAGGCTGTTTGAACACACCATGGTCTGCTTGTCTGCTCCCATCTCTTCACAATCCCACTCTTCCCCACTGAGGCAAGCGCAGTGGCTTTCTGCCCTCTGGTGCACAAACTGTATTTGATAATGATGTCATTTCTGGTGCATTAACACAGAGTTCTCCTAATATATTTATATGTCTTGGGTCAGCTCATGATTGCAATGCAATGAAATAAGTTTGACACTGTTATCAACAAATTAGTCTTAAGTGCTAATCTTACTGAATTGGGAAAGAACGGGGGACTGCCAACTGCTCAGAGGATCAGTCCAAAGTCTCACTGTTTTGGCAGGCTGTTCCAATAATTTCTAAACTACAGCCAATGTTGCACTCATCCTTTAATAGGTTATGTAGGTTATATAGTTGTCCATGAAGATCACTTAAAAATTTTGATATTATAAATTAAAATGAACTAAATAGCCATGTAAAAAGATACATAGCTTTTTCATTGACAATGTCATGTATGGGACAATGTTAGTCTATTATAGTAAAAGCAGAAAATAGTCATGTGGCACTTTAAAATGCAATCCCATTGACCTGAATGGGATCTTCATGGAATGTGCTATAATATATTTATTGCAGTACAGACTTAATGCATGAAGTGTTAGTCTGATCCCACATAACATGTCTCTCCTCTTTGGTAATTTCTGTACCATTGTTCAAAGGAAGTGTTAGTCCAGGGAAAGTGGAGGAGGAAACTGTGGTGGAATTCCTTTCACCAATCCTAACTAACTTCCCATTGTTGCAAAATATAAATGGGGGTGCACGTAAATATTGTCTACCACCTGACCCAGCCAGACATGCAGAACCTAGTGCAACTAGAAATTGGTTCCCGCAAAATTCTTGCACACTAGCCTTGGAAAACAATATAACTGTTATCACATTGTGATAGGGAACTGTTACCTGGGTAATGTGTACAAACATATTCATTCTCCCTGCCCAATTCAGAGAGAGAACAGTAGAAAAGTTTTGTCTACCCTTTGTGACACCACCATGAATTTGATCAGCTATGTGATGCAAGGACACCATGTTCTCCTTGAGATTCCTGATTGTTTGGGATCACACACTGGCGAAGAAAGACACCCTAAAAATAGTGCTGATGCCACCACTCTTTATTCTTTTATTCTTCTTTACACAAGAAGTGTGTAAAATCTCAGACTTATATAGTGTTAGGTCACATCTTTAAAAACAACACATACTGTTGTATAATAGGTATATGGAAGAGACGCAAAGGGGGTCTCCTTGGTGGGTAATGTGCACATTAAGATTAAAGGCTTCTATCCTTAGATAAGTTCACACAAGAATAGTCCCTCACAGGCACAGGATTGTCCTCAAAGCCTCTCTGAACAATTGAGGGGGACTCCTGAGCCATGAGGGATGGAGCATGACCCCCTCAACATTCCAAAGATTTTGAGGGGAAAGGATGGAACAAGAACCTTTCTTCCTGTGAACATCCATAAGACCATGGGGTAGAAGAAAAGGAGACTGAAGGTGTTTTCTCTGCCTTATCAAGCACCCCCACTGAGCTCTCTCCCAGTAGGATGAAAGTGAAGGTGGAGGTGTGTTTTGTGTACTTTTCCTGATTTTCCTGATGCTTCATTTACACCAGCTCCTGAGCTGGCATACATTCCCTTAAACCCTTCTTTCTCAATGTTGTGTCCTCAGATGTTGTTGGACTACAACTCCCATCATCCCTGGCCACTGGTCTTGCTAGCTAGGGATGATGGGAACTTTAGTCCAACAACATCTGGGAACCCAAGGTTGAGAAAGGTTGTCTTGAACCACTCTGTCACATGATCCAAACCACCCCAACAGATCCCTTTGTGGGACTGTCCTGACTTTGGGGCCAGGCTTTACATCTTTCCACAGCACTGGGGAGGAGGAATTTAAATCAGACCACCATTCCTATTGTAGTGCTCTCTCTGAATTCAGAGAGTGAGATCTGATGTTTTGTATGGCCCCTGAGATGCCCTCCGAGGAACTATAGTATTGCTGAGTTAATGACATCTGAGTATCCAAGGCTTTCACCTTAATTTCTGTATTATCTGTGGAGAAAATCCCTTAAGTGTCTGTTCCATGTGCCTATTATATAATGCTAAAATGGTTTACTTTTGATAATGGAACCCAAATACTAGATGTGTTTTGTTGGCATATCTGCCTAGGGTGCTGTCTTGTTGCTCCCATAATGCCAGATTTATTAAAATTGGCATGTCTGTTGTTACAGATTAGGTACAGCACCCTAGGCAAGTTTTGGCACAGGCTATATAGTGTGTATATTTGAAAAGCACAAATTCAACCCAGCTACAACCCTGTAGAATAATTTATACTATCTCAGCCTTCACTAGTCTGATATCTTTTTCTTTGTGATTTTAAAACATAGCAGTGAAAAAGTGAATTCCAGGTTGCCTCATGTCTTCAAAAGGACAAAAGGTAGAAAGAAAATATTGTATCAGCAATTGCCTATGCATTTTTCATAGTTAAATGAATTGTAACATAGAACGAATTAGTGGCCATGGCAGATAATTATAATTAAAATACATATTAAATGAAATGAATGAATCTCATTTCTGAAAATGCATTTTGACATAGCAGTTGTTCCTTGTCAGTTCAATGAGTTGCACTCATGAGATTTTACTCCTGGCTAGAATCTACATGCTTCAAATGATAATTTGTTTTACACACAGCTGGTTTTCATCTGAATGTATACAAGGTGTGATAAAATATATGCATCTGTGGTTCTCTCTCTGTAAGCTTCTTCTATGGATTTGTAATAGGGTAATATTGCATGATATTGTTCGTTGAGAAACACAGCAGTAAGGTTATATACATGATAACACCATTTTAGAGCTAAGGTTGCTTTCTAGATAGTTATTAAAAACTTCAAACACAAAAGAACACAGGAATCCAAACTAAAAGAGGAAACATTTGCACTATACGTTTTTGCATTGTTATTATCAGTGCCCAGCTAAGCATCAAAGGAAAACCTCATGGTAGACAAACAAATAGATGGAATATTTCAGAACATCGGGTCAATTTTGATGAAATTAATAAGGACTGATTTCATAGATCAGCACATTGAATGGGGATACACTGAGCTTAATTTGAGCCAAGATGTCAAAAACTTTTCCTCCTACACTTTACACTGATGGTTATGATTATGGTGATGATGGTGATAATAATAATAATAATAATAATAAGAAGAAGAAGAAGAAGAAGAAGAAGAAGAAGAAGAAGAAGAATGATAAAGAAGAAAATGTCTTTTCTTCATTTAGGAAAATCTCAGGCAAAATTTGAAAATTTCCCTTCATAATGGAATCTGGAGATTAAGCAAATGTTATGTTATGACAACATCTTCTGTATGCTTTGTTTTTAATTCCTAGTTGGATACACAATGAACGATCTCATCTTTGAGTGGCAAGAAAAGGGAGCTGTCCAGGTGGCTGATGGACTCACTTTGCCACAGTTTCTCTTGAAAGAAGATAAAGATTTATGTTACTGCACCAAGCATTACAACACAGGTAGAAGAATCACATAGTTTGTTGACAACTGAAAGTCCCGTTGTTTCTCTTTCCTGTTAGTCATTAGGAGTATTCAGCAATGTACTCAAAACAAGTGATGACAAAGCAGCAATGACTTGTGGAGAGCGATGGGGATGTTGTCTGCTGAACATTATGGCTGCCACCACCAAGTGGCAACCAAGGGGATCATAATCTCATAGGAAAAGCAGCACCAGACATTTGAAGTAGGGAAAAAAGAATCCAAAGTATAGTTTTATGAGTCCATTTTACATATAGGAGCTTAAGAAAGGCAAGAGAGAAGCAGGAAGACACAAGGGAGCAGAAGTACATGGAGGTCTGGTTTTGGGTGAAAGCCAAAGAAGCTGGGGAAGAGGCATGCAATGAAACACAAATGAAATCAGGTAGATTGTTGGAGTCTTCCATTTTTCCTGTCAGAGCTCTTTTTATACTCAGTGAACCGAAGCCAATAAATTCATGTCTGAACAGAGATTTGAACCTAAGTCTCACACATTCCGGAACATACTATTTTAAAAAAATTATTGTAACCTTGAAACCTTAGGGTGAAGGGTGGGTAATTAATAATAATAATAATAATAATAATAATAATAATCCACCTGGGTCCTAAGTCTCAAGACCCATTATCCATGGACTCTGAAAGAAAAGCATAACAGGGAAGGAATTTGGCAATATCCAGGGGAGAAAGAAAGTCATGTGAGGGGTTGGAGAGTACATAGTAAGCTTACAATACTGTGAGGTGGTCTGAGGACTTTACATCCATTTTTTAAAAAAACTTTTCTTAAAAGTAAGAGCAAGGGCATGTGGCTACAAAGCCATGTGCTTCCAAACCAGCCCTGGAATGTCCCTGGAAATTGTGCTACCTGATAATGTAGCATTATTTCTAGCATAAAAAAAAGATGGTCCCTCTTTGAACCCACCAAATGTTCAGCAAGGTGGAATGTTCAGAAAAAACCTAGCCTATATTTTAGCTTCTAGACAGAAATATAGTAGAGCTAGACTGCTGCTGGGTAGATAGCAAAACAGAAATTTAATCACCTTTGTGTCAGCTGGCAGAGCTATGCCTCTGCCTCTGTTGATCAACCTGTGGAACAAACCATATGCCAATCCCTGTAATAAGAGTTCCTTGATTAAATAAAATGATCAGAGGGGAAAATGGAGAATTATTAACAATGATTTAAGTAAGCAGTTTCCCAAGTTTCTCTCTCTCTCTCTCTCTCTCTCTCTCTCTCTCTCTCCCTTGCATTTATCATGAATTTAATTTTTGCTCTTTATACTCCCTGTCTTCCCAAATTAATGTTCCAGTTTTCATCATGCCTTGTACAAATCTCAAACTGGATTCCTTAATGCAGAAGTAGGTTATGATGAAGACATTTGTAATATTGTGGGTTAAAACACCTATTTGCACGAGAAGCACTCCAATTGACTTAGGTCATAGGCTCACCACACAATTCAAGTACTCTTACATCACTTTAACAGTCATGGCTTCCCTCAAAGACTATTGGGAACTGTAGTTTGTTAATGGTGCTGGGAACTGTAGCTCTGTGGATTGTCTCCTAACAACTCTCAGCACTGTTAACAAGCTACAGTTCTCAGGAGTCTTTGGGGGGAGCCATGGCTGTTAAAGTGGCCTTCAAAGTTGTGTTGTGACTGTGCAGTGTTATTATGAAAAGTCAGAGTAATGTTACAAATGATTGAATATCCCAAAGCCTGTGTTCTCCAGCACTCTTAAGAAACGCCTGGCTTGATTAGATGAAAAGTCTACTAGTCCAGCATTCTCTTCAGAACATAAGTCCAGTCAGTATCACCTGTTCAGTATCACAAGTTCACAATCATGACATGAAAGGCTACCCGCTGTTTGTCTCTGGCATGTAACATTATTTAAGTATACTGTGAATCATATGAATGTATTTTTTCCCCTAAACAGAAAAGGAAAAGAGCAAGAAAAGCCTGGAAACTTTTATAGATTAGTCCAGGGGTCGGCAAAGTTTTTGTAGCTTGGGCCAGTTCATGGTCCTGCAGACGCTGCAGTGGGCTGGAGTGCGCATGGATGCACGCATGCTCAAACGCTATTTCCGGCACTCCTTCTGGCACAGAGGCCCATGGGCCTTAGGTTGCCAACTCTTGGATTACTCACTTTCATCCATTGTTATAAACAGAAAGCTATTTTTAAAAATTGCTGTATCGTTGCATTTCTTACCGCTGAGAAAAAACCCCGCAGCTAATTCCGCTAACAATTTGTCTCTGTTGTAACTAGGCAAGTTTACATGCATTGAAGTTCGATTCCACCTTGAAAGGCAGATGGGCTATTATCTCATTCAAATGTACATACCCAGCCTCCTAATTGTCATACTTTCTTGGGTGTCGTTTTGGATCAATATGGATGCAGCACCAGCAAGAGTGGCTTTAGGAATAACAACAGTTCTCACCATGACAACACAGAGTTCAGGGTCACGGGCTTCCCTGCCAAAGGTATGCAAGCTCTTGGACTTTATATGTTTCTCTCTGTGTGTTTTGCTCCTCATTGAACATGGGGCTATTTTCCCCCCCATATATCGTGTGTTAGCCCTCCCAGTCTTAAAACACGTGCCACTAGCAATATATCTACAGTATAGCACAGTTTATGGAAGAACTGCAGTAGCAGTTTTCACCTTGTAAATTAACCTTAAATTGCTTTAATCATTTTCAACTATGTCAGATTCTCTGCTGGTGGTGGAAATGTAGATTCTCATCGGAGATATTCCTTTCTCTGCAGTAGGGCGTTTGTTTTATATTGATCTACTTCCTTTTGTGCCACATTCCCTCAGGAGCTCTTAGGATCAGTTAACGGTGCTTTCTGGTGACAACTACTTTTGGAAGCAAAAGTACTTAAGACAGGCAGTTATATTAGACCCACACATGTGGAAGTGTCCAGAGATTTGCTGAGATCCAAGCTGAGGGCTAGAGCTGAAGCTGCAGTTGCCATGATGCTGCTACCAAGAATAGCTTCCCTGAGGCAAACAATACCAGTTCCTGGTCATAATCTTTGTAAATGCTCATTGTTGTCTTAGCCCATCATCTTGTAAGTTTTGGCCTTTCTCCAGATACCACCAAGAATCCAGTGTGGGTGGATTCACAAATCATGGAGTATCTCATGCTATTGATACTTGCAAACATTATAATTGAAGTGAAAGTGTGTTTTCAGCAGAATCTGGATGGGGGTGGCTAGTGTACCTTCATAAACCTTGAAAGATCTTTTCAGTGGGGCAAGTTTTGGGGATTAAAGCTAAACCATTAGTGTAGTGCACTTCAGCCTTTATTTCAATTATATGTGTAAATCTCTATATAGCTGCACTTGAACGACTAAGCTAGGTATGATAATAAATCTATGATTACAAAACCTGCTGTTCAGAAGTAGTATTGCAACTCTCTTGTGCAATAGCCACTTGATACCCATTGCCATAAAATAGTGAATATAGTTGTAAGTAGTAGCTTTATTTATTTTTCTCCTGAACACATTTTTGGCAGTTACAACACCCTGATTTGTACATACAGGTCTTACAATTCCCTGTAGTTCACAAGGTGATGGCAGACATAAAGCATCACTAGTGTGAGATCTCTGTTATTTGATTTACTGTTTCAAGGTCAAATTCCGTTTCCTTTCACTTTGAAGAAACCCTGATGCTGACTTCAACAGAACAGTACATCAATATAACTGAAACTAAAAAGTGCTCTGAAGTGTTGTACTGTTTGAAACTTTTACTACTAGATGTTCAGTTCTGAGAAAGAATTGGCCAGTGTCTCTGAAGAAAAGAAATAGTCCACTTGGCTGTGTAGCTTAATTTCTTTTGTCATAATGGATGTGGTGAGCGCTAAAATACTGTGTTCAGCACCTAAAAGTGGAATATTTGCTGCTTCTTTAAATGGTTCCAAATGCTTCTAGATATATACTACATCCCAGCTATTCATAAGAGAAAAGTTAAAATATTTCTTTCTAGCTCCAAAGACTTTTTGATGCAAAGCTAAAGTTCTGACTGTTTTGAATAGCTGGAATGTACTATTTTGTAGTTAAAACATATGCCCCCCCCAAAAAAAGTTATAGATGCTTTAACAAAGTGAATCAGCTCCTTTTTGGCTTACAGTGAATATTTTCATCAAATCTGATTAAACATCTAAAGAGAACTGATCTATTCCTCACTAGCACTTAAAATTTGTTTTAAGAAATATTTCTTTATAAAAAATACTCCTTGTAAAGAGCATGATCTTAGAAACAAAATACACATAATTTTCACTTTCCTATTCTGGCAAACAACTTTAAAAAGCTAAATGCCTGATCTGAGCTCATCTGCTCTTGATTTTAGTATGTGTCAGTGTTGTGGAAATGGATGCAATAGGACTCTCCTCTTGTTCTTCCTGCAACCCTGCCCCCCCCATTTTCCACAGTGGGTTCCCCAACCCCACAATGTAGATTTCAAGGATAGGTGGGTGCAGCGGAAATAGAAGGGCAAGTGCTGTTACATGAGCAGAAGTCCATTCCAAAAGCAGCTGGCATCACTGGATCTTACCACCAGCTTAAATCCTAAAATAAGTTAATTTGTGGAACTCTACCCATCTAAGCTGGGGATGGGAACCATATGACCATGTGGGGACATGTGGAGCTCAAAGGCATAGTCCTATCTAGAATAATAAGACATTTTTGTAGATTCAAAAATATTCAGTGAGCGAGATTGTGAGCATTTGGGCTGGGGTTTTGTTCCTTTCACACCAACAATTGGGAAACACTGGCCTGTGAGCGCTCCAATTGGAAAACAGCCTTTACCAAAGGTGTCATGGGTATTGAAGACATTAGAACTCAGGACGCTAGGGAGAAACATGCTAAGAGAAAGGCACTCTTGGCAAATCCACACCATGTTCAACTCCTGCCAAGAAACCAATGTCCCCATTGTGGAAGGACGTGTGGCTCCAGAATCGTCCTCCATAGTCACTTACAGACTCACTGTTAAAACCGTGTTTATGGAAGACAATCTTACTCAGCTACAAATGATTGCCAAAGAAGAAAGAATAATGATTTGCAATGCTGTGTTAGCACAATAGCTGGTAGGTTTCACCCTATATATTTATATGTAATGGCACAGGAAATCTTAGGATAGTGCTTTTAGTGTGAAGTGTTCAGGAAATGTTACTTTTATGGGAAATATAGATTTGGCCTTTGCCCTTTCCCCCCGTAAAACTAGCTTTCTCTCTGGGCTTGGGGAAACACATTTCTCTTTCCTTGACATTAGGAGACACTGCCCTTCCCATCTGTGTTTCTAATACGAGCAGTCTTATACTCTGTGCTATCTATAGGTCTCGTACGTCAAGGCTATTGACATCTGGATGGCTGTATGCCTGCTTTTTGTATTCTCGGCACTTCTGGAATATGCAGCTGTAAACTTTGTGTCAAGGCAGCATAAAGAACTTTTGAGATTCCACCGAAAGAGGAAGAAGAACAAGGTAAATATGACAGCCATAGGTTAAAGAAATACAGGCAGCAGAAAGGGCTGTCTGCTTTGTAACAATGGTACAGTGTCTTAGGAGTGGCTGTACAAGTAACATGTTAACACAGGATAACATTCTGTCTGCCTAAGGTCAGCACAAGGCCTGTGTAATTCACAAATCCCGCTGAAACCTTCAGAGAAAGGATTAAAAAGGGATTTAAGTGGGACAAGAGCCTCATGGAAGCTTGCTGCACAGAGTTTAATTTCACCCTCTGAGAATACTAGCAGATTGCCCCTTCACGATGGAAACTGATGGTTTGAAATGTGTTAAAATAATTTCCTACTATGGTTCAATGGAAGACCTTGATAGATGTATTCACATTTGTTTAATTTACTTACTTATATAAGACTTGTTTTTGGTACTTTTGTATTGGGGAGTGGCAAGAGAGGGAATTAGACGTTGCATGTATTTAACAGTTCGATTCCACACTTACAGAGTCAATATGAGTTTATCTATTTATTATGACCTTTTTAAAATGGGTTGTGCAGCAAGTTGAAGATGAGCCCACAAAATAGCCAAGGGGTTAGGAATATGAGCAGGGGTACAAGGACCCTGAGGACATAGTTGCATCATAGGAAGGAAGGACATCTATGACTGATCCTCTGGAGAACAAGAAGGGGCTGGAAACTGCAGCAGGAAATAATATATGGATGCAGACGGCCACCGCAAATCCATATCACATTCTCTACATCAGGGGTCTCCAATCATGTTTTTACTAGTGGGCACATTTTGAATTTGCTGGGGGTGCCTGTCACAAAATGGTTGCCGTGGAGGGGGAATGGCATAAAACAAAATGTCTGCCACAAAGAGCATGGCGTAATACAAAATTAGAGAGACAACCACTCTAACAACTCTGTGCTTACCATGGGAAGTCAGCTGTGTCCTGCTGGTCCTGATTATGGCGTTCACACACAAACTGGTGCTGTTCCCGTCTAACAACAACAGGGAGCATTCCTCAGTACTGGAGGGAAAATGTAAGGTAACCATACCACTCTCATTTCACATAAATTGCTTATAAGGTGCCTTCCCATAACTTCATCTCTGGGAGGGCTAGAAGCATTCTAGGAAGGAAGGAAGGAAGGAAGGAAGGAAGGAAGGAAGGAAGGAAGGAAGGAAGGAAGGAGAACTCAGTGTGTAGCACTACTAGAAGACTTTGTGGGTGCCATGACACCTGTGAGCACCAGGCTGGTGGCATGCTCAAAGTAAAGCACTCTAGATGTTGTAAGTGGAACAAAACAATGCAAGATGTTTAACACTCACCCCACACACAACTTAATAGACATCAACCATTTTATAAGTAATAATACATTTTCATTTCTTTTTTGCACCAATAAAAATAGATGCAAATGAGTATCCTAGGACAAGAAGAGTGCCAATGTGATCCCATAACCCAACAGCTCCTTATGGGTGGTGACTAATGTAACTCTCATTGAGGGCTGGGCTGTAAAGTCTTCCTGTTTCAAAGCTGACATTCATCTTTATTCCCAGATAAAAGCAGGAATAAAATTCAGTCACACGACACTGAGTCTTGACAAATCTTAAAATGTTTTATCATATTATAAAATGACTGGTATTCATGGGACAATGAGTTAACTCCAATATTCTTCTTGGTACCGAATGCAACACAAATTTAAATACATACACATATGCACAGATGTTTTATAGGCTTATGCAGTTGGAGGTGACCTAGAACTTAGAAGTATTTAACATTGCTAGCAGATGAGCTCCAATCATCCAGATTATAATGTGATAGAATCTGCAGAAGTGAGAATCTGTATCATGCTGAAGCCCCTATGGAACAAAAATGAATTTTAGTGAACACGGGCAAATAGTTGGTTCCATTTCAGTTTGTAAGAGGAATGGATTTTCTCATTGGTAAATTAGAACATGTAATTGGATTTCATTAACAACCTGCAATATCCTGCTTTGCTTCTCCCTTTTGATCTCAGATAATTATACAGCTTAGTTTCTAATTTTTTATCCATCTGATAGTGGTTAAACAGTCACTAGTTTTCTAGTTTAGGACATTTAATTTTCTTTTTCTTTTTAATCTGCAGTCAGGTTAAAAGAAAAAAGAGAAAACTTGGCCAGTTGGATTTTATCTAACCAGGAAATGAGAAGAGATCAAGAAATAAAAATTTCCCATAGGGCTCTATCCAACTAAGGCTTACTCAGTGTCAATCCATTGATTTTTTTTGGTATTAATTCATTTAAGTCCATTGATTTCATGGGGTCTACTATGAATATGACTTAGTTGGATACAACCATGTTGCGTTCTACATTTATTTCCTTTCATGAACATTAGAAGCATGCTGTGTAAATT
The DNA here is from genome assembly GCF_027172205.1 of Podarcis raffonei. Classification (NCBI taxonomy): domain Eukaryota; kingdom Metazoa; phylum Chordata; class Lepidosauria; order Squamata; family Lacertidae; genus Podarcis; species Podarcis raffonei. The sequence continues at coordinate 33,910,816 of NC_070610.1, forward strand.
GATCAAAGAAATGTGCTGCTTAACACAGTACAGTCGTACCTTGGTTCTCGAATGGCTTAGTTGCCAAACAAATTGGCTCCCGAATGTTGCAAACCTGGAAGTAACTCCTCTGGTTTGTGAACATTTTTTGGAAGCCGAACGTCTGACACGGCTTCCGCTTAAGTACAGGAAGCTCCTGCAGCCAATCGGTAGCCGTGCCTTGGTTTTCGAACAGTTTTGGGAGTCGAACAGACTCCCAGAATGGATTATGTTTGAGAACCAAGGTACCACTGTATTCTATTTCTGACATAGCAATATTAAATACTGGATGAGAAGTGTGGTCAGAATAATGAAACTGCCATTCAATAATCATATGCCATCCACTCAGAGTTTTTCAAATATGGATAGCTATTTTATACACTATCAGGCCAATGATCTAGAAACCTGTTAATGATTTTGGAATCTGACTTCAACATTCAAGAATTGAGAACGAATGATTGGTTGGGTTGTCCCTTGGTGAGATGATTATTGACATTTAATTGTTACATTCCTTCCTGGTTGGAGAACCATTGTTAGCTAAATCCCCCTCCTTTGCTTTGCTGGATAATGCTCTGTCCATATAATCTGTAGACTGCAAATGCTGTATGCATCATACAGCATGGAACAAATACCAGTATGTATATTTGCACAGAGGTACATTTGATTTCCATAATTATTCCACTTTTGGGAAGGATTCTTTTTGCAGTCAAACCTGTGTTTATATGGCTGTAGATGTGTATGTCCCACCTTCCTTACAATCTATATGCAATGGGAAATGCATAGGAGCACAGTTTCTCATCACACACACAACGTTTTGAGACTGCAGGAATTAGTGCTGAAACAGTCTTCTGGTTAGAGGTTTCTGGTAGAATATTCAGGTCAACAAACTGTAGTAGACTGAAAAAGTGAAATGATCAGAGCTACAGTGCTGGACCAGTCTCTGTTCTACAAGATGTAGAAAATACTTCCCCCCCCTTTTCAACCCTTTCAGTGTCAAATTCACCACAGTTCCTCCTATTAGTTCTTGGAGCGAAGTTGTGATCAGCCAACCACTGATACGTAAATATTTTGTGAGATTCCATTTAGGTTTCCCTTTTTTTATTATTCTCGCCAAGCATTCATTTAATGGAATCACTCCATGTATCACTTCAATTTATGTCATTCAAACATGCTTTTGATGTTACTTATTTTTCCTAGTGAGCTATACAACTGAGGGAGAAAACAAGTGGCTTGACCTTTTCCCAAAACAACACCAGCTTCGGAGAGCTTCTAGTTGAAAAAATGCCCACATGAGAAATTAGGCCTTAAGGGCGGGGGGGAGCCCACCAGCCCACAAATGCCAACAATTATCTTCTTATTCTTTTGTTTTTTAAACTAAAATCCTGACCACTTGTCTGGAGATTATTCATGCTATAGGCAGCCGAGCAAATAGCCACTTATAGCCTCCAACTAACACAAGAAATAGCAAAAAACTAAATGTTAAATAGTAAATTCTGCATCATGTGCAGATTATTAGATAACAGATCATTTGATAATGACAGATATCAAGTGTCATCAAATTCCAAGTATCAAATATTGCTCATTGAGAAATAATATGTGGGGAAATATGGTAAACCAGCAGTGCTGACAGACAATGTGTCGAACACTGCATACTGATGCATATAAAATATCACATGTCAAAGTTCAGATATTTTTGGATGAGCACTGAATATTAGATATTGAAAAGTCAATTGATGCTTAACCTTGAAATCTGCACCAGATAGTTCCAGGGTTGAGCTGCAGTTGCAAATTGACTTCAGCTGCTCTGTCTAGAATACTCAGAAGCTAATACTACAGTCTTAAGTACCGGTAAATGCATGGACAGGTTTCCGCACTACCTGCTGAAAACATTATTACAGCAAAGAGAGAGATTGTGGCATGTTCTACAGGCACAGCACACGCACGGGAAAATAATAATAATAATAATAATAATATCTTTATTGTCATTGCCCCCTCTCAGGGACAACGAAATTACTCGACTGCTCCATAAAAACACTAATTAAAACAATACAGCATAGTACAGCAAGGAAGATTAGATGACTTTCAAAGTCCAGGCTTCCCATTCAGGGCTGAGATCGCTCTGGAGAAGAAGCTGTTCTTAAGACGGCTCGTTCTTGTCTTCATCGTCCTGTATCTCCGTCCCGACGGCAGGAGCTCGAAGAGACAGTGACCAGGATGCGATGGATCTTTTACTATGTCCAGTGCCTTCCTATGGCACCTTGTGGCATAAATCTGCTCTAAGGTGGAGAGTGGGCAGCCAACAATGCTCTCTGCTGCCTTAACAACTCTGCACAACCCCATCCTGTCCTGGGTAGTACAGCTTCCGTACCACACACATAAGCCATAAGTGAGCACGCTCTCAATGGCACAGTGATAGAAGGCAAGCAGCAGTTTCTGCGGAAGATGGTTTTTCCTTAGAATTCTCAAAAAGTACAGTCTCTGCTGCGCCTTCTTCACAAGCCCCCTTGTGTTGACACTCCAGGACAGATCCTCTTGTAATTCAATGCCCAAAAATCTGAACGTTGTTACCCTCTCCACACAGACCCCATCAATCAAAAGTGGCTGGATATTGCTCTTCTGTCTCCTGAAGTCCACCACAAGCTCCTTTGTCTTCCTTGTATTTATGAGCAAGTTGTTAGCTCTGCACCACTCTGTCAGCCGCTCCACCTCATCTCTATAGTGCGTTTCACCCTCCCTTTCAGGGATGAGCCCAATCACGGTTGTGTCATCTGCAAATTTGACAACCCTATTACTAGGGTGAGCAGCGACACAATCGTACGTGTAGAGAATATAAAGGAGCGGACTGAGTACGCATCCCTGTGGTGTTCCTATGTTAGTCTTAAGCATTTTAGAGGTATAAGGGCCCAACCGAACCCTCTGGGAGCGGTCTGACAAAAAGTCCAATATCCACCCACAAAGTGATATCCACCCAAAACTGATGTGGATTGGAACTTGCCACAACTTTTGACATGGTATAGGCAAGTATCCTGACAAAACAAGCAGACAACATCTGCTGTCCTATGTCTCCCCTAGTCCACATGGTGGGCAAACCATAGATCCCTCAGAAGCCTGCATGTGGGGCAGCTCAGCCCTTCAAGCATATTCTGATGCTGTAGTGAGACACTCCCAAGACCCCTTATGAGGTGGGTCCCCCTTTCAATATGTTATTTGGTTGGGATTCATAAAAATTGTGACAATAAACATTTAAAAACAAAAACAAAAAACAACCTCATAGCTTCTTGGCCAATTGCAGCTGCAAGTAACATTCCTTCTAGGCCTATTAACCAGTGATGAACCAAAGCCCATGGCAACGATGCCCATTATCTGAAAGAAGGTGGGTAGGAAACATGACACATACCCAAATTTATAATCTAGGAACAGGCCTGTGGAAACAGGTTATCCCTCAGATCTGCTTGCCCAGTCCACCCTCTGGACTTCCAATTGGCTTCTATGAGCAGGTCCGGCCTGGACCTCAAGGAAGGTTCTGAGGGGGAGGAAGTGGGGCTCCCTCCCATCATGCCACATGGGCATTGCACAAAGTGGGCTCCTCACATAATGATGGGGAGCTGTACCTTCTGAAATATTTTTGAGAAGAGGGGTATCAGTAATGCAAGCATGGAAAACATACAGCAGCAGATTAAAAAAATAGTGATTGCAACTGGAAACTTTTGGAAGAGACGTTGGGAAATTGTATACTTATATTTTGGAGATTCTGCAGTCATCTGTGTAAGTTGGGATTTTGCCTTTGCATGAATCAGTATCACTAAATTCATGAACTGGATCTAAAGATATTTAGGATGAATACATCTAAAATTCACACCCATTTTGCCCTTTAAAAAGCACTTACAGGGGTTGCAGAGAGTAAGTTGGAGGTGTATCATAAATAAATTATACATATGGATATTGCTTTGCTTGTTGGCATTTCCACTTTAAAAGAAGCAAGCATGCATACTAATTTTGTGCTTGTGTTGAAGAAAATATAGTGTTACATCTAAGGCTACATTTTACTAGTCTTTACTTTTCAACTTTTCTTCAACTTTTTAACCCAAGTTCTATATGCCATACTACTTGTAGACTAGGTTGATTATATGTTTTTTCACTAATAATCATTTCCTTTTTCCCCTTTTATTTTCTTTTGTTGTCTTTGTGGTCTGCCTTCCATTTTGATGAAAGTTTTATGAGGGAGTGCTTGATGGAAATGAAATCAATGAATCATTGCGGCGTAGCAATGGCTTGAGAAGTACAGAATTCATAGACGGGACTTTGCCTCAAATCTACAATATAAATTTAAGGGTAAACTATGTAGAAGATGTCCCATTTGTCCTAACATGCTACCCAGTCATTAACAAAGGCCCAGTCCATTTGTCTGAACTAATGTCTTTCCATGTGGACTCTGTGAACTTCCATTACTACTTCTGTGTGATGATACATATTGTTACTAGAGAGGTTCAGTCTCCCTTCATCATGGAAATAAAATTTGTGGTGGTTAATCTGGATTTCATAACATAGAATTCACATCTGATTTTCTTTCTCCTCAAAACACGGTTTAGAAATTAATACATCTAAATATGGTACACCTAAATACTTCTGCAAAAACAATATAAATATTAAGAAACAATTAACATTTCCTATACTGATGCAATGTTAAAGCATTGCCAGGATCTGAGAGACCTTCAGTAGATAAGCAAAAAAGTCAGTGATAGGGTGCCCCTTGTGCCCATGGTCCAGAAGAAGCAACATCTCACCATTTACTAATGCAGCTCCAGATCCACTTCTTTGAAAGGAGCATGAATATGCTTCGCACATGACCACTGTGAAATGATCTAATATTGTCTGCTTCACTCCTACTGTGTCTTTGTAAAGAAGCATATGCATTTCTCAAAAGCTACTGGAGATGGTGGGATAGGTTCTGGAAGCTTCAATGATTCAACCTCGCAACTGAGTGTCAGGTGCATTCCGTAATCTTAAATACACTCAACTGGGTACTTCATGAGGGCCCTACACCAGGGTAAGCTTAAGGGGCCTGATATAAAGTACATCTGTGGTATGTGAGATCTTATAGTTTTGGTCAGTCAAGGAGAACAGGAGACAGTGCAGCAGAAATCAGGTACAATCTTTAATATCACAACAATTCAAAAAGACATGGTGAGAGAGGTAATGGACTGAATATTTGTTTCTAAGTGGTATGTTTAACTAGGTCCTCTTGCTATAAAAATTAATCAGATTATTATTTTTATCTGAGAAAGGCCCAGTTCACATGAGTGTGTGTGTGTGTGTGTGTGTGTGTGTGTGTGTGTGTGTGTGTTACAAAGGTAATACTAGCTTCAGAATATTCTCAGTCTGCTACAACTGATTGTGGGCATCTCCATCAATGTGTATGGGCTGAGAGTGTTGTTGGTCCACATGGCCACCACATATGTGTGGCAAGGTCTAGCAGCCATTTGACAGACATTTAGAAATCATTCTGTCATTTTACCAGATGCCACTACAAATCCAAAATCTAATTTGGGTGGGATTAAATTTCTCCAAAACGTTTCTAGAAAAGAATCTGGTAGTTCAATACATCTCTATGTCACTAAAAATGGCAGACAGGTGTGACCATACTGTGGCAGCACAATGTTAGTAATACTAAATGGATTGCAATTGCATTATTTGCAGGCAATAAGAGAATGTTGAATTATGAATAATATGGGAAAAAATAATATTGAATGTGACTTCATTCCGTTGAATGAAGCAGGATACAGAGACAGGATAAAATGATAAGATGATGTAATACATTGCTAGGGGTTTAAAATGGCTTCCATATTAGTAGAATCTACATGCCTGACATTTGCTGACCATTTATATCAAGCTTTATATGTAACTGCCTAGAATTAACTATAATGAAGAAGTTATATTTCACAGTATTTGAAGCAAAAACAAGATTTTTTATTATTTTGAATCATGTCATACCATTCATGTCCTATTTTCATTTTGTATCTTTGTTATTCTTCATTTGTTAGCAATCCACAGCTTATTTATTTCCTTGTTGTGTTCAATCTTCATTTATTTTTATCAGGGGTGGGGAGGCAGCCATACCTGCAGGAAAGCCAATGTAGACTTTCTTGTTGAAAAGAGCTCTCTTTGGATACCAGTTAATGTTTTCAGTTCATCCTATTTGTGAGTTCTTCTGGATACACCTGCAGGCTTTGAAAGCAATTTCCTCTTTATTGTTGCACTGATTTCACTATTTCGCACGGAACATTTTTAATCAAGCTCAGCTGCAGACTAAGTACATAGTCTAGAGAAAGTTAGGAGCGCAGAAGTCTTCTAGAAACAATAATCCCTTGTCATGGAACTCTGTGTCATGTTTCTTCTAGAAGGTACTCTATGGAAATAATGCATCTGTATTTCTTGATAAAATATTTGTGTATTGCCTTCTTTTGTTTTTAAGACCCTTTAAAATCAATTAATGATGTAATAATTTTAATTACAACCTTTGCCCAACATTTGGCATAATCACACATCACCTTTTAATGTGAAAAAGTTACCAACAGGTAACTCTTTAAATCTCATTTTGTGTGAATATGGTCTCACATTAAGGAAACTAGCATTTAACACACTGAGCACAGGGTTTTCTTCTTAAACAAATGTTCCCTTGGAGGGCAAAGCACCACATCGCACCACACGAGGGAGTGCCTTGAAATGGAATATTCAACATACTAAAATGCCATGGCAAAAATCTTCACGTGACATTATCTTAGCAGAGTTAACCTGGAAACTGTCCAGTACTGAGCAGTACTAAAGTCAGGAATCTTCTGGTTTTGAGGCCCACCCCCCAGTCTGCCAACAGTTGCTCCGCTGCATGCAAGCTGTCCCTCGCTCAAAAGGGGAGGAAGAAAACACAGAACAAGATGATTCAGAAACTCCCCCCCCCCCACACACACACTGATACCTAGCTATGTTCACATCCTGTTCTTGGGAGGTCTTGCCAGCAAAGCCTTCCAGCCAGTGGCGAAGCTGCATGATGCTCCGCTACTGGGGGCAGAGATCAGCCGGGGCATGATGGTGCCCTGGGGGCGTGGCGCACATCCTGGGGTTGTGGCACATTGCCTGCGGGGACATGACATGTGTTCTGGGGGTGTGACGTGCCACCTGTGGGGGTGTGGCACCTAGCGTGTGGCATGCGTCCGGGGGCCCCCAGCTGCGATGGCACCCTACTGGAATAGTGGTGCTAGGGTGTTCCACTCCCTCTGCACCCCGTTCCTCCGCCAGTGATTCTAGCCAGTGGAGCCTTCCAGCAGTCAACCGGGGGGCTTCTGATAGAATTGTTTCCACTCCATTGGCAAGCTGGCATTTCCCTTTCTCTCGGGAGGAGTACAATCAAATGTAAGGAGGATAGGTACAAGGAAGTTTCTACCAAGGCAGCCTTTACAGTTTTAGGGTGGTTTTAAAGGGTTTTTTTTTCTTTTCCCAGGTAATTTTTATTATTATTATTAAAATATGTATATACCACTACATCAGACAAACTATATCAACGTGTTTTAGAACAATAAAACATAAAACCATACAATAAAAAACTTAGAAAATTTAAAAACAGACATTAACCAATTAACCATTATGGAAGTGTGCATTCTTAATCGCCTGCATAGTCCTGCTGGAATAGAGAAGATTTCAGCAAGCACTCAAAAGGTAGCCCAGAAAGTGCTTGCTTGTTGTGTGTTGTTGTCCAATAACCCTCATCAACTTTTGTTGTTTTGTAGACAGTTGGTATGAAAGCAGTATATGTCGACTTCCGGAGGCGGTGCCATCGGTAATGGCGGAGTCCCTCCAGTTGTGAGGGAATAGCTCCACGGGAACTGGGTCTAACCGCGACGGTGACGCGGGGACCCTTTAGAAAACCACAGGCGGGAGAAGGCTGTGATCGTGGGACTCAGCGGGCACCTTTAGCGCCCCCCTATTTGCGAGGGAACCCCGCAAGGGGCTCCGGAGCAAAACGGGGAGTCTGGCGAGGTGCTGAGAGCCAACTGCTTCTTCCGTGGAGCGAAGCCACACAGCTGTTGCCGGGGAGTGCTGACCTTTTTCCTGGGACAATTTGGCTAACAAACGACTACCCGTGAGTAGGTCAAGTTTAAAGACCGGGGAATTTAACAAAAAGAGGATTAATTTGGCACTGAAACTGGAAGGTGTAAACAGGAAGTCCACCTTCCTTTTCTGTATATAGATCAAAGCAAAGACTGATCAAGCTAAGACCGGAGAGTTGGGTTTAAAAGGACTCAAATCCTAACATCAGATCAAAAGACTTCCCTCCCTGAACTGCAGGAGAGGGGAGGGAAGAGGGGAAAGTATATTTTGCCTGCAAAAAAAAAGGAGAGAAAAAGGAATAAAGACCACCACTTAACCCTTGGGAATGGACTGCCAGGATTAATAAAATTGCCGTACTGAGAATCGCACTATTTATGGACAATGCAACTTTGTGACAGTTAACTCTGCAAGTGAGATACCTTTATTCTGAGGGCTTCTTTGGACTTGGAATGGTTGCTTTTCTTTTGTTGAAGGGGGACTTTGGAAAGTCGGAAAAGATACTCTATTGCAATACCTTGATCGTTACTGTGTCCCCCTAGAGGAACATTGAAATTGTTGCAACTAGCCAGGGGATTTTCCACTCTCGACTGGCCTGGGAAACTTCCGCTGCAAAACAAGTTCTGGCCGTGGGATCGACCTTGATCCTCAGATCCTCAGATAAAGTGGTATGGCACACTTGCCTCAGGAAAAGACAACAAGATCGGGAAAGGTTAGACAGCAGCAGACCAGTGTAACGCAGCAGCGCAGAGCATCCGTATCTGCCTCTTCTGCACCACAAGGAAAAGATCCTGCACAAGGAAAAGATCCTGCACAGGCTGGGTCTAAAGGAATGACCACTGAAGAGGGATTTACCTCAGTATTAAATAAAATTTATGAAACCTTGGAAAAATTAAGTAACCAAGTTACGGAAGCAACTATTAAAATTGACCAAAACACTACTAGCATCAACAACTTGGGGCAGAAGGTGAATTCAAATACAGAATCTATTGAAAGACTGTTGCAAGAATCCATTTCAAATCAAAAGGCAGCTGAGGAAGCAAAGGAAAAAGCGTCGGCTGTAGAGGAAAAGATCCCACCAAGGGCCACCGGTCGCTTTTGTCCATGATCGAACTTAAGGAAAAACAGACTAATCTGAGGATCAGGGCGGTACCTGAACTTGAAAAAGATAACTTAAGTGACTTTCTTACGCAGGAATTTGCAGAATTTTGGAAGTTGGATGCTAAGCAAGACTTCAAGATAGTAAGTGCTTTGGTTACCCTCCAAACGAAAGAAGAGAGAGACAAAATATTGAGCCTGCATTTCCAGCAGACTTTGGAGATACAAGAATCAAGAGTAGAGATCTTCAAGGATATTCCGAAATATTTATTGGATCTTAGAACTAACCATGGAGATCTGGTGGCCCTCTTGAGAAGAAACAGAATTGTTTTTAGGTGGGAGTTACCCCAAGGCCTCTCTTTTACCTTTAAAGGGGAAAAAATCAAAATAAGATCAGTGGAAGACAAGGAAAATTTTTTGAGAGATCACGAAGAAAACCTTCAAAAAGAAGCCGAAGAAGAAGAAGAGCCAAGAGCACTAAAACCAGGAATATTAGATTTAGGACCACCACTTATGGGGCTGGACAAACCAGAGAAGGAGACACCACCGACAGAAGAAGAACAACTACTTGGAGCAGTTGGAGGAAAGTAAAATAATTGCACCATGTCTCTGCAATTATTAAGTTGGAACATTCACGGTTTTAACTCCCCGGAAAAAAGGAGGAAAAATTTTCATTTATTGAAAAAGGAGCAATTAGACTTGATTTGCTTACAGGAAACTCATGTGATAAGGCTACATAGAAAAGTATTGATTAATAAAAGATTGGGTCAAGAATTTATTTCATTGGACAAGGTTAAAAAGAGAGGAGTTGTAATTTACGCCAAAGAGAGCTTATCACCGAAATTTATCTTCAAAGATGACCAAGGAAGATATGTGGCAATCGAAATTCAAATTCAAGGAGAGAAAATTTTGATAATAGGACCAAATGAGGGGAAATCTGAATTTTTTAAGAAGTTGCATGAGACATTGTTGGACTACATGGACTATAATATCATCATGATGGGGGATATGAACGGAGTGGTGTCTACAAATATGGACAAGTCGCAAAGACAGGTAATTACTAAAGACGGCAGACTACCGAAAACCTTTTTTGACATGACTGACAACATGGACTTAATTGACATCTGGAGAACTAAGAACCCCCTGGGTAGGGAGGGAACTTTCTTTTCTGAAGCCAAAATGACATGGACAAGAATTGACCAAATTTGGATAACTAGAGGACTGGCTCCCAAAATTCGAAAAGCGGAAATTTGTCCTAAAACCTGCTTCCACCATAATGCTGTGAGAATGGAGATGAAATTAACACCAATTGGTTCCTTTAGATGGAGAATGAATGACACCCTGTTTAGAGATCCAGAGGTCACCAAGAAGGCCCCCAAAAATTTGAAAGACTATTTCGAGATAAATTTGAATACTACAGTTGAAAAAAGAGTAATCTGGGACGCAAGCAAAGCGGTTATGAGAGGGTTTCTGATTCAACAGAATGTAATAAAGAAGAGAACTCAAAATGAGAAAAAAGACAAAATTTTGGAGAAAATAAAAGAAGGAGAGAAGAAACTAAGAGTGAAACCAAAGTCGCAAGAGATTCTGAGAGAAATAAAGCTGTATCAAGTACAATATATGAAAATGATAAATCAGGAAATAGAATGGAAAATTAAGCAGATGAGACAAAAGACATTTGAATCGGCTAATAAATGTGGGAAACTGCTGGCTTGGCAGATGAAAAAAAGGCAAAAACTGAATGCCATTACAAATTTGGAAGTGGAAGGAAAGAATATACAGAATCCAGTGGAGATTAGAAAGTGCTTCCAGAGATATTTCAAACAACTATATACACATGGGCCACAGAAAGAGACCGATATAGACCAATTTTTAAGAACAAATGGATTACAAAAAATTTCTCAAGAAAATAAATTAATGCTGAATTGTAAAATAACAGATCAGGAGGTGGAAGGTGCCATCCAAAATATGCAGCTGAGCAAATCTCCAGGGCCGGACTGTTTAACCTCAAAATACTATAGATCTTTGAAAGATTGGTTAATTCAACCACTAAAGGAGGTTTGTAATGAAATTTTGGAGGGGAAAAAAGCACCTGAGTCGTGGAAGGAAGCTTATATTACACTTATACCGAAAACTGAGGCCGAAAAAACACAACTTAAGAACTACCGCCCCATATCCCTACTTAACGTGGATTACAAAATTTTCGCAGATATTTTGGCTAAAAGACTGAAAAAGGTACTAGTCGAGGAGATACATAAAGACCAAGCTGGCTTTCTCCCGGGTAGGCACTTGTCTGACAACACGAGAAATATAATTAACATTTTAGAGAAGTTGCAAGTGAATATTAATACTAAAGCAGTTTTGATATTTGTTGACGCAGAGAAAGCCTTCAACAATATTTCTTGGAGTTTCATGAAGAAAAATCTACAGGGGATGGGGGTTGGTCAAGGTTTTGAAAATGGTATAGGTGCAATTTACTCAGAACAAAAGGCTAAATTGATAGTTAACAACGTGGTGACAGAAGAATTTAAGATCGAGAAAGGGACACGACAAGGCTGCCCAATTTCCCCATTGCTTTTTATTTTGGTCCTGGAGGTTCTGCTAAACATGATTAGAAGAGACCATTTGATCAAAGGTATTCAGGTCGGAGCTAAACAGTATAAACTTAAAGCATTTGCAGATGACTTAGTATTGACATTACAGGAGCCAGAATCTAGTACTAAAAGAGTATTAGAATTGATTCAGGAATTTGGTCAAGTTGCAGGATTTAAGTTCAACAAGTTAAAGACTAAGGTTCTTGAGAAAAATTTAACACCGATCGAGAAGGAGAGGTTTCAGAAGGAGACGGGATTAACATTGGTAAAGAAAGTAAAATACCTGGGGGTTAACATGACTGCTAAGAACCTAAATTTGTTTAAAGATAATTACGAGAAATGTTGGTCAGAAGTGAAAAAGGATCTTGAAATATGGTCAAATCTGAAGCTTTCCTTGTTTGGTTGAATTGCTGTTATAAAGATGAATGTATTGCCAAGAATGTTATTTTTATTTCAATCATTGCAAATTTTGGACAAAATGGATTGTTTCAAGAAGTGGCAGAAAGAGATTTCTAGATTTGTCTGGCAGGGCAAGAAGCCCAGAATAAAATTTAAAATATTAACTGATGCTAAGGATAGTGGTGGATTTGCCCTGCCAGACCTTAAACTTTACTATGAATCAGCAGCATTTTGCTGGTTGAAAGAATGGCTGCTTCTAGAGAACACAGACATTTGGGATCTAGAAGGTTTCAATAATGTTTTTGGGTGGCATGCATATCTGTGGTATGACAAGGTTAAAGCTCACAAAGCATTTAAAAACCATATTGTCAGAAGAGCATTGTTTAATGTCTGGACAAGATATAAAGACTTACTTGAAAATAAAACCCCAAGGTGGTTATCACCGATGGAAGCGAAGGCTCAGAAAAAGCTCAATATGGAGGCCAAATGGCCAAAATATTGGGAGATTTTGGAAGAAGAAGGCGACAAATTGAAATTGCAGAGTTTTGAGAAACTAAAAGATAAAGTGCGAGATTGGCTTCATTATTATCAAATAAGGGAGGCTTATAATATGGATAAAAAAATTGGTTTCCAGGTGGAAAAATCAAAATTGGAAACAGAACTGTTAGATCCCAAAACTAAGATACTATCAAGAATGTATAACTTGCTGTTGAAATGGAATACACAGGATGAAACGGTTAAATCTGCTATGATTAAATGGGCACAAGACGTTGGACATAACATCATGTTTGCTGACTGGGAACAGTTGTGGACCACCGGTATGAAATTTACGGCATGTAATACCCTAAGAGAGAATATTATGAAAATGATATACAGGTGGTACATGACACCAGTCAAGCTTGCAAAAATATATCACTTGCCAGATAATAAGTGTTGGAAATGTAAGGAAAATGAAGGTACATTCTTTCACCTTTGGTGGATGTGCCCAAAGATTAAGGCTTTCTGGGAAATGATATATAATGAAATGAAAAAGGTATTTAAATATACCTTTCTGAAGAAACCAGAGGCCTTTCTCCTGGGCATGGTCGGCCAATGGGTGCCAAAGAAGGACAGAACTTTTTTTATGTATGCTACAACAGCAGCAAGAATACTTATTGCAAAGTATTGGAAGACACAAGATCTACTCACCTTGGAAGAATGGCAGATGAAAGTGATAGACTATATGGAATTGGCGGAAATGACTGGCAGAATCCGTGACCAGGGAGAAGAGTTGGTGGAAGAAAATTGGAAGAAATTTAAAGACTATCTGCAGAAACACTATAAAATTAATGAATGTTAAAATGATGCAGGATTGAAATGAGATGGTTTTAGTAACAAAATTAAAAGAATATGCAAAAAAGGGTTGATAATTAGATGAAAATATGATGTTTAACATGTCAAGATTTATAATTAGGATAAAAACAAAGAGGGAAAGGATTTGCTGAATTAACTATGTGAACTGGAATACAAAAAAGGGAGGTGTGAGGAGGTCAGGAAACGAGTAATTGAAATATAAGACATGAAAAGTTTGATTTGTTTTTAATTGTTTTTTTATTTTTTACATATTTTTTATTTTTTCCTGTATTTTTGTATCTTTTTTCTTTGTCTTTTTTTATTTTCCTTTTCTTATATTGTAATTTTCTTTGTTTGTAAAATCTCAATAAATATCTTTTAAAAAAATGAAAGCAGTATATGTCAAAGAGGTGCTTCTAGGTTTTCAAAAATGCTAGATTTCAAAAGCAAAGGTGCAACATTTTTTGTGTTGAGTGCCTTTGAATGGGAGAGAGCTAAATGAAGAAAAGGATTTGCTTACCTTCCTGGGGTTTGGGCAGAGTTTGTATGAAAATAGCAAATGTTGTAGAAATGCTTGCAGATCAGTAACTGGTAACATTTCAGGAGAATTAATTGGTGCAGGGGATAAGGACTTGCGATCAATAAAAGCAGTTTGTGGGTTTTGCGGGGAAAATTATGCTCAGTTGAGAACAGTCAGTTCCTTCTTTTTCATCACTCCTAATGTAGAAAAGTTATTCACACTTTGGAAGGTAGATCTGTCAGAAAGAAAACTAAAGTCCCCTTCCTGACCTTATGCAAAAAAAGATATTTGCATTGGACACTTGAAATTTCAAAGAGACCAACAATCTGAGTCTATTTGATGCTTCAGGAGCAGCTCAGTTCAAAGGAGACCCACTTTGCCTTGGAAGATCCCCAAATCTCTCTGAATCTTACTGATTCAATCCAAAATTCGGTATCCATCTGAACCAAGTACAGTGGTACCTCGGGTTACAAACACCTCGGGTTACAAACACTTCGGGTTAGAAACTCCTCTAACCCAGAAGTAGTACCTCGGGTTACAAACTTTGCCCCAAGATGAGAACGGAAATCACGCGGCGGCGGCGGGAGGCCCCATTAGCAAAAGCGCACCTCAGGTTAAGAAGTTTCAGGTTAAGAACGGATCTCCAGAACGAATTAAGTTTGTAACCTGAGGTACCACTGTACACACTTGTAATGGTCATCTAAGCCATTAACTATTATTGCATGTATCCTGGTAACAGCCCAGTTCTAGCCCAGGATCACAAGTTAACATAGTTATTATGAGAGGTGTGATTATTATATACTATCCTCCACTGCAGCAAGCAACTGAAAGCTACAATCTATCCAGCTACAGCCAGTTTTTTTCAGCTGAAACTTGCCAGAACTCAGTTCTGGCACTTCTCAGGTGAGTGCCACTGCCTTGTTCTTTAACATAACAAGGGAGGTGTTTGTGGTGAATTCCGGCACTTCTTTTTCTAGAAAAATAGCACTGGCTACAGCTAACAAGATCATCTATAGGCAGATGTAAGATAACATCCTAAGAAACATAATACTCAGTGACAGGCAGGAACAGATACTGGATTTTAAAATTTCTCACATGGGCAGATGTCAAAAGCCCTATGCAGATATGTAGATTTAATTGTTTTAGTCAATACAGAAAGGAGAGCATACTGCTCCACAACCCCTGCAATTGACTTCCACATTGGACAGGAAGGTCAGAAGGGGTTTCTGTTAGGGGTTTCTGTTAGATGAATGTTAATCCACCAGATCGCAGAAAAGATGTTCAACTGGCCATGCTTACAATCTCCATTCAGACAATTTCATTCAATGCAAGAAGCTTGAAGGAGTTGATGGAACCAGGATACATGCTTCATAGATGAAACAGCCAACGAGTACTTTAGAATTATTGAATTGCGACTCAAATAGAAATCAAATTGCAGCCAACACAGCAGTAGTTGGGCTACTGGTATTACTGCATTTGCAGCAGCTGATTATATTGTGGGCGGGGAGGATATAGAGCGATAGTTTTAATATTTTAATATTTTTTTGAATAATGATATAAAGGGTCTCGAAGATTTCAGTTGTTAGAATTTCCAGGTGAAGACTTTTCCTGTTTGTTTATTTTTACAGGATGAAGATTCAAGAGAAAATCGGTTCAGTTTTACAGGCTATGGAATGGGGCCACCATGTATACAAGCAAAAGATGGAGTGGTTCCAAAAGCACCAAACAATCCAGTTCAACCTGCACCAAAAAGCCCTGAAGACATGAGGAAGGTATTCATTGATCGGGCCAAGAAAATTGACACCATCTCCCGAGCCTGTTTCCCACTAGCCTTTCTGATATTCAACATTTTTTACTGGGTCATCTACAAAATTGTTCGGCACGAGGACATTCACCAAAAACAAGATTAAGGTTTCCAGTGCTTAACGGTTCTGGTTCTCTATTACTATGGTACAAATACTGATTGGCTCATAAAGGGCGTGGAGGGAAAAAATCACATTTGACTTGCTATGCAAAGTCACAAAAGGATAGAAGAGTGGAATCCGAAGAAGCTACAATATCTGCTGCAACAGCGATTCAACTTCTTATTAGCTAAAAGTAGCCAGCTTTTGCAAAGAAACACCACAACGTTCTAAATTAAAACTCTACTGCCAATGTGTTTATAGATGCTGTTCCATATTGGTATAGTATTTTCTGATGTTTCTCGCAGCAAAGTGCCATATTAACAGAAATGCTATTCCACTTTAAAGTTTCCTTTAAACTTTATGTCAAGATTTGCCATGGGGGGGGTGTTTTAAAAAAGAAGTTTCCCTTTAAGTGACAAAGCACATTTTCTCAATTTAAAGACACTGCCAATGTCTTTTATAATAAACACCAAGCATATATTAGGCTGCACATTAAAGAGAGAAATCTCATATAAAATACTTCATAATGACACAATCCACAAACCACTTACTCTGTGAAATGCTGCTGGTGTTTCTGGTGAGGCTTCAATTCTGCACTGGAATAAGCAGTTTGTTGATTGCTGGCCATTTTATAAAAAGAAAAAGTATGCCTTGGCGAAATTTCTCTGTGCATTCAAGGCAGGAAACTGTCTAATCACATCCTTTACCAGTACAGAGAGTATGACTCAGCAGGCTAGACCTTCTGTTGAGTAAACAGATCACTTGCTTCTGGTATTTACTCTAAAATGTAACATAGATTCTACATGATAGGATGTGAGGTCAGATATTCTGAGTCACTCAAATGAGTATTGTCACCTCCAGGGCCCTGGAGAGGGAGAGGATTTTGTTCCATGAAGGTTAAATATGCTTAAAGCTATTGAAATTATGGGACAGTGGTGCATATTTGATTCTGTAATATACACATAATATACACTAGGAAGTTAGTGTCATTGAAATCAGTTCAACTTACTTCCAGGTAAACATGAAGAAAATCATATGTAGCTCCCATTTATTTTAACTGACTTTACATACATATGTGCTGAACAACGTCAAAAGAAGTGCTAGAACAAAATTGGGGGAAACGAAAACCTTTCTATGAAGATACCGGATAGCCAACTATGGCATTCTATTTGTGCAACTGACTGTCACTTGCACAAATAGGAATTGCTCTTGTTCCCTTCCCTCCCAATTCCACCCACCCACATTTCCCAATATCTGCTCTGCGTAGTTGGGAAACCCTGATTGGGCGTAGTTTGCAGGGCCCCAGTGTGAATGGTGGAAGTAAAATCTAGCACACCTCCTGGTGTGGTGTTTCATCTTGATATTTAAATTAAGGAAATTTATTTCCTTTTTCTAGAATTGCACAGTCCTTTAAATTAATTCTCTCAATAATTATATATTATGTTATAGGCTTAAAAGAAAATATAGAATAGAACTTTGCACCTAGAAACTGTTTTTTGTTTCTTCAGACAGTTCTCATCAGCAAAGACAGAATATATTTGCTCTACAGCATATCTAATGCAGTGGAATGATATATGTTCTGAAAATGTGCCAACAGAAAAACCACAAGAGTTTATTATTGAACACCAGAGAGGGGAGAGAAAACATGCTGCTTTGAAGGAAAAAGAAAATCAAAGCTGAAGTTTTACTTTGATTTTTAAATAAGAACAAATGTGATACAGGACTATTTCCGTAATGTGTCTGTTATAGAAATATTTACTAAAATGACTTTAAAAAGAAAAAAAGAAAAAAGAAAAGCAAATTTGATTTAAATAGATCCATTTAAGTATGGGTGGGTGGAAACCATATGCAAATTGTGCCCTGTGTGAAAAACATCTCTAACATAGTTTTATATTGGTGTCAGGAGATATTTTCTTGAGCAAGTACTTTCAAACAAATGATTCCCAATGCAAAACTTGAGGTGGCGTGGCCAGTCTGTGCGGACTGTGCAATCTCAGTTATACATTTCTGAATCTGCCTTCAGTGTGATCAATACAAAGGTTACGGATTTAAAATGCGTTACTAAATCTAAGTAAATATTCGTGCAAATGAATTTTGTACAATTTCTGAACACAACAGAATTCTACAGACACTCTAGGGCTGTGAATAGAAAAAAAGGGGGGAGCCCTCTCAGATTTCTTTCCAGTAGTCACAGATTGTGCGGCCATACTACTTTGGTAACTCAACATAAAAAGTTAGGCATGCCTATTGAGGATACGAATGGTTTCTATTTGAACAGGATGAGGTGCCTAATCTATGGGAAAGGTGGTGAGTTTGAAAGAGTGGAGGCAAGCAGCCCTACAGAGAAAATCCAGTATTTCCCAGTTCATAAGCCGTGAGTGTGATACTAAGATATAACCTTTAACCTGCCCTAGGGGAATGTTCCGCACAAAGCATTATAAACTAAGTTTTAACTTTTACTCACAAAATTATTTTTCATTGAATATAGAGTGCAGGTAATGGGATAAAGTTGGGGCATAAGGGCATATCATCAAATTCATTTCACTTCTTTACAATGCAGAATGATAAAGGAAGGTTTTGTGTTGTCTCATGCCACCAAAAAATACCAGCAACCCACTAGTGCCTATTTTATGAAGTCTAAAATACCAGCAGGCATATGACGACCTATCACACAAATAAATCCAGGAATGGTGTTGCAGACCCTGTCAGACAAACTAATGCTTCTTATGGATTTAGTGCACTGTTACAACCCCCCCAGTGATTTTAGCAAAGTGACAAAAGTTAGCAAACATGTTTCCCCTGTATTCAGGTTACTGCAGGCTCTATGTTAGATACACCCTATAGTGCTACGGCTGGGACTGAGATGAAGCATCAGCCACTGCAAAATTCTGGGGTGAATTAGGACATATCCAGTGTGTGAAATCCCCAGCAGGGGGGAGAATCCAATTTACACCAATTTTGTTATTCATGGCTGCTCACAGTCATGATGATAAGAACCATTTGCCAGAAAATTGGAAGATCTCCAGCAAATTGCCGGAAGATAATGAAGCATCCCCACATTTCCTAGTCAAATGGACATTTCTTCCTATCTTCAATCACTGTCATGCAGGCAGCAAAGTACAGAAAGTCAGAGAAGTGTATCTGCATTGCCTAGGCAACTGGGCAACACTTTTGATCTGATGTCACTGTTTTGCAACATGGTGATCATTATTTTGCCTGTGAACGAACCCAGAAGAAATTAGTGTTGGAAGTCGTGGATAAGGGAGGAGGCACAAGACACCAGAATGGCTGAATTTCATGCCCCTCCACACACACACACAAAAAAAGCAACAACAAAAATCAGATGCAACTTCGCAACCTCTAAACAAGGCTGCAGTAAAGTGCTGATGTGGAACAAACGGCAATCACGTTTTCCACAGATTCCCATTTTTTTCCTGATTTAGCATGAAAGAGCAAAAGCAAAACCACTCAGATTCCTGCCTTGAAAGCATGGGGAAAGTGGGAACCCACTTGGACCCATGCTTTCTAGACATGGGACGAGTGGAATTGTAGACGAGCCCTTTCATGAATAGAAGCATCCGACTGGCTTTTGTTGGAACCAAAATGCTGTCTTAAATGAACCATGGATTCTTATGTGCCATATGGAAATATGTGAAGCTCAAAACATTCATGGGTGGAGATATGTGGAATTTATCTCTTTCAGTCTCTAACCCCTTCCAGGCATTAGTATTTCCATGGAGACAGCTAATGCATTGATAGGGACCCTATTGCTTGTCCTTACCTCCATGTCTTCAGCCCCATATGTTGTACTTGTGTAGGTCCTGTATGTGATCAGGGCTTCCAACTACATTGGGTTTGCTTAAGGTTTGCTTGATTCCACCTTAAGACCTTCAGGGTGCAAAACTGGACATGTATGCACAACATAAAGGACAGCATAGTAGTTCTACCTCTCATTCATGTATTAGCCACATGAATAGGATTCTGTTTCCTACTCCACTCTCTAAATATTATTATTTATTACGGAGTCCACTAACACAAGAACTGTTTGTAGTCCACATCCATATGGAAATATGAATGACCTTATCAGCCCCAAATTATGATCAAAGGGCTCAGTTATCTTAGGCAAGTATCATTATTATATCCTTATGGAACATATGCAAACACTTCACTATCCAGTTTACACACTCAGATTCTCCCTACTGTGGCTACGTAGTTTCTTCCCCGAAAGGAACAGCATACCTAATGTATTTTGGGCACAATTTTAATCTGTGCTGCCCCACCTAAAAAGTGCTTTGAAATGGGGCAGACAGAGATCAATGCCCACTGGCATTGCAGGAGATGCACAAACGCAAATATTGACCACTAGGTTGTTAAAATTTATGTTAGACACCAATTGAGATGAGAGCCTACTTTTTTTACCTGAGGACATTAAAAAAAACCTCACTGAGAGCATTGTTTGTAGAATATGCGGAAGAAGGTACCACAGGATGTTTTGAAAACAATTTATTTGGTCATAAGACCGTGCAATGGGAAATGCATTTCAATTTAATTGTTGTTAGATTACCATGATGAAATCCAGTTGATCTCTTCTGATCACTAGCATGTCCTGCTTCCTGAGCTGGTACATGGCAGGCAGATATTTAGATTTTTCCATCAGAGAGTTGAAGGAGTGGAAAGTGAAGTTATAGGTAACCATGCAGGCACTCTTTCTGGAACAAGCACAAAGAAACTTAGCTTTGAGGTGCACACTAATGCTCAGGACAGCATTAGTCACTCTGTCTTCTGTGTGGCCATGGAGGATGGGACATGGTTTATTGGAAGACCACAAGCTTTGCAAGCAGATGGTCCAAGGTCCAGTCCCTGGTATCTCCATTTAAAAGTATCAGGCAGAAAGCATATCAAAAACTTCTGAGGGAAACCCTGGAGAGCTTCTATAGGTCAAACTAGACAATACTGGGCTTGATTGACAAATGATTTGATCAGGCATAAAAGCAGCTTCATATGAAGCACTGATATCTGACCTGAAATTTGGAGGCCTGGATCTGGCTTCTTTTATAGATTATAACCACATAAAATGTTAAGGGAGAACGAGGAACGATTTCATTACAATTTATCCTGTGTTGCAGGCATATCACACTATTATCAGTCTCCTGAATTTAAAGCAGCTCAATTCTTGCCAGCTTAGTACACATTTAGATGCAAGATATCGTAAAGTTGTATGGTTGTACTACTAAGTATAGCAGCTAATGTGCTATTGCTTCTCATTCACCATGAAGCTTCCATAAGTGGAGGGAAAGAGGTGTTATTTCAGAGGGAAATATGACCCAGTATTTAAAATAGCTAGAGGAGTTTTGAGTGCATGTACCATTTGTTTAAATGGGCTTGGAGATGTTACAAAATAAACGTCTTGTTTCCCACCAGGTCCATTTTAATCATATATATTTCTTCATTGAGTTTTATTTTAGGCATTATTATAATTTTTTATATTTGAGAGTACTGATACAAATCTTTATTAAAAGCACATATTTTGTCTGTGTAATACCAGGTAGAGTTCTATAAAGCAATCTAAACGTGCACTTTAGACATAAGGAAAGACAAATGCTAATACGACATAGCTCTGCCTGTTACAGCACTGATAAGTAATCATTTTAAGGAATATTCTTTAGGGTTAAGAAATATTTAGATTAAAAATATTTTGGGGGTAATAAATTCTCTAACCTTAAAAATAAAAATTGTATTTTTACTTCATGATATTTTCTACTAGATGAAAGAACTGTTTGTTATTATCATTCAGCCCAGCTTAAATTGTAACTGCAAGAAAGTGACATAGTCAGTAAGACTAAGAGCACAACATAAACCCTCCACATGTAATTCCAATTCTCAGTTGGGGTAGAATTTGCTTCAATGCATTGATAGCTCTCCAAAATTTGCTTCATAGTAATTCTTACAATAATCTTGTAACTCAATGCAGAATCTGTACTAACAGAGGTTAGTTTGATAAGAGAACATTGAGTTAATGGTGTTTTTGTTTGCTTTCAAAACAGCTCTGAAATCTATTTTGCAAATTAACTTATATGGAAATACAAAGATGTGCATACAGGTTTTGGGATGTGTCTATTGTACGGGAGCTTCTTCTTTTTGCAGAGGTTACAGAATGGTGCCTCCTGGCAAAACATACATTGCACAGTGGTCTCGTAACCATTATCAGTTTGGAATATTTGTGCAAACAGATGAGACTGAGGGAAATAGTTGGGTTAAAGGCCATGAAATGCTGGCTCATGCTGTATTCTTGATATGCTTTGATATTTATTGCACTTCTTCACTTTCATCTCCATGAAATATGCAAGAGCCATTCCTTAAGTTAGCAAACGTCAACCTATAACAGGACAGTATCAATGGATGAAATGAACTGCGTAAATTTTGACATTCTATGGATATTTAATTGTGAGCCACATGAAAAGAAACTGTGCCATAAGCTTTTAACATGGAGTTTAAACATTATATACAGTAGCTTGTGTGATAGTGAGCCAAGCTTCCTTAAAAGGTGAGAGCAAAAAAATATATATGGTTATACTAGTGTGTTAATGACTTGTCTGTGATTTTTAAACATATCATCCTGTGAGTTCTGTCTAGACAGCAGCAAATACCAATTTGTGTCTAGAAGTATTTCTTTTCAGTAAAATCCAATGAAAAGTATCATGCATGAGTTTAATTAAACTCCTTTTCTTTCTTGTATTCCTATATTCAGCACTACAGCTAACATGCTCTGCTGACAGAGGTATTAAGTTGTGTGCTGCCTATGGTGTTCATGTAACTGTATATATTTTGTTCTAAAACAAGAATAAAAGCTACCATTTTTCAAGACTCTGCTCAGACTGTTAACACAATTTAAGCACTGACTATTGAGTGTCAAATCGCTAATATTTAGAAAACAATCTGGGGTCAGGGAAAGGAATGCTTTTTCTGGTGGAAAAACAGGAGCAAACATGAGAGGAAACGATAAACAAAAATCCTGTGAACTACCTCCTTCAAGAGCAGCTAATATGGAAATTCCCACGATGAGCAACACTCAGTACCCAATACCCAAGTGCCTTCTTAAGTTCAGGGGCTTCACTACAGAGTGGGAGATGCTTCTAAGGAAATATTAAAAAATAATGTATGCATGTCATGTGGGTGCCATGAGGTGAATAATTTGTCTACAAAAGCAATAGTCCATGCACATCAGCTTGTCTAAGCAGTTATCCTGAAAGAAGATGCATGGGCTGAAATCCTCCAAATACCAGTACCTTTTAAACTTTAAGTAAGTTTAACTCTGGATTCAGTCTCCAGCAACAACAAGGAAAAAATTTGATTCACTTCACTCTTTGTCTATCAAATTAGTACTTTCCAAAACAATGTAAGAACTGAAAAACAGCCATTTTTCGAAATGTGTACTTATCCAAATTTTGCAACAGGGTACTCCAACCTCTGTTTACAAAAATGCATATATTAGGGGGAAAGTGTGCATAAAAGCACATACATTCATGAACATAATATAAACACATTATATAGAATCATAGAATTGTAGATTTGAAAGGGATCCTGGGGAATCATCTAGTCCAGCCCACTCCAATGCAGTTGCCCCATATAGGGACTGAACCTGCAATTCATAATAGTAATAATAATAATAATTTTATTATTTATGCCCCGCCCATCTGGCTGGGTTTCCCCAGCCACTCTGGGCAGCTTACAGCATATTAAAAAAATTTAAGATGTTTTCACTGATTGAAAAAGTAGAAAAATATGCAGTTTTATTATTGTATGGGATAAGCAGAAGTTGTGAAGAATAGAAATGATGATTTCATGTAGCAGTTATTATGTGGACACAATGGAATCAGCGTGTGAACATTGCAAACCTCAACATTTTCACTTAGAGGTTGAACATGTAAGCACAGTGCACTCAATGGGACATTGTCTCAGGTAAGTGAGTACAGAATTACAGCATGAGATAATGAAATTTAGATAAAAGAGAAACTAAAGTGATCAGTTTAAAAAGTTTTTCATGTGTGCGGTTCTTTTTAGTCAGTGCTTTTTTCTGGGCGAAGTAGGGGGACGCATACCCCTAAACATTTTGTGAATCTCTGTACTTTTGTCCATTTACTGTATTTATTTTCCCTGATTTAAAATATAAAATGGTGGTTTTCTTGAGTCAAAATGAGAGTACCCCTAAACATTTTTTTGGGGGGGGAAAGCACTGTTTTTAGTATATAAATAGATTGATGAATTAGCCACAGCTTACATTCCAGATAACAACTTTGTTGAAACAGATTGGGGAAAATGCTCACGAAATAGTAAACATCAAACTTCCCTGCAAACTTTGTGCAAACAAATCAGGATGAATAGTCAATAAAACAGGTTGTTTGAAAGCAGTCCAAACTTTATTATGATGAAACTTTTCCATATGACCTGATCCTTTTATGGTGGTAGCAAAATACTCTCCCTTCTTTTCCTAGTAGTACTTCCCCCCTGTGCATCTCTTGGCAGTTCTTGGGGTACATGATATTATCAAAATCAGGACATCCCCCCCCCCCAGTTACTTTTAGATGAAGACAATTATGTTTGGAGATCCAATCACAGATTTTTCCACATAAGACGTTATTTGGCTTTCTGTCACACAGTCTGTAACCTTGGAATTATATAGGCATATACATTTGCAATTGTTTAATTGCCACATTTTCCAAATCATTTACAACACCATTTACCTTGGCGCATTTACACGCCTGAAAATTGGGAAGAAATCAGCTAGGATCAGTGTCATAAATTAGTATAAATATGCACCGAAGACTGGAGTAAGTGTAGACTTATTTTTTATAAATGGACATTAAAAAGCACACAAAAGTTTCTTTAAGCAGTTTTCTTGGACCTTTCTCATGCATTCTCCGACTGGGTTATTGGGTGGCCTACGTCAGCAGAAAATAGAAATTATAAGCTATTAAGACCAACAACACTGGACATGCCATCTCTTCTCCATGTGAATCGCTTCCAAATATGCCGTGTGTATCCATTATGTGGTTTTATTTCACATCTTATCACTTCCTGAGAATGTCACCTAATGCTACTCTGTTCACAAGCACAGTCTACTTATCAGTATCATGGCAAGCCTACCACCAGATGGCTCTCTTTCCCTATCCGTTAGAGAGTATAATGCATAAGGTTACTGAGCTTCATTCCTACTGTCAAATAAACCATAGTTGAAAGGTGCCGTGTTACTAATTAGGAACCCTGATCAGGCACCAGGAGAATGTGCACGCTAGAGGAAATTGTGTGCCTAATTAGGCTGCTTTTATTTCACTATAGCGGCAGTGCTGACGACGAGATAAAACACTTTAGCAAAGTCCATGCCTACCTCACGTTCGTATCTCTCCTTTGCCTCCCACTCAGCTATATAGCTAATGGCTGAACGGTGAAGCTTCAATATGGGTGCCTCTTCTAATTAAGGCTGTGTGCGTACTCCTGTTTACTCTGCATCCAGGGCACTCCCACAGGAAGCCGTATGCACAGATGTTAGCCAAAATCCATATCTGCCCTAGGAAGGTGCTGCAAGTCAAGTGTAGGCAATACTGAGCTAGCTCACAGGTGGGAAACATTTGTTCTTCCAGATGTTGCTGAACTAAACTCGCAACTTCATCTTTGGCCATTGGCCATGCATGCTAGGTGTGATGAGAGTCAACATCTGGAGGGCCAAAGGTTCCCCACCCCTGAGCTAGGGAGATCAATGATCTGGCTCAGCTTCCTATGGGCTATGTCTTCAGATCTAGTTTCAGCAGTGAAACAGTTTTGGTTGCCCTGACCTTTATTGAAAGAGAGAGGGGTGAAAAACAACTCCTTGATCTCTCATTGGCTTTGGATACTACCAACAGTGGCATCCTCTCGGAGTGGGTCTGTGGGTTGGGAATTGGCAGCACAGTTTTATGGAAGCTGTAGGGCTTTGCCTACACAAAGCCAACATCTGCTGGCCCAAGCCTTAAGATCTGAGGGAGATCTTCTCATGGTCCCACCAGCCAGCATAGCACACTGGGTGCTGATGCAAGACAGGGCCTTCTTGGTAGTGGCACACTGCCTGTGGAATTATCTGCTAGAGGATTAATCCTGCCTTCTGCAGCTGCATCTTTACCTGCTTGCCAGCTAATGTCCCATATGATGTCAGATGTGGAACAGCTGAACATGGTTTCAGGAAAAGGGTTTCATGGGCCAAGTGAAGAAGCCTGCCAGGTCAAGTTTGGCCTAAAGACAAGAGGTTCCCCACTCCTGATTCAAAACGTATTTTTAACTCATACACTGTTGCCCAAATGCTGGGTTCATCAGAGATGTGAAAAGATCACAGAGGCACGTGTGCACTCCAATACTGCTGATTTTCTGACCTGAGGGTATGTCACACAATCCCTGCACCAGGACAAATTAATTAACAATAAAGTTAGCTATATACTGGCCTTCCATTTATGTTGTTGTTGTTGTTTACTCGTTTAGTCGTGTCCGACTCTTCGTGACCCCATGGACCAGAGCACGCCAGGCACTCCTGTCTTCCACTGCCTCCCGCAGTTTGTTCAGACTCATGTTTGTAGCTTCGAAGACACTATCCAACCATCTCGTCCTCTGTCGTCCCCTTCTCCTTGTGCCCTCCATCTTTCCCAACATCAGGGTCTTTTCCAGGGAGTCTTCTCTTCTCATGAGGTGGCCAAAGTATTGGAGCCTCAGCTTCACGATCTGTCCTTCCAGTGAGCACTCAGGGCTGATTTCCTTCAGAACTTCCATTTATATGCATATGTATAAAATAGCCTTTGCCAAGCTGGTGCCCTCAATATATTTTGGCCTATAGTCCTGTACCAGTCAGTACAGGTATCTCAATCTCAATGCATCCAGCCAGGTAGGTGGCATGGTGTTTTTATGCAAAGTTTATTTAGCAACTGTGTAGGACAATACTGACTGCCAATGACCTTTGAAGGTCATAATATAATGGAGTTATATTTACTGTTACATGTGTGTAATGTTTTGCAAATATAAAGGAGATTATATACACAGGGAAGAATAAACACTCATATGCTTTCTACATTGCTGTATAACTTGAAAGAAATATAAAGCTAAGTATCTTAAACAGGGAATTTAAATAAAACCCACTTCATAACAGCACAGCATTAAAGTTGCTCAACTGTTTGTTGTAGGTATTCTCTTAATATACAGAGCCAAACATTGATCCTCTTTTAACACTGCTAAATTTAAGTTTGGCTTCTATGCCATGTTCACAACTAAGATTGAAAGGAGAAAAGTGAATCAGTTGAGATGGGGATTTTGTTATTGTAATTTTGTGGTTACAAAATATTCTTTTTAAAAAAACATTGTTTAAGTGAGGTGCCCATTTATTTTGGCTAAGAATTAGGAATTCTCCTGGCTAAAAGCTTTGAAATAATGCCCCTAAATATTCTCTCTTTTGATATATATATAGCAGCTTTCGAACTGCTAGGTTGGTAGGAGCTGGGACCAAGCAACGAGAGCTCACCCCATCGCGGGGATTCGAACCACCAACACCACAGAGTCGGTCACGACTGGACCTAATGGTCAAGAGTCCCTTTACCTTTACTATATATATATATATAAAGGTAAAGGGACTCCTGACCATTAGGTCCAGTCGTGACTGACTCTGTGGTTGCGGCGCTCATCTTGCTTTATTGGCCGAGGGAGCCGGCGTACAGCTTCCGGGTCATGTGGCCAGCATGACTAAGCTGCTTTTGGAGAACCAGAGCAGCACACAGAAACACCGTTTACCTTCCCGCCAGAGTGGTACCTGTTTATCTACTTGCACTTTGACGTGCTTTCGAACTGCTAGGTCGGCAGGAGCTGGGACCGAGCAACGAGAGCTCACCCCATCGCGGGGATTCGAACCACCAACCTTCCAATCAGCAAGCCCAAAGCTCAGTGGTTTAGACCACAGCGCCACCCGCATATATATATATATATATATATATATATATATATATATATAGTATATATGATAAATTAAGTCAAAAGGAAAGCTAGATCTCATAGTAAAGGGTGCTGTCCAAAATTAAATCAAGAGACGTGTAAAGATTTCCAGGGAGTTTGTGGTGAATGTCTTTGCAATTCCTCTCACACACACCCTCTCCAAATAGTAATGCCAGAGGAATCTGGTATTGCCTGGATTTGGGGATGTATTTGGGGTTTGCACCAGCCTCTTCAACATGTCTATGAACTACAATGCATAGCTTTCAACTTGTGTCCTGTTAGGTACCACTAAGCAGAAAAAGATGGATGCCTTGTCCTGAGGAAACAAACCATAGCCTAGGTTTGGATTACACACTGAGCCAAACGATGGTTTATCCTTAAGCATCAGGAGGACAAGGGAGAAGGATAGCACCCACAATCTCCTCTTTGGGAACTCGCACAGTTGAAAGGCAATTTGTTCATATCAACTAATAAAATGATTAAAAATTAAGCTGCCTAGACAAATTTCTAGTGCCGTGTTTTTAGATAAACAAATCTCTCTAGGGTTTTTTCAGTCTTGGGGGGAATAAATGGAATCTGATTCATTTCGCATGCTTCTACTTAATTTTATCTCCAAACCACATGGAAGGCAAAGACTGTACAGTTTCCCTGTCTCTAAGGTGACTTAAGCTATTAAGAAAGATGGGCTAAGACTGCAAAGCTATCTACACTTAACTGATAATAGGTGCCATTGAACTCACGTGGGGTTACTTCTCAACAGACAGGTCTATGATTGCATTGCAAATTGCCAGCGGCTCTGGCTCCAAATATGTCTCATTTCAGTCTCTAAGTTTCTGAGATGTAAGAGGAGTTATCACAAGACCATCTCCTTATTCTTCATTATTTTTTAAAGTAACTACAGAAGCCTCTGATCCAAATTAGGGCTACATTGTGGGTGATCTGGGATCAACGCTTTCCTCCTGCACCAGTTCTTTGTTTATTTGCCTGGTAGGAAAATATATAGGCACCTGGAATCAAAGTGTAGGATAAACAAGCATAAAGCCTGATTTTCTAGGGAAAAGACAATTATAAACATTTATACCTTTTCTTCAGTGTAGTCCTAAGTATGGAATGCATGTTTCCTTTTCACAGACTACATGCACCATAGTTTGAGAAAAATATAGGCCAATCAGGGGAGGATGTTGGGCTAGAGGGTTGCTGCATATTTCAGGCATAGTGTTCTTTATTCCTGACATGTTATGACTATTGGAAGGCCTGGATTAACACCTTTAGGGGCCCTAAGCAATTAAGAGATTTCCGTGCCCCCATATACATCTAATTCAAGGTATAAACAATAATAAACTATAAAAGAAAGTTTTATTTTTCAAAATGAAGCAAAACCTACAGTAAGATGGAAAATAAATTTTATTTTGGTATACTTCCACTTTATTTATATTGGAAAATTTTATCCTGATTTTTCTAATTGCCAAGTCTTCGATCAGATCCTCAAACCTAATCTTATGTAACGCATCTGCTTCAGTACTTAGTAGAGATAAGGTATCCAACCGGCCTTGTTGCATAGTTGTTCTGTTGCGATTTTTAACATGTTTGACTGAAAAAATGAATGCTCAGCAGAGCAATTTGTGACCATTAATGTTAAAAAGAAGGCTGCCATAAAGAAGACTGCCATAAAGAAGTCTTGAGACTTTAATTCTAATAAAGAAGAATTAAGGCTTTTGAATTATGGTGCTGGAGGAGACTCTTGAGAGTCCCATGGACTGCAAAAAGATCAAACCTCTCCATTCTTAAGGAAATCAGCCCTGAGTGCTCACTGGAAGGACCCTGATGAGCCACTGGCCACCTCATGAGAAGAGAAGACTCCCTGGAAAAGACCCTGATGTTAGGAAAGATGGAGGGCACAAGGAGAAGGGGACAACAGAGGACAAGATGGTTGGATGGTGTTCTCGAAGCTACCAGCATGAGTTTGACCAAACTGCAGGAGGCAGTGGAGGACAGAAGTGCCTGGCGTGCTCTGGTCCATGGGGTCACGAAGAGTCGGACACAACTAAACAACTAAACAACAACAATGTTAAAAATCTGGCAATGGAAAAAAAATTCTGGTGCTCCTCTTCCCTTGATGTCCTAAGAAGAAGAGTTTGGATTTGATATCCTGCTTTATCACTACCCTAAGGAGTCTCAAAGCGGCCAACAATCTCCTTTCCCCTCCTCCCCCACAACAACCACTCTGTGAGGTGAGTGAGGCTGAGAGACTTCAGAGAAGTGTGACTGGCCCAAAGTCACCCAGCAGCTGCATGTGGAGGAGCGGAGACATGAACTCGGTTCACCAGATTACGAATCCACTGCTCTTAACCGCTACACCACACTGGCTCTACTGGCATGTGCTTATTTTGCTTAATAGTTAATCCAGTCCTGACTACTGGGTGTACCTAAACTTTGGTATCAGCACTATTACCTGTGATATATAAACTCCAAAATCCATAAATAAACATTTGTGGTTTTTGAAAGGGTATACTTATTAAAATATAACATAGAAGAATTTGTGTGAATCCAAACAGAAGTGTGGTGAGGCACAGCCTGTTCTGCCAGGCGGGAAATCTCCTGCCAAACCACCCTAGAGCAACTCCCTCAACCAAGCTATCATGAAAGATGGCAAAACCATATTCCATAGAGTGAAGCCATAGGTGTGTGGCCTGACTAGTGTCAACCACCACCACCACAACTCAGCATTTGGCATCTGGAAGACTCTAAGAGAACCACACAAGCAGTGCCACCAATTCAGTTGATCATGGAGTTGTGGAGTGCCTTCCATCCAACAAGCCTCAAGGTGAAACACAAATAACAGTTTATCTCCCAAGGCAAATAGCAGATTGTGGGAGGAAACATTTGTGGGGGAAATTGCATGAATGGCATTAATCCCCTTCCGCACACCATCAAAAGATGTGTGCTTTGTATTTTGTCTAGTTTGATTGAACTCTGCAAATGTACTACAAATGTTCTGAAAGATTCATTATATAACAGTTCTTTTAAACAATAATTAACCTATTTAGATTTGGGGCGTGATCCAACAAGTCAATAGGCTTAAGTGTGCCTATTTCACTTTAGCCTGCTTGGCCCAAATGCTCAGTTTCATGACTAATATCTCTCAGCTGTGTGGTGGGGGAAAATAATCCAAAGTTGGAGATCCATCATCAACAACTCCCAACGTTCCTTCATTGAAAGCAGTTGAAGAGGATGTGTGATCAGTACTATTGGACTGAGGGAGGGAGGAACTAACCCTTCCCACTATCAATTCATTAACTTAAATCAGCCATTTACCCCCACAACACACACTCACACACCATGAAGCTATTACGGAGTAGTTGTCAAAGAGAAGAGAAAGAAAGGTACTTGTAGTGGTCTTTCACTCACCCAGCTCTGTGGCTAATGGCTAAATGAAATAGCTTCAAAGCCAGGCATACAATTTGAGTTGTAGAAAGAGCATGAAAAACAATTTAAGTTGTGGAAAGAGCATGAAAGAGCACTCCCTCTTAGCCCAGAATAATACCCCTGAACAAAATGAGAGACCCTGACACTTTAAATCAGGAGTGGAAAGATTTCAGAGTTGTCAGGTTTACTTTATTTCTTTACTAGAATTCCAGAATCTCCTAGTGAGAGCCAGGTGCCAAAATCCTAGAGCTTGAAAATATAGGGTGCCTCTGACCTAGGAATTTGTTCTCAGGACCAGAACTGAACTGAGTTCACAATCCATCCACACAAAAGCTCACTCTAGTCCTCATTGACTTCGTTTTAGCTGTGAAATGTAGTTGGGGAAAGTTGTCTTGTTGTTGCTATTGTTAAACAGCTTGGAACCAGAAACCTTTGTTGATCTACTGAAAATCATCTAAAGATCTACCAGTAGCTCCTGATCTTTTTTCTGATTACCCCTTTTTAAATGCAGTAGATATAATAATGGATCTTCTTCTTTTGTCTTTTTCCCCTAAAACTTCATGACTACATTGCTATTGTGCGGGTAAAATAAAATTGGACACAGTTTCAGAATTAATATAAACTTGCCCTAAATATTTTTTTTAACAGAGACACTGTTACACTTAAGACATAAAAACCAGTGCTGTTGTGCTTTTGCCCCACCCCCACTCTGCATAAGTCACACTAAAGGAAACAGTTCCTTGACATCTTAGGACAGATAGGTGCCAAATATCTCAAATTATATCACCATTAGGAGTTCATTTAGAACTGCTGACATGTAAATACTGGCTCTACATTAAATGTTCCAGAATATTGTTTGAGCCAAAACAACTTCCTTCCCAGTATCTTTTATTAAATGCAATTTTTCATTTTCTGGGCTGTTTTCATTGTTAAAGAAAATACAGCTGCAATCCATCAGGCATTGTCTTACTGCTCATACTTACTAATTATTGTGAGGCATGCATCACTAATGCCTTACTGAAATGAACTGAAGCTGTGCAGCTTTATGGTTTGCAGCCAATGTCAATCTATATATTTGATAGACGAGTCTCTGAAGGACTAATGTCTCTTTTACACAACACAGCCTTCCCAACACTGCATGGAAAACTGTCTTCTACCACCTCTCTCTGTTTCAGAACTAATTTCTGGTGCTTTGAGAATTAGCATTGTTGGCTAACAGAAGTTTAAAAGCTTTGATGCATTGATCCTACTGAATGTGTTAGTGGATTAAGATCGTCACACACAAGTATGTCAATTTCGAATAAACCTCTATCCAAATAATGTACTTAGCATTAGAATGTTCCTTTATTTCCTGTGGATGCATTTATTTCATTTTTACTATATGTGTGTCTCGCCTATCAATCTCAATTGAATATAGAACACGGTGTTTTTATTTATTGCCTATACCATACCAAGTTTTATTACGGCAAAAGCCAGTGACACTAAACACCACAAGATCAAACAAAAAGAAATCAACAACAACATCAGAAAAGAAAAAAAAGGATTACACAAGGGAACTTCGCAGTGTGCCATTCAACAGAAGAGATTTACGCTTCCTGATTACTAAAGTGCAAAATTTGGCTACCTCATATGATATTGAGCTTGAGGAATCTTCCAGAAGGTATTGCCTATAAAATGCACAAATTAGAAGGTGCTTCTAATAAACAGAAACACTCTACAGAATGGCCATCCTGCTCTTGTCATGAGGCTCTACATTTGCTTAGGCATTGGGCATCCTGTCCTTGGCTTCTCTTTCCAGAGGCACCAATGTGTCCATTGAAGAAGGACATATCTTTCCCAAGTCTCTCTCCCAAGAGAACCTGACCTCTGAGTTTCAGGGACCTCTTCTCAAATGAGATCAAAAAATATGCAGCACCAGAATACGTTCAGGTCACAACCTGCAACTTGTTTTCCTCATCTGTGCATTTTCATCACCTTGTTCTGCACATCTCTGATTACTAGTAGTTTGCTTGTTTGCAATTGAAGTCTGCAGTGAAAACTTCAAGACACAAACTATCCTCATTTAAACAGACCTGCAGAACTAGTTTTGGTGACAGGGGAGCTGTGGGCAGAATATTCAGTTTTTACCACTTTTTATTGTATTTGTACATATGTTTTTAATAGGTTCTGTGTGTTTTAATTCTGTTAATGTTTAATTGTTTTTTTAAAATAATTTCCCCCTGAGTTTTAAGCTGTTTTTATTTTATCTGTAAGCCTCCTTGATTCTGTGTCAGGGAAAAGGTGGGGTATAAATTTAAAAAAATAAAATAAAATGTTTTGAAGCAGGTGGATAAAGGGAAAAGAGGAGATGTAGCAATGTAGGGCTGGAGAAAAGATGTTGTTGTTGTTTATTTCTACCCCACCCATCTGCAGTGCAGAAGTTATGCCTTTTGGCTATCTTGGGACATAAAAATAGAATCAAATAATTCTTAGCTTTATTATTCACATGGCAGCTAGTAACATGCTGCTTCTTTTCAGCTTCAGTTAAAATGTAATAATTCTCACAGTGCTGTTATGGCACTGAATGAAAAAGAAATATTGCTATCTGTACTAACATTTAGCGATATGTGGACTATTCAATCCATTGCAGAGAAGAAAGCTATATTCTATTTTGAAAGGTACGTTTGTCCAAAATATAGACCTTTTGAGTGAGTTAAATGGTTACTTATTAAATGAGAAGAATTAACAGGAAACATGAGCTTAAGAAGTCAAATAAACTTCATTCATTATGGTGATTGGTTCCATTTTTCACTTGGACTTTGCTAGGACTACACTGATTTAAAGTCATTTAGTCCAATATACACACTATTATCTCTTAGCTAGATTCAGCAAATATTATCTGTGTGAAAGAAACTGCAGGAGTTGTATAAGGTCAAACATACTGGCTTTCTTTCCAGTGCTGGCTTTCATTACCTAAATTCATCATGAAAACAGACAAAGGAGTCTCATGAGCCTTCTGAAATGTAAAAAATGCCAGTGCACACATAAATATGCCTCCAATATTTTATTAAAAATAAAAACCTAATAATCAAGCGAAGAGCATTGACTGGAAAGTTCCAAATCATTTCTCAACATTTCTCAGCAGTGCTGAGCAAAGTACAAAAATCAGTATTCCATTTGTATCATCAGCCTTTTGTGGCTGATAAAACTAGCAGTGAGGGGACAGTTGGCTAGATACTTTCCAGTTTTCTAGATACATTTCTATCAGAGTTAAGGCCCTGTTTTGGCACAGAAATTGCTTGGGTTGCCCTGTATGACAACCTCTGTCAGGAGAGAGACAAGGAAAATGTGTCCCTGTTAATTCTCCTCGGCCTCTCGGTAGCTTTTGGTCGACCATGGTTTCCTTCTGGAGTAATTGTCAGAGTTGGGTGTGGGGGCACTGCTTTGCAGTGGTTCTGGTCCTACTTGAATTACTATTTCCTGTTTAAGAGTTATGTTGTCAGCAATATGGTGATGACACTCAGCTCCACTTCTCCTTTACATCTGCTGGTGTGGTAGAGGATGTGCTGGACCCATGTCTTGCTTCAATAATGGGTGAGGGCCAACAAACTGAAGCTCAGTCCAGATTTGCTCTCCTGTTTAGTTTTAAGCTGTTAAATTAGATTGGTTTATTTATATTGTTTTATACAAACTTGTGTGGGTTATTTGTTTGGTATGTATTTATTGATATTTATTTTTAATTGTGTGTGTGTGTGTGTGTGTGTGTGTGTGTGTGTGTGTGTGTATATATATATATATATATATATATATATATATATATACACACATACATATATACACACACACAGTAGTACCTCGGGCTACAGATCCTTCAGGTTACAGACGCTTCAGGTTACAGACTCCGCTAACCCAGAAATAGTACCTTGGGTTAAGAACTTTGCTTCAGGATGAGAACCGAAATTGTACGCCAGCGGTGCAGCAGCAGTGGGAGACCCCATTGGCTAAAGTGGTACCTCAGGTTAAGAACAGTTTCAGGTTAAGAACGGACCTCCAGTACGAATTAAGTTCTTAACCCGAGGTACCACTGTATTTGAACTGTTGTACTTAATTGTTCACTTCATATGTCGTGAGCCACTTTGGGCACAACATCTGGATCATCAAATCTAGATAACCACCTCTCTCATGCTCATCCCAGGTGAGAGACATAGAGACCAAGAACTTCACGGCATTAAGAAAAGACCTATTCCTAATGAGGCTAGGGCCGCAATCCGTACCCAACTTACCTCAGGAATAAACTCCATTGAAGTCAAGAGGACTTATTTTTGAATAGGTGCGATTAGGATTGCCCTGTGATTCAGAACTGTGTGTGCTCAGAGCTTCAGAAGAGAACAGGGTGTGCAACATTGCCTGGCATTGCACAGGCCAAAGTGAAGGCTGCATGAAGCCTTTGGATTGGTGAGAAATGGCACAAGTACTAGAAGCATGGCTTTCTATTCACTTTTTGTCTGTGACTCTTCAAATTCCAGCTCAAGGTGTTTCTTTGACTCAAGCTTCAGTATCACACTTTGCTTAAATATATATATATATAAAAGCAGGCCACTGTGTAGCTACTGCAGAACACATCTAAAGTAATCAAAGAAAGAAAGAAAGAAAGAAAGAAAGAAAGAAAGAAAGAAAGAAAGAAAGAAAATAAGTGAGGTACATTCAATGTCAGACAGGAAATGGTACTTGTATTATCAAATTAAATAAATATATTGTTTTTGCATATACTCTGGGAATGGAGGAGAAAATTTATTTTGTTTGCATTTAATGAGAAACTACCTAATTCACACTTCTTGAACTAATATGTGAATGAAAACACAGCTACCCTTCAAAATGCTGAATTTTGTAATACAGTTCTCTATCCATACAATATGTACAAAAGATACGTATTAGGGGAGAATGTGCATAAAATATATAAACATGTTTTACAAGGGGAAATTTCTTCTAAAAAGTCAAAACTGCATACAAATATTAGGAGTAAGTTGTAGTAAAATGCTGACGTATTTTCAATTTTTTAGAAAAAGATAAAACAACAGATTGCAGATTGCTGCAGAAATATGGAAAACAGAATTTAAGGTTGGAAAAATTAGAAAAGTAGTGAACCGAAACTGACAGATTCATTCTTCCTTACTATGGATATAATATGACTATTTATGGCATTTTGTTCCTTGGGGCTTCTAAGAAATAATTTCCCAGAAGCACTTAGGGACAAAATGTCAGAAATAACCTAATGTTCTGAATTCCTCACAATCAAACATTTCTCTATGGCATTCCAAAGTTCTGAATCATGTCATTTTGATGTGCAGCTTTTAAATTCTCAACAAAAACAATGAATGAATGAATCACATCTGTATTTCTTCTTGTTCCACAATTCAAAATAGTCTGGCAAATGCACCTATTTATACAGAGGCAGGATCTAGGTATTTCTGGAAGCTCACACTACTGATATCAGCCATAAAGTTCTGGTCTTGCATCTTGTATCTTAAATAAGTTAGAACAGCTGCACATACCTGCACATAAAATAAGAATATATCATTCCTAAACAGCAACAAACCTGCTCTGTCACATTTAATCAGCTAACGTAAGTTTCACCAAAGCAACCTTCGCTGAAATTTGAAATAACAATCATTAATAAGGCTTTTCAAGTCTAAA
Organism: Podarcis raffonei; assembly: GCF_027172205.1. NCBI lineage: Eukaryota > Metazoa > Chordata > Lepidosauria > Squamata > Lacertidae > Podarcis > Podarcis raffonei. Next base: position 33,947,877 of record NC_070610.1, read on the forward strand.
ATGAAATATTAGACAACTTTAATTTTGGCATCCCACCCCCACCCCACCCGCAATGTAGTGAAATTTTTGTTTCAGGCCTGATTACACTACCATATTGACATCTGCTGAACAATGCTATTTTCATTCATAACAAACTGAACTGGGATTTATCAGATAACTATTTTAAAGGCAGGCCTCAACTATCAACTCCTAGAAAAGCTCCTGAGAAATTGCTTCTTCAATGTATTCTAGCTAGTACGGATGTAATCTGGCTTGTTCCTAACTTTCGTTTACTTTGGAAATCTTGCAAATGGGAGCACTGATAACACTAGTTAGAGCTGGGAGCCTGACTCATATCACTTTCTCAGGCTGCTTTGGTAATAAACTCTTCCTCAGAGTGCTGACAAAGTAATGCTTTTTTCTTCCTTAGGCTTTCGAAAATCACACCAAATGCAGAATATGACACTGGACCATCACTGAAAACATTCATATCCTGGAAATGGTTTTGATGTTTTAACTTATTTCTGTAGTCTCATTCCTAGAGAACACGGTCTTAAGACACACTGAGGCTCAGGGCTGGCATTTGCATGAGATGCAATGAAGCACTTGGGATGCGGGTGGCGCTGTGGGTTAAACCACAGAGTCTAGGGCTTGCCGAGCAGAAGGTCGCGGTTCGAATCCCCGCAACGGCGTGAGCTCCTGTTGTTCGGTCCCAGCTCCTGCCAATCTAGCAGTTCGAAAACATGTCAAAGTGCAAGTAGATACCATTCCGGTGGGAAGGTAAACGTCGTTTCCGTGCGCTGCTCTGGTTCGCCAAAAGTGGTTTAGTCATGTTGGCCACATGACCCGGAAGCTGTACGCCAGCTCCCTCGGCCAATAAAGCGAGATGAGTGCTGCAACCCCAGAGTCGGTCACGACTCGACCTAATGGTCAGGGGTCCCTCTACCTTTAATGAAGCACTTCTCTTAGCAGTGAATGAACTTGCCTCATCATCCACCACTGATGTCATCCCCAGCTACTCACCCAGCAAAGGTATTGCAACTATTTAGTTCTCTGCAGGGTGCCTGCCCCATTCCTATGCCTTACTCTGAAGAAGTAGGGCAGGGTGAGCGAGTCTAAACAAAAGTCATTCATATTATTTTTTTCCCCTGTGTGCATGATTGGAGAATGAGTTTTTACAAATTCTGCCTGGATGCAGATCTGCTGTTCTGCAGCTTGCTATCCACACCAGTGGGCAGACCTTGACAGAATGCAGCTGGCCTGTGTTTCTGTCCCTCTCTGCAATCACTCTTGCACCATCTTTTTCCCCCCATACTAGGCACACAGGCAGTTATTTATTCATTTGTGCACAGGGAGTTAAAAAAAAATTGCAGGAAGTGTGCAAGTTGAACCAACTTTGGTCTGTTACTTTTAATTTAGACCATCAGCCCTCCTCCTTTTTTTAAAATGTTAACACAAACACAAATGAAAGGTTCACAAAATGTTATAAGATGCACCATACACACATGAGTGTGGGTGTTGCCTGTTTTGAACCAATAAGCCTCTCCTAAAATAATAATGTAAACATTTGCACTTTTTAGATTTTCTATGCCACTTTAGATTTATTAGGCAGGTTAATGTGTTCCTTGTGACTACGCCTGTAAAAAGCAAACATCAACACACCTACAGTATCTGTTGGCAGCCGCCATTAATGAAAACACCATGGAGAAATCTACCTTTGCTCTATAGCCGAGAAACTGCCCTTGATGCAAACAGGCAAGTCTCTCTCAGCAGGTTTTACAACAATTTAAATTGCTCTTCCTTAGCACACTGGGCATAATTAGCCTTAGCAGCAAACTCCCGCAGTACTAGTGCCAGTGTGGTACAGTGGTTAGAGTGCCAGACTAGGACCTGGAAGATCAGGGTTCAAATCCCTACTCAACCACAAAGCTCACTGGGTGACCTTGGGACAATTATTGCCTCTCAGCCTAACCTACCTCACAGGGTTGTTGTGCAAATTATATGAGGAGGAGGACATTACAGTGGTACCTCAGGTTAAGTACTCAATTCGTTCCGGAGGTCCGTTCTTAACCTGAAACTGTTCTTAACCTGAAGCACCACTTTAGCTAATGGGGCCTCCTGCTGCCGCCACACCGCCGGAACACAATTTCTGTTCTCATCCTGAAGCAAAGTTCTTAACCTGAAGCACTATTTCTGGGTTAGCAGAGTCTGTAACCTGAAGCGTATGTAACCTGAAGCGTATGTAACCTGAGGTACCACTGTATTATAAATTATTTAAATTTCTATACCGCGCTTCATTTGAGGATCACAGGGAGGTTTGCACTATAAAAACACAAAAATACATAACAAACAAAAACAATTACACCCGTTTAAAAGGCCAAAGGCATGGGGAAAGAGGGATTTTTTGTCTGGCACCTAAAGATATGTAACGAAGGCTCCCTGGAGAAAGCATTCCACAAGCAGGGTGCCACCACAGAAAAGGCCTGCTCTTGTGTTTCTGCCCTCCAAACATCTTGTGGTGACTGCGAACAAATAAGGGCCCAGATGAGGCTCACACAATCCAAGTTGGTTCATATGGGGAGAGGCAGTCCTTGAGATATTGCGGTCCTGAGCCGTTCACATCACCTTGGAGCTCCTTGGAGAAAAGGTGAAATAAATAAATGAATCTCACATTGAAAGGAGACACAAATTGCTTTCTATAAATAGCTGGCAAACTACAGGAGGGGGACTTAAAGTGCTTAAATTCTTAGAAAATCCTTCCTTTTCAACTGATATATTACATATGTCTTTTGCTGCTAATGATTGGCAATTAGATCGAAATCCTTTACATGCATGCCTGCAGGCAGAGGCTACTTTATTATTTTTGTACACTGTGTACCAATTAACTTCTTTTCTGTATCTCTTCCTCACATATGCCTGTCACATTTAAAAATCTAGACCAGGGAATGGCCTTTCCTTACACCAAACTTCAGGCTATAAGTTATTAGAATACACCATGGAAAATACATCAGTTGCTAGAGGTGATAGCCTGAAAGTCACTAGCTGTTTGCCCTCAGAATGGTCCTGAATAAAAATAAAAAAGAATAAAAAAAGAATGGTCCTGAATTATTCAGAGGTACTTCACTTTTAAAAAAATGCTTTTAAGTAAAATGAACAACCCAGGACAATTGTGTGGATAAACAGAAGGCGGATTTCAGGCTATCACCTTTAGGAAAACGGAAGCTGCCTTATACAAGGTCAGATTGTGTGTTCATCTACCCAGTATTAACTCTAACTGGTATGAGCTCTCACACTGGGAAAGGGGCACAAATCAATGGGTGAGGTCTTGGGTTCAAGTCCTGGCATCTCCAGGTCTGACTTGGCATAAGACAACTTCCTATGTAGGATCCTGTTCTCTTCAAGATCTCACTCAAGGGTCTTTCTCTCATTTGCCATTCAGTCCTTTTACAACTGGATTGCTAGGGTATGAACCTGAAGCCTTCTGCAATGCACTAACATAGCTTACAGTCTAACTGACTTTTAGATATCTGAAGGCAGCCCTATTTGGGGAAGTTTTTAATGTTTGATGTTTTATTCTGTTTTAATATTCTGTTGGGAGCTGCCCAGAATGGCTGGGGAAACCCAGCCAGATGGGCGAGGGTATAAATAATAAAATGTATTATTATTATTATTATTATTATTATTATTATTATTATTATTATTATTACTACTACTACTACTACTACTTTTATCATGGATAAAAGAGGTTGCATTACAGAAACCTAAGTAGGCGAGCTGGGTAAAATGGATCTCACCCAACTGTGCCTGCCTAGATTCTTGGCACAGCACAACTTGACGCAGCCAGTGGGGCAGCACTGTGGTATATAACACTCCTATAACTATTCTCCTTATGGGAAATGTTTATAAGATTCTGTTTCATTGGTGTAATACAGGGGTCAGCAACCTTTTTCAGCCATGAACCAGATCACCATCCCTTAGACCATGTGGGGGGCCGGACTATATATATTTTTTGGGGGGATGAATGCCCCACAAATAACCCAGAGGTGCATTTTAAATAAAAGCACACATTCTACTCATGTAAAAACATGCTGATTCCCGGACTGTCCACGGGCCGGATTTAGAAGGTGATTGGGCCGCATCCGGCCCCTGGGCCTACCCCTGGTGTAATACTACGAAAGGCTCCCACTTTCCGGAAACAACTGAAGACATTTTTTATTTTGACAGACTTTCCCAGCTGGATAAATAGGTAGTTACCATGAGCATCTACTTTGCTATGATTTTAGTCCTGTCTGAAATGTTCTTGCTGTTTTTGTGTTTATAACTGTTTTCAATTATGGGTAAGTCACCTTGATAGGCTAGTTTTAGAAGGCAATTAATAAATCAATGATAATTACAAGAGCAACAAAAGAACAGCCTCCTGCAACAGGTCAATGGCCATGTAGGCCGGGATCCCTGTTCTCACAGAGTGGCCAACCAGGTGCCTGTAGTGCAATGAGTTTACAGGCAGAACACAAGTGCAACAGCTGTATCTGAAACAAAGCTATAATTTCCGAGAAGATAAATTTGGAGATATCAGGCTATGGGATCAGATATTGTACATATTTTGGAGGGATTGCTCACATCTCCTTTGGGAAGAAACTTTGTAGGTACCGTATTTTTTGCACCATAACACTCACTTTTTTCCTCCTAGAAAGCAAAGGGAAATGTCTGTGCGTGTTATGGAACGAATGCCTACGGATGGCGGGGGGATCTGCTGCAGTCGTGAGCAGAGGATCCATGGTTCCCCTTCCTTCCCTCCTCCGTGGCTCGCTTTGAAACAGCAAAGCGAGAGAAGTGCCGCTGAGTGGGGAGGAGAGAGGGACACAGAGCCTGCTTGCTTTAAAGGAGCAAAGCGGGAGAGGAGAGGAGCCGCTTACACGAGTGTAAGCGGCTCCTGTCTGGTTGGCGCCTTTAAAGCAAGCAGGCTCTCTGTCCGTCTCTCCTCCCCACTCAGCTGGCTAAATAGCAGCATAGTTTTTCAGTGAGCCGGGGAGGAGGGAGAGAAGCAGAGCCTGCTTGCTTCTCCTCTTATACCCCTCTTCTGCATTATTAACAGCATCCTTCTCCACCCACCCCACGCGTGTTCCTTGTCCCTTGAGTGCTTTTCCTTCCCTCCCCACTTAAAACGTGGTTACAAAGCATGGATCCACATGGATCCTCAGGATTTTTGCATTGGGCTACCCCAAACTCACCGTCAGATCACATGCCTGTGGCCACAGCATGAACCACAAAAATCATACATCCACTGTTTCGTTTAGAATATTTTTTTCTTGTTTTCCTCCTCTAAAAACTATGTGCGTGTTATGGTCGGGTGCATGTTATAGAGCAAAAAATACGGTAATTAAAAAAGATTATTGGGTACTATCAGTGCTATTTTTCTAGAAAAAGAGGAGCTGGAACTCACTATGAAAAACCTCCCTTGTTCCCTTAAAATGGCAGTGGCGCCCACCTGAGAGGTGCTGGAACTGAGTTCTGGCAAGTTCTGACCGGGGAAAAAACCCCTGGGTATTATATACCAGATACACCTGCAGGTTGAAAGTGGCACTTAGTTCAATGCAGCTACTGGTGTCAGCTTCTTATTTCAGCCCTCCGATGCAAAGAGATGGATGTCATGCGCTAACAAGCAAAAATAATACCTAACGAAAGTAGAGTTGTTTTTTACAGCAGATATATTCCTACATGCTTTTGTGACTCATTCACAAAAAGCTACCTGACTTGGATAGCCCCATTGATGAAGAATGCAAAAGTACAATCACTCTTATAAGAACATCTTGCCCTGTTGAACTTATTGCACCAAAAGGGCAATGAGCTAAGCTCATGCCTTTTCTCTGACATTTTCTTAAACCTTTAAAACCAAAACTTGTGAGTTTCACCAAAGAAACAGATATGGGAGGAGCTGCTTAACCCTTTCCCCTCCAACTGTTTTCTGCTCAGAATCCACCTCCCCTCAAGCTACTTTTTATCCAGTCACAAAAGAGGAGATGACTATTTACAGTTGTGTCATAAATAGCAGGCAGCCATGGGGTGCTGAGCAAAAAATGTCTGACACAGAAAGGATAAAGCAGCCTCCTTCTCCTCAGTCCGCTTCTTATATTGAAACATTTGCCTTTAAAAGCTCCTTTTGATTTTGAAAGAAAATACGGGTCAACACAGTTGCCTTCCAATTGCATGTGGCAACATGTCTCATATCAGGGATTAGAGAGTAGTAGGTATCTGCAGATGTATGACATCTTTATGGAATTTAGATCCTGTTTTTCATGAACAACTGAACCAGTTCAAGAGAGGTCATATGGCCTTTCTTTGTCCTTTCTTAAGAAATATGCTTTTGCAAGCAAATAACTTCATGGAAGGTGTACAGCAGTCAGACTGCTTTATATATCTACTCTATATTAACAATTCATTTATCCAAACTCATGCCTGACTTTCACAGAAGCAGCTTATCTTGGTTTACAGGCAACCGTGAATAATCACACATACATTCTTCTGCAAGATATATTTCCAGCCAAAATCCAGACTGTGCAGTGAAACAGTGGGTTAATATAAAGTATGTTTAATTATGGTTTCAGATGCTTGGTTGTTGTTTTTTTAACACTTGAAGAAACATATTCCACAAAAATATCTCTTTGAGAGACCATGAACCACGAATAGGCTATTCACCTGTCTAGCTATGGGAATGTCAAGTGGTTCCACATTGGTGTATCTTTCTTATGAACAGATAGATGTTGAATTCTCCCCACTTTGCTAATACTTTCAAGAAATCATTTGCTGGGGCATGAACACTGGAGACGCCATTAGTAGACTAATGCACACAGGCTAGCATAAGAACATAAGAAGAACCTGTATTTCACCTCACTGGCGGCTATGTCATGGGGTGCCACAGGGGAATATCTTATATCCCGCGCTATTTAATATCTACATGATGCCATTAGCAGCTGTCATTAGGCATTTCTGGGTGAGGTGCCGTCAATATGCTGGTGACACTCAGCTTTAAGTGCCTTTTACCAGCTGCGGCTGGTTTGATGGTTATGGCCATTCCTGAACCAGGAAAGCCTTGCCACAGTAGTTCATGCGTTGGTTGCTTCAAGACTGGACTACTGCAATGCGCTCTATGTGGGGCTTCTCTCATCTTCCAAATGTAGTTGCACATAGATTTGTTTTAGGATACCAGCAGTTTTATTTTCAGTTCCTTTCCTAATAATCTCTGGCATGGAATCTGCCTTTTTCATGGCTGCTGCACACTGGGTTGACATTCCGCCATCTACTATGACCCCAAGGTTTCATTCCTGGTCTGTTGCCACCAGTTCAGATGCCATGAATGTTTAGGCCACATCACTAGCAAAGTTAGATTATATACACTGGTTTCTATATACAAAAATGGAGAGAGAATGGGGGGAACACTTTATAAATCACTTCAGTTAATCAATCATCTGGCAGTAATATTAGAGAACACCTTGCATGATATTTCTTCAGCCAACACAAATAACCTTGCCAAAACATTATTGCCAACTTCCCTGGTTTACCAACTGGTTCTCTTAATTGCATTACAGTCATACCTTGGGATGAATACGCTTCAGATTAAATATTTTCGGGTTGTGCTCCGTAATGACCCAGATGTAATGGAGCGTGTTACTTCCAAGTTTCGCCACTTGCGCATGCGCAGACGCTCAAAATGACGTCTTGCACATGCACAGAAGCAGCGAAACACGACCCACGCAGATGTGCAGTCACGTCTTACGTTTGCTTCAGGGTGCGAACAGGGCTCCAGAACAGATCCCGTTGAAGCAGGTTTCTTGCTTTTGTGTAATGCCCCAGAATTAATGCTCCAGAATCGGAGCATTAAGCAACAACTGTACATGGGATGCACTGCAAACTATGACAAATTTTCATGGAAAATGCCTGAAGAGCAATGGGAAAAGGAAGCATCCAAAATATCCTCATTTAAATTTCTCTCCAAATTTCAGCATTCTGAACTACATGATCTTGTTTCCAATGGGAAACCAATTCACTAGGAATTCTCCGTTGCTCTATCTTGAGTTCCAAATTTTGTACAGAATGCTGTTCATGTGCAATTTGCAACAGCATTCTCTTCTGTTCATTCATCTCTACCCGCATGCATGAATGACATGCAACGTATGTGCCTCCTCCACCCCTTTCCCCACTAGCAGGGGTTGTCTCCAGACTTGATTACCAGCTTGCATGGTATTAAAAGGGAGTTAGGCAGATTAATACTATCAGTGACTACTAGCCATGATGACTATGTACTACCTATTGTTAGAGACAGCATACCTCTGAATACTAGTGGGTGGGTTTTACAAGTGGCAGGAGTGCTGTGGTGCTCATGTCCTGCTTTCGGACTTCCCATTGATATCTGGTTGAGCATTGTGAGACCAGGATGCTGGACTAAAGGGACCTTTGATATTATCCAGTGATCCAGCAGGGCTCTTCTTAGGTGAGGCCAGGTAAGAAAGCAAAGCCATCAGGCATTCTGTGGCTTGCTTTTAGCAAGCAAAAAGTAGCATAATGAGCAGAGCAAAGCAAACAGTGGCTTGAACTTCACAATAAACCCTTGCTTATCTAGGATTTAGCCATGAATGATGAATCCAACCTAGCATGCATCACTGAGACCTGGATTGACAAGCTAGGTGGAGTTGGTCTGACTCAGTTTGACCCATATGAGGTTTGGTGCAGCATGAACACAGAATGGTAGGTGGCGGAGGGGAATGGGATGGTCTCATGATGTTTCAGTTCCTGGTGAGATTTGGACTCACAGTAGCAGTTCTTTCTTGCAGGAGTGGGGGATCTTATTGGATTTTCCAGTCCCATAGACTGGTGGATGACACTGATGAATTGCTTAATGCTCTGGTAGATTTGCCAGTGTACAGAACTGGTGGTCCCAGCAATGCCTTAATCTCATTATGAAATGGCAAGATCTGGCAGGGCAATTGCTCCTGAGTGGCTTCTCCACTGCTGTGGAGCCCATAATAGGCCTGGATAACCTAGGGAACCATGCACTCTGAAACAGGCCTGCAATACATCCTGTGGAGCTGATCAAACACATCTTAGAGCACATAATTATGCAGCAAAAATGGTCCACTAGCTTCACTACATCCTTGAGTAGGGAACAATGGTTTGAGGTTTGTTAATACTGGCTTGTTAAATAGGGCCATGGATCCTGTGGAGGCCCATAGTAGCTGTTTTGCTAGGCACTTTGATGATAAAATCGTTTTTTCCCTCAGCAGTCTTGATACCATGGTTTTGACAGTCCATTGCACCATCAAGCTTGGCTTTGAGAATCAGTTTAGTTAATGGCTTTGATGCTGTGGAAGAGGTGTGTGCACCTTCTTGCCCTCTCAACCCTTGCCCTTCTTGAATGATCAGAGTGACAGGGTGGATTCAGGATGTGCTAAATGTGTCATTATGTTTCGGTAGTGCCTGCCACCTTGAAGGGTGTAGTAGGGCACTCACTCCTAAAACAAAAACCACCCTAGACCCAATTATATTTAACAACTACTGCACAGACACAAATTCCCTTCTGCTGGAAGGATTTTTGGAGTAGGTAGTGGTGGCACAGTGGCAGATATATGTAGATGAACCCAATCTAGACCCATTGAGTGAATTGGCTTTGGTCACTCTCAGGAGAGACATAGGATGAACGAGACATATCAATCTCCCTATTCATACCATCAGTTATCCACTTCTGCCTCTGCTTCTTCTCATGCTGCCTGTCATCTTCACTGTGACTGACCTTCTTCATAATGACTGACCTAGACTCTGTGTCTTACCTTTTATTTTCCTACCAGGGCTTCTCTGCAGCCAATCACTTCAAATTTGGGTGGAAATTTCCCTTAGGGCACTACTGTGATTCACTGGGATGAGGCAGAATGCCCACAAACCAAACCACTCAAAGCCTGCCATTTTCAATGCTCTGTTTTTGAGGGCCTTGCACTCAAATCTATAACTATCTATCTGTCTGTCTGTCTATCTATCTATCATCTATCTATCTATCTATCTATCATCTATCTATCTATATCGTCTATTGTCTATCGTCTATCATCTATCATCTATCATCACATCTATCCATCCACCCACCCACCCATTCAAAGTCAGTTAGCCACCTGCACATTCTGATACCATGTATCTAAACACCTCTTAGTATAAAGCATAGACAGCTGACATACAGTTTTCCTCAAAACAAAGTTTTACCTCAGAAATGACTGTGAAAAGAATAAACACTTTGAACTGTGGCCACTGTGGCCAGAAAAAAAGACTAGAATTTAGTACACCTGTTTTAAAACTTTGACTATACACAATTTTGACTTTACATGCTGTACTTGTACTTGTACTTGGAGACATTCTTGTCTGGCTTCAGGCCTGGTCATGACACTGAAACTGCCTTGGTCACCCTGATTAATGGCATTTAATGGGAGAGAGGATCAGGGAGTGTGACCCAGGTCATTGTCTTCAATATCTTCGTGGTTTTCCATAGCATTCTTCTGAAATGTCTCAAGGAGCTAATGTGATCTGTAGTTTGAAAAGTAAATACCCTGTACCTTCTCCTGTCCATCAGCTGGCCAATATATGAATCTGATGTGATATAAGGTAGCATATGTGAATAAATCCATTGTTGGTGCCACATGGTGAAAAGACTGGAATAAAAGTGAACCATCAACTGTTACCTCACCTGCATTTGGAAAACACTTCTCACCATCACTCATCTCTTGCATAACCATTTCTTGGAAATGCGCAATTATCTTTAGACATTTTTCTGTACACCTTGCCAATAGGGGTTTAATGTGCTGAGTTTGGCTCCGTCTACATGCATCCACAAATCAAAAGCCATCGGACTTGAGTTGCTCAATATGCCAGTTCAAGTGAATGGAATTACTGAGTATAAAAAGAAGTGACAGTTTGTGATGTGTTCCTGGCTGATAGTTGTGCAACGAACTGCAATAGAATTTCAATTAACAAACAGCATCATGGTGCCTCCTTCCTTGGTGGCTTCACCGAGGATGCTGCTGCTGGAGATTTTTGGGTACAAACCACTTTGTGTGCTATCCACAGGGGAGGGAACATAACAGATAGACAGGGGCAGAGCAATCCTAGTCCAACTGAGGGTCAAATGGAGCAGAAGACCCACCAAAGGATCTGAACCCCTACCAGTCAAGATGGAAGGTAGATATGGTTTTTCTGGGGAGTTAGCTGCTGTGCACCAGTCTAGCACAGCAGAGAACCCAATATCAGGCTCTTTTACTGGAACTGGGCTGGCATTGGATCCAGCAGTTCCATGGTTCAACTCTGTCTTTGGAATGTCATGTTCCAGGCCTCTGCTGCAGCCCAATGTAGAAAAGCCTGCACTTCTCCCTAAGGTCTCTCCCCACCAACCATCAGTATCAGGCAGGGGCAAGATTTCAGCCTAAGTTCTATGAGGAGTTTTAGTTTAGGGTATGGCATAAGAAAGATAGCATAAAAATAAAGTTAAAGCATATATACTCAGTTCGATCAGTGTGATGAACTTTTAAACAATGAAACATTGTTGTTACAATTAATTTATTAATTTCATTCTAATTCACTGTCTCCAGGCAATTTACACATAAAATAATTGAAAACAAAAGCACAAAAGCAACAACAAATGTTTAGGGAAGTTTTTAATGTCTGGCGTTTTATTGTATTTTTAATATTTTGTTGGAAGCCACAACAAAATGGCTTCCAAAATGGGCTGGGTAATTATTATTATTATTATTATTATTATTATTATTATTATTTATTCAGAACAAGAGTGGGCACGTAAATACCCATTTATCTAGCTGGGAAAGGCATGTTCAAATTGGTTCAGAGACAACATTCAAATTTATTGAATAGTTTCAGAATTGAATCAGTTGCAACTGTTTAGATTTCTCAGTAAATCAGTCAGTGAACAACGTAACTCTAATGAACAAAAATAGGTTATTGATAGGAGAAATCAATTTTTCTAGAAATAAAAATAAATAGACTATGTCAGCTTTAAGGGATTGAACAGCACCATGGAATTATGAAACACCAACCTTGGAATTTATTGAAAGTTTCAGAATTCCTGTTTTCTTTTGGGGGGAGGCAGGTGAGGCAGCACAAGTTTCAGGGCTTTCCCAAAATTAAAGAAAGATACAGAACTGTGCAACTTCTATGCTTTACAAGATCTCATCTTGATCAATTTAAAGAAAAATCTGCACATGTAAATACATATGTCTCCTCCAAAAGATCTATTCCACTCATTGGGAATCCTGTGACAAAAATAAAGGAGTCTCTTGTCATACAACTGTCCTCCTATAACTTTTTAGATTGCCTTGCAATTCTAGGAAGTTATTTATCCCAAACCAGATACATTTCCTTTTAGTGCCTGTATTGACTCAACATCCAAAAGAACAAGTTAGTCTGTATTTTCCTTCAGGCACTTTTCTGACTTGTCTGTCAGGAATGTTTAGTAATTAATGTCAAACTGCCTTGAATACTGTTGCACAGGGCAGGATTTTCAAGCAAGTGGCAAGTGTGATAGTTCTGGGTTTCGGGTGATATATTCCTACTGCTAGTTACCGTATGAGAAAGCAGCTCTTCTATTTCCAGTGGTTATGCATCTGTGTTGTTGCGTATGTAGCCAAAACAGCCCCACCCACAACAGAGAAGTAACAGCAGGATTGCAGAAGCACACACCCTAAAAGGGTGAGTAGAGAAATAAGATGGCTCAATGAGGACTGAGCAGGCTCTGTGGCAATAGAATACCATATCACTGTGGAGCAGGAAGGGATATAGAGGATGCAGTCCTCAGCAGGAACATCTATGCTGCAACATGGTGTTGTCAGTTTCACTTGTTTATACCAAATTTGCCGTACAATTTATAGCATACACAACCTTACTTAATATTCCCCCCCCCCGGGCCAGTGGCTAACAAGGTTGGGTGTTGGCCAAGGTCTCCAGTGGTTCAGATGAGCCTTTCACCCATCTGACAAGGGTAGGTTCCCTGGCCCCATTCACAGGCGACACCATTTACCCCAAAGGAAATGCCCTCAGCTCACAGATCTAGGAAATAATTTCAAATACATGTGGGCTGCGGCCTTGCATTTTGAGTTAATTAAAATGGCAAGTGGCCTTTGAAGAGGGGATCCGAGCTTGGTTCCTGCTCAAAAGTGGCATCACTTCCTCTCTGCTGCTCAGTTACAGCCCAGGAGCTGAGCATGGAAGGTAGCAAATTATTTTTTTTGGGGGGGTGTAAATTGTTATTAAATGGTACATGTTAATTTGTATTTTGTATCTGTATTTGCGGGACGCGACGGCGCTGTGGTCTAAACCACTGAGCCAAGGGCTTGCCAATCAGAAGGTCGGCAGTTTGAATCCCCGCTATGGGGTGAGCTCCTGTTGTTCGGTCCCTGCTCCTGCCCACCTAGCAGTTCGAAAGCACTTCAAAGTGCAAGTAGGTACCGCTCTGGTGGAAAGGTAAATGGCGTTTCTGTGTGCTGCACTGGTTTCGCCAGAAGCGGCTTAGTCATGCTGGCCACATGACCCGGAAAAACTGTCTGCAGACAAATGTTGGCTCCCTCAGCCAGTAAAGCAAGATGAGCGCCGCAACCCCGGAGTTGTTTGTGACTGGACCTAACTGTCAAGGATCCTTTACCTTTTTATCTGTATTTGTATTTTTTGTTTTCATTTTCTAGGTTTTATTGTGTTTTTAAATCCTGCATTGGCTCCCAGTGTGTTTCTGAGCACAATTCAAAGTGTTGGTGCTGCCCTTTAAACCCCTAAACAGCCTCGGCCCAGGATATCTAAAGGAGCGTCTCCACCCCCCATCATTCAGCCCAGACACCGAGGTCCAGCTCCGAGGGCCTTCTGGGGGTTCCCTCACTGCAAGAAGTGAAGTTACAGGGAACCAGGCAGAGGGCTTTCTTGGTAGTGGCTCCCACCCTGTGGAACGCCCTCCCATCAGATGTCAAGGAAATAAGCAACTATCTTACTTTTAAAAGGCATATGAATGCAGCCCTATTTGGGGAATTTTTTAATGTTTAATGCTGTATTGTGTTTTTAATATTTGGTTGGAAGCCGCCCAGAGTGGCTGGGAAAACCCAGCCACATGGGCAGGGTATAAATTAGAGTCCTGGAGCTCCCAGATAACACAGTTTTAATTTGGTTTTAATTGGACTTAACTTGTTTTAAATCAACTGCTTTTATGTCTAAGCATTTTTAATATTTTGTAGGGAGCTTTCCAGAGTCACTGGGACAACCCAGTTGGATGAGTGGCATATAAATAAAATTTATCATCATCATTATGCTGTGTTAATAGCAGCAGAAGAAAGACACTGCTGTCTTGGGGTGGATCATGTCTTTGGGGTGTGGGCCTATGGGGGGCACAATGCCAAGAGCCACCTGAAGCCTGGGACCAACCCTGCTTGAGAATAAGCCTCACTGAACACAGTTCACTTCTAAGTAAACCTGCACTGTAAATAGGATAGCATATTCCTATATTTAAGCAGCAATTTATGGTGAACTGCTTATGTTATTGTACATGTCACTGTAACCCCCGTGTTCTTTAAGTCAAAGAGTACACGCTCTCAATAAAGCTTTCTTGGCTAGAGGTCTTCCCAGTTGTCTTTGCAGTATTTCTCCATTGTTCTGTCCTAGATCAGAACAATGGCCTAAACCCTGAACTCTTTGGATTAAATAAAACTTGTACTTGGAGACAGAAAACTGTGTTGTATTAAAGCAAGTGGTCATGAATAAAAGTATCTATATTATCGGACCTTCAAAGTTTTGTCTGAAATCCCAAGTGCAAAATCAGGACTATTACTTGAGCCGGTCATTATCCCACCCAATCTAGTTTGTTTGTTTTTGTTTTTGTTTTGTTTTTTGTTTTAAAGCTACAATCTACCATTATGCAATGCAAATAATAACTAAACCAAAATGTTATCACTAAAACTCTTTCCATCATGAATCACATAAGCCAGTGAAGCCCAGGAGATAGCACTGAACCTCAGACAGGATAAGAAACAGTGCTGTTGTTTTTCAAAAGGACTATCAGAGAGTTAAGTAGGGTTTTTTTGTTTTTTTTAAGTACAATAAATGAATGAGCTGAGAAATCACCTGTTTTGAAGTTTTTAAGGGTAATATTGCTTTAGCTATACTATAAGGGCAGGGAGTTTGGACTACATGAAACATCAGCTGCTTTTTCATTATACGTACAGTTCTATTTTTATACTCCTACTTTCCCACTAGGGAAATTCAGCTCACTTTACTTCTCTCTCTAAAGAACCTATTCAGCAATAATGCTCTACCGACAAATGGAAACGTTAACATAATCTACTCACTGAGGCTGGATGTTTTCATTAGCTAACTTTATGAGTCAGAGCACCTTCTCAAACTGGCCAGATTTAGCCTTTTGGTTCAGTGGAGACCAGAGTAAGCAGCATGATTATATCCACTGTGGGAAAACCTCAGATAAGGTTGTCCCTGCGGGCAGAATTGTCAGCTAAGGAGCACTGATATTATTATTTTTAAATTAAGTTCCCTATCAGCCTGCTGCTGACCTAGCTACTTGGGAGCTAACCACAAAAGCAGACAGATTTCAAAAAATACTGAGGAAAATGTGCTCAGAGTTGAGGATGCCACATTACAAGTTTTTAAAACAGACATTTGTTACTCCAACTAAATCAAACACAAAAGGGGGGGAGAGAGAAAATTCCACAATGAATCCCCAATCTACTTCTCTCTTCCTGCTCACAATCAAACAACCTTTAAACATTACTTCAACGGAAACCAGCCTTCTGATAAATTTGTTTTCTACTAATAGCATATGTAGCGGGTAATTTATAATTAACAACACCTTAAAAGTTTAAATTTCATATGTAGATTCTGAATATTCACAAGCATGCCACAAGAAAGCGCTGGAGATATCCTATTCCTTTCTCATGAAAGTATGCTTAAAATGCTTGTGATGATATTCATATTTCAGAACAAGCAGGAAAACGATCCTTTCCTTTAGAGAGATACTAAGACTATTCTGAATTCCTATCTTAGACACATATTACATATAATGAGCAAGTTCAGTCTTGCACCCCAAAGAATTGCCTTACTGCATGCTGCCGTATACAGTGTGAGTACAAAGAGAGTACTGAAGTGATGGTAAAGAGTTGCATAAGCTGTATCAGAATGTTACATCCACATTCTAAGATCGTTTACTTCAAAGACAGTGCCATTTACTTCAATTGAATAGTACATAATGCATTTCTGAATTGGTTTCAGGGATACTTAAACACAGGAAGATCTGTCAAACTTCATTTTGAGGTATGCAACAGAGATTACTTGAGCAAAATTTAATTTTTGCTTAAAGGAACCAATAGAAATAGCAAATTGTAAGATTTCACTGCAAATAATATAAATTAAGCAAGTTTATGCCTATTCATTTCATGGTTTAAAAGAAGCTTTATATCCCATACAGGATGTTCCCAAACATCCTGTATGTGAGGTGGATGGGTCCCTTTCCCAGTCATAGGAGCCAACTCCTAAGAGCCAAGGGTCCTTCGGCCTCCCCAATAAAATATTTGAGAGCGCCGCTGCTCCCAAGTTGATGGGCGTTGGAATTGAAATGGTGTCTGTGCACTGCGTCATGTGATCAATTATGCAGGGTAGGGCTTACTTGGGCCCCCCAATATTTTATTCAAGTTGGCACCTCTGCAAAGAAGTAATGGGGGATGTGTACTAATTCCACCACCACATGTGTAAGATCTTCCCACCACCCAGTGCTTGAAACAGCCCTGAGATAATAACAAATAAATAAAATATAAAATGCACTAGCTAAACTTTGAAAAGCCTAATGAAAACCTAATGATAGCTAGTCCCCATCATGTTGGGGACTGGTTTGTTTTCACCTAGAACAGCAACATGAAGTCATGTCAGGGATTCTGTTTGCTTAGCTTTCCCTCTTTTCATTCTCACAGCACAGATGGCCTAAAAAATAGCCTGTAAAGGAAGAATACCAGCTGCAGCTGAAATAACACCCATATAGTTGAGGGAAGTTCATTTGGTTGTCTTCCTCTGAATCTTTCCTGATTCGTGACCAATTGCCCTGTTAGGAAGAGAGAATGTTTAACATTTTAAAGAAATGAGCACGCAGAGCTGCATCATTCAACGATATCCATGATGTCATGTAGACCAGTGTTTGAAACTCCCATTGTTCTAGGCGCATTTTGCGACACGGAATTTCACTAGTGCGAGCAGTTTCTGAGCTCTGGGTGCCTTTTTCTGCCTCCCCACTTCCAGCTACTCTCTGAAGACTGGAGAAGAGACCCTCTTAAGAATATTAGGGGGGCAGGCAGGGGGTGGACTAGACCATGTGGAAAATGAATGTAATATTTTAGCTGCAGTTCATTCATTTTCAGCTTTGTGTTCTTTAAAAAGCGTGCCTAGGCATTCTCTTGTTGTGCCCATCACCTAGGTTTAAGGTGCTATTTAGCTCCTAGCTTTCATATCTCTGTTTCTAACACTGATGCAGACCTACCTATCAATTAAAAAAAGGGTTTCTGGGATCCAAAGAAAGCATGCTTGTCCCCTTAGGAATTATTCATAGAATCATAGATTTGGAATGGGTCACAAAGGTCATCTAGTCCAGCCCCCTGCAAGGCAGGGATCTTTTGCCCATCATGGGGATTGAACCCACAACCCTGAGATTAAGAGTTTCATGCTCTACTGATTGAGCTATCCTAACATGGATGCCGAAGTTACTTTCCCAAAACATGAAGAATGTTTTCCATATAGGGGACTTTGTCATCATCTCCACAGCTCTTGCCCAGAAATATGGACAGAAAAGATGGACAAAAAACTATTTGGGCATTTACACTTCATAGATTTTCAGGTCTTCATGAAAATTTCCCTGCCCAATTGTTTCCTAAGATGCAGTGCAGCTTTTCATAGCAGAAATCTACTTCTCTAGTTTTCTTACTCATCTTTGCCGCAACTTTTAGGGAGCGTCTCTGATATTCTATTATTATTGCATTGGGATATTTCTGCCCACTGGTTTTGTCTTCTTCCACTTATCCATCGGCTACTAAACAATTCTGTTTGGGAGCTTATTTGATATAATTACAAAGGAGCAGGTAAGTACTGCACAACAAATTGATTTATCACATCTACTTACTTTGACATTCTTTGTATGGTAGATAAGTAATAGGGCAAGTGCAAGCTACAACTATCCTTAAAGCTAGAAAAATTGGAGTGATTATCTGAGTATTTTGATCAAAGGAGGGAGGAAAATTGCTGAGAAGAGGGGATGTGAAAATACTCAATTGTATTTCAGCTTGTCTTTGTTTCCCTTTCCCTGCCTTACATACTGGCAGGAATTGCTTGTGGTATTATAAGAATTCTTTACCACAAGAGCATCTACATGTAGCAACATCTGAAATGTCAAAGTGCTTCATAACAATCAACACTACCCCCTGTGTTGGGCTTCTCCATTAAGAGTGTCCCTGCAGAGCTCTTGCTGTAATCTGTTACTATGCTCTTTGGATTCTTCTTTGCATTCTCTCCCCCGTTCTCTGATCCAAGTGACATGTCTGGAGAATTTGTCAAAATTCACCAAGATGAGCTGCTTGGCACTCTGCACTCTCACAAATACACTTCCATTTGCACTGCAAAGTTGGCTGGAAGGAGAACTTGTGCTTGGCTGTACATATGGTATTGTTGGCAGCTGTGCCTTTGGCTCTGCCACAGGAAGCATTACACTGTGCCTAAAGGTATTCGTATATCATTTCCACACCCTACGTGTGGACTTATTTATAACATGTTTTTGCAAACAAGCATGGAAACAACATTTAGCATCACATCAACCTGCTCTACCATTTCTACATATGTTTGTGTTGAAATTGCTTTCCATGGGCAAAGCGTTCCCTGTGCTCTGTAATTCTCCAACTAATGTGGGCCTTTGAAGCTGCAATTCCACGTTTCCGAAGAAATACAGAACATTTGGTCAAATTGGCAGTAGGGCGCATGAGGACATTTTTCCTTTTCTACTGACCCTATTTTTAAAAAAAGACAGCACAGCTACACAGACACAAAAGTTTCCTGAGATGAACCCTGTGCACATCTGCAACCACACTACACACCTCTTCTGAGTTATCTGATCGCAAAATTACTTCGTTCAAGCACTTTTATGTGTTTCCCAGTTTATCTTCAAATTTTAATTCATATCCTGCAGACAAAATTTGATTGCATTTAAACTCCACATGTTCTCCAGTAACAGACTCCCACACATTACTTTGTCCATAATAGGCCTTAGGAGTATAATTTTCAGCCTCTCAAACAGAGCCGCTTTTCTGTCTGCCTTCTGCTCATACTTTCTGAAGTTTGATGCCATATTTTGCAGCTAATCTGTCCAGGAAGAAATGCTTTCCCTAAAGGTAACTTTTTGCTCCTGCAGGTTCTAAATCAGTTCAGCACAAACACATTAGGCATGCTCTTTTGTTGAACGTCAAGAAACAGGGCTTGCACTAATTCATCATAATATGTTTCACTTTAAAAATGTTCCCAACTTTTGTTCAACCTTTTTCTGTAGTTGTGCCAGTAGACCAAGACATGAAAATAAATCTATTTCTTAAGAAAATCATTGTATTTCTTATTGCAGCCATTCAACAACAACAAGTGGTATTTCTAAAGGCAGGGGATCTGATGGTCATTCACAAAGAAAGATCTGTTTCCCAGCATCTTTTCAAGGAAAAATGAAACATTGGACTTTTCAGATGTAACACATGGTTTACTGTTACAAAAATAAGCCTTTTCAGATGTAACACATGGTTTACTGTTACAAAAAATAAGCGTCAAGCTCATGCACTCTCCTCCTTTTTCAGCACAGCCTGAGGAGATCAGAATCTTTTACATCACATTAAAACATAATTATTGACCTGGCCAAACCATGAGAGCAGGATAAACTCACTAGGTGACTTTGAGCCAATCACTACCTCTCAACCTACCCTACTTCACAGGGATTTTGTGAGGATTAAATAAGGAGGAGCAGGAGAACCATGTAAACCACCTTGAGCTCTTTAGACAAAAAGGTAGAATACAAATGCTACAACAATTAATAAAGGAATTCAACAGCTGATTTATAAACTTGAAAATTGAAAGAAAAGGGGTTAATGAAATCCTGCTTTTCTTTTGAGGGCAGGCAGTTTAATATCATATAGGTGCTCCTATTTCCCACCCTAAAAATATACAATCTGGAAATCCAATTTTCTCTTTCCTCACTTTCCAGTTTGCATACAGGGCAAATAGATCCACAGAGGACGCTATCACCACCACTCTCCATGCTGCTCTGTCCCATCTGGAGCAGCCGGGGAGTTATGTGAGGCTGCTGTTTGTGGACTTTAGCTCAGCTTTTAACACTATCCTCCCCCATAGACTGGTGTCCAAGCTAGAGGCGATTGGACTCTCCAACTCCACCTGTCTCTGGGTTTTGGATTTTTTGTCAGAACGTTCTCAGAGGGTTAGAGTAGGGTCACATATGTCCACAGCCCTTAGCCTTAACACCGGCTCACCACAGGGTTGTGTGTTGAGTCCCCTGCTCTATGCTCTCTATACGTATGACTGTACAGCCACCTATTCCAGCAACAAAATCATCAAGTTTGCTGATGACACTACGGTGGTAGGGCTCATTTCAGGAGGGGATGAGTCCGCCTATCGGGACGAGGTGGAGCGGCTCTGTGTTTGGTGTGGAGAGAACAATCTGGCTCTTAATACGGCTAAGACCAAGGAATTAGTGGTGGATTACAGGAAAAAAAAGGCGGACATTCAGCCCTTGCATATCAATGGGGAACGGGTGGAGAGGGTGGCGGAATTCAGGTTTTTGGGAGTAACTATCGATCAGGGCATGACTTGGAGCGCAAATACCACTGCTCTGGTGAAGAAGGCCCAGCAGAGAATTTATTTCCTCAGACTTTTAAAGAAGAACAATCTGAGTGAGAGACTGCTGGTGTCCTTCTACCGAGGCTCCATAGAGAGCATTCTTACATACTGTATTTGTGCTTGGTTCTCCAGTTGTACAGCTAGGGAGAGGAAGGTGCTCCAGAAGGTCATAACCACAGCACAAAGGATTATTGGTCAACCTCTCCCATCTTTGGAAGAATTGTACGGTTCCCGTTGTCTTAGGAAAGCAAACAACATCCTGCAGGATTCATCTCACCCGGGATACAGTCTGTTTGCACTACTGCCTTCTGGCAGGAGATATAGAAACATCAAGTCAAGGACAAATAGACTGAAAAACAGTTTTTACCCGAGAGCTGTGGCCCTTTTGAATGCTGTAACTCGATAGTGTGACCTGGGAGATTGATGGGTGTGGGTGTGGCTGGAATGTGGTTTGTTGGTTGTTGTTGTTGTTTTGCTTTTGTTGTTTTTAAGGGATGGCATCCAATTTCGTTGCACTTGTGCAATGTTGCACGTGTGTAATGACAATAAAGAATCTATCTATCTATCTATCTATCTATCTATCTATCTATCTTTCCTTTCCTCATTTGAATCCTATTGGACATGTTTACTCCATGAATATACAATGAAACAGGCCAAAGCCAGTGAAAATTCAAGGGCTGTAAAAAGAATCTGTAACATTTCATGTTGCTTTGACAACATGAGGTATTCAACATTTTAATAATTTTTTTCTGGTCATTTTTTTTCTGGGTTAATGCTCTGCATACTTTATGTGCCTCCTGCAATACAATTTAGCTCTTGCCTCATTGCGTTATCCAGTTACAAACTTTTATATTTAAGTATTCCATTGTTAGATGCAACCATCGCTTACAAAATATGTGTTCTTATTCTCCCCATTTATCACAACAGAATATAGAGTTGTATCACATGGTGGATTTGAACTAGCATAACCTTTCCTGCTAGCACAAGGCGAAGAATCCAATCCAAACATCCACTCATTACAGCCCTCTATTGTCGTATCCCATGTTGTTCCAGAGGTGTCCCCACAATCCTCAGGAGCAGCTTTGACGAATTTTTTGAGGGGAGGGGGCAGACAGCATTGGGTAGGAGAAATCCTGAAATATTTTTTTCATTTGTGTTATTAAGCTCTTAAGCAACACTAGATGTGCATCTATATTGTGTGCACCTATATATTTGCAGTCCTCATGTGAATATTGTCTTCAGAACTGCTGTATTTATGGCTTTTTAAAAAAAGAGGCACACACTTGGTTTCTTTCATTGTGTCACCTGCCATGCTCTCATCTAGGCTCTGTAACAGCTGCAATGCAAAATGTACTCTTTATAAAGGCTTCAAGATGCAAGGGGGTCTGTGCCTACAACACCTGTTCTGTATCTACCTACCAGTGGCACTGTGGTCTAAGCAGCTGAGCCTCTTGGGCTTGCCGATCAGAAGGTTAGCGGCTCGAATCCCCACAATAGGGTGAGCTGCCTTTGCTCTGTCCCAGCTTCTGCCAACCTAGCAGTTCAAAAGCATGCCAGTGCAAGTAGATAAATAGGTATTGCTGTGGCAGGAAAGTAAACGGTGTTTCCATGCACTCTGGCTTCTGTCATGGTGTCGCCATTGCACCAAAAGCGGTTTAGTCATGCTGGCCACATGACCCAGAAAGCTGTCTATGGACAAACACCGGCTCCCTTGGCCTGAAAGTGAGATGAACACCACAACCTCATAGTTGCCTTTGACTGGACTTAACCGTCCAGGGGTCCTTTACCTTTACCTATCCACTACAATGGTTATGCATCTGAGATCAAAACATAGAGTTTTAACCCTTAAGAACCTTAATCACAACTGTCACATTCTCTGATTGGCCTGGTAAACAAGAACTGCTCTCAGAAATAATGACTAGATATATCCCACATATAGAAATCTATTTGGAAAGAAAGGTTTAAAATGATAACAAAGGCCCATGAAGCCTAATTTCACCCCAGCATAACGATTGTGTCTAGTGAATTCATAGGTACAACGTTAGAAATTATAAACTGGGATAGCACAGTTGGTAGAGCAAGAGACTCTTAATCTCAGGGTCAGGACCCCCACATTGAGCAAAAAATTCCTGCATTGCACGGGGTTGGGCTAGATGACCCTCAGGACCCCTTCCAACTCTATCATTGATTGATCGATCATTGCCCCACAATTGGGGGATGCTGAAAACGAAAGGATCAGACACCTACAAGGAAAGCAGCGGGTGCTGGATACTCTTCCCCCAACCCTCCCCTGTAGACCAAGGCTTACAAAGGTGAAGAAAGCTATGGCAGCAATAATATTTGCTTACAGGGGCACACCCACCCATACGGATGGTCTCTGAGGAAAAGCTGCCCTGCCCCTCCTCCCTATCCTGATCGAGGATCTTTTGTTTCTTCGGTAGTTGCAATTCTTCGCCCTGCCCTTATCCTGCAAATTGGGACAAGGAAAACGTGCCTGGCTTCAGGGGTTGCCAAAGAAAGGAAGGGAGGAGGAGGAGGGAGGGAGGGAAAGTCCCTCTCCAGAGAGAAGTTGCTTGTTTTCGCGGGAGGCTGTCGAACAGAAATGAAGACAGCCTGGAAAAATAAATATATATCTCTCTAATTTGCTTATCAAGAGGAGGCGGTAAGAAGGAACGAGATGCGGAGGAGTGGGGGGGTGAGGGGGGTTCGTTTCTCTCGCCAGAGCAGCTCGGTTCGCCCTTTATCTCCAGGGCTGCCTGAGGCGCTGGTGGCCGCGCTCTGTCCGAAACCAGACCCAGGGACAGAGCAGCCGACGGCTCCCGTCCGCGCCGCCGACAGTCCCTCCCGAAGGGGAAGCGCCAGCGGCGGCTGGAGGTGGAGGAGGGGAGGGACAAAGGGCGGGTGGCAACTCCGGGGCAGGTGACAACCAAGTTGGGCTCCTTCGGCGCGCTCGTGCGTATTCGTGTCTCCGACTTCACCACTTCCCTCGTTCCCGCCTCCTTCGAAAAAAGAAAAGAGAGGAGGGAGCGAGGGAGGGAGGGGAAGGGGGGAGAAGAAGAGGGGGGGAACCCTCGAGGCTGTGGGGAGATTAAAAACGAGGAGCGAGTAATAAATCAATCCCCAGTTGCCTGAGGAAGGGCGGCCAGAGACAGAGGCAGGGCACTGGGGGAGAGCGCTCCCGCGGGCCGCCGGAATGCACCTGAAAGACAAAGTGGCTCTGGTCACGGGGGCAGCGCAGGGCATCGGGAACGCCTTCGCCCGAGCCTTGCTGGAGAAGGGCTGCAAGGTAAGGAAGTGGGGGGCATCTGGGCTCGCGCCTTCTCCGCGTCGCCTCCGCAGGGCGCCTAGCTTCGAGGGCGCAGCGACCAACCGGGCTCCTCCTCTGCGTGCGCGCCGTGGCTCCCGCGAAGCTATTGGTCTTCCTCCCGCGTTTGCTGTGGGCTGTGAAGCTCCTGTGTGTGAGAGTGTGTGTTTCAAAGTACGCTGCGTATGTGCAAAATACATACATTTACGTGCTCAAATGTATCCACTGTGTCTGTATTCAAAATGATACTTACAAATGCTACAGACACGTGTATTTACGCAGTATACGTGTGCATCTCTGTTTGCATACACGTATGTATGCGTTTGCTTAGCCGTCACTATAGAGACAAAACCTTAGCCATACATACACTCAAAGGTCAGATCTATTCCTAGTAACTCAGAAAGAAGTCCCTTTGAATTCAATGGGCCTTATTTTGTTTTGTTTTTATTCTTTAGTTATCAGATATGATATACTGCTATTCATTAAAAAGAATCAGAGTAGCTGTCTTGCCAGGAAAGCTTTTAATATTTGAAGAATTCTTGTATTTTAATATTTTGCTGGAAGCCGCCCAGAGTGGCTGGGGAAACACAGCCAGATGGGCGGGGTATAAATTTATTATTATTATTATTATTATTATTATTATTATTATTATTATTATTATTATTATTGCCAGAGGCAAGGTGGTTCTTTTAAAATGAGATTGAGAAGTAATACAAAATATGCAAGTGAGTGAGAAGATTAAAGATTTTATTCTAAAACAGCAAGCGATGTATACATACCAAGCAAGCAGTTCAATCTGCCGCTTGGAAGAGAGTCTCCCAGGTAGCCTCGGTTTGCAGGGCCCTGCGGCCAATCAGTCTGTGCACCAGCTTCAAAGAAACTCTGCCCAAACCATCCGATTTTATAGATAGCATTGCCAGACTCTGGCTTGCCAGACTGGCCATGTGCCGATCATCCATTAGCCATCCCCTCCCAATGCCTCACTTTCTCAAAACTATGTCCAACATCAAAGAAGGTACCCAGCATATCCTCCACAGCTGATGAAGGCAACTGTGTGGGGCTCCCATCTCTCTCAGGACATTAAAGACTGTTCTCATACCATCAAAAAGCTTAACACAAGCAAGGGAGTGGGAAGGAATAGAGGCAGGAAGGTTAACCATGTCAGATCACTAATTTCTCTCATACATTTTGTCTTCTGGGTGCATTTCCCATACAGTAGTTTGCAGCAATTCTGTATTAAAAGCTATTTAATAAAAATTAAAATTAAAATCAGAAGCCAACTATCTATTGTGAAAAGATAAGAGTCTTAATTGCCTGCATAAGCCTGATACAATAATAATAATAATAATAATAAGTTTTCAGCTGGTGTTTAAAAGTTGAAACAGAAGGTGTCTTACTACCTGGCAAGTTGTTTTGCACATGCACTCAAAGATGCTTACTAGGAAGCGAGTCCCATCTGACATAGTGCCATTTACTTCTGCGTAAACATCCATTGTATTGCACTGTTAGACATACGAAGCATCCGGCAAATATTAAACACTTTAAATGCCTATTGACTTAATTAGGAAAGATGGAAGCACAAGCTTAATCTTCCCTTTGAACGGGATATAAGGTGCTTGTTAGCTGGATCATGCATGAACTTTATGTGCAGTGTTATGTCTAGTATATACATTGTATACTGAATATCATGTAAACATAATTTCTTCACACATTATCTTATGTAATGCTAAGGGGCAGACTTTGGTAATTTTTCATAATATGGCACACTGTGCAAGGCCAAAATTTGGCGCCCCCAAATGGATCTTCTCAATTATGGATCATCTCAATTTGGTGCCCTCTCTGAAGGGAACCACCTGTACTACCCAAAATCTGGTGCTGCCTAGATAGTCAGCCTTCTTATCACCCTCTAAAACAGATCTTCCCTTCTCCCTATGAAGAACATAATCATTCTTTCTTATCTCTCATAATCTTATTGTCATTATCCTTTTCACTCAGGTAGCACTTGTGGATCAGAATGTGGAACGAGGAAAAGCAAGCAAAGATGCCTTTGACAAGCAGTTTGAAGCACAGAGGACTATATTTATTTCTTGTGATGTTTCAAGTGAAGAAAAACTAAAAGGTAAAGAAGAAAAGGGGTGTGGGTGTCCCCTGCTGTTTATCCTGTCAGAGTCAGGGGAAGAAAATGTGTTATAGATACAAAATCTGTGCAGGTTAGGCTTTGGTGAAGAAAGCCAATATCCAACCAGGATTTATAAATGTGTAGGAAATCTACAAATGTGAAACATCAGCAATGTGTTTCCTAGATTGAATTAGTTGACATATTACAAAGAAAAATAAATTACAGGATATTTTGTGATATTTGTATGAACCCAATATGTGAAAAACTGTTTTACAAGTACAGTACCGTGTTTTGTTTTATTCTTAAACTTTAATACAGAACATTACCACCTAGTCCATGACATTAGATATTGAAATAAGCGTTATAAAAAAAAATGAAATTGAAAGCCAATTGTCATATGCAGGGAAGAGAGAAGAAAACATTTATTTCAAAACAGCTACTTGGTATTGAAA
Organism: Podarcis raffonei; assembly: GCF_027172205.1. Taxonomy (NCBI): domain Eukaryota; kingdom Metazoa; phylum Chordata; class Lepidosauria; order Squamata; family Lacertidae; genus Podarcis; species Podarcis raffonei. The sequence continues at coordinate 33,974,680 of NC_070610.1, forward strand.
TAAGCCCAATAGTATAGTTTAGCATTAAAGATAGCACTTCCATTTATGCATAACTAACATTCTTTTAGTGTCCCCAAATTTAAAAAGCAATTTACAGTGCAGATTGGAAGGCTGCTCTTAGTGTCTGGAGGAATTGAGACTTGTTGGGAGTTTAGAGATCTGTGCTGTAATCTTATGCATATTTACATAGAAGGAAGCTGAATTCTAAATGGCTACAATGGGACTTTGCTCAGTGCAGAGAACATTTCAGCAACTGATAGTATTTAATACAAGTTGTTATTTCACACATTTGTTCAGCAGTCCAAATAAGTAACACAGAAGCCCTAAACACTTGGACCAAGAGACTTTTCATGAAAGATTCTGTCTGAATTTTGTTTTTTGTTATAACTCTTTATTAGCTGTATTAGTCTTCCTGATACCATTTTCTGAACAGGAATGTGTGGTTATGGGATCACCACTTTTTTAAAAAAAGAAAAGAAAACAGGTACTTACCTCAGAAAAACAATAGAGCAGAAAGATTTGGTGGGAGATGGTTTGTAAGGACTTATAAATTGTAATAGCTGTTGAAAACCTTATCCTCCAGTCTCTTTTAAAGCCATCCAAGTTAATGGCCATCTACTTTTTGTGGGATCAAATTCCATAGTTTTAACCTATGCACTTTATGAAAAAGCACTTTCTTATAAGAAAGTGTGACTGTACCAAAACCCTCCCATTAACTGAAAAGAATCCTGCTATTCTAGTATTTTGATGAATATCCTACTTTGTGTATGTGCCAATGACTGTTTTTTTCCTTCCAATTTAATTTTCATTCAATAAAAATGCAACAAATTTAAATCATTATTCATATAGTGCAAATTATAAACCGTATGGTTTTCATTAGACCAATATTTTACCATTACCATATTTGCTATTTTCTGCCTCCACTGTTGGAGACCGTATGCTCACAAATGCAATTTGCTGGAAATTTCAGGTCAGAAGAGCATAGTTCTGCTCGGGTTCTGCTTTTGGACTTCCCATTGGCAAGTGATTAGCCACTGTGAGAACAGGATGCTAAACTAGGTAGCTCCTGTGTCTAGTAGCAGTAATGCATTGCCCCAGTTATAATCCATTTTAAGTAAAATAACTGAGTCTACACAAAGTAGCTGATTGCAATGCTAACGGGGGGGGGGGGACACTTCCTAATAGGGAGAGCTATCTCTAAAGGCAAGATAAAAAACACAGAAGCATACACTGTGGTGTAGCCACTGTAATGTAGTGGTTAGGAGCAGTGGACTCATAATCTGGTGAACCGGGTTCGATTCCCCGCTCTTCCACATGCAGCTGCTGGGTGACCTTGGGCTAGTCACACTTGTCTGAAGTCTCTCAGCCTCACTCACTTCACAGAGTGTTTGTTGTGGGGGAGGAAGAGAAAGGAGATTATTAGCCACTTTGAGACTCCTTAGGGTAGTGATAAAGCAGGATATCAAATCCAAACTCTTCTTCTGTCAACCTGGCAGGATTGCACAACTATGGCTGGTGGTAAAGCTAAATCACTTCTAGGTTATGGGACTTAAGGGGATGAGTTGACAATATCTAGGAATGAAGCAGTTTGTGGACTCTTGGTGCAAATATTTGTCTATTAATTATCATGGACCCTGGAGAGCTATGGGGGAGATAGATCTTTAGTAACAGCTTTAGAAAGGAGATATCAAGAACCGGTCAATTTTTGCTCAATTAATTATTTCCTTGGTCTGTGATTGTATTACAAATTATGTCTATACATTTAAAAAAACCAAATCATATCATTTTGTTCTTAAAGGATTAACCTGTATAATTACCATCCTCTGATGATAATTCTGTATTCATATTTACTTAAACACATTGGAATCTGCATGAGGTTCCTACTGTTCACATGGAAACAAATCCTATCATGAGCACCAGGAACCCCTTTACTAATTCAGTTTTTCATCTTTGCAGACACTAGGGTTACCTAATGCTTTGCTCTGAAACAAAACACAAAGCCAGATTCAGGGAGGCCATTCCTCCGCCTCCTACCTAAACAGCCCTACAAAAACTTTTATGTTACCAAGGAACAAGCAAGACTAACACACCAACATCGAGTGGCTGAATCAATTTATCCATTCAATTGATAAAATGTTATCATACAATACAAATATACTTTATGAAGAAAGGAAGCACTATAGATGAGTTAAAATTCTTTGTATTCACATTTAAGCAAAATTCATACTTTAGATCGTGTTGTTGCCATCATTCTAGAATGATGAATTGTATGGAAATAATGAAAAATTATCTTTTCACTCTAACCCCTATTTACTTGCAGATGCTTTTAAGAAGGCATTTGAACATTTTGGAAAGCTGGATATTGTGGTTAACAACGCTGGAGTGAATAATGAAAAAAACTGGGAAATCACAGTCCAAGTTAACTTGGTAAGCTTAATTCATACATTAAATATTTCCATTTAAAAATATATATCTGTAAAACCTCTAAATTGAAGAATATGATCTGTATTTAGGATACATACATACATACATACATACATACATATGTATGCTTTATATTGACTGTTTTAGAAGTGCATAATAACTAACTATACATGTTGATCCTATACATCTTAACATAGAAGTAAGTCCTAGAGTCACCGGGACATACTGCCAACCAAGCATGTGTAGCATTTATTCAAGACATTACTTAGAACTGCTAACTTTCCTTGAACCCAGGTTTTTAAAAGGCTCTTACTTAAATATACATCAATGTATATTCCTGCATGTCCCCCGAACCAGAATCCATAAACTCTGTTTGATCCCTGCATCCTAAGTCAAGCTTTCCTAATTCTCACATACTGTATCTGTCTAATGTAGACTATTCTAGAACTGCAGCTTTTAATATAGCCCTTGAGGAGGGAAAAGTCAGATTTTGCTTAGCCCTAACGTTTATTGGTCCCTAGACACAAGCAGTACTGAGTACCTGTGTATCAGATTCTGCCTGTCCTCTATCTATTCTTCAGCCCTAAATCAAATCCACTACATATTCTTCCGTCCTAAACCAAAGCTGGCTATATCATCCCATATCATCTAGTTCAGTTTTCTCTGAATCAGTGTATGACTATTGGCATGCATTAATCTTTGATACTCTAATCCATGGTGGGAGAATATATAGGAAGAGATCTAGTATGCACCAGAAATTGCTAATGTTATTCCTTCATTCATTCATTTATTATGTAGACATTTACATATGACAATTGTATTATCAGATTACAAGGGTTTTTTAATTGTTTAAGTTGACTGATATACTTTTTTTTTGGTACTGCTAGAATATTTGAATTCCTCATACCATATCAAAATCAAATTGTGATAGGGTCAGATGTTCCTTGGCTTTCAGGCCAGGTAATGCAAGCCACATGGAAGCTAATCTCTTCTATATCACTATTCATATAGTGATAGCTCCTTATGAGAACAGATAGGATTGATGGCCACTAACAGTTTTAAGATTGTTGTCCTGTACGCAGTTACTCTGGACTAAGTCCCACCGAACGTAGTGGGATTTGAAATACTATGGAGATGATCGTACTGTACAGAACCCGTGTTACAGTGAGGATGAGGAACATAGTGTGTATGTTTACAGTGGTACCTCGGGTTAAGAACTTAATTCGTTCTGGAGGTCCGTTCTTAACCTGAAACTGTTCTTAACCTGAGGTACCACTTAAGCTAATGGGGCCTTCCATTGCCACTACCCTGCTACCAAGTGATTTCTGTTCTTATCCTGAAGCAAAGTTTTTAACCTGAGGTACTATTTCTGGGTTAGCGGAGTCTGTAACCTGAAGCGTCTGTAACCTGAGGTACCACTGTACTTACTTCCAGTGGCACTTCCTTCCAAGTATGCATACACAGAATTGTGGCCAGAAAGAAGTTCACACTTGGCTTAGTGGTCTAATAACTACAGTGGTACCTCGGGTTAAGTACTTAATTCGTTCCGGAGGTCCGTTCTTAACCTGAAACTGTTTTTAACCTGAAGCACCACTTTAGTTAATGGGGCCTCCTGCTGCTTCTGCGCCACAGAAGCACAATTTCTGTTCTCATCCTGAAGCAAAGTTCTTAACCTGAAGCACTATTTCTGGGTTAGCGGAGTCTGTAACCTGAAGCGTATGTAACCTGAGGTACCACTGTATGTAAAAGTGCACCTGAAGCAATAATACAATGCTAAATTCTGTCTTTTAGTACGCTACATTTCTTACAAGACAAAGTTAAATTGCAGCTTCATTTACTTGTAACCATTGCTTGTACTGCTATTTTAGTATGACAAACTAAACTACATCTCAATGGCTGGGTATAGTGATGAAAAAATACTGGCAGATAGATCCAGCGCTGTGAGCATTGTGTCACAGTACTCTGCTGAAACCTGGCTGGTCTCCAGGAATGATTGCATACTTATTTACTTTTGATATTGCCTCAATATGTAAAGCACAATTCAAATGAAAAGCAGGACCTAAACAAGGTCATTGTCCTAGTTTAAAGTACAAAGGCAATAACCAGCACAGTACAAAACTCTATAAACTAAAACAAATAAAGGAGAGGGTGTTGGCCTTAAGACCACAATGAGCTTTTGAAAAGAAGGAGAAAGGTAACAAAGAATGGTGTTTTGATGTCCCCTAGGGTAGTACAAGAAAATGCAGAATAAAACATAACATGTGAAAACAGATTGCTCAAAATGATCGAGAGCTTCATTTGAGCATATTTCATAACAGCAACAATGTTAGTGCAGGCTTGTTCACATGTTGCACTGATCACACGTATAAGCTGTCTCTACACACATACAGAGTGTGGAGCTCAACTATCTGTGTACACAAATTTTACATTCGTTGAATGTAACTTGTGAACACACCTTATATAATTGGCATTAGAATGTCCTATCAGGGAAACAGGCTTACACTGAAAGTCTTATACAGTATCTGATTTCTCATTTAAAGTGTGAAAAGTAAGTCCGTAGTAAGCATGGTTAGGATTCCATTCTTAAATCTCATAATGAAGTAGCTTAATCGCCTAAAAGATTGGAAAAGGCCATAGATTCATGGCACATAGAACACAGAAGCAGGTTGAGTCTTTGGCATGTTCAGTTTCAAAGATTTTAAAAGTCTAGTAAACACCTCCGTCTGGTACCTTGGAGACTGTTGCTGGTCAAGTTAGTTCTGGTTCAGATGGACTAGTGGTTTATCGCAGCATAAGGCAGCTCAGTATACAGTACTGTTGGTGGTGAAGTCAAATCACTGCATAAGCAGTACCAACATGACCTCCCTGGGGTACAAGCCTGGGAGGTATATGAAGGTCCTGGGCTGCCCAGATGATCCTCCCCCCTTGGCCTTGCTAATGTGGTCCAAAGGAAAGCAGAGCAATATGTTTGGCACCAGCTTGGCTGCAGGTGTTGTCAGAAAGAGATGTACAAGGCACCATCAACTGTCTTAAGACTCCATTCCAGATTTGTGTAGGTCTTACTCCTTAGTCTTTTCTTTTCCCAAAGATATCCTGCAAGGCAGCAGGTACAGATTTTCCCTGGAGTTTACACCCAAAGCCCTTATCAGGAAACAGCATAGCTGCAAGGCATCAGAGATTATGGATCAGGGTATTCCTTATCCTTAATGAGCTACTTTGCTAGGGTAGCAAGCCCCATCTGCCCCTCATTTTCCTCTACAGTGCGTGCTGAAACAGCCTTCTTGACCATTGGACCCACTATTAGTCTTGTCCACTCAATCTGCCAGAAGCCCATAACTAACCATTTGAGACCCATCAGCTACCCTCACCTGGTTTAGCCAGCCAGTCAAAGCCATTTCCCAGGTATGGCCACTGTCACATGCTGACAGTTTCTAGAAGCCAAAAAGGAGCTTGTGTCTCCCACCAGAGGTACCACTCCTCCCCTAACACCCCAGACAACATATACATTATATGAACTGTTAATTAGTAACAGCTAAACAGTGAAGTGATTTACACTTTGCAGTGATGATTATATGCCTGCTATTTTCAGGATCAAGGCAGTGACTTCCACAACTTTTTATGTATTTCTGTCCTTTGGTGAATCTCTATGCCAGGCATAGGCAAACTTGGCCCTCCAGATGTTTTGGGACTACAACTCCCATCATCCTTGACCACTGGTCCTGTTAGCTAGGGATGATGGGAGTTGTAGTCCCAAAACATCTGGAGGGCCAAGTTTGCCTATGCCTGCTCTATGCAACTGATTGCATTTTTTTAAAAAAGCAATGCATAAGCCAAATCTGCTGTCAGTAAGAAATGGAAATGCTCAAAGGCATTTTAAAGAAGGCGAATTTTGGTTGCATGTGGTTTGTTCAGGCACGTTTTTATTCAATTAACTGGTAGACCAAAACAATAATTGTTCCCTTTTATACATCTATTAGTTCCCTTATGTAAACTCCTTACACACACATACTAAAGGCAAAAATTGGCTAACAAGACATATTGTCCTGTCGCATCTCACAAAAATCATCCTGACACAGAACTTTCTCATGCAGGATTTAAAATAAAGTTGGTAAGAGAGAGCAAAATATTGCCTTTTAAATGACTTTGCTGAGAGAGAGCAAAATATTGCCTTTTAAATGACTCTGCTGCTGCATGACTCAGTCTTGATTTTTATAGCTTCATTGTGATATTAATTGATAATTTGGGATATATAGCATTAACTTTTGTATTTTGTTTGCTACTTTGAATATTTTTATAGCAAGAGAGTAAAACTATATTAAAATAATATAACAAATAAAATAACAAATAAAATAATATAATACAAATACAAATAATATAACAAATAAATAACAAACCACTGACTTTTAAATTCCAGGTTCTATTAAAAATTAATGGGGAGGGGATCTTGCCCTTCAGTGGGAACTTTAGTACTCAAATATTTTCTACCCAAATTAAGGAAAGTTGAAAGAACTTCAGTTTAAATGGATCTACCCTTAGTTGTGAATTGATCACTGGTTATTACTAGTGTAAAGATTAGCAAATGTGTGCTGTTTGTTGTAGAACTATCAGGCAAATGACACATAGAATAAGCTGGTGTCTAAATGCTACTACGTACAAAATTAGCATAAGCTACTAAGGCTTTTAACAAACATTTGTGTTGAAAAGTGTGCAGATGTTCATAATGTTCACAATGAAGAAATATGGTAGCAATATGCTTGACAAATGAAAGGGTATGGGAGAAAAATCTATTAATGGGGGGATGTGCCTAGAGAGTGATATTGAGACAGAGGGTATTTACTTGAGTTCTAGGACTGATGAAGGGTTACATATGGGAGGTTACCCACATCTCTTGATTTTCCTCTTCGAAACTGGATGACATAAGAGGAAGTTGACATGATGCGCTTCTTCTTCTTCATAATTTTGCTTGCGTCATGATGAGTGAGACAGGTCTGGTGGTAAATGGGATAGTCATATTCATACTTGCAGGACTAGAAGCTGCCAGAAAAAATAACAATTATGCAACTGAAAAGAACTATTGGGGAAGTCAGTTATGTCCTGGTTGAGAAGTGGAGAGCATTTGAAAGACTTGCTTTGGATGAGTACAAGATCCAGGGCCAGGGGGCGGGGCATGTAGACAATCCAGATGTGATGAACAAGGAAATCCGAGTCACTTATTATTCTTCCTGTTACTAGTTCTTCATAATGCTCAAAGCAAATGAGTACCCAGAACAGACATCAGAGAGAAGATATGCTGTGCATAACATTATGATTACCATATTTTTCATCCCATAGGACGCTCCGTCCCATAGGACGCACCTAGTTTTTTTGGGGGGAAATAAAGGAAATTTTTTCCCCTTTATTTTCCCCCCAAAAGCAGGTCGGGAAACCGAACCAGGTCGAGGAACAGCGGGATGGCAGTGCTGCACGTCCCTGCTGTCCCCCAAGCTTGTGAGGCTGGCCGATGTCTGCCCGGCGCGAGGGGCGCTCTGCTTCAGGGCGCCCCGCCTGCCGGGCGGCAGGCTGCTATCCGCAGCGTGGGGAGCCCTGTGGGGAACTCCTGCAGGGCTCCCCACGCTGCGGGTGTCTGTCGGCGCGGGGGGCGCTCTGCTTCAGGGTGCCCCGCCTGCCGGGCGGCAGGCTGCTATCCGCAGCGTGGGGAGCCCTGCGGGGAACTCCTGCAGGGCTCCCCATGCTGCGGATGTGTTCCCGAAGTGCCGGGCGCTCTGCTTTCAGGGCGCCCGACGCTTCGGGAAGCAGGCTGCTATCCGCAGCCTAGACATCCCTGCGGGACCTCCCGCAGGGCTGCCTAGGCTGCGGATGTGTTCCCGAAGCGCCGGGCGCTCTGCTTTCAGCGTGCCCGGCGCTCCGGGAAGCAGGCTACTATCCGCAGCCTAGACAGCCCTGCGGGAACTCCCACAGGGCTGCCTAGGCTGCGGGTGTCTTCCTGAAGCCTGGGGAGCGAGAGGGGTCAGTGCGCATCGACCCCTCTCGCTCTCCAAGCTTCAGCGAAAGCCTGCATTCGCCCCATAGGACGTACCCAGATTTCCCCTTCATTTTTGGAGGGGGAAAAGTGCGTCCTATAGGGCGAAAAATACGTACCTTTTGCGTGTTCAGACCCAGAGACCTCCCCCCTAAATAAATTCACACATGACTCAAATTTTGGTTTTTGGCAGAATTTAGGCTACAACTTTATTGATTACAGAAGGTGAGTGGTTGCATAGGCTCTGGTTCGACTAGCTCCTTGCACCCTTGTAGGCAGCGCTGACCCAGGGCACCAGCATAGGTCAGCCAAGGGTGAACACCTGGGATGGTGAAAAGCCAGGAACAGACTCTGCTCACCACCCAGATGCCCCCCTGGACTCAGGCACGGGCACAACCCCCTCACAGGGGTTGACCAAACCAGCTGAGTCCCTAGATTCCTTTAATGGAATTCCCTTCACATAGGGATGGTGAGACCGCTCCCCCATCCCTATCACCAGAACCAGTGCCTATCCACAACCTTACAAGTTGTAACTATTTGCTACGCAGCAGGCGAAACCCAAATGGCAACAGCCAGTCAGCCAAGTGGGGAAATTCCTGCCGTGCCCCTGTCCCAACAACAGACGACACACGACGGCATAGGAAGGTCAATCGCACAATGCCCTAAAAATAGGGAGAGGTAGGCAGGTGTTCCGAATGCACAAGCTGAAAGAGGAAGCTCTGGGTCATGTGCATGGGTATATATAGGTCCCTCGATCCGTTTGGACTGTGCCCCATTGGTCAGATTGAACCCAGCAATGAGGGACCTACCAATCAGGTGTTGTGGCTGAGCAATCCAACCCACCCACAACACAGGAGGTCGGTCTCCAGGTCTCACCCGGTCCTCTTTTAGGGAGGACACAATTTAACCAGTACTGCATACCCTGGTGTCTTTGCTAAGTGAAGTGTATCATAACACTAGAACTCGTGGGAATCCACTGAATCTGGCTGTTGGAACCTTCAGGACAGACAGTCCAGGTGTCATAAGAAAGCTGCAGAGATAGTGCAGGATAGTACGCACCCTGGAAATGATCTCTTTCAGCTTCTGCCTTCTGGAAGAAGGTACAGGGTTTTAAAGACTAGGACTAGCCGCCTGAGAAACAGTTTTTATCCAAATGAGATTTTGGTTTTAAACACAGTGTAGGGTAGTCTCTGTGGGAGTATATTGTATTTAATTATGGGGTATTAGAGTTTTTAGGGGGTTAACCAGGCTGGGATAGCTGGGATAGCAGGCCTGTTGATTTCTGAATGTCTTATGTAGTTTTTTTCAATTTCGTTGTTCTGTATGGGACAATGACAATAAAGATTATCGTATCGTATCAAGTACCTCTTCACACAACAAATAGTTAAACTATGGAATTCAGTCCCACAAGAGGCAGTAATGGCTTTGAAAGAGGACTGGACAAATTCATGGAGGATATCAATACCTGGCTGTACTCTGTTTCCACTGTTGGGGGAAGCTGGATAGGTGCTGAATTGGATGGGCCACTAGCCTGTTATTACATTCTTATCGTGCAGAATAGCATTGGAAATTCTGTGAAATGTCTTGTGTGGCAGTGGAGTTTCCAAACACCTGTTCATGCATACAGTATATGTGTGTTTACTTCTCCCTCGCACAACAGTTTCCCCATCCAACTGCCAGGCATGGGACAATAAGCACTGATTATATATGTTATTGACCCACCAATCAAAGATTGTAAAGAGTAATGGTGGAATTTACAAACTTTCTCCCCGCTCCTGCCCTAGTTCTGCAAAGGTTGTTCACAATAGCTGTGTGATTCTTGGAAATTTGAAACCCTTCCATTAGTTTTGCCTGTACTGTATAGTAAGGGGGTTCTCTAGATTCCACCTATGCATTTCAGACTATGCGGACAACCTGAATGAAGCCTGCAGACCACCAGTGTGCTGTAAACTATAGTTTGGGAACCTCTGAGCTAGATAACCCTTTAAACAAGCTGTTGTACTTTCTACAGTTCTCGCTTAAAGTGAAACTGTGACAGTATTGGAGAAGCCCCTTCACTGTAGAGGGGAAGCTGACAAGGAGTTTCAAAACTGCAGAGGGGGTGGTGGGGAAGCTTGCAAGCTCTGCTTTTTGCAGCCTTTGCACACAATGCACAACTTCTTGCTGCAATAACTGTGTGCAGTGGTTGCACACATGTGCAACTTAGGTGAAAATTTCCTTCCACTCTCACAGCAAGCATGGAGAGGTATCTTCTCCACAGAAGTGAAAATGATAAGTTTTGAAGATTCTTGGGCTTGCAGGCCTTATTAGGTCCATAAGGTTTTTTTTGCTGAGCCATCCTCAGATGTGGAAAAGTTCAAGCCATGGCTGCTGCAAATGAAGAATCAGGAATGTAATTTAAATACACTCCCAATTCTTCCTTTGCAGGCAGAATGTGGCACTTTTAGAACCTGGTGCTTTTTTCTGTCATCCTGCATTCTGACCAAGCGACCTACCTGTCAACCTATGGAGGGTTGGTCGCTTCTGGATCTGGCTCTGTGGCCAGATTTAATTCCCCTTCCCTTTTTTAGGGTTTCAGACTTCATAAATATGGTACCTTGACATGGGTGAAGTTGTTCTACAGTTAATTTGTCAGGCACCTAGAAGGACTCTAGGTCCATTTGCCGTTAATCAGAATTTCTAGGAAATCTAGAAGACCACTTATAAGAGCTGAAGGTAAAGGGCATTGTAAAAAAGGAGGCAGATCAAAGTATTGACGCCTGAATAATCTATTTCTAGATAACTTATATGTTTTAGGAATACAAAGGGAAACAACCACAGTGATTTTAAACTTGTTGAATATACTTACTGAAAGTCTGATTATAACAGATTAATGTCAGACTGAGAAGAGACTTAAGTGTGACACTTCCTTTTTGTTCTCTGTACCAGATTTCAGTGATCAGAGGAACATATATTGGCTTAGAACACATGAAAACTCAAAATGGACATAATGGAGGAGTTATTGTTAATGTAGCATCACTAGCAGGTAAGAAGTTTATATAGCTTATTTATTTTAAGGCTATTTTTTGCATTTCCATTAGGATGAAGACCAGTGAGATTATATTAATTTCTTTAAAACTGTCAGTTTGCATTCCTTGGTACAAAAAGAATTGGTTTGAAGTGTAGCGATCTTTCCTATTCTAATTGACTCAAGAAGGTTCTGGAAGCTTCTCTGTGTGATACAAGGTGGAAGTTTCTAGCTGCCACTAAGTTTCTATTCTTCCCAAAAACAAGTGGAAGGTTCCATATGTTTGGGTTATTCCTTCAGAGAAGCTGAACAGCTGGTTTAAACTGGTTCTGTTATCTCTTTCACTCATGGTGATACTGACTATATAATAATAGGCCAGAAGGAGTATGGTTTTCACTTTCTATCTCTCTTTCATTCTGGTGTGGTGGTCTGTATATAGTATGCTAAGTGCTAAGTTATTGTAAGTTTAGGTTAAGTCTGCTGCAACTGGATTTCTTATGGACTGTGCCAATCCTGAATGTATTGGATTTATGACCATTATGCTCATTTGCCTTCAGTAGCAGTAAAGCTCTGCTGGATGAAATATTGCCTCTGGTCTATATTTTGGGAATCCTGCAACATGTTTAAGTTTTTTTACTCTGCTAACTACACCTTGGAATCTGCTCTGGATCAATATGAGCAGAATTCATGAGATAAGCAACAACTGAAACATTGCACCAGTTCACTGACACCAGCGTCACATCAGAAAAAATAAAACCAGCACTACTAAAGAACCACAAATCCATGGAGTGAAAGAAAAGTTTTATTTGATGCATCAGGAATGTTAAGAAAGGCACAGGGAAGTTTTGTTTCTACAAACTAAAGCCTTTAAAGGATGGTTGTATTTTCTCTCTCAATTTTAATGATTTATCTTTTTGAGAGGGGGGTTTATCACTTTGAGAGGGGTTTTTTTTTACGATCAAACAGTGTATAAATGTTATGAACTGAAAGAAAGAAAGAAAGAAAGAAAGAAAGAAAGAAAGAAAGAAAGAGTGAATCAGGGAACTGCCATCAGCTCAGAGCCGAGAGGTGGAAGGGCAGTTGTGTTATAGGGAACCTCCGAAAATCTTGCAAAGCAGTTCCTCCTCTGGCAAGAAGGGAAGCCCCACCTCCAGTGGAGGGAAGTGGTGGGAGCAGGGTTTGCTAGGGAGAGCCTCAACACCGAGCCTGAGCAAACCGGAGGGGAGGGAAGTACCCCTTTGCCAGCACCCATGCTGCGCAGTAGGTTTAGGCACAGAGAAGGGAGGAGAAGGTTGGGGGTCATGCGACTGTTATGGTGGAGGAGGTATAAGGACCGCCCACTCCCAGATTCTGCTACTGCTAGCGAGTGAGCCAGACATGAACTTGCGATGCTCTTCACTGTAAATAGTTTGCACTTATAATAAAGCTTGGAAAAGACAGGTCGGAGTCTTGCCTCTTTGCTCTCGAGCAACCACACCAGCACCTGACGAAAGAAAGAAAGAAAGAAAGAAAGAAAGAAAGAAAGAAAGAAAGAAAGCATTTCTCCACAATGAAAATGTGCCTTTGGCTCTCCAAAGTTCTGTTGTGGCATTTGCCAAGTCAAAGCATTAGTGTCATCCATCAACCAAATAGGAGGAGAGAGCTCAAAATACAGTAGATCACTGTATTTTAAAATGTCATTTGTTTATGGATGTTGTTTTAAACTTTTTATATTTTAATTTTTTTGCAAGTCACCTACAGACTCATGGATTTGGGCTACTAACAAATTAAATAATAATTGCACTTTTCAATATGCAGTATAACATCAGTGCTAACAATGAGAAGTTAAGGACTTGTAATCTGTCTTATCTATGAACTTCCTGTCTCTTGTAGAGGGTGCTATGACTATGTGTTCATTAAACATTATTATTTCCAGTTCAAGTAAACATGGGAAGTTATACCAGCAAAACACAAAACAAAACCCACCCAAATGCCGAAACTATAATAGCACACACCACAGAGAAGTGAATAGCTCTTGCTCCAGCCAAACACATAAGAACAATAAACTTCTCATTTTTATTTTCTTAGCATCCATGAACTTAATGAAAGACTCTGACAGAACTTAACCATTTGTAAATACCTTCGAAGTATAGCTATAGTCTAAAGTCTTACTTTCTGATGTCCAAAAATATTAACTGTAGCATATGCAACTACAGAAATGCAAATACATATGTTTAGAAACAGATCGTATCCATTTTATTTATTTATTTTGAAATATTTATAAGCTGCCCTTCACCTACCAAGGTGGAGTCTAGTTCATAGTTTAAACAAACCATACAATAAAATGCTAAAACAATAAAACCCTACATCAAAATAAACAGAGGTTGCTGAAAGCAAAACAACAGCGACGGAGTCAAACAGCAAAACCCTTAAAATGCCTGAGAAAATAATTAAGTCTTGATCTGGTGCCAAAACGATAACAATGTCAGCGCCAGTTACACCGCTAAGAGGGAAGGCATGTTTCACAGGACCTCCATCCTCAGGGACAGGGGTGGCTGCATGCCATCTAAAGTTCCCCACAATTCTCCCAAGCAACCTTATGTTAAAGTGGTAGCTGCCCAGTTGATCAATGGAGCATTGTCATGGAACAAGCCCACTATACGAATCCCACACGTGCAGGAGGGATCCCACGGAAGAACTTGGCTGATACATGGGATCTTACAAGGTTCACTTTATGCATGTGGATTAGCCTCAAATTTTTTTTAATTTTTTTTTTTTGTCTTAATCCGACTCTTAATTAGACCTTCAGATCCCTCCCCATGGTGAATTGTTTGCCACATGCTCAGGGCACTGTTTTGTGGACCTTGGTAGCACCCACATGTGGAATGAGCCACTTTATGAAAAATCATGACTTGTGTTTGTGATGGAAAGCAGCCCTTATATCTGCCCTAAAATCACTTCTGAAGTGTTCATTTTCAAACTATTCTGTGTGTTGCTTTGAATACCACATGAATTGGAAAAGCAATTAATAAGTTGTATAAAAAAATAACCGCCCATCTTTCCCATCTTCTATTGCAGTAAAAACCTTAAAATAAACATATAAAACCAGAAATGTTTACTTATGCAGGCTCAATTCTTTTTAGTTTCATTCAGTATTAGTTATCAGGAGTGATGCTCATTTTAATAAATATTTGTAACTGTTTTCCTTTCCATTGTTAAAGGACTTATGCCTGTTGCATTCCAGCCAGTGTACTGTGCTTCAAAGCATGGGGTAATTGGATTTACACGTTCAATAGCCGTGAGTATGGGCAGCTGAAGAATTCTCATAATTTTCCACATGACAAACTCACCTTGCTATTTTCCCTCCTCTCATCTATAAAATAACTGCATTATCTGAATATCTTAGCTATTCAAAGTAACTATGCTTTATAAATAAAAATTAATCTTGCTGCTTCAGAATCTGGTTGCCAGGATTTCTGAATGTCTTTCAGCTCGTTAAAGTGACAGCAATGCTAAGAGAAGCATCTGAATTGGGGAAAACCTAAAGCCACAAAGGATGGGCTAGTTCTAGTTCTGAGAAACATATTTTGTGACAGTAGTCAGTTTATTTGAGTGTTACATAAATACTATCATACACCTGCCTTAAATATGTATTGCATTGGCAAATGTTGATCATACAATATGCTTCCTAGTCTCTGATAATTATTGTTATAAGTGATCAGCAACTGGATTCCCCAACACCACCAACACTTAACATGTCTGCCATTTTCCTGTAGATGGCTTCTGAGGCAGCGAACTATGGTGTACGAATAAATACCATCTGTCCTGCTTTTGTCAACACACCAATTCTTCAGTCAATAGACAAGGAAGAAAACATGGGTCAATATGTTGCATACATTGACAAGATCAAAGATATGATGGAAGTCTACGGCGTATTGGAGTAAGTAAAGTAGGCACAATGGTATTTGTCAGATTACCCACCGCCTTGCAGGACAACTTCGGGAGAAGAAAAGGCTAAGGAGTAAACCCTAAACAAATACAGAGTGGAGTTCCTAAAACGGTTGGATGGTGTCTTGTACGCTTCCTTCTGGCAACTCCTGCAGCCAAGCTCTTCTTTCCTTTGGGCCACATCAGAGACGGCAAGGGGGTGGGTCTTGTCATCTGGGCAGCCCAAGATCTCCATACACACTGCCCAGGCTTGCACCCTGGGGAGGTCACCGTGCTACTGCGTAATGCAGGAAAAACAACACAGGAAGCAGCAGGAACCAACACAGGAAGCAGCAGGAAACTGCAGCCACAGCGGGTGCTGTGATTCTCCAGCGTTTTACTTCGCCACTAGAGACACACTCCATGGTCTTTCGAGGTAGACAGATGCCAATTCAGCCTAATAGAAATTATTTAATAATACTGGAGAGAGCTATATTCCTGTTTTCCTGTTATCAAAGCACTTAAAGTGCATCAGCAAAGTTTTAGAGAAAGAAAACAGACAAAAAAACCAGCAGTAGGTCATACCAGACAGGTCTCAACTTTACTTAAGGAGCCTCTACAACATGCCAGCTATTAGCAGTACAGTCTGGGCCAGGGGTGGGGGTTAGACCCTTTCTCCTCTCTCCCATCCCATGTTCTCTTTCACTGAACTGCCATCACCATTCTGTAAGCTCACATGCTCTTGTGAGGCAGATTGTATTTAAAGAATAGACTTAGTTAACAGCAGACAGGGGACCTATTCTGACAGAGTATCTGATTCTTATCATTTAAATTCATTTTTAGACCAACACTAATTGCCAAAGGACTGATACAAATCCTTGAAGATGATTCACTAAATGGACAAGTTATGAAGATAACAACGAAGCGAGGAATTCATTTTCATGAATACAACACAGCACCCATTGAAACAGGGAATTCTAATTTGTGACTGTTTTCATTCCTGAAATGAAATTGTTTTGAGTTGTAAAGCAATGCTAATGGTACATCTGAGTTCTAAATATTGCTGCCAATATTCCTTGTGTGAGGAATTAGATACAAATCAAACATGATTTTTTATATTAATTTTTTAATTTTAGAAGTTTAGTTCTTAATTTAATATGAGGCTGCATTCAGATGGCAGTTTATTCGATTCTCCTGATGTTTCCTTCCCTGATAATTTCCACACTTCACTAGGTCTTTCACACAGTGTCAAAGCCACTTCTAGAAATCTAGTGGAATGTAGTTTAGCACTCATCCCCATGTTAATTGCTTGCAGGGAGGAAAAAAATCCATTTGCAGCCCTGGAAAACTGAAAAATCACAGGAGTTTTGCTCACATAGTGAACTTTTGGGTGGTAATTTGACATACTGAGGGGTGAATCATGGGGAAAACAGGAGCACCCATGTGTGGAAAGGGTGGGGAAGGAGTTATCAGAGTTAGTTTGACACTAAGCAAAACACAGGTCATCTGTGGATTCAAGCCATGGTGTGAAATACAGAATTAAACCATATATTTGGGACAGTTTGTCTGTTTGCTATGCATCTGCAGGTATCTTAAGCTATCATAACCAAATTTTGCATGATGGTTCCTGAGATCAAGTAACAGGGCCTCGTCTGTGTTTGGGTACAATTGGATGCCTTTTTGAATCAATATGGTAAACTGAACCTTTCTGAACTGCACTGATTTTAACCACTGATTTCAAAGCTGCACTGATGAGGGGAGGGGGGAGGATCGTAGAATTCCTGAGCAATGCCAGGGCCAAGGCTGCTACTACCTAATATTTTAAAATTTAAAAAAAGACATTTTGTAAGTTACTCTCTCTTTAAAGAAAGCTTGTAAAGGATTAATATCAATAACTACTTAAGGATCATATTACTGAATTTGATGGTTCAGAAACCTTGTATGTGGCCTGTGTAGTTACTGCAAAGAAAATAAACTTTAAAATCAACTTGGTTATTCTGTAATGGGCATTTAATTTTTTTAACTCAGGTACATGTTTGTTTTCTTAATGTGAACAAGATATTTTTGTTATACAAAGGGAACCAATTGTCATTTATTAATACTTAATGAAATGACTTCAGTTCATTTTCCTTTTCAGTAGGAAATAATAACCCTGTACTGCTTTTTTTCCTCTTAGAAAGCTGTATTTTTGACTATTACATTTCAAAAAGCTACATAGTACAGTGGTACCTCGGGTTAAGTACTTAATTCGTTCCGGAGGTCCGTTCTTAACCTGAAACTGTTCTTAACCTGAAGCACCACTTTAGCTAATGGGACCTCCTGCTGCCGCCGCACCGCCAGAGCACGATTTCTGTTCTCACCCTGAAGCAAAGTTCTTAACCTGAAGCACTATTTCTGGGTTAGCGGAGTCTGTAACCTGAAGCGTATGTAACCTGAAGTGTATGTAACCCGAGGTACCACTGTAGATGCAAAATACTTAAAATGTTCAAATATGCAAGCAGTGTTAACATTTTAAAACTTTCCTTACGTATTTCATCTAAAATACCAAACAGGAGGACTTCACTTGAATTTGAGACAACCTTTGCGGGTCCAAGCACAGTGAAGCCATGGGCAGTGGGTCCAAGGCAAGGTGATGTTACAATAAACACGGGACAATCACTTGAGATTTAAACGGGCCACAACTTTATTGATTACTGATGTCAGGTTTTGGCACAGACATTGGATGTGTACCAGTCTGCTGCTTGATTATTTGGCAGAGTTAAACCAAGGTTAAGGGTTGTCCTATGACGTATATCAAATTGGGAGCACCGTTTTGAGGATGCTATGGCCCATCAGCCCCCATCTGGGCAGCCAGACAGAAACACCTCCCGCTGGATCCCTTTAACGAGATACCTTGATTCCTTGGACCAGGCCGGGGGCTCCCAACCCCCCATCCACCTAGACTAAGGATCCAACCCAATGCCTTATCCGCCATCAAGTTGTGACAATTGCTATGTGGGAAGCAAAAACCCCAGATGAACCCAATTTATCTTCTTCCTGGCTCTGAATATGGTGACCAAAGACTTCCATAGCAAGGTCTTACACAGGGACTGTCCACTTACCCCCAGCTAGTCCTACACATAAAGCTTGGGGTTGGTGGTAAATCCACCATCAACTGAGGCTGAGGCCTGTGTTCAGCCGGCTTTTACACCCAGGGTCTGCTTCCCTCTGGTCCACTCACTAAACCGCTGCAAGTCCCAGCAGTCAGCGCAGCCAATGGAGGAGGAAGTAATGTCCTTCCCTGGCTGTGCTGAAGCCGGAAGATCACCCTGCCACTGCAACCATGCTGGATCTCAACTGTCGCTCCTCTGCAGCCAGCAGGTAAGTGGCCTTCTCACACAATGCTCTTTCACTAACCACTTGTGACTGGCAGAAAGGCACCTTTGCAAGAAACTCATTGACACAATTTTTTTTTAATTAAAAAAAAAAGATTGCATTGATATAAATTGAAAATGATTTACCTAAACAAGATTCTGTTTTATATAAACATGAGATCTAGATTCAAAGAACTGTGAGAAATTGGTTAAATCTGCAATTAAGCATGGATTCAGAGTGTTCCATCACCCTAACAACCACCTCAGACCAGAGTCGCCCTCTTTCCTTTGCTGTGCTATTTTCAGAGTAAGCTGCTCTCTGTGGCTTTTGGACCACAAAATAAATTTTGTTTTCTGAACAAAGCAGTGCACGTATTTGATGACGTACAAAGTGACACACAATTTTTTTACAACCTCCACCCAACACTGTCAGATTTACGGATCTTCTGGTGCAACCACATCCGAAAAAAATTGCATATTAGTTGGCATCATCAGTACTGTTCTCTGACTTAAGCCGTGCTATTTTTCTCCTAGGAAAAGATATGGTGCCTCTTCATTCTCTGAATCTGCAATATGATTTATGTCATCCTATGAAACACACAGTGCTTAATTATGGCTATTCATTCTCATTATAATTATAACTTTAAACTATGGCTCCTTTTCTGAAATTTGGTTATTGCTGGAGCTTACCGTGGATAGTTTCCCACAGCCTTGGAGAATAATCTGAATGCATAGGAACTAGAGCAAACATTACCTAGTGCTGTTTGTGTATGGGCAAATATGTTAAAGTGTGAAGTATCTTTGCCTAATAATTCATCATTGCTTCTTTTTCTGCTAAGTACTTAGCGATGTGCATAGCTGTGGGGCAGCGGTTGTCATGTTTCACTACCACTACCACCAATTTATTAGGAAGGGCTGTCTGCAGTTGCTATGGAACCAAGAAGAACTAGGTTCTCTTGCAGATTTCCCAAAGCCCCAGAAATGCAGTATCTCATACCCACACAAAAAGCGATAGGTAAGCACCTAGCTTGTAAACTGAATATATCCTGAAAGTTAGATTAAGATCAGATTTACTGAATTTGATTTATAAATGTACAAACATGCAACAACATACTTCTATCTATATATAGCTTTGACATGCTCATTAAGAATGGGCAGACGTGATAATATTTATTTCCCAACTTTTGTGGACTCTATGGTTAGCATCTGCAAAACAAAAGGGCATGCTTACCGATAAAAGTATTGCAAGGGTTTTTTCTTTTTGTTTTTTTCTGCTTTTCTATCCCACTTCTTGATGCAGTATATTAAACAGAGGCAATAGGATCTCCATGACCCTCACAGGAGGTTAAGAGGGAGGGCTGGGGGAAGCTTCCCTGGGCTTGGATTTCTGGGTTTCTCTGGGCTTGGAAAAAATGGAAAGATTCACCTTTTTCCGACAATTCTTCAAGAAGGCTCGGAAAACCTGTTTTCAAAGGTTAACAAAACGAATAGCACATTGGGGGAAGTTGAAAGCAGAAGTGGCTTTGTTTGTGTGTGCAGTGGGCAGGGGGGGAGGGGGCAGAGAAACAATAAAGCAATGTGTGTTGAAAGATACTCTACTGTCTATAGTCTGGTCATTGCCTCCTCTCTCTTTTTCTATACTCTCTAGCAATTCTCAAAAAATCATGCATGTAAAGGAGCTAAGCAAACAGTTCTGAAATGCAACTAACCATCTGATTCAGTAGCTTTGTTTATGGAACAGCTGCCAAGTCTCTTGAATCATAAAGTCAGACTAGGACATGCCTGGTTATATTTTTTGGCAGGGTTTTAAACTTTTCTAAATACGTTAGTGGATATGCAAATCTACCTACTTGTTATTGTTGTTTTAAAGAAAAAGCCTTTTGGTTAGTTTTAAAGGTGTGAGAGCATTTAGTTTTGGGCTTGCTGGCATAATATAATATGGATTTGTTCAGCTTCAAATCCATCCAGAGTGCGTGTGAAGTATTTCCACAGAGCTTGAATCGCTGATGGAGAGGTGGAGTCTATCAGAGCTGGGTCAATTTCCAGAATAACTCTTGAAAGTACAAATATGACTACAGAATCATTCTATCTTGCAGGAGAAAAACCTGTTCAGGTCTTTCTGAGATTGGCCTGACCTATCACATTACTGGATTGGTAGAAATCACCTGACCTCTCAATAAAGAAAATCAAACCATTTTCCATTGAGCCTGATTGCTTGAAAGAGTGGATTATCATTCCACCATTTCCCCAAGGCTTCCCAGCCCTTTCAGAAATATCCCATTAGTGGCCACTTGCTGAGCAGTTATACAGTCTTTCACAAAGCACTACCAAAATTACCAAAACAACAGCCCTTGAGCCTTGCAGTAGTGATTTCTTGAACCATCACCTCACATGGATGCTGCTTTGGGTTATAGCCAGTTGCGTTACTCATACTCAGAACAGACCCACTGAAATCAATAATGACATTATGATGCTTGCTTGCTGTCTTATTTTTTTCAATCTGTTTCCTAATACTTTGCCTTCCGTTGCAAGTTGGAGCTTGCTTCACATTTCAGCTTACCTGCCTGTCCTCATTTCCTCTGTATTCAAAAGAAAAGAAAGGAAAGGAATTTGCATTGTATGAGCTTCCTTCTGACTGCAGTTATCCTGTGAGGAATCAAAGAGGCAGACTGGGGGATAGCTGTTTGCTTGGAATTAACCTCTTCTTGCTTGACAGATAATATTTTAGTTCCACCTTTAATAACACAAACATGGACAAAGAATACTGTGGCCCTTTAATGGCTAACAAATTTATTGTGATCTAAGTTCATGGACTAAGGCTGCAATCCTAGCATACATACAAGAGACAAACCCTCACTGAATGAGTTAGACTTCTGAGGAAACTTGCATTGAATTCCACAGCATAATCACTTCATCACACTGCATTTAAGTACAGTATTGCCCTCAGTTAGCATATGAATGTGTAGAGAAAGGCCTTTATTTATCTAATTTGTCTAACAGTTTATAACCCACTCAGTATTCAGAGAATATCTGAGCAGTGTGCAGAAACAGAGTGTAAAATTTAATACAGATCATTAAAACAGTTATAAAACATAGGAACCAACAATACCCTCACCTCGCTCCCTTCCTCTCTCTCTTCTATCTCTCTTCCCCCCACACCACCACACATGATGTCTATGATAATAGTGTCTCATACCAAGTATTAACAAACTATGGAAAATACTTCATGAATCGAAAATGGAGACATTAGATGTACTTTCCCCTGTTTATTTGTTTGTTTTCTAATGTAAGAAAATCTTTAAGAAAAGCTAATAAAAAAGATAAAGAAAACAAAAAAACAATTATAACAATTAAAACTTGCAACAATAAAACATTGAAAACTTAACAGTGTTAGGGTTGCTTCACTTCTGAGTGGAGAGAATTCCACAGAAGTAAGGGCACAATGCTAAATCACAACCTACATCACCACAGGGACCTGTGTCACCATCGGCAGATCTTCATCCACAGATCTAAGTGACAGGGTAGGATATAAGGACTTGTCATCTCAGGCACCCTGATCTATACAAAGCTCAGACATATGCAAGAGAAGTAAAATGAGCAATCACAGCTGTAGTCACTGGCAATAACAGAAGGAAGATTGTGTTATCGGATACATCTTGATGCATCTGAGAGTGCAAGTAGAGATAGTATGAGAAATCATTTTTAATCTGCATGAAGGGAGAGTTCATACTCTCACCGCCACCAATCAGACTTGGGGGGAAAGAGCACAATTATTATTAACTTTTTTCCTTTTTAAAAAAGTCATAATCAGGGATCTCCTGGATCACATCCAAATTGCACATTTAAAATGTGACAATAATGGCTCGTTGCATTTGCTAAAACCGACTAGCATGGCTGCCTCTCAGGGATTAGGAAGATCTGTTTTGCAATTCGGCTAAAATATTCTCTTCAATTTTAGCAGGTGGTGGACTCAAGGAGTTGCATCTGGATAGATTAAAGAAAAGAAATGATGACTTAAATCTGAGGTGTATTTGTTGCTGTTGTAAGTCTGTGAAGTCAGAGTGGAAAAATTTGCTGATTACAGCCAAAGGAGCTGGAATCCAAAGCTCGTTTGTCATAAACTTAGTTTATGCAACACTGTTCTATAATAAACTCAGAAATGTTGGAGCCTAATGTTGAGCTGCTATGGCTCTGTTATGTTTCAGTCTCTAAAAAGTTCCAGGCAGAGCCACCGATGCATCTGAAGGCCTGCCACTCACACCAACCAGAGCGGAAGGTGTGAGCATTTGGGCACAGAGTCTTTCTATTTTTACTACATCAGCTCCATACCAATGGTCCAGCACAGATAGTCTAATGTGTTTCTGTACTCACTTACCTGTGAGTAAGCCCCTGAATTTATTTAATGTTAATATAATAAGCATTTTGCCAACATTAACCATTAGTGCCAATAGCCTAGAGGCTTCTCAGACATCCCAGTACTTTTGCATTTCTTGAACTGGACCAGAAGAAAGGAACTTTATATGCATCTCATAGGCTCAAAAACTGGGAAATTTGACTCAGTGGGCAATTATGTAGAATGCTATATGAATTATTTTCATAAAATCTACTTGGATACCTTATATTTTTATACATTATTATGGTATATAGTCATACGCCATCTTTTTCCCTGGCAAGGACTTTTTTTTTTAACATATAAAAATAAGAACCTCTAAAAACATAGGGGGGGAAACAATCATTAAGAAACAATCAAACATTGATAGGAGAGAGAGAGAATATATAGAGGAGAGAATTTATGTAGAGAGAATATATATAATATATTCTTTTAAAACCATACAAATAATTACAATAAAAGAGCATGGCACCAGACCTTTCATTAAAAGCAGTCAGTTCCCAAAAGCCTGTTGGAACAAGAAACTATTCACCTGCTGGCAGGAGGTCAACAAGGAGGGAGCCAGTCTAGCTTCTATAGGGAGGGAGTTCCAAAGTCAAGGAAAATCATCCTTTCCCTTATTTTATTTTATTTATATTTGATGCTATGTGCATTGGAGTAATGTGTGAGATTACTAGAATGAATAAAGCTAGCACTATTATTTTACTATGATTGCTAATCATGGCATCAGGCCATGGATTGCAATTTATGGAAGAAACCCTCAAATTCTATTCTCCATAGCTTCCCACCAGCCAGTTGTCAGGTTTATTTCTCAGGCTTCCTAATTACCCCTCCTCATGCTTTCTCTTATGGGATAACTATATGCTGCTTGTAACCCAGTTTGTACAAGTAAGAAAGTCATATGAGACTATGATCAGCATGACTTTGACGAAGGAAAACATATTTAGAGAGAAGTGAAATATCAAAAGTGATGACTAGTCAGAGGGAAATGTGTCTCTAATGCCAACTCAATTTTTCCTAAGGATCAAATTTAATAAGAGATGAGGGCATCAAGTTCAGATGAATAATTCCTATTAGTTGCAAAGGAATTCTTATATTTGTGGTGAGGGCAGAACGCAATAATTTACATGGGATTTTTTAAATACACACGCACACACACCCCACAAAAATAACAGTGTTTTGTAGCAACTTAGACCAATGAATTTATTGTAACATAAGCTTTTGCGGACTAAAGTACATGAAATTACTCCAGTCCAGGAAAGATTATGCTACAATAAATCTTAGTTTTCAAGATGTTACAAGATTATCATTTTCGCTAAAACAGACTAACATAGCTACATTCCTCTGGAAGTTAATTTCAATTTGAAGGTTTATACTAATCTTAAATAATGAAAACTAGGTGGTGCTCTGCTGATTTGTTATACCAGAAGACTTATGTGAAAACCTATCAAAGGTATCACCTCTAGTTGTTTCTCTCTGTATGTGCAGTTTTTTTCAGAGGGGAAGGTGCTCTCTTGGCCTAATTAAACATACCACACTTTATATTAAAAATCAGACTTATTTTGCTTGCTATCAGTGTTGCAATTAGGATATTTCAGACTCCGGACTTAATGGTCCAATTAGAGGAAGGGTGTAAGGTAAAGGGACCCCTGACCATTAGGTCCAGTCGTGACCGACTCTGGGGTTGCGGCGCTCATCTCGCTTTATTGGCCGAGGGAGCCGGCGTACATGTGGCCAGCATGACTAAGCCGCTTCTGGCGAACCAGAGCAACGCACGGAAACACCGTTTACCTTCCCACTGGAGCGGTACCTATTTATCTACTTGCACTTTGAGGTGCTTTCAAACTGCTAGGTTGGCAGGAGCAGGGACCAAGCAATGGGAGCTCACCCCGTCGCAGGGATTCAAACCGCTGACCTTCTGATCGGCAAGTCCTAGGCTCTGTGGTTTAACCCACAGCGCCACCTGCGTCGCAATTAGGATATTTCAGACTCTGGACTTAATGGTCCAATGAGAGGAAGGGTGTATCACTTCCTTTATTCCAAAATATGCTCAGCCAGCCCCATTGCATTGGGGAAACTCCTGCTTCTTTTGCTGAGAGTGGTTAAAGTCCCAGAGTTATATAAATGGGTAAAGTTCCAGAGTTATATAATGGTATGGGCACTCTCATCACTTGTCCGAAATAACTTTTGGACTTGGAGGTCATCAAGATTCTATATCCTTGTTTGATGTAGTCAAGAAGGTTTGAAATTGGTTTAAGTGTATATTAATGATTCACATCATGCCAATTCCATCACCATGCTTCAGTCCCATCGCTTCTCAAGCACTTTTCTAAAGCAACAGCTTTCAAAGCCTCTAACAGCAGGAAACACTTTGTACACCAAGTTCTTTGCTGAGACCCAACACATCTGTCTTGGGTATGTGTCTGCATTGCAAAGACATGCTCTCAGGGGATTACTTAATTCTTCCAGGCCAGGCCAGATGAGCTGAGTACACCATAGACCACACCCAATACTCACCTGATAGGAAACTGATAGTGTAGCAGCAAGCTGTTATTCAAGAAGCACAATTCCTGATCTTATCATGATGAACCTCTGGGCAAGACAGCTGGGAACCCAATGTTCTAAGGGAACATCTGCACATGTGCTCTTGCTTTGGCCCAATAGAAGTGTTCCTTTTAAAGGTTAAGCAAGCAAGATGGGAGTCAAAAGAAATAGCCCTTGACCTTAATGTGTCTCCCAGGGGAGGGCATTCTGTGTCGCAACTCCTGATTTGTAGCATTCCCTCCCCACATCTGGCATGTCCACTGTGTAGGTTCTGTTGCATGATGAAGACCTACTTTTAACACCATATATATAACTATAGTTAATTGGTTACAAGCCAAACTCTAACTAAAATCCTATGTATACTTTCCTGGGAGAAAGCCCCATTCAACCCAGCTGGCTTAACTTTTGAGCAAGGATTGTGCTGGGACAGAAGATACAGCAACCACACTGTCAACCAGATGGCTTTTGATAGATAAAGGTAAAGGTAAAGGGACCCTTGACCATTAGGTCCAGTCGTGGCCGCCTCTGGGGCTGTGGCGCTCATCTCGCTTTATTGGCCGAGGGAGCCGGCGTACAGCTTCTGTGTCATGTGGCCAGCATGACTAAGCCACTTCTGGCGAACCAGAGCAGCGCACGGAAATGCCGTTTACCTTCCCGCCGGAGCGGTACCTATTTATCTACTTGCACTTTGACGTGCTTTCGAACTGCTAGGTTGGCAGGAGCAGGGACTGAGCAACGGGAGCTCACCCCGTTGTGGGGATTCGAACCGCCGACCTTCTGATCGGCAAATCCTAGGCTCTGTGGTTTAACCCACAGCGCCACCCGCGTCCCCATGGCTATTGATAGCAGCTCACAATGCTTGATTTTAATCTGTTAATTCTGTGCGCATCCTGGGTCCTGAATCCTTTATTTATCACACTGATCTCTCTCCTTTCTTCCAAGGTGTGTTGCATATATTGTGTGTGGTCCCTGCCCTGCTTCCCATGTTATACTTCCAACAACCCTGGGTAGGTTAGGCTGACAGATAGTGACTGGCCCAAAGTCATCCCATGAGCTTCAAGGTTGTCTGGAAATTTGAAACCGAGGTTCCCCTGCTCATATCAAACCATTTAATTGAGGGTAGTTGTGAAGGCTCTGGCCCATCTTCAAAGGAAGTGATGGGCTGTCAGATTCCCAACAATAGTGCCAGTGTTATGGAACAGGCTCTGCTGTCAAACCTGCCATTGCAAGCATTTGGATAGGAGTGAAAAGCCTTTTGCAAAGCCTTTTTGCTTCATCCTGATTTCCAGGATGTGACTTCATGCACTCTTTTATCTGCTTAATTGTCATTTGAAGCTACGGTGATTTCAATATGTGGGGTTTGCTTTAGATATCAGTACGGATTTTATGATATGTATTGCTTTGTATGCTATTTTGATCATTTGTGGGAGGCAGGGAATAACAAAGAACCACTACACACACATATTCCTTTAACCAGGGGGTTACCTTATTTATTAATTAAAACATTTTTACTCCCTTTTCTAAGCTGATCAAGTATTCAACGCAGCCGACAACCATTGCGAAAAAGGTATTCTAATCGCTGAACAGCCATTAAAGAGTGATAGCACTGAACAAACTCAGTCAAAACCAACCAGTTAAACAACAGATGCAGTCAAGAGAAGATAAATAGACGTAGAGGTTACTCAAATCACTTCATATCCACCCACACCAAATGCATTTCTAAACAATAGTGCCTTTATCTGGTGCGTATGCCTGCTGTTTTAATTCCATGGAAAAGAGAAGTGTTCTTAAGATAAGACGTCTATGGGTTGGTCAGAATTCCCTGCGCCACCTATAGGGAAACATTTGTCCCCTGTGAAGGTGATTTTCATGAAGAATGTATAAAATTCAGGCACTTTTGGATGATAGTATTCACTCAAGAAGTAGCCAAGGGTATCTATCTATCTATCATCTATCTATCTATATCTATCTATCTATCTATCTATCTATCTATCTATCTATCTAATCTATCATCTATCTATCTATTTTATTGCATTTCTGTCCCACCTTTTCCTCCACAGAGCTCAAGGCAGCCTACATGATTCTCCCTCTTCGTTAATCTCCACAACAACCCTGTGAGGTAGGTTATGTTGTGAGGCTGGGACTGGCTCAAGTTTATCCAGTGAGCATCATGGCTGAATGGGGATTGGAACCCTAGTCGGACACTCTAACCACTACACAACACTTTCTTTAACTTAAAAAAAAGTCAAGTCGACATTCAGCTTTATTTTAAAGTAAAAGAACATAACAACATTATTTAATTTTGTTGGTCACTTTTTACAAAGAGTCTCAAAGCGACTTAACAAGATAAAATACAACAGATAAAAACAATTTTTAAAAAAATTATAACAATGCATAATACATAATATCTAAAATGAATCATAGAATCATAGAGTTGGAAGAGACCACAAGGGCCATCGAGTCCAACCCCCTGCCAAGCAGGAAACACCATCAGAGCACTCCTGACATATGGTTGTCAAGCCTCTGCTTAAAGACCTCCAAAGAAGGAGACTCCACCACACTCCTTGGCAGCAAATGCTTGTCCAATAACATAATTATGGCAAGTCCCACCCACCACACTAATAAAAAATAAAAAATGAGCACCACCACAGAGGCCAGTTTAGTTACCAAAGGTTAGAATGAATTTTGAAAAAGTCTTAGCTCAGCACCATGTCAGCTCAATTGCAGTTCCTTTGAAAATGTGGTCCTTGGGGGCAGCCATTGCTTCTCTCAGGAATGCCTTGCTATGTAGCATCATCCCCATGGCACATTGTGGCCGGCATTTTTAAAGGAACAACAGCTGGGGCTGCCAAGGAACGGACAAAAGTAGAAAACCCTTGGCCACCTTGCCAAATTATAAGAACCCCCTGGCCTGGCCTGAATGTGCTTCAACTTCTTACCCTGTTCCCAAAGAACTGATAGTGTTTGGGAATGGTTCCCCTGCCAGTGTGGTGTAGTGGTTAAGAGCGGTAGTCACCTAATCTGGGGAACCGGGTTCGTGTCTCCGCTCCTCCACATGCAGCTGCTGGGTGACCTTGGGCCAGTCACACTTCTTTGAAGTCTCTCAGCCCCACTTACCTCACAGAGTGTTTGTTGTGGGGGAGGAAGGGAAAGGAGATTGTTAGCCGCTTTGAGACTCCTGAAGGGGAGTGAAAGGCGGGATATCAAATCCAAACTCTTCTCTTCTTCTGCTAAACATGCCAGGGGAACCATTTCATTGAAAGCTACCGGCCATAACAGCTATGCTCTGCTTCCACGGTCAGCTGCTGTGTAAACCACAGGAGGGGAGAGTGCTCTTGTGCCCGAATCATGCTTGTGGGTTTCACAGGCATCTGGTTGGCCACTGTGAGGAAAGGATGCTAGATAGATGGTCCAGCAGGCTACTCTTATCCTCTTACGCTCATGCTGGGAAAAGCTGGGCTGAATATTTGGTTCAGCACTAAATATTTTATCTTAAAAGAACCCTTTTATTTCAAACCTGAAGAATTCTCCATGTTTCAATCAGGATCCAGAGGGTACTGGGCCCATTTCATGCCTTCTTATACTCAGCTCTCTTTGGTTTATTTTATTTTATTTATTTCTATGCCACCCTTCAGCTGAGGATCACACTGCAGTTTATAATAACACAGAGTGGTTTCTTTGTCATCACAGAACAAGATGATAAGTGCCTGACACACAGAGGAATGAGTACCTCTGAGGTAAACTCATAATGAAATTGCTTATCTTTCTCCATCTTGGTTCCTTTTGTTTGCCAGCTCACGCCTTGGAGGTGCTGGGAAAAAAATACGAATTCTAATGATGTTTTTGCACAATGTTGCCATGGCGGGAAAAAGGTGGTGATTAGATGGTAACACAGCACTTGTTATACATTAAGGTCAAAATTCACTGAGTCAGGAAAAAACTTATTAAAAGTCAATCATGTTCAGCACTGTGGAGGAGTACCGGTAATTGAGAGGAGACATCAGAAACTTCTCACACAATTGGGTGTGTGTGTCAAACCAGTGGCCTAGCTCCTAAAATATCTTTATTATTGTATGGCAGGGATGAGAAGCCTGTGGCCCTCCAAGTTGCTGCTAAACAACAACTGATTATACCTGACCAATAGCCTGGCTGGGAGGGAGTGATTGAACCTGGAGTCCAACAAATCTGGGTTACTGCCAGTTTCCCTTCCCTTGGTTTTGGTAAAGATAAAAGGACCCCTGAGCATTAGGTCCAGTCGTGACCGACTCTGGGGTTGCGGCGCTCATCTCGCTTTATTGGCCGAGGGAGCCGGCGTACAGCTTCCGGGTCATGTGGCCAGCATGACTAAGCCGCTTCTGGCGAACCAGAGCAGCGCACGGAAACGCCGTTTACCTTTCCGCTGGAGCGGTACCTATTTATCTACTTGCACTTCATGCTTTTGAACTGCTAGGTTGGCAGGAGCAGGGACCAAGCAACAGGAGCTCACCTCGTCACGGGGATTCGAACCGCCGACCTTCTGCTCAGCAAGCCTTAAGCTCTGTGGTTTAACCCACAGTGCCACCCGCTGACTAAAATGCCATGAAAACTGGCTGTGAAATTATGTTGTTCAAATGGATTGCATTTCAAGCACTGTGAGGCTCTGGAATTCATATCCAGTAGTCATATAAATAGTCATTAGTTATAGTTATTTTATTATATTTATTAATAATTATTTCCACCTGCTCTTCAAATAGTTCCCAGGGTAGCTTGCAATACAAAAAGTAGGTAAGCAATCTATTTGCACATAACATTTTGCAAGTTAAGACATATAGGAATGTGTCTGTACTGGTTTTGCTCTTGAATTTAGTGAGCAGTTATGATTTCAGAGTTCCAGATGCAGTATTGCCCATATTATTGTTCTAATATAGGATTGGGAAAGTTTAAGCAGTAATTCTAACATAAAAGCCAATTGCTTACCCATTTAAAATGGCAAACACCAACATTCTGGCTGTTAATTTAAAATAGGAAACATCTGCATTTTACATTTTTAGCAAATGTTCCTTATTTGGATTTTAAAATATTCACCCAAAGAGCTCTTAAAAATATGATGCCCTGCCAAGAAATATATAGTATGATTTTCTGTATCAACAAATCACGACTCTCTAAGATGAAAAATGTACTGCCTGGTGTTCCTGCAGATTGAACTTTAGGACTCTTCAAATATATATTTTTTAATCGGGCTGATCTTAAATACCATGATGTTTCACTGGGGAAAGAGCAACATCATATTGCCAAATCTTACAGAGCTTTAGAAATCAACATCGACACAGTTTGAACTACACATGCAGACAAATGTGAAGCCAGCTTAGACTGCAGGCCTAAACCGAAAGTGTTCTATTTTGTCAATAGATGAGTCACACTATGAGCCAAGTGTTGTGCTAGGACCTGGATGACCAGAGTTCAAATTTCCACTTTGCCTACCTCATAGGGTTGTTCTGATGATAAAATAGAATGAGGCAGAGCCTTGTACGTTGTTTTGAGCTCCTTAGAGAAAAGGTGGGATAGAAATATGGCAAATAAATAAAATATTCTGTAGGAAATAAATGTGTAAAAGCTGCAGTCTAGGTGGATCCTTACCTTCTAGCGTTGCAGAATCTAATGCCAGATGGAATATTGCGGGGAACATCAGAAGAATCATTGAAGAAAATGGTGGAGGAGACATATTAAAGAGAGCTCTTCTAAAAGAGTGTTGATGTCATAGCCAGGGAACAATCTGTTAATGCCACCTTTCCCTCTTTAACCTGGAATTCTATATCATGCCTAACTATACTCCAAATAGCCCTAAAGATACCCATTAGGATTGTGTTTATTAGCCGCTCTTCACTCTTTGAGCGAGTGATTCATCTCTTGGCTGCAGTGAGATTCTTGAGTCAATCTAAGCCACTCCCAAACTGACTCATGCTTTACTACTATTATTTGGAAGCACGTTTATAATATATCTTCTCCCGCATTACTAATGCTATAGAATATTGTCCAATAATCGCAATTCAGAATCTCTTTCTTTCTTTCTTTCTTTCTTTCTTTCTTTCTCTCTCTCTCTCTTTCTCTCTCTACAAACAACCCACTGAAGCTCTAGCTCAGGATTCATCCAAAGCCTTGTGAGAAGCATATAAGCAGCCCACTGTCTCATTTAGGTAAAGTTCATTATTTTTTGGACCTGTCATGGGAAGAAGAAATGGACAATGTGGTGACACTTTGACTAAAAAGAAATATGGTCAAACAGAAAGTGGAGAAGATGGATGCTAACATGGACTCAATGTCTTAAATAATCATTTTTTAATGTAACCGGCATATGGAGAATCAGAAGGGTTTTTTTCTTTATCTGTGGTGTTTCTTATTTCTCTGTTCTTTCCCCTCTCTTTTTTTTACTTTCTTTTCTTGTTCTCTTTCTCTCTTTTCTCTCTTTCTTGTCCCCCCCCCCATTCTGTTTGTTCTAGATACTATTCTATTGCATTGCAAAATCTTTAATAAAGTTCATTTTTTTAAAAAAAGACTAGAGTGTCAATGTAGTTTGACATTAGGATCTATTTATTTTTATCAAGCATCTGAAACAGAAGAAATTTGCCCCCTCCCAGATGATGTTGGACTACAACTCCCATCAGTCCCAACAAGCATGGCCAATGGCCAGCCATTTGGATTTGGTGTCTAACAATGAAAGGGGAGCACCACGTTGGCTGTCTCTAGTCTAACAGATTTTAGAACAACAAGGAGTACCACTTCACATGCTTTTAAATGCTGGTAAATTTAATGACCTGCCATTGTGGTTCTTCTACAAAGAGGACAGGCACTCAGGTCAGTGCCAATTAGCTAAGAAAGGGAAATGTTTCTGTGGGGGATGGCAACAGACTTACACAAATTTCTCAGAGAATAGTCCACTGTGGGCTCCCAAGTAGCAAATATTCTGCAAAGAAAATAGACTGGCATTTATCCAGTCAAGGAAACGAAAAGAAACGGAGAGTCTGTCTGATAGGATCTCAAGCTTCAGCTATATTTTTGGTAGGAATATCACACAATGAAAACTTGACCTTTCTGAAAAATTCAAGTGCTGCCCAGGATGCTGAAACAAAATATTCTGTGTTGGGACAAAACACTGAGATGTACACTAGCACTGTTGGTGGAGAATGTAAGCTTATATACACCCTAGCAGCTGAAAACAGAGCAAGGTAATCCCACCACAACCTGCGCTGCAAGTCACACTTTGCATTACTGTACACATCAGAGAGGTCTTCACTTAATGCACATTACCTGATTAATTTCCCTGTGCCTAAAACCCTTGCCCTCAACTTCTGTTCAATGAAGCTGTCATCTGCACATGTGTGATGGCAGTCTGAAATACCTCAGCTTAACCAAGGTTTACTGCTTTGAATGGGATAATAGCTAGTTTTAGGGGGCATGCATCACACAGGAGTATTTCTGTTACAAATCGATTGCATACTGGGCTTCAAACACCAGAAATGGGAGTGCACTGGAGCTGGAGTAAATAGTAAAGTGTGCACAGCCTCAGAGTTTGAAGGAAGACAAAAAGAGAAGACAAAAGGTAGAAAGCTTCTGCATCTGAAGGTGGTAAAAATGCATAGCTCTTGAAGAAAAACACTTCCCCATTATAATATTTTGGAACCACTGAGCTAGACCAAGGATGGGAACCCTGTAGATGTGGTTGATCTGGGATTGGTGGGAACTGCAATCCAGAAAAACTTGGAGGGCTACAGGTTCCATAGTCTCTGGTTTAGAAGTTGGATCGTGAATGCAAGATGTTGGAAATTCATCCTTCATTGTCTTCCACACATCTGTCTAAATCTTAGCTACCATTTTTGCATTATTGAGTGAATGTGGCTCTTAAAATGCCCCTATTTTAAAATTCTATCATTTTAAATGGAATCTGGGCTTTTCATTCCCTTGCTACCTCTGCCACCTCCTCTCCCCCAAGAGACCAGAAGAGATCTACATGGGAAAACGTCCTGTGTAAGGCCATACCACAACCTCAAGTCTATGTCAAGACCCGTTGCTCCAGAAGTTTCAACTTCTTGAAATAAAATAATATGCAACAGGGTGTTTTGCTGTGTACACAGCATAGATTTAAAGCACACCCACCCACACTAAATCTACAACTCCTAGCACCCATAACAAACTACCGGTCCCAGGTTTCCCTCAGAAGAAAATGTGCTTAAATGTTAGTCTGTCTTAATGCAGGAGGGTTCAGGTGCTCTGTCCTTCTGATCAGCAATGTGACCCTGTTCTCAGTGTTATTAGGCTTGCTAGTAGTTTCTGTCATAAACCAATTAGCAGTTTCCCTCTCAGTCACATTTACCTTTTCTGCAACGCAGGTGATACCTCCAACTGTCACTGGATTACCTTGTGCGGGTCACCAGCTCCACAGAACAGGGATTGCATTGTTTTTTGTAGAGATATAACCCGACTGTGCATTTCTGAGGTAAGATTCAGGCTTCCAGCTGTTACTTTTCAGCATATAAAGATTAATTTATATCATTCTTCAAGTG
Organism: Podarcis raffonei; assembly: GCF_027172205.1. NCBI lineage: Eukaryota > Metazoa > Chordata > Lepidosauria > Squamata > Lacertidae > Podarcis > Podarcis raffonei. The sequence goes on from NC_070610.1 coordinate 34,008,860, forward strand.
CCGCCACCAACTGCCTGCAAATACATTAATCATAACCAATTTTTAAAAAAATTATGGGAGAAAGTTTATAAGCCATTCTTAAAAGTTAATACACCATTCTGTGCTGTAGGCTTGGACACTGACAACAAAAAACCCCAACCCTCGTTCAGCCAAACTTGTAGACAATGCTGCTTTTATTCTACGAACAACAGTAAAATAACTGCTTCCATGGACGGTGACAGAAGTCCAGATTCATAGCCAAGACAGGCATTTATGTGGAGTAAAGTGATCCAACTGGTTACTGAAACTGCACTGCATACACAAAGTCAATTTGTAGATTCTGTCCATTCATAAAAGGTAAAGGTAAAGGGACCCCTGACCATTAGGTCCAGTCATTGCCGACTCTGGGGTTGAGGTGCTCATCTCGCTTTATTGGCTGAGGGAGCCGGCGTACAGCTTCCGGGTCATGTGGCCAGCATGACTAAGCCGCTTCTGGCGAACCAGAGCAGCGCACGGAAACGCCGTTTACCTTCCCGCCAGAGCAGTACCTATTTATCTACTTGCACTTAGACATGCTTTCGAACTGCTAGGTTGGCAGGAGCAGGGACCGAGCAACGGGAGCTCACCCCGTCGCAGGGATTTGAACCGCCGACCTTCTGATCGGCAAGTCCTAGGCTCTGTGGTTTAACCCACAGCACCACCCGCGTCCCTGTTCATTCATATATATAACTAATTAATGTACTGCCTGCATGGATTAATAACTGATAGCAAAACATCAATGGGAGCCAGGTACTTTCTACTGAGTGGGAAGGGAAACCACAAGAACTGTGATTAGGAAACATGAAGAATGCCTCTTTTTGTTTTCCTTTTGCCTTATTAACTTTGCAGATGGATTGCTAACCCTTGGGGCAATTCTTAGGAAGTCAGAGCTGGCACAGCAGGCTTCAGTTTTCTAAATGTGATGCAGGTACATATCCAGTGCATGCATGCTGGGATCTCAGCACTCAGTACCACTCACAGGCACTTGTACAGCACAGACATCTCAAGGCCTGTTGGAGCATTATAAGGGCGGCTCTCTATGAAACCATGTGGCTGTTACATTTAATAGTAACAGAGCCCTGCTGACAAGTGTAACAGAGCCAGGCAATGTTACCTCGTTGCCATTCCAACATTATAAACACAAGGCAAGATCTTTGGCACCATGACAAAGCAAGTAATTAGATATACTGTAGGGCCACTGAAGATCAGATTGGATTGTGAAGGACGTGGCCTTGCAGTTAGGCAAGATCCAGTGTGCGTATTAACCGCAGTTTTCTGGCTACAATCATATATGCCCATGCATACATATAGTCTGAGGCTGTATCAAGTTTGCACTCATTGCTGATGAATCTAGCCACAGATGAAACGGAAGAAGTGGCTGCTCCTTCAGCCATTGATGGGTTACCACCTCCACATGATCTATAGAAACCACTAGAATTGTATTTAATAACCAGATATTTCCTGTTCTCCTATATTATATATTAAATATATTAAATTTGATACCATTGACCAGGGTAATCATCCTGAGAATGGGAATTGGGGGCATTGTATTATAAATTGCAGCTAGGATCCACAAAGTGACTAGGCCTGCAATCTCTTCTCTTCTCTTCTCTTCTCTTTTTTTGGTGAAGAGAGCCCTCTCCAAAGATGATTGAACTACATTTACCAAAGCACTGCTCAGCTCCTACCAGCAGATCACAGGTTATGGTACAAGATGACTCTTGTCCTCCTCCATCCATTGGGCAGCTTTTAGAAATGATTTGCCTACTAATGAGAGCAATGAGAAGAAAATCAGAGGGAGAGATTCAGACCAGCTCCTGAAGTGGTCTGAATTTCTGCCCCATTGGGGTATGCCAGGCATTTGATATTGATTTGCATCCAAGTCATCTCTCCTGGCATTTCCCTGAACAGCCTCCCACCCCACCCCACTTTAGGCCCTAAGACATTGAAGCTCCAATGTCAGTTTTGCCAGGATATCAGAGATTTCCATGGCAACGAAAAGGTGGTGTCCAGTACTGAATTTCCCTCAGCAACACCAGAATGCACTCTCTCTCTCTCCCTCTCTCTCTGATATATCCTATGGCCCTTGGAGTGCTCTTCCAGGCCTCAAATGACTGCATTACAGAAAGCCTTGTTCCAGCCCAGCAAAATGCTGTCATTTCCTGGGTTCCGTTTATCTTTAATGTATTTTAGAAGATTTCCAGGCCACTTTTCAGTAAAACTTCCATGGCGACTACAGTTTCCAACACAGTTTTCCATGTTGCATCAGCCACTGTTTGAATAGGGGCAAGAGATAAGTTGGCCCCCTTTCGGGACTGATCTGTATTTCCTCGCTGATTTTGCTATCTGTTAAGCCCGCTAGCCAACAATGCATTTGAATTAATACATCAGAAGAAATCACATGCTGGCAACCGCCTCTGACATAGAGCTGACCTTTGTTCTTTCCTGCTTTGTGTTTATCTTTCAAGTAAAGAATAGTGAAGAGAGAACTTTCCGCCCCCCCAAATCAGTCAGGAAAGTGAAGTAACTAGTTGTATTTCACAAACAGGAAAGCTACTTATCTTAATTGAATCTCTAGAGTACTCTGGGTGTAAATGTCAGCTGGACGCACAGATTAAATGGATTTCAGAGGGATAGCAATGTTAGTTGCAGCAATTTTTTTAAAAAGGCTTGTGCCATTTTAAAGATAAACGCTGCAATCCTATGCATTTTTAGTTGGGAGTATATTCCATTGAACTCAGTGGGAATCACTTCTGACTATGCATGCATAGGATCGAGCTGTAATTGATTGTGGCAGAAGCTTAAATAGACAATCTTTTTTTCTATTAAAGTTGAAATATTTGTCAGGATAGATATCTAAAGGGGTATTTAAATTACATAAATAAAAAGAATCTGGACTTGTCATTTTAAGAAAAGGGAAACCTCAGCAGATTTGAACATAACTTTGCAGCTAATTCACAGCATTTTATTTATACTTCACAATTTCTTACGTCAGCTGCATGTAGAGCACGTCAGCATTTCCCCTTGTTATTTCTGAAGAATTGTGCATAGTTTTTATGCAAGTCAGAAACCGAATGGAGGGCAAAAGTGAGATGGAGGGAACAAAATGTACTTTTACATGAACCACAGCAAAGTGCCTTACCTCTTAACCTCCTCCTCGTTTTCAGGCTGCTTAAATTCAGCTTTGGGAGGATGAGGGGGGTGAGGAATTAACAATTCACACTGAAAAATGATAAGATGTGACATCTAGAGCCATGTAGTTAATGGAAGAGTAACTTTTATTAGTGATTTAATCACAAACCCCTCTCAGTCAGCACTAACTCTCTATGGGAAAGAATATGGGCAGGTAAATGCCTTGCTCAGCCCTTGACCTAATCTTGCTATTAAAAGCAGAGCAATAAATTTAGAATATCTTTAAAGCGCACATGCACAGACATTTGGATATGTGCTGTACCACTGTACAGGGAAAGTGAACAACGGGACTAGGGAACCTATGTCTCTCGGCGCATTGCTGAACACCAACTCTAATCAGCCCCTATCATGGCTGCACAATAGCAAGAGGGTTGCAAGTTACCCATCCATGCTTCAGGGAGAATAAATCTTTGAAGGTGTAGTTATTGCTGTGATACCAAAGAGGTAGCTTTATTTATGTTAACTTTTAAAAACTGAACTCACCAGCAGAGCTTCTAAATGCATGTACAGAGGTGGGAGGTCTTTTTTGTCCATTTTATAGACTCCCTCAAAACAGAGACTTTTTGAATTATAGGGAGATGATCCATTCCCATTTGGAAGTATGGAACCCTGAGTTGGTGTAAGCACATTACAGTGGTACCTCGGGTTACATACGCTTCAGGTTACATATGCTTCAGGTTACAGACTCCGCTAACCCAGAAATAATACCTCGGGTTAAGAACTTTGCTTCAGGATGAGAACGGAAATCGGGCTCCAGCGGCACAGCAGCAGCAGGAGGCCCCATTAGCTAAAGTGGTGCTTCAGGTTAAGAACAGTTTCAGGTTAAGAACGGACCTCCGAAACAAATTAAGTTCTTAACCCGAGGTACCACTGATGCACCCAATCCTACGACCTATTTGCTGGCTCAGTGGATGAAAGATGCGGCCTCGAGGACGATAAAGGCATGAGTAAGACTTTCCCAACATCTCCTCTGATTAATCATAATTAGCTCGGAGATTATTAAGCACTGAAACAGCTACCTGAAACTCTCCCCTGAAACTCAGTAATCACCTCAGTAAATGGTCAAATCCATTACTAGGTGAATCACATTCCATAATACCTGTAATACTTTTCAATTAAGCACTTACACCATATAAAATAAGCATGATTACGTGATAAAAAAATGTGACATTGTGGGTGCTATAAATCTTTAATTGCCATTAGCTTGCCACAAGACACGTGGCAGAGCTCTAAGTGACTCATGGGGCCTTCATAAACACTCTAATAAAAACTTTTGGAAGGTTTTTTTGTCAATTTGTCCTAGTTTTATCCTTTAGCCTCTCCACTTTTCCACCTTTGAAGTTGCTTAATGACTGTGGAAACGATGATGTCATAATTATGGGCAAGGCTACATTAGGTAAATCTGTAACTGCATTGAGTCCACTTAGGTAACATTTTTATTTTATTTTTTATCATGTCATTTTTTTTAGATTAGGGTAAGAGAGGACTCTGTATTGCTAGTGGGATTTATAATGCATGTAGGCTACATCAGTGGAATGAACAATAACTGGTTTTATTTCTTGGTACACGTTTTTTAGGTTGGCTCCCATCTTGAAACAACTCCAAAGAACACAGGCCTTGAGCATGCTCAGTTCCAACTATTTTCCTCTCAAAAACACTTTTGCCTTTTATCCTGTAGGAGGCAAACACATAACCCGAAAGTGTCCAGGAAAAAACAAGACATCCTGTTTTCTCGTACGAGAGCACAGTGGCCATTTTGGGTGCCATGATCTTGCATGATTTCGCACCAAGTTCTTGACCTGAAAAAGAACACACACACCCCAACAAGCACTTGGGGGGCTGTGATCTTATGCAGCACCTCAAAGCACATCTTTAGGACTCGGTAATCTCGAGCAGGACCACAGGCCTTCTAAAGCAATCCAGATTAGTGGCCATCACTGCCTGCTGTGGGAGCAATTTCCATTGTTTACTGTGAAGAAATACTTTCTTTAACCCGTCCTGAATGTTCCAGTATGCACCTTGAGGGAATTTTACCCGACTCTATAATATCCTTTTTGAGGTTAAGCAACCAGAACCTTACGCAGTATTCCAAATGCGGTCACATCATAGATTTGTATAACGGCATCGAGTTCTAGTCATGAAAATATCTGCGGTTTCTACGCATGCACACCTCTGCCTCTGTCTAGGTAAGCCTGAGGAATTCTCACACTTCGAGGAATCTTTGCAGGTAGGTAAAAGCCCTTAAGGAGGATGGGGCTGAGGGGCATGACTTTGCAAGAAGGGTGTGTCAGGGTAGGGTGAAGAGTACAGAAAGGAGAGTTCTGGAAGGTCAGATAAAGAAGTGTGAAGAGCCACATTTGGCCCCTGGACCGAATGTTTTCCACCCATGATCTAAAATTACCTGATTGCACCACTGACCAAATTTGCATAGCATTCCTTTCATCCTTTTGAGGCATGATGGTCTAAAGAGATAACTGTAGGCAATTTTGCTTGCTTGCTTGCTTGCTTGCTTCTAATATGCAGTTAGATGTAGGAATGGAGAACCGTCACATTTTTTAGTCCTGTCCTAACAGCCATTTCATTTTTACATTGTCTCTTGTTTGAGTGAAGGGGCAAGCCCATTGGGCAGGTCCTCTGCAAAAGCCCCACTGAAATGAGGACTTACATGAGAAAGTGGAGCAGGGGGAGGCTTTGTCTATAGTTGATTTAAAAAAAAAACCTTTGCAAAAAGATAAAACAGTACAATCAAGAAAAATTCACAATCCTACTTTAAAACATAGAAAAGTTAAAATACTGAAACAGATTAAAAATACCTCAACCTTCTAAGCATCTGGGAGGACTGGCCTAAACAAGAATATTTTTAGCAGGTGCTAAAAAAGTACAGTGAAGGTGCCTTCTAGATCTCAATAGACAGGGAGTTCCGAAGTTTAGGTGTTGCTACAGTAAACAATCAAGTTCTTATATGCTGTTATATTCTGACAAGGCCTCACTCCTGTCAGCAATTGCGCTACAGCGTTCTGCACTAACTGCAGTTTCCGAATCAAGCGCAAGGGAAGCCCCACATAGAGCGCATTGCAGTAATCCAGGCTTGAAGCAACCAACGCATGAACTACTGTGGCAAGGCTTTCCCAGTTCAGGAATGGCCATAGTGTCAACCCAGCTGCAGCTGGTAAAATAGCACTTCTAGCCATGGAGTCTACCTGAGTCTCCAGTGACAAAGGTGGATTAAAAAGTTCCCCCGACTGCGAACCTATTCCTTCAGGGAACTGCAACCCCATCCAGGGCAGGCAACTGACCAATTTCTCGGGCACGGGAGTGACTCACCCACAGTGCCTCTGTATTGCCAAGAGCCAAGCTCAGCTTGATTTTCCTCATCCTTTTCACCACTGCATCCAGGCAATGGCCAGCGACTGCACAGCCTCTCCTGATTCAGATGTTATGAGAAGTAGTGCTGAGTGTCATCAGCAGACTGATGGCACCTCGCCCTGAAATTCCCAATGGCCTCTCCCAATGGTTTCATGTGGATAATAAATAGCACTGGAGATAAGATAGTCCCCTGTGGCACCCCAGCCACCTGGGGGCCAAAATACACTCTCCCAGTGCTACTCTCTGGACTCAGTCCTGAAAGCAGGATTGGAACTACTATAATACAGTGTCCCCAATTTCCATTTTTGGAGCAGTCCAGGAGGATACCAGGGTTGATGGTGTCAAATAGGTAAGGTAAAGGATCCCTGGACGGTTAAGTTCAGTCAAAGGCAACTATAGGGTTGAGATGCTCATCTTGCTTTCAGGCCGAGGGAGCTGGCGTTTGTCCACAGACAGCTTTCCGGGTCATATGGCCAGCATGACTAAACCGCTTCTGGTGCAACGGGACACCATGACGGAAACCAGAGCGCACGGAAATGCCGTTTACCCTCCCGCCGCAGTGGAGCTATTTATCTACTTGCACTGGAGTGCTTTTGAACTGCTAGGTTAGCAGAAGCTGGGACAGAGCAATAGGAGCTCACCCCATCGCGGGGATTCAAATTGCCAACCTTCTGATCAGCAAGTCCAAGAGGCTCAGTGGTTTAGACCACAGTGCCACACACATTGCATCAAATATCAAATTTAATTAAAAAGTATCAAATATCATCGAGGGAGCAAGAGCTAGCTTGCACTCCCCTTTTCCCACTCTCTGCAAAGGTCATCCATCCAAGTGGCCAAGGCCAACTCAGTTCCAACTCCTTTTGAAAGAGAAATTCAAATTGTGATTCCTCTTTAAAACAACAACAGCAATGTGGCATAGGAATTAAAAAACAAGTGACACCAACGTTTTTTATTTCCCGTCAAAGCTGCTAATTCTACCTAATCTACCTCACAGGGTTGTTGCTGTTGTCAGAATCAATTGCAGAGGGAGAAAACCATGCATGCCACCTTGAGCACTGTCAGGCTTTGGGGAATCAGATCCCTCCCATAGTGGCAGCCAAGAATCAGAGAAACTAGAAAAGTTCTTACCAAGCAATTTATTCAATAATTCACAGAGAGCGATGAAGGAATGCAGCCTTCCCTAAATAATGGCTTTGATCCAAGTAAAGTCCCCACACACACACACATCTCCCCTATTCTACATCACCCCTGTGTTGGCTAATCTGATCTCTCTGTTCTACTACCCTCAATGCCCGCCTGGTCCTGGGAGATAGGAGGAGGTCAAGAACGCTTTCCAAGGACACTGAGTCTGTCAGCTGTCTCTCCCCTGGTGCTTCTTCTTCCTGCCTCTCCTCACCAATATTCCCCAGCTTCTCCGCTCTGCAGCCTCTGAACTATGCCCTTCTGCAAACCACTGTTCTAAATCTATACTGTCGTCCTGTTCTCAGGAAGGTTCAGGAGAAGGGGGAGCAGTCTCCACCATTCCTCCACAGTCCAGCCCTTGAGAAGCACACTGTAAAGGAAGGAAGGCAATAAATGTTATACCGTATTTTTTGCTCTATAAGACTCACTTTTTTCCTCCTAAAAAGTAAGGGGAAATGTGTGTGCGTCTTATGGAGCAAATGCAGGCTGCACAGCTATCCCAGAAGCCAGAACAGCAAGAGGGATTGCTGCTTTCACTGAGCAGCGATCCCTCTTGCTGTTCTGGCTTCTGAGATTCAGAATATTTTTTTCTTGTTTTCCTCCTCCAAAAACTAGGTGCGTCTTGTGGTCTGGTGCGTCTTATAGAGCGAAAAATATGGTAAATAATAATAAATACCTTGAAGGGTAGAATGTCCAGTATTTATTTATTTATTTACTCTAGCCTCTTAAAGGGTTTGGTTTTCTTGTTTGGCTTGGCATCCCAGCCACTTATTTTGAAACTCCTGACTTCATGCTACAAAGATGCTCAGATAAGCAACAGGCATGGAAAACCTAACACGACCTCAAGGTTATTGTTTTTAAAGTGCAAAGAGATCTGCATTCGCTTTTTAAAACTCGGGATCAGCCCATATACATATATATTGCGCCATCTAATAGCACACTCAGATGACGAGTGCTGACAGAATCCAAAGAGAGAATCCAGAGGAAGGTATTTATACTGAAGTTTTCTGTAGAAGAAAAGGAAATAAAGAAAGAAAAAGGGTAGAGGAGGGAGAGGGGGAGAAAAGCAAGAAATAAAATAACCAAAACCAGCCCCCTGAAGACTGAGGGTGCTTATTAGCCACAGAATGCTTACTATCAGTTGGAAAAGAAAGATGGGAAAAATTGAGGGGGCGAGCAGTATTTGCATGCACAAACACATGACATGCTTCATAACTTGACCCTGAATAAGAAATTGCCCACACATAAAGAGGAACAAACTGGTTTGACATTTAAAAGAAAAGAAAATCCCAAACCAGTAAAAAAACCAACCTCATAGCAGAAAGAAAAAATGATTGCTGGCTGCCAAGCAAGACGCTCAGAAGGCTATTTAAATGTTTATCAGACTTTGATACTGACTTGGCCTTTAGAAATTTAGCTGCTATGTAGGTCTCTTACTTAGTTATAAAGATTCCTCTATTGCCATCTAGTGGCACTGTTCATATATGTAGCCAAGATATTCCCCTTGCCAACTGTTATTAAACCACCCAAAAGGAATTCTTCGTTTTTCTCCAAAGTTTTCTTCTAATGCTTTTCTCTCCTTTAAGGTTTAGACAATGTGCACTTGCCAACTAATTAAAATATTTATTTTAGTAGACTCTCTATTTTGCTTTTCTACAATGGGTTTCTGAGTTAAAGCCAGGGGTGTTTGCGAGGGAGTTTAGCAGGGGAGTTTAAGGGGAAGCCCCAGAGTTGTGTGCATAGGATGGAGGACACCTGGCTTACTCGCAGTACATGTGAAAAGGATCTAGGGGTCTTGCTAGACCACAAGCTGAACATGAGTCAACAGTGTGATGCAGCAGCAAAAAAAACCTAATGTTATTCTAGGCTGCATCAGCAGAAGTATAGTGTCCAGATCAAGGGAAGTAACAGTACCACTCTATTCTGTCTTAGTCAGACCACACCAGGAATACTGTGTCCAATTCTGGGCACCAAAATTCTGGGCTTTGTTTTCTCCTGCTCTGGAGGGTAGGACTCGAATCAATGTCTTCAAGTTGCAAGAAAGGAGATTCCCACTAAACATTCATAAAAACCTTCTGACAGTAAGAGCTGTTCAGCAGTGGAACAGACTCTCACAAGAGGTAGTTTTTAAACAGCGGTTGGATGCTTTAGCCAAGATTCCTGCATTGCAGGGGGTTGGACTAGATGACCCTTGGGGTCTCTTCTAATTCTGATTCTATGATTCAATTACTCCTGTTCAAAACTCTATTCAGGAGAAGATTTAGTGCCACCTGAGACAGCTCGAACAAAGGGAAAACAAGCCTTTAAAATCCTGCTGGCTAAGCCAGGGTGAGGAAGTTGTGCCAGCATAGCCCCAGTGAAATAGCCCACAAACTGTCTATTCCAAACTTGCTCATCACAGTGGAGCTTAAGTTTGGATTGCACTGTAACGGGGCAGACCTCGGAGTCTCAAATTTCAGCGGTGCCCTGTGCAATACCAAAATTTGGCACCCTCTGCCTCTCACACTACATTCTAAATCCCAGTTGTAGCGTTCCCGGCAACACCTCCAAGGCTCTTCACCCAATGCAACCAAACTACTGGTCACGCTCCCCTATATTGCCTCTGACTGTAAGTCAGCTAAAAGGATGTGTAGCAGTCAAAAGGTATCTGGAATGACATCTAATTATATGATAGTCAATACGTACCCTCCAACATTTCTCCAATGAAAATAGGGATGCCCTATTCCAGTATTATTATTATTATTATTATTATTATTATTATTATTATTATTAATATAATCATCATCATTTTATTTATACCCCACCCATCTGACTGGGTTGCCACAGCCACTCTGGGCGGCTTCCAACATATATAGACACATAATAAAACATTAAACATTAAAAAACTTCCCTACACAGGGCTGCCTTCAGATGTCTTCTAAAGGTTGTATAGTTACTTATCTCCTTGGCTCCAGGGTCACATAACTCTATACCCTCCAACATTTCTCCAATGAAAATAGGGATGTCCTAAGGAAAAGCAGGACATTCTGGGATCAAATCAGAAACCAGGATGGTTTCTGGAAATCTGGGACTGTCCCTGGGAAATAGGGGCACTTGGTGGGTCTGTCATTAGTCACAGTTCAATGTTGTTGAAACACATATTACTCTTGACCGCTTTGACCAATTAACAAATCAGCACAAGTAATATTATCAAGTCCAAAATCCTTCCAGCTCACAACTCCCACCAGAGATTGACACTTTTTGAGAAGACTGGTCTTGCACTGAATGTGGTTTTTCTGGTCTTGTGTTGGGAGCCACACACACACTGCCTTGTGTGCTGGATGCAAACATCCATCCAGAAGCAGAGATGAAGCCCCCTTTTGTTATATCATGTCTGAGCAGCTTAGGAATGGGGAAGTAATTCATCTGGTTTCCATTTTGGTCTGCCAATTTGCCTGAACCAAGTGCACTTCCTGAATCAAGTTTCACTTCTTGAAACATAGCTATCTTTTGGAAATTCACACTTCTCTGAATTTTTGCGATGCAGGCCTTCAGCCAAACAGCATGCCGCCCCCCCGCCCCCCGCAATGTTTTTATTAGGGGCAAGTGTGCATTAAAATGCATATATTTGTGACAATAATATAAAAAACTATGTTATATTAGGGGAAATAGCCTGTGTTTAGATTAAGCAAAATTGCATATGAAATGCATATATTAGGAGGAATACACATGAAAATGCATATGAATTTCCATGGGGGAAAAAAGGTAAATTGCAAATGGATGTGGAAATGGTAGAGTGAACTTAAAAGTTGGGAAAATGCAGGGCTTTTTTTCGGCCGGAACTCAGTTCCAGCACCTCTCAGGTGGGCTCCATTGCCATTATAAGAGAACAAGGGAGGTGTTCAGGGAGAGTTCTGGCACCTCTTTTTTTTAAGAAAAATAGCACTGGGAAATGATAAACTGAAATTGACAAATTCTCCCATTCCTACACTAGATTGGGACAATCATGGTTTAGACAGATCTTTATCATCAGTTTTCATTGACAAACGCCCACACCCACACCTACAGTTTGTGATCATGCTCAAGACAAAAATGCAAAAGAGCGGTATCTTTTACAATCGTGCCTTCTGCTCCCATCTACTCCATGATGCAGGATATATCAAATCTATTCAAAGTTTCCTCCTGGACGTGAACAAATTACGGTGCATTGTTGTTGCTTATTTGCACATCGCCAGCTCAAGCAGACAGCAAGCAAATATGTATGCAGATCAGAGTGGCTACTTAATGCATCATGGGGGGAAACAAGAAGAAAATGCATCACACAAGAAGAGGGCACAGATTTACATAAAATTTGCCCTGGTTAATGTACACCTATAGATGCAAATGACTGTAATTTACAAAGAAGTATGATATATCTCATCATAGTGAAGCAGACTTTGACCAAGTCAGCTGTGTGCCTGCTCAGTCTCCTGTCCAGCTGTTTAATGCTGATGGGCAACTTCAAGACCCCTGCTGATCTCCCATCATATGGTTCTTCATCTTTACACTGGGTGTGAAACAGACAGCCCTTCAAACCTGTGGGTGACATGGTGCCTGCAAGAACCTTCGCTGGCATCCTGGGCCAGAGCCCCAGAATCTGAGCTTTCATTTCTCTAGCCCTTGGAGAAATTTCCAGTATTCGGATGAAATGGGAAACTGTGTTTCCTTGTCGGTTATGATCGGACATTTCTGATATTGTACATCTGCAGGCAAAACAGAGTGAAGGGGGAGTACACATGTTCATGGTTCCCCATGGAAGAATCTCATAAAAGCCAACCAACCAGCCATGGCTTGTAATTATGTATTTAGGAAACATGTCCTTCTTTTGCAGCATACTTCTGCTCTGATGCCACAGGAAAACCTTGCTTAACTCGATGCCTTCCAGATGTAATGGGCTACAATTCCCATCATCCCCGGCCATTGGTTGTGCTGACTGGGGCTAATGGGAGTTGTAGTCCAAAACCTGGAGGTCAACTGTTTGTGAAAGCCCACCATACTTCTTCATGTGGGTTCCGTTCTCTCTCAGGCTGTGAAGCAAAGCTGATACTGCTCACCATTCTCAGGGTGTCTTCTTCTGCCACTGGACAGTGTGGGCAACAGAGCTTCCCAGAAACAGAAGCACCTTCTGAAATTGAAAGCGCAAGGGAGAGAGAGAGAGAGAAGAAAGAGGAAAAATGGAATGCTGAAAATGGCAGTTCTCACATCACGAGGAGAAACATGCTCCTACAGTAGAAAAGGTCACACATCTCACCATAAGATATAATACAATTTTTAAAAAATATATTACACAGCAACGCAAAGTTCTCCTGTCATGAATTTAAGTGAGTACCACATTCTCCTGTCATGAGAAGAACGCGTTCCTTACAGTGGGAAAGGTCATGCATCTTGCCACAAGATCTTGTTGTGAGTTTGGGGGCGGGGGCAGGCTGTATGCCTGAGTTCCTTGCAATTCCTGGATCCAACAGGGAATCAATTGATGGAACAGCCAGGCAAGTTTCTTGGTAATGCCCCTCCCCCTAAGCTTGGGTCCTAAAGGTAACAAAAGAAGTGGCTTTGTGCCAGAAAGCAAAAGGATGGGGCCCCCTCCCTCACCTGGCTTTTAGAAAGACAAAGGCCAGAGTCAAGGTGTATGAGCTAGAAGCTGGAAGCAGGCTAGGAAGCTGAGAGACAGAACCATGCCTGATTTCTGCTGAGATCCAAGGCTGTGGCTAAGGAAAAGGCAAGACCTTCGTCAGGTGTTAATGCTGTGAACCCCTCCATCATAGGCTCAGGTTGTATATATGTGTAAATAAACCATCTATCATAAAGACACCACAGTCTCCCTCATACCGAGGAAACAGAACCCCAGCTAAGCACCTGAAACACCTGGAATCTCACACTGCTCAGAGATTGGGGTGGTGTGCAACAATATTATGCCACTTTTGATATTGTACAGAAGTATGAAGAAGTAACTGTGATTTACACTACCTGTCCATTTGGGATTTGGGGTCTCAACTCTCCAATAGACATAAGAGAATGGAGGCATGTCAAGTGGCATCTTCATCCTGCTCATACAGAGGTGGTTAATATTTAATCTTTTTCTCTTTGTCCATCAGGACAGTAATCAATCGAGTCAAGGAAGGTTTTCAGGCAAGCACTTTAGTTAGATGACCCTCTGAAGTAGCATTCCTCAACCTTGGGTCCCCAGATGTTGTTGGACTACAACTCCCATCATCCCTAGCTAGCAGGACCAGTGGTCCAGGATGATGGGAGCTGTAGTCCAACAACATCTGAGGATTCAGGGTTGAAAAAGGCTGCTGTGGAGAATTCATTGTTGTGGGTGTGAAGGAATCCTCCCTCAGGAGAACAGGCAGGCTGATGCATAGCTGTCAACCTTCCCTTTTTTTGCGGGAAATTCCCTTATTCCAGTGCCGTTTCCTGCTGCTATCCTGGATTGTTAGATATCCTGTAGACTGTCCCCGGGACAGGTGAGGCTGCTGATCCCTTCTTTTCAAATCTGAAAGTTGACAGCTATGGGCTGATGTTTCTATCATCTGCCTTGTGAATGAACTGTTAATGGTAAATGATAGAGTAGAAAACGATGAGGATGAACTTTGTAACCATAGGAAACTGCCTCACACCAGGTCAGACAAATTCATCCACCAAGCTCAGTAATGTCTGCAACGTTTGACAGCAGCTCTTTAGGGTTTCAGATAGGAATCTCTTACAGCCCTACCTGAAGATGGGGGTAAATGGGACCTTCTGTGTGCAAGGAGAATGTTCTGTCACTGAGCGACATCCCTACCCCTTTAACTCTGTAAAATATTTCTATGTCCATTTGACTGGATATGCTTAAAATGGCTTTTTCAGCTGCTTTCACATTCACCTGGGTTTGCTCTAGCGTAAGTTTACCCTATCCCCCCATAAAAACAAATCAGTTTGGGTTTAAGTACACCCATCCTGTGAAATAGTCTTCAGGGAGCATAAGCAAAGCCTCTGGTGATGAAATGTATGGAGATTTTTATTGCGACATTATCACATTATTGCCCACAGCAGAAAAAGTACTCAACTCTCACAGACATTAGAATGCTGCGAGGGAGCCATTTTGGAATTGTTCCAATTTTGAAAGCATCTCGGTCAAATATGAGACCATAGAGATTATTGGGAGGGGGGGACTGGGGGAGAGATATTAACATTGAGGCAAAGCTTGATTTACTTGAGAGAGATGACAGTGATGGCTGTTTAGAGACGCTCTTGCCAAGGAGGTGATGACTAAAAGGGGAGAAAACATAAAATTGAACATTGTTTTCCCTGCTGCATGGCAAAGTCTGCTTATCATCAGTAGAGGAAACAGAACCCAGGTTGCACTGTTTTCCAGAGAATGATAAAGATGCGACTGAGGTCATAAAATAAAATTAAAATGGTATATTACAATACACACACATGTTAATAGCAGGAAAGCTTTATGGACTTTAGTAAGGTTGTGTGCATATATATGTATACACACACATGAATGTGAAAAGCAGACATTCTAAGATTGGTAAACATTGTCGAAAAGCTCCTAAGTATCCCCCACACACATAGTTTAACCCTTCGCCATGAAGAAGCAGAACCACATCCCAAATGCTAAAACAGGTGTACTGATCAGAATCATACATGCAAAAACAAAGGTGATTTATAGAAGTGCTAGACCTGGATTAATAAGAGTTTATTTCGCTACATTTGTGGCTATCTGATTCAGAGAAAGAACCTGGTCTTTTAGAAAACAAGATATGTTTATTTTATAAAAATTTCAGCATTATTATTTTTTAAACACTGTTGTTATAAAGGTAAAGGGACCCCTGACCAGTAGGTCCAGTCGTGGCCAACTCGGGTTGTGGTGCTCATCTCACTTTATTGGCCAAGGGAGCCAGCGTACAGCTTCAGGGTCATGTTGCCAGCATGACTAAGCCGCTTCTTGTGAACCAGAGCAGCGCATGGAAACGCTGTTTACCTTCCTGCCGGAGCAGTCCCTATTTATCTACTTGCACTTTGACGTGCTTTGGAACTGCTAGGTGGGCAGGACCAGGGACCGAGCAATGGGAGCTCAACCTGTTGCAGGGATTCAAACCGCCGACCTTTTGATCAGCAAGTCCTAGGCTCTGTGGTTTAACCCACAGTGCCACCCGTGTCTCTCGACTGTTGTTATAAAGTGTAGAAATTAATAAAATAGTAGACTTTTTATAGCTGGCCATAGATTTATCTAGTAAAGGGCTCACAAATGATTTAACTGTGTCATGGTTTTTCATTCACTAGGGTCACAGTCACCCCATTCATTTAAAGCGCTATGATACCACTTAAAACAGTGGTGGCTTCTCCCAAAGAATTGTGGGAGCTGCAGTTTGCTAAGGGTGCTAAGAGCGACAGGAGACCTCTATTCCCCTTTCGGAGCTACAGTTGGGAGAAGGTGTGAGCACGCTGTGGAAATAACAGAGAGAGCAAATTGGCAAATGTGCTCAGGCAAGAGTCACACACAACAGGAGGCTTTGAAGATGCAGCTCGAAAGAGCAAGCGACTCTGGAATACATTAAGAAAAGGTTAATCATTAATCCTGCACCATGTGTGTTGATGGCACCCTATAAATAATACATATCTTGAAGCTCCCACAAGATGGTCCTCAGGTAATGGATTATCTACTAGAGCAAACATCAGATTCTAAACTTGGCCATTTCATCGAGAAGTTAAGTCTCCTTGTAGAATATTAAAATCCAAACTTGCTGCAGTTAGTAGTACCCAGACTTTTTATTAAAGTGTTTCTTATCATTCAAGAACTCACATTTTGTGCTTCAGTTCTTAACGCAGATGTAAAATTCCTGATACCATCTGATAAGCAGAGAGGCAAAGTAACGAGGGTCTGTGATCCTTTGGGGGAAAAGAGGCGCAGTGTAGTCTACAGTGTCTTTGGAATGATTTAGTTACACCAGAAACTTTCAAAGGAGAGAGATTTCACAGCATTCACATCTCAGAAGCAGCCTGTCCTCCACAGCAGCCCAGCATTGGATTCCCATACATCTCTGTCCTTCTCTCCCAGCCTGCCAGCTTCAGCCAGCCTGCCGGTATGGTCCTGGCCTTGCACAGCAGCTCATTGAGTTCTCTCCATTGTCCCCCAACCTCTAAATTTCAACAGGATACGTTTTTCCTGTGTGACATCACCCCTCCCGGAACCTTCTCCCCCAACTCAGCTATTTACCCAGAGCTCAGGCAGAGGGTCAATGACTGGCCATTGCCTGGTAAGTTCAGGTTACCAGATTTTTTTCAAAGAATTCAGGGACACTTTAAAAAAGGGGGGGAATTGTTTTTTAAAAAAAATTTTTTAAAATATTAAGAATTAATATCTTCTCTTCTGTGGTCTCTTTGGTCACGTAGCCTTCCTCTGGGCCCTGGCCTATTCTCCTGGAGCATTAGCCACCATGGAGTAGGCTCGGGTCAGGCCTGGGCTCAGCCATGTGTCCTTGCCCTCCAGATGCTCTCCTTCGTCTCCTCCTTAGCAGCGGTGTCAGCAGCGGCACGGCAAGGTCGGGGCTACCCTATTTTTTTCTCCTTCCTCTTTCTCTCTCTTCCTTCTCCTTCTCCTTCTCCTCTCCTCCTTCTTCCTGCATTAGCTGGCCCCAGAGCGCCGCTGGGCAGTCGTCCAGATGGCTGGGCGCTCTCACTCCCGGCTCGATTTGGGTCGTGGGGGGGTCAGCGGTTCCCCCAGTTGATGCACCGGGCATCCCCGGTTCCCCCTAAGCAGTGGCAGCGGCCGTCTCAGGAGCCCGGAGCCAGCCTAGTAGCACAGTTGGCTCTGGCTGGCTTCAGGAGCTGCTCGCTGTCGTGGTGCCCGCCATTTTGCCTCGCTGGAAGTCCCAATATGATGTGTCTTGTGCCGCTGAACCAATCACGCAACATTCATTTCCTACTAATAAATCTCCAACACTTAAAATACAAATCTGGGGACATTAAATGAAATCCGGGGACATTAAATAAAATCTGGGGATATTCTGGGGACGGATTTTGTCTGGGGACAGATTTGTAAATCCAGGGACTGTCCCCAGGAAACAGAGACGTCTGGTAACCATATGTAAGTACACCTTGATAGCCCTTCTCCCCAGGGATTTCCTGGTTTAGCCTGCATTTTACATCTAAAAATCTTCGCTTTAATACTCCAAATATTGTCTAAATGCTACCATTTATTAATTTCTAATATCCTCTAACTCTACCAGCCCTTACACCCCCAAACATTGTTACCTGAGATCTGTAACAATATGATCTGCATGGAACAATGACAATAAAGATATTGTATATCGCAAAAGCTCCCCCACTGCCCAGAATAAGGATGTGATGATGGAGAAAGTTTCACCTGCTGTAATATTATAAATATTTTATATTAGTAGGGGCAACTACCCTCCTCACTTCTTCCACCAACCCCACATACCCGCTGTTTGCCAACTCCCTGTCTCTTTACAACTGGCCAACCCCAACTTTACACCTAGCTCCCCCAAAAACTTCCCTCCTTTACAGTTTGCCCCCCAAAGCCACTCCACCCTCTTGGCCAACCCCTCTCCCCTTGGCTTTACACTTTGCTCCCCCTCCCTTTACACTTCACTGTGGCGGGAGGGGAACCCTCCAAGAACTAAAACACATTTTCAGTTAAAATGCAGACATTCTCCTTCCTATTTCCTATAGCAATTTGGGGGTGGGGTGGATGAAGGAGAGGAATAAGCCCCAGAGGAGGAGGCAGGACAGGGCTCAACCTCTTTCAATTGCAAATGCATTGTAGGTCTTTTATATATATATATAATTTATCCTAATTTGTAAAGAGAAGCTGAGAAATCTTTCTGCAATACAGATTCATTAATAATTGTCATTCTGTCTGCACTGTATGTTCTTTGCCAGAGCTCAGATAATTTTTCACTTTATAAATGGAGAGCATCAGTGCTGTCACATTACCCAGAGCTGTGAGTCATTTGCATATAAACTATAAGCAGCTTTCAGTATTATATGCACAATTTTGGTTCCCCCTGGATTTAACTTCTGTAGCAGAACAAACAGGAGAAAACACTTAGTACTTCATAGACAAATCACACTGGATTGATTTAGATCAGTCAGAGTTTAAAGGAAGAGTTATTAATCTTCAAAGTTTTCAAAATATTTTACCCTTCCTGTCTAAATTGACTCTCAGCTTGTTCGCAACGTAAGAATAATGCAACATAATACTGGAGATTCAGCTGTGCATATTTAGACAGCATTTGGATGGGTGAGAACAGAAGCTGCTCACCCAAATTAATGGGCATTGCCATTCAAATGATGTGTGTGTGCCGCATCTTGTGATCAGTTAAGCAGGGAGGGGCATACCTGCTCCCTCAATACTTTGCTGAAGTTGGCACTCCAGTTACAGGTCTTCTCTTTTCCTCTGGAGTTCCTTGTCCTGTGTCTAATAACCTTTGGATGGGTGGTACCTTAGACCCAAATTGGCCCTGCTATTTGATATGCTGCAAAGGCATGAAACTCTTATGTGCAAAGGACGCATAGACAGACACCTTGATCTGGGTCAGACTATTTGTCCAGCTTTGAAGACAAAAAACACGCACTGATGCAACACTGCATTCTAGATTCCCAGACTTCTAGCTCTATTGCTGCCTTTCTCTCTTTCTCTCTCTCACACTTATCAGTCCACTTACTTTAGCTCTGTATGGGGGAGAAGGGAGTGTTACCATCCTCAAGTTCTGATAGGTATCTAATTCCTTACTATCTCCTAACCAAGAGCTCCCACGGCAGAAATGTAATCAACTAACCACTCTAGACTACTGTTAACCAGCAGTCTGCCTAATAGAAGAATGACAGGCCAAAATTCATAACACCAAGGTGTAAAGAAGACCTGTAACAGTAAGGAAAAATGTCTTTGCTGAACCATATCCTGCCCAACTTTAGTTTAGTATCATCTGGTCAAGGCAAATTGCATTGCCTCTTTGAGAGCCAGCCCCAAAGATTGCAATATACAGAATCTGGGTGGCATTAAATGCTAATCCTATCCAGAGTAAATCCATTGAAGTTGATGGGCATGACCAATTTAGGTTTGTTAATTTCAGTGTGTTTACTCTGAGTAGGGCTTGTTGAATACAACTGAAATGCCTTCCTGGACATGTATGCCCTCACCAAAATGTCACTCATAGTTGCATTTAATCTACCACATGACTTTGTCATGCAATGAATGTTTAGACCGCCACTGTCATGGAAATATAGTCATATTTGCAATGCTTATTTAAGCATTTGCTGAAGCATTAATTTCAAAATTGACCCCAACACTGCAAACAGTTCAAATCAGCAGTTCATATCTCTGCGATGAGGTGAGCTCCAGTTGCTCTATCCCAGCTCCTGCCAACCTAACAGTTCGAAAGCACAGCAGTGCAAGTAGATAAATAGATACCGCCGTAGCAGGAAAGTAAATGGCATTTCCTTGTACTCTGGTTTCCATCACGGTGTTCCATTGCACCAGAAGCAGTTTAGTCATACTGGCCACATGACCTGGAAAGCTGTCTGTGGACAAACGCCAGCTCCCTTGGCCTGAAAGTGAGATGAGTGTCGCAACCCCATAGCCACCTTTGACTGAACTTAACCACCCAGAAGTAATTTACCTTTTACCTTTACCTAAACATTTATTTCAGAATTGACCCCAACACTGCAAACAAATGGGAGGGATACCATGGAAATCAATCAATGAGCACTTATGTTACAAAGAAGAATGCGCATACTTGTACTGCTTGTACTTGGACTGCTTCAGTTTACAGGTTTTCTTGGTTGTCACAGGCCAAAAGTCACACATTAAGTCTGGTTCTACAACAGAAGAAATCAATAAATGTGTGCATAGTAGGATACCTGTTGATGGGAACAGGATTAGAAGAAAATCTTTCCATTATTCAGAGTGAAATACACACAATGAAAGAATGAAAAATAAATTTGATTATTTTTAGTTGGAACCATTATTGAAATAAATGTAAATAGCATACTAAAAATGAATAAAGCATACCAAAGGATGACTTCATGTTTATTTTTCTCCAAAAGTGAGTGCAAGCCTAATGTAATCACTATTTTTTTTATTTTAAAAATGTTAATGAATCATTAAGGCATTTCTGACATTTTATTTTAAGCCTTTTATGTTGAAGTTTTGTTCAGCAATACATTAACTCTTACACTAACAAGTGCTAATGTAGATCCTGCCTTCTCTCTAAAGAGCTATAAAACTCCAGAGCTTTCAGGATTTAAGCACAGTTATAAATCTCAAAGCCAGGTGTTTCTATATCATTTTCTGTAATCTGCAAATGATACTAGACTTTCTCAGCTCAAGCCAAATATGACTGTTGCACATGTTAGTATTAAACGTAACCCGCTTAAGAATGAATATGTAAAGCAAAACAAAAGGCACACTGACAGATTTCACCTTTGGGGAAAGAATGTCAAATGCCCTTGAAAATCAGATTTGAAAAGCCAGCCGTGGAAAGGTATGCAAGAGTGATAAATGAAAGGTAAAACACCACAAACTAAGCTGGACAAAATACAGTAGGGACCTGATTGCCTACTTCAAGTAGCATTCCTCTTAATTTATGACCTACCAAACATCTTCCAACTTATGTCAGCATTGATGATAGTTTGAGCTGGGTTGGGTTGCTTTTTAAGTTTCAAGCTACCTCTCACATTGTGAATGTAAACTGTGAGGGTTGTTTTTGTTTTTAAAAAAGAACTGCTTCTGAAAAGCAAGCAGGGAAACTGCAAAAAGCTGCCAAGAGGCCAAAACTCATTCATTCCTCCTGCAAGCCCTGTATTCAGTTTTCATATGGTTCCACGCATTTCTCTGCTGCCATAGGAAAACCTTCCCTCATTACTCTGACTGATTACTTCAATTACCAACCGAGCAAGGCCTAATGTTCTAGGCTTCATTCCCAGGAATGCAAAAGGTTCAATGATATGCTTCAGATCCATCCAATTAGGAGGGAAATTAACGCTAAATGCTCCAAGAACACACGTGCAGTGCCAGCTTCTAAGTATTTGGCCAAATAATCTCCGCGTACTATCTGCACACCTCTATGTTTTCAATGACTATAGCTTTGTTTACTTTGTATATTTATTCCAGAATAAGTGCTGATGATTAATGGAGCTTTCCACTGGAAAGGGCGAAGAATTTAAGTTGTGTGGATGGCAATAGGCCAACGACTGGGACAGAAATGAGAAGAAACATTACAATTAGCACACTAAGGCCACTACGATTTATACACAGGCTTAACTTTCCCAGCACAAAGAATTCTGTTGAAATAATTAGCTAAAAAGTATTTTACTGTGACAGGGTTGCAAAGATTAGAAGTCTGTGTTGGCGTAAGTTGGACAGCATGCTCTATGCTACACAGAGGAGCAATTTGTTGTCCTCATTATTGATTTTATTGTCTGTATTATTACTTGATTTTGAGCATTTGTAGCCCACGCTTCAGACAAAGTGCCTCCAGAGCATCTTGCATATGATCAATTAAAACAAGACACTCCTTGCCTTTAGGCTTAGCTTACTGTCTTTAAAGGGGGGGGGGAGGACAGGGAGGGAAGATGAAAATAAAAATCTACATTCAGATACCCATTTCTAAACAGCAAAGCTGATGGAATGAGCCCTGCTTCCTCTCTCTCCCACTGAGGCTGTCTCATGGAACGGCTGCTCCCTGGAGACAGCTGAGGGAAGAGGAGGTTTGATGGAGTCACAGCGGAGCCAATATTTGTACCAGTTACTTTGGAGCAACTACATTATACAGGCAACTCACAACTTATGCACATTCAGCTTTACATGCTTGGCAAAAAAGGGGGGGAGGAGGTGGGCATTCAAGAAAAAAGAATCTGGCAATCCCACCTGCTATTGAACCCAATGTGTTTTGGTCATTCACGATTTTGGCTTCATGTGCTATCCCCAGAACGTAACCCCCATGTAAGTTGAGAGTTACTTGTACTCAAAATAAGACAAACCAGTGTGGTGTAGTAGTTAGAGTACTGGACTAGGGTCGAGGAGATCCCGGTTCAAATCCTATCCAGCCATGAAGCTCTGTGGATTAACTTGGGCTAGTCATGAGTCAGCCTAACCAACCTCACAAGGTTGTAATGAGACTAAAATGGAGCACCGTGTATGCCACCTTGAATACACTTGGATGAACAGGTTGAACTGCATTAAATAACTAAAATATGGGAGGACAGAGTTTTTTAAAATAAAAATAAAATCTGGAAGAATCC
This sequence comes from Podarcis raffonei, assembly GCF_027172205.1. Lineage (NCBI taxonomy): Eukaryota > Metazoa > Chordata > Lepidosauria > Squamata > Lacertidae > Podarcis > Podarcis raffonei. Next base: position 34,031,891 of record NC_070610.1, read on the forward strand.
ATTTCAAAATCTGGGGAGAACTATTGATTTGAGAATGGTTATATTAAAATCCTAGGTCCCTTCTATTCATTGGCTAGGACTCCCAAAATTGCTGGGGTGTTTATGTAAAATAGAAGCTGAAATTTGGTACCATAGCAAGTTACTAGAAAATTCAGTTAAAAGTTCACTTTCAAAACACAGGACACAAATGGAGCTTCCTGACATCCTGTTTCTTGAGCAGTTGTTTGGATACGTTTGATGCTGCTGCATTAAAAAAAGTGTTCTCTCACACTTTCCAGTTTCCATTTCACATTTTCCTTGTCGCAAATCTTTCAGGGAAGCAGGGTTGTTACACAAGAGCTCCACATCAATCATAACTCTGCAACTTGATTGAACTTCACCTGAAAACAGTGAGTCTGGAAGCACCCAGGGTCTGCCACAAAGTAGCATCTTGCCTACACGGTTCAATATATGGGGAGGGGCAACCAAAAAGGCCAACAAGCATCTATTCTAGAATGTCCCCCATAATCATTTGCAGTTTCCAGCAGTTACTTGGCACTCCTGCAGGGCCAGGAGCTGTTTGACCCAAAAGGGTCATCAAAAAAGAAAGAATATTTGTAAACAACTGTTGTATGTGAATCAACAGGTTTTAATGTGAACCGATGAGATGACATATTAGAACTTTGGCTCTAGTAGTTTACTCAGGAACATTCAGTAAATTACACATCCAGCGTGGGGAAACTTGTGTCTGCAACATGGATAGCATTTGTGTAGCCCAGCCCACTGAATGCTTAAGGGCACCATGCATCTTGTCTTATCTGACATCAGGCATCACACAAATGCTGCAACACAACCCTACTTTTGCTTTCCTGGGAGCTCCAGTTCACAAGAGCCTTCTTACCCTGTTCAATGCACAAAGACAGCTGTTTGCATATAGTGCTGTCACACCCTCCCAGGTTTGACCAATAATGAAGGGAAAGCCTTGCTAACACAGCACCTTTATGTTGATTCTAGTGCTTCAGAATCTGGTTAGAGCATAGATTCATGTGGCCATGCATTTTCATTAGGAACAGCTTCCTTTTTATAAAGAAAAAGGCCACGTTTTCACTTTGATAAATTACTTAAATCAACTAACTGCACTGACTAATTTATTAATGCTTTCAGACTCACCACAAGTATATAAGCACACATTTAAAAACTGACTGACATGAATATACTTATTGTGTAAAGCTACATTATTTTCAAGGCATGAGCACTTCACCGCGAGAGTATTTATTTCTTGGCACTTCCTCTCCCTCTCCCTCTCCCCAGCCTGATTTATAAGGTTCTGTAGTTAATTTGATGTTAACATACTGCCTTACAGCTATGCTGGTATTCTTCTTCAGGAATACATTTTCCAGATTGTCACTTTAGTCATAAAGTATGATCAGAATATTTCAACTCCAAGTGCTGAAAGTCTAAAGGGAAACTTTTGGTGCCTCCATGTTTATTGAGAAAATTCTCTCACCGGTCTTGTATTTTCTGCTTTAAACCTAGAACTGTATTTCAGTAGACTCACTTAAGTGATACCAGTTACTTGACATTTATTCCCACCCCACTGTGAGTGCTATAAAATGATCACTAGAGTGTCAACATTCTTTCCAATATTTTAGACCATAGCTATGCAAGGTACTAGGGACGCGGGTGGCACTGTGGGTAAAACCTCAGTGCCTAGGACTTGCCGATCGTATGGTCAGCAGTTCGAATCCCCACGGCGGGGTGAGCTCCCGTCTTTCGGTCCCAGCTCCTGCCCACCTAGCAGTTCGAAAGCACCCCTAAGTGCAAGTAGATAAATAGGTACCGCTTTATAGTGGGAAGGTAAACGGTGTTTCCGTGTGCGGCGCTGGTGCTGGCTCACCAGAGCAGCTTCGTCACGCTGGCCACGTGACCCGGAAGTGTCTTCGGACGGCGCCGGCTCACGGCCTCCTGAGCGAGATGAGCACGCAACCCTAGAGTCGGACACGACTGGCCCGTACGGGCAGGGGTACCTTTACCTTTACCTTATGCAAGGTACTAAAATATAAAGTTAAATATTGGTGAATGAATTCCAATTTTATTTAATTATCTAAATTCCTATTTTATTTTATTTATTTTATTTCAGGGGTTGGGATGATTTGAATTCAAACTCACTCAGGGACATTAGGTACACTCTGGAGCAGCACCAATGCCATTGCGTGGGAGATCAATACAGATCAAAATGAGATCAATACAGATGAAACTGGACTGATGAAAGACCTTTTTCATTGTATCCTTATTGAATTCACAACATTCCCTTCAGTTGTTTACTCTGAGCTTGGCAGGACAGTACAGGTAGAGTTCTGTATGCAGCTGCTTCATCGATTACTATTCTTTATTGATATACCAATGAAGGACAAAATAGGCTTCTATTACTCAGACTGTAATAGGAACTGTGGCTTACTGCCATGAAAAAACAAAAAAAGAGAAATGACCCATTGATTTCCTCATATGCAGTTCATTCTTACGCACTGTGCTAAATCAGCTCATTGACAGTACGCCCTCCAATGTGGTTTATCAAGAATCTATTTTTCTCAGTCAAATACTAGAATTTCCTGAGTTATTTTTTCCCTTAGGAACTCCTTAGATCAGGGAAGCTTTTAATGTTTGGTGTTTTAATTTGTTGGAAGCCACACATAGCGGCTGGGATACCCCGGTCAGATGGTTGGCATATTATTATTATTATTATTATTATTATTATTATTATTATTATTCCCAACTATATGCCATGATGGCTGAGGCTGTTGGGAGTCCAACAACTTCTGAAGGGCCACAAGTTCCCCATCTCTGCCCTAGATGCTAAGAACACTTTTGCTTAGAAAGTTTAAATGCAATACAATCCTATGCATGTCAGTTCAGAGCTGAAGAGGTCAAAGGGCTGTGCCAGGCATCCCCAAACTCGGTCCTCCCAGTGTTTTGGGACTACAACTCGCATCATCCCTAGCTAACAGGACCAGTGGTCAGGGATGATGGGAATTGTAGTCTCAAAACATCTGGAGGGCTGAGTTTGCCTATGCCTGGGCTGTGCTATATGAGACAGGCAAGTTATGAGAAAGAACTGAAAGAGTTGCTGGCAGATTACTTTGGTGACCCAACATTACTAAAATTGCATTTGGATGAGAGACAAAAATTATTTTCAGACACCACATTTAAAAGGTTTGGGAACTACTGCTATTCCACAACAAAAATTATAGGAATTTTTCTTGTACCACAAGGTGGTGCCAAAAATCTACTAGAACTCACAGGTTTTCAATAAGATGCTCTTTTCCAGAAGAAATTAGTTATAGCTAAAAGATCGTTTACTTTTCAAGAACCCCCCCCCCTTCATTGCAGCCTATCACATTCCCTCCTCAAGATACCTGAAAAATATGGGACTCTGCAGAGTGAGATTTAACCTGTTATTATTGAGAAGATGCAGCTGGGAGTAGAAAAAATAACTGTCTTCCTTAAGTCCCACCCTGCATCCTGTGCAGTCCAGAAGCACTTTCTGCTTGCACACCATTCATTTTTTAAAAAGAGAGTAGCCCACAGGTTCATTCAAAAAACAAACAAACAGCAAATCACCACCGGATTAAAACCAGTTTACTGGCATGCTGATATGAAAAGGTCTTTACTGTGAGTACATGGCATAAGATACTTATCAGCAGGCAAGCCATAATTGTTAACACAATTGAGAAAGTACCTCTCTCCAGGTACTCTGCCTAACCTCAACAGGGGGACTCAATGGGGGTTTCCAAATAAACCTATTAGGTAGGCTTGTGCGGGAAGCAATTATCTGTCAGATACCCATGCATGAATATTGCTTAGGGTTCTTTGTATCCAAGGCCATACAGCAGCTGTTGCAAAAAGGGTATTCTATACAAACATGTAGAATTTTAGGAATTATTTACATGTATAAATTTGTTTTTAATTTCTTTTTTTGCTTTTAACTTGTTTTCAAATTTTAAGTTGTTATTATTTGGCTTTATGTTTTCATATTGTTGGAATGTAACTGTGATATATTTCCATGATACAGGGGCACAGAAATATTTGAAAGAAATCCAAAGTTCTACTTTAAATAAGCACAAAATGTTTACTCATAGGATTCTTATTAGTGAAAATGCTGTGGGGGGGTGGGGGGTGGAAGAAAAAAGTAAGTGTCCTTAATGCAACAAGTTTCCAAATATATTTTTAGAGGCAAAAGGACTCAGAACTAAAGAATACCATTTTAATGTATTAATATTAATAACAATATGAACAGGTGACTTTTACTGTCAGTCACTTGAGTGGATGTCAACTCAGTTCATGACAACTGTTTATAAAGTGCATGGTTGTCCCATATAGCACAATGAGAACCAAACCAGAGACTTTTTAAAATGAAAATTCCCCAGGATGCAGTTTCCTTGAGCACTGGGAAGCCTATTTAAAAATGAGAAGAGAAGCTAACCACATTGCTTATGCAAATGAACATAAAATAGCCTCAAGGCCTAAGCTTCTTGCAGTTTCCCTGCATGCAACCTTTCTGCTCCAAATTACCCACAAATGTCTGCCCTTCAAAACACACATTTTGAACTGCGTAGGAGTGTGTGCATGTAAGACAGAAATCCAGAGCAAAGACACCTTTGGACAGATAGTGTTAAGCAACACTTCCCTAATGGTGGGATGACAGCCCACTTAGTTACTTTTTTGCGAAGGCTAGAGGGGAAATGATTTAGCTAAAATAGGAGCAATTCAGATACCTGGCTAGTTAATTTCCAGTAAACATCCCCTACCTTTTTCTCCTCCAAGCAATGCTCCACTCTTTCTCCAGTCCAAATTCCTGGGACCCAAAGCAGCTTCCCTTTAACTAAATAAGAGAATCATTTGGGCTTATGCTTTTCAAAGGTAGTTCATCCCAAACTCACATTCCATGAAATACAGGTCCAGGCAAACCAAGTATTCATTTTTTTAAAAAAGGGGTGAAATGTTAAAAGATGCAACTGTCTTCATGCCACTTCATGTTGTGCACAGTTCTAATCCCACACAATAGGCAAAGGTGGCAAATGGAAAAGGTGTGTAGTACAGATAGAAAAGGTACTGAAGACAATCCAGCTTTAGTTATTGACATCTTCCTCATGAAAAACACTGAAACATCTAAAACCTTAAAAATGCAAGGTACTGGGGCAATATTGGCCCAATAGAGAATGAATAACTGGAGGTAGAAAGATTACCTCCCTAGCATAGTTTAGTAATTTTTATATTAGGATTTTTTTTAAGTTTATGGAATGGAAATCTGCTACACCAGTTGAGACATTTTCATTTAAATTTAATTCAAATCTGCTTTTTAAATTCCTTTCCCAGCTAATTTGGTGTAGCTCACATATGCTTTGGAGAAAGACAAGAAAGCTTATGAAATTAGCCATGCTTTACAACAAAAGAGAAAAATTGTTTTCTCATCATCCGCTAGCCACCCCATTAAAAACCTGTGATGTCGAATGCTGTTGCGATATCACTGCGAGATCTTATCATCGGAAGTGGTGGAATTAAGGTTAATACTTTCTGATTAAATAGGTCCCTGTGCGGGACAGAAAAGTATGTGGCAATTCTGAGATCCAAATATCTCCAGTTCCTTCCTGTCCCCCACCATCTACTTTTCGCCCAAGTACATCATATTTATGTCTGCTTTACATGAACTTTCCTCTTCAAAGAGACATTTTATATGGCTTCAAAATCATAAAACTGTTGTGTATCTCTGTATACTGACTGGATGGCCTCCAGCTGTGCCAAGTCTTAAAATGTGTCAGGTAATACAGCACTCAAACGCTCAACACATTTCCCAGTCCAAGCCTGTAGACCTACTTACATATTTTAGTGTTTCAGATCCAAATGGCCTTCACTTTGTCAGTCTTAATGGATGCTACAAAGTGTTGGTGTTTTCTGACCAAGCATGAAAATGTATATTTTTTCGAAAAGGCTTTAGAAAGTACACGTTTACAATATGGTGTACTTGGAGTTTTCGTTAAGGCTTCTACAGCTTCACAGATGGAAGGCATGCAATTCTCTTGGGTGCAATATGAAAGTCCCAGCTGGAGCATTTCCAACAGGATGTAAACCATGGTCCTTTAGCTGCCCTTTCAAAAACATATTACTTAGGCCAGTGCTAGCAAATGTCAATACGAAAACAGAGTGCAAGTACTGGAACAACTCTGCCACATGCACAGAGGGTTTTTTGTGCAGAAAGTAATTAAGTGCAGTTAGGTGAAAATTGCATCAGTGACAAAGATATTACAAAATATTTATTTTCATAAAAATAAATAGCTTTAAATAATTTGAGTTACAAAATATCACAAAGAGATTCAGATAGCTCTAAAAATTTAAAGGCATACATAATTGCTTGCAGATATCTGGCTGTGTAGGACAGAATGTTCTCAAGAGGTGTTTCTTGAGGTCTTCAACAACTCTGAAGTTTCTTCAATCCTGAAGATATTATACAAAGAGGTTAGATACGCCAAACAAAATTGTCTGCTTGCAGAATGGTAACATTGAATAAGCACCAACTGCTTTTCCCAACTATATTGAAGCGGGGGGTGGGGGAGGGAATCAGACTAAAAGACAATATGGAAATATGGATTATAGAAAACACACATTCCAAAATATCAAACACATATTCTTAATTTTCCAACTTAACTCAAAATTTTGCACATCTTATTTCTCAGTAGGGAATTGTTTTAGAACAATACAAGTTGGGGTGGGTGTTAAAAATGAAACCTGTTGAAATAGAATTATACTGAAAGAAAAAATAAACAAACAATAATGTAAAGTTTCACAATCAGGCATTACTACATCAAAGTACAATGCTCTTGGGTGCGAAAATGATCATGGTTTTCATTTTGTTTTTAAAAAGGAGAAACTCCTTCAATAAAACATTACCGGGGGGGGGATCTAATCACTAATAAACATATTTAGCACTCTAATCTCTAGCAGCCACCAGTAAATTCACTTAAAGTTGTATTTCAGAAACAAAAATAGTGACTCATCCCACAAACATGGAACTGTAGCTCGATTTATTATCCAGTACAGCCTTAAGGAAATGCCACACCTGATGCAAAGGCCTTTGAGGTTTGGAAAACACATGTACTTTCTAGATATGTTTTAAGCCAAAACAATTCCCTGCAGAGAAATAAATTTGTCTTCCCCCCCTATTACTTACATTTTGCTTATTCTCTCCATTCTTTGTACTGTTGTCTCCTGCAATTTCAAAACAGGCTAAATTAATTCTTTGAAGTCCGCATTTTTCTAAGTTTAAAGGCATGAACAGAGTAACTTTATACAAGCACTTAATTTTATCAAAAGTGCTTTGAAAAAGTTTGCTATTACCCACCCCCCAAATAATAATAAAAATCAACCAACATCTACAAGCTCTTCCAAAGCAAATCAGCTAGCATTTGCTGGTTTTTAAAGTACCTTTGAAACCTCTGACAGACCATGATTATTAACGGCCGTGGCTTTGGGAGATGGGTCTGCAGATAACTGTGAACTGTATCCAGACGACTGATGAAGAGTCTCTGGCAGCTCCGCCTTCTCCCTATCTGCAAAGAAATATTCATTTTAAACATCACCTTTGCCTTTTTGCTCTCTCACATCAGGTCAGCCATCACACAGTTTGATTTACAGAATATATTGACAAAGGAAATGGAGGGAGATGAATTTGCAAAGCTCCAAGGTCTTTCTCTCACGTTATTTCACAACCATATATTGCAATTATAACATAGAAACTACCTGTGACGATTACCCAGGTATGCCATGATTCCTAGCAATGTAAGCTGTTGCAGATGCCATTACTCAAAAAGGTCATTACTTGAGAATAAACTATTTCCTGAGAGCTAATGCTTATCTGGGGGGGGGGGCAAAAGTTTAACAACAACTCCACAAGCAACACAAATGGCATCAGGGTTCTTCCAAGCCCTTCTTAAATGCCACACTGTTCAAGTCAGTAAGATCTTGGCATTAACCTAAAGTGTTTTTATAGGCCAACCAAAACCTCTATGCAGTGAGAAAACATCACATTGTATAAAATATCCTGTTGGCAGATCTCAGAACCAACAGAGAACAGCTGTACTTTATCATACAATAAATCAGTTCCAACTTACAGAGACGATAATGAGTTGATTGACAAGTATTCATACAGCAAACCAACCATATAGTTAATATACATTTTAGATAAAACGAGAACGGATGTGGAAAATTTTCTGTCTGTTCTGCAGTTCTAAGGCATGGTGAAGTTTTAAATGTGTCTCTTGCAATTATGGTCTATAATTTTTCAAAACAAGATGTTTTCCAAAACAGTTTACAGAAACATAAACATACAAATAAACTATAATACAATTTTAAGACAAGTCTAAAAATGTACATTTCAAAACACTACAAAATATTATTAAAACTAGCATGAACATGACCATACAAAATAAAACATAAAACAATCACAACCCAAAACTAGCCATTTAAAAGGATCATTAAAAAGATAGGCCTTAAAGGTTCATTTAAAGGTCCTGAGGGATGGAGCCTGCCTAACTTCAAGCAGAATTTAGTTTCTTAGTTGGAGGCCCAATGTTGTACCATGTACAAAGAGAGGACAAGGCAACATTCCCAAAAGTGACTATCCACTTTGGTCTGGATTCCAAACTGGGCATCTCTCTGAGGGCTACTTTTGACAGTGGGAAGATCTGCCTACCTGTCAATCACCTGATATCATAGGACATCAGGTGGCTCTATGTCCACCAAAAAACACCAGGGCTTGCATTTGGTGTTATTTAAATTTGGTGCAGAATATAAGCCCCACTGGGACTGGTTCCATTTGGAATCTTCCAGTTGGGTTAGGTTTTGGAATTGGGCCCAAATTTAAATAGCGTAGAATGCAAGCCCTGCTGCAGTGGAACAATCAGGATTTGTTCCAGACAGCAGGTGACATGTGAGTGTGGTTGGCCAAAAAAGGGCTGCATGGGCCAAACTGGTGGCCTTAATTTGACTCGCAGGCCAGAGGTTTCCAAGCCCTGCTCAGCAGAAAATGAAATTTAAATAGACTGCATTTCAGTTTGCAAGAACACATTTAAACTGACAATATCACTGCGTAGTTTTAAAAGTGAACTGGAGAAGGCTACATCAAATACTCACCAGGAGAAACTGGAGTCATATTTCTGCTAGAGGTATTTTCTTCGCTCATGTTATTAAAATCTGCAGATAAATCAGCCTGAAATTATAAGACATTTCCCCCTTTATAACAGTGCCCTTCAGCAAAATAGCTAGCATTTCCTAGATCTGGTTAATGATCTCCTTCAATACCTTTCAGTGAATGGGTTATAATACACTCCCTAAAACAACAGTATCAGCAGCATAGAGACAACATCCCTTTTCAGACACTACCTTTTAATCAGGAAGATACCATGGGTTCATGTATGCCAGTTCTATCCCTTGTTTCCTCCAATCACAATCATCCAAATTTGGCAAACTATGGTCTAAACTAAGCCACCAATGTTTCTTGCACATCACATTGGGCTGAATCCAACACTGAACTTATGATGATGCAATGGCCTTTCATGTCTACCAACAGAACTCCCTCTCCCTCTCCTGTCCCTTCCAGCACTCCCTTGCAGCCTCAAAATCAGCTCTAAAGGACTGGGGACCATTCAGGAGGGAGATGAGAGAGGAAACAGATGTCCCATTGCATCAGTGGAACTAGCTCAATTGGTAGAGCATGAGACTCTTCATCTAAGCATCATGGGTTCGAGCCCCATATTAGGCAAAATATTCCTGCACTGCAGAGGGTTGGACTATGATTCTATACATGGGACACGGGTGGCGCTGTGGGTTAAACAACAGAACCTAGGACTTGCCGATCAGAAGGTCGGCGGTTCAAAACCCCACGACGGGGTGAGCTCCCGTTGCTCGGTCCCAGCTCCTGCCAACCTAGCAGTTTGAAAGCATGTCAAAGTGCAAGTAGATAAATAGGTACCACTCCGGCGGGAAGGTAAACGGTGTTTCCATGCGCTGCTCTGGTTCGCTAGAAGCGGCTTAGTCATGCTGGCCACATGACCCGGAAGCTGTACGCCGGCTCTCTCGGCCAATAAAGCGAGATGAGCACCGCAACCCCAGAGTCGGTCACGACTGGACCTAATGGTCAGTGGTCCCTTTACCTTTTTATGATTCTATACACACAGTATACATTGAATGAAGCAAGTTTATTTCTTGCTAAAGTAACCAACAGTTATTCTCTAATTATATCTCACAATTGGAAATTTATGCCCTACACAACTGACATTCAACAGAATAAAATTCAAGGGGCTGGAGGTAAGAATAAATAAAAAATAAATACAGTAAAATAAGTTAAGTTGGCTCATAAGAAATAAAGCCACAGTTGAGCAACAGCTTTACTAAAATCAACCCAAGGATACACAGCTGGTAAGCTAAAACAAAACATTATCATTATTTAGGAGCTCAAAGTGGCAAATACATCAATATAGCCGTAGGTGGTAAAAACATACCTTTTTGGACTGCAGTAGCAGTTGTGTTTCAAGTAGTAACACCCGGCTCAGTAAATTATTCCACTCCTTTTCATCTATAACAACCTTTCCCTGTAGTTTATCTTCTAACGCCTGTAACTTTTCTTCTACCCAGTCCAGTTTATTAAGCTTCTCCTGCAGTTCATCAAGTTGGCTCTTTAATTCTTGCATTTCATTAGTAGTTTCCTCCAAGACCTGTAAATAATATTTTATTCATCCAAAGTTTTAAATAATCTTACTCATTAGCCCCCTTTGTGCCTTAACTCTCTCCGACAAGAGGCAGTGACGGCCACCAACCTGAACTGCTTTAAAGAGGACTGAGGGTTAAAGAAATGAATGGAAGATAGCCATCATGGCTAGTGGCCATGGATAGTCTTTATGTTCCACCTCCACTGCAAGCGGCTTTATGCCTCTGATACCATTTGACAGGAATCACAGGTGACGGGAGTGCTATTGCTCCCAGGTTGTGCTTGCAAGCTTACCACAGGTATCTTTCTAGGCACTGTCAGACTGGAGTGCTAAGACTAGACAGGCTTTTGGCCTTATTCACAGGATCTTATGTTCTTAAAGGGTGGGTACAGCCACACTTTGGGCACTGCTGTTATGATGAATGCCTCAAGGGGCTAATGGCAGCATTATGTAGATTGTTTTCCCACTAGCTGCTTTTGCTATTTAATCATGTGTCAAATTTATTACTATTTTCTGTACCATTGGAACAATCTTTCCTCTTCTCCCCCCCCCACTGTTCTAGGGGTTCTTTCAACCCCCCACCAGAGCAGATTTGGGGGTGCACAGGGGGAGGAAAGCCCTGATGTGCTAGCGGGACTCTTGCTGGCTCCCACTAGCACACCTCTTTAGCCGAATCCAGCCCATAACAATGCACAAGATATATTAGCTGAAAAATTATGATTATTTCAACCGGCAGGTGAGTAAAGAAAATTTAAATGGTCCTACCTGTTCACGTACACTGACTGGATCATCAGCAATACAGGCAACTTCTTCCTGCTCCTCTTCCTCCTCCAGTGCTTCATTGATGATGTCTTGAGGGAGTCTTGCACTCAGCATACTTTTACGATGTTCTATTTGAGGATTCTTTGCCATGTAAAAGACCCCACACACAAAGTGATGCAGAGAGTATTAATAAAGACCATATAAGTCAACAGCAGAACACCTTTTAATTGAACCTGGCTATAAAACACATGTGTGTGCGGGATAAAATACTTGAGGCATAAAATACAAATTTTGAAAAGATAAAAACAAAATAAAAAAACAATTCCCAGTATTGTATAGACAAGGAATCTCTAAAGGCCGCAAACTCATATTGGTTCAGCCCTATTTTTAATAAGTCGTGAGAACCAGGAACTGAATTTCTAATATAACTTCTGCAAACTGTTTTAGAGGACTGTTTTAAAGAGGACTGTTTTAGAAACCCTCCATCAATGGTATTTGATGCCTTATTAATATACAAATAGCATCTGATATATGTCGTAAATGTGGATTAAACAAAACAGATCACATACACATTTTCTGGAATTGTTCACAAACAGAAATATTCTGGAAATCCATTCAGACTAATATCTGTGTTATGTTAGAATACCCTTGGACACTAAAGCATTTCGGCTTGGTTATCTAAAAGAGTTTATTTTAGAAAGTGATCAAGAAATAATGTTCAACTTTATTACTGCTGCTAAGATTATAATAGCTAAAAATATCTGAATGGATTGAAAAACTTTGGTCCATAGTAGCTATGATTATGCTAACTTATGATAAAAGACTAAAAATTGGGTTTTTTCGTAATGTTTTGGAACAAGTTCAATGATAATATCCAAGTTTATGCTGCTTTCAACCTGCTGCAATGATATTTCTTTATGTTGTTTGAATTTTGTTTCATAAATTTCTTTTTTTTAAGTATCTTCCTACAGACACACCAAATTACTGAGGAATCCTCTCCAGTCAAACTGCTTCAGGAGCAGAGAACCAGGATTCATAACTCCATATTCCATATTCCGATTACCTGAAAGGTAATCTTACAGTGCCAGGATGACAAGCCTAGAAGGCAGTGGTACAAAGAATCAGCCAGATATCTGAACACAGTTCAGTTACTGGTGAGCATTTTTCAGACAACTTGCTCAGTAAAAAAGCTATTGTTGCTGGAAACATATCTACAGTCTCAGTTTTTTGTCTAAAATAATTGTGTATTTTAATTCTTCTTCTAAAATAATTTTGAGTGCTCTTGCCTGCTGAAAATCCATAGTAGAGATTGCTGCAGAATCTGGAAGAGTAGGAAAAAGATTTGTAGCACAGAACGTTGCAGAATCAGGCACACTAGGACTGTTTGCTTGTAGCTGAGGTCTAACTGGATGGGTTCTCTTTCTTGTTTGGGATTTGACCTATAAAAACACACAGAAGTCCCATCCAAATAGTTAATGATGAATATATTTTCCTGTTTTTACAATATGAAGTATGTTCTAACAAAACAATTTGTTGACATAAATATGCAAGTATATGAGCTCTAAGGGAAAGATATAAACACATACACTGTATCCTCTCAAGAGTGATTTTTGAAGAGCAAATTGTAGCAATCAAATCCAAACATAATATTACACAACTTTGCAAGAAGTTATAACTGAAATTAAGTCAAAGTATGGCACTATGTCATTTTAACTGTCTATACACTGATGTGCAGGAAGAAGAAAAAATTAGGGGGGAAATGAGAATTATCTGATTTTCCCAATACCCATAGACAACAGAAAAGGGGAGTGGGGTCCACACCCAAACCAGAGCCAGTTCAGTAAGACACCCTGAGAGCCATTCATAAATTTTGTTAATTAAAATAATAAACTGATAAATGGAGCAAACACAAAGTTTTCACACATCCAAGAAACTGTAATAACAAAAATGTGCTGGTTATTTTACTTAGACCTTAAAAGCTATTAAAATTTTTATTTCTCAGAACTAAATTAATAACTTGATCCATACCTTATTCATATTACTTAATTCTTTATGCCTTTTATAGACTGAATTCATAATGTCACAAACAATCTGTATTTTCCTCTCTGCAAAGCCATATTGGAGGAACTGCTGTTTTGATAGGACTGGCTTATACTGAAATTGATCTCGGAGAACCTGCAAGGAACAGAGAACAAAGAAATTGCTTTCACAGTCACTATAACTGTGGTTACAGGTAGGTAGCCGTGTTGGTCTGCCATAGTCGAAACAAAATAATAATAAAATTCCTTCCAGTAGCACCTTAGAGACCAACTAAGTTTGTTATTGGTATGAACTTTCCTGTGCATGCACACTTCTTCAGATACGGGTTAACTGTGGGTTGCAACTAGTGCATGAAAACCCAGGAAGTGCTTTTTTGCATTCCTGTAATTTCTAGCCCTGTTCAGCAGTTGAAACCATATCAAAAAAGTAAGAGAGACCACTGTGCTTTTTTTTTTTACTTCTGTTCATTAGGATTCCTATTAGATACCTAGGTGTACTTAAGTCTATACTTTTTATTTTGACAAGAGTTTAGAGACATAATTTATCCCAATTTCCCTATGCCAGTTTGGCTTGTAATACACAGGTCTGTGGATAACTTTTACTGTTGATATATTGCATTTAATGGTAGTGAGACACCTAGTTAATTTATGATAAGCAGGAGTAAGTAATTTTAAAAATACAGTGAGTCGTGCTCTATTATGCATCAGCTTATGTACAGATCACTCGTTACATTATCTGGCAAGTGTAATGAGCACCAGCCTTCCTTCGACTCTTGGACATACAGAGGAGGACAGATTCCTGCCTGCTCCCCAGCTCAAAGGCTGAGAGTAAGGCCAAGAAGTCATTTGCTACTGCATTGTGAAGTGTGTTGCTGCAGCACTTCCACCAAACTCTCAATGTTTGATGCTAGAAGAAGCTTCTTTAGTAGAGTTAAGCCAGGGTTGGGGGATTGTTCCTGCATAGTGTGAGATCACTTAAAATAGTAGGGACAAGGTCCTGGTAACAGGTTTTAGCTTAGCTAGTAAGATCAGCCCTAAAACCATAGATCCTTGAACTCGCGTGTGAACAAGCCCCATCTTATCTCTCACTTAATATATCATACAAGCTAGAACACTGCCTATAAAACGTCACAACATAATACATGCTGAGATCATAGTCATGTGAGTGCTATAACAATTTAAACCTGTTTGTAGCCTCCATAATGCCACACAACTTTTTCAGAAGACCTTTACACCATGAATGTTGCTTTAATGTTCTACTCTTGGACGTTTTAACTTACGTTTTAAAGTAGATTTTCCTTTTTTTATTTTTGTACGGGGCTTTGAGACATGTGGTGAAAGTAAAGTTTAAAACAAACTTTTACTTTTCCGTTATTCTCAACAAGTGGTAGTGTCACAAAGGACACTTGAACTATATAAATACCTTATAAACGGCATCAATAAAACGCAAGTCATTCTTTGCCATGAGTTTCACATCCGATTCCACTAGAAGTTCTGCAATATACGTTGAGAAGGATGTGAAGCAATAGCTGATGATGGGCAAAAATGCAGATGGATCCCCCTTTGCCAACCTGTAATAGAGAGAAAAGCTAGACAGTAAGAGAATATTGTATTCCACAATATACTCACATTTTGGGTGCTTTCAAATTTCCAAGCATATCTCAAGTCCTTTTTCTTGTTAACTGCAACCAACATTTTGTAAGAAAGTTTCTACTTTATAAGCATCTTTGCTTTCCATTTAAAGACACAGGAAGGGGAGACAGGGTAACATATAAAAAAGGGTCCCTTCAGACCACTGTTTTCTGCATGTCTATTCTGCATTTGTGGTGAATTTAAACGGCAGCATCCACACATCATTCAACTTTATTAGATTTTCTGCAGTGATGATACAATATCCTGATACAATTATGAACCCATAAATGCATCATGAATGCACAATTAAAAGAATGCCTGGAATGACCCCTTTCCCTTTCCCCATCCAACATCAGACTATATGGATTAATATGCTGCAGATAGTTGGTTTTAGCTGTCTACCAGTGCTCATCTATTATCCAAACAGGAATACAGTACAAGC
The DNA here is from genome assembly GCF_027172205.1 of Podarcis raffonei. Lineage (NCBI taxonomy): Eukaryota > Metazoa > Chordata > Lepidosauria > Squamata > Lacertidae > Podarcis > Podarcis raffonei. The sequence goes on from NC_070610.1 coordinate 34,047,502, forward strand.
AAAATTATTGCCGCCTCTTTAACAAGTCAGTTTATTATACTGTATATTTTTTTAAACTGGTCCACAGTCCAAGCAGAAGCAACATTAAAATAACATGATTCTGATATGAGAACTGTAGATACCTTTCCCAGCAAAACATGTTTGATAGAACCAATGAATATTATAAAAAAATAAAGATATACCTGCACTTACCCAGCATAATCAACATCTCTGGGATAATTTAAAAGTCGAAGTCCTTGCTCTATTTTACGCAAGTTTCCTTTTAAATCTCCTGTGGCCATGCTATCACATTACAATTCTTATTTCGTTCAGATCATAGGAAGTGCTCAGTACAGACTAGAACACACAATACTTGCATTTTAGAATTCAAATGTTTTGGTTAGTCATAGTATACACTCACATTATAGAACTAGCTCAAAGCAAAATTGGACTCAAGCTTTGTTGTATGAAAACAACTATCCACTTTCAACCTTGCACATGGGAAGGACACATTTAATCTTAAGTGGCATTTTTAGGTTCGCAAAAACAAAACAAAGAAGAATTGTTGTGCAAATACCACACTTTCACTCTGGAAACCCAGGCTACAACTGTACACCCATTAAACCCAGTAGGACTAGCTTCTGGAGCATAAAATAGGATTGCACTGGGAAGGTTACAGCCCTGCGCACACTTATTCTGCTTGCAATCCAACCCCCCTTAACTGGAAGTAAGCCTCATTGAATTCTATAGGACTACTTCCGAGCAGACATGGTTAGGAGTCTGCTTCCCACTGAGCTCATTTCCACCAAAATCAGGTGTAGGATCAGACTGCAATTCCCCCTATTTTTTCTCTTTTTTTACACAGACTGCAATCCTACACACAATTAATTTAGTTGCTGTTTAGCAAACACCTACTGAACCCAACAAGGCTTATTTCTGCAGCTGACACGTCGCTATTGCCATTAATAAACAGCAATGTCAACGGCGCCTTAAAACGAACAGGTATGACAGGTTCCTCATAGTCAAAAACAGACTCGGGACAACAAGAAAAAGGAAGAGGGAAAGAGAAGCACAGGGATAGGGGAGAAATATAGGCGGTTATTTCGGTTACGCGTGCATAAGGTTGCAGAGCCAGCTTACCGGCTCCGGCCCACCTTTGGCTTGAAGGATGGTCGGAGCCCCGCCCACCTCCTCGCGCTCCTCGCGCCGCCCCCGCCCTTTCCTTCTTCCTTTCCTCCCCCTGTTGGCGGCAGTTTGAGCGCTCCCGCGGGAACTCGAGGCAGCCTTTCGCTCCGCTCCGGCAGATTCCTCACACCTCCCCCGCTCTGAGGCTGCTAGCCCTATTGGCCGGCCCCGAGAATTTCTTCTCAGACAGCGCTGTGTCCTGCAAGAGGGAGGGAAAGCGCGAATCCTTCGCAATAAATAAATAAATAATAATGTATGTTTTATTTCCGACCCCCGTGGAACCGAATCTACCGCTGCGAACCCCGCGTCGGTCTCTCTGGGCCAGGAGGGGCCGACGTCGCTTCCGGTAACAACATATGCGGCGGCGGCGGCAGCTGCAGCAGCAGCAACAACAACAACCGTTTAGACGCTCTGGGGTGTGTGTGGAAGAGGTGACGACTCATGTTTTTGCGTAGGGACCCGGAAGCCCGTTTCCTCCGCCGGCTGCACGAGGCCGCCTGACGGCGGTCCCTCCCCCCCGCTGCTTATAAGGCTCGCGCACCCGATTTGAACACGGCTCGTCGCGGCGGCGGTTGGGACTGGAGCTAGCACAGGTAAGGGGAGCCTTGAGCGCGATACCCGGGGAGGGGGGAGTGGCGCTCCGTCCAGTTTCGGCCTCGGCGGGGGGGGCGCAGCTGCCATCTGAGGCTAATCGGGGAGTGGGGAGCGTCTCTCATCCACCCCCGGCTTGGGATGCGGTTGGGCAGCATCTCTCTTAGAGCGGCTTTTCATGGCTGGGAAGTTGCCCCAGCTGCCTGTGTCCTTCATAGGGTTAAGTTCCTCCATGCATCCCTTCCTTGCACAAGCTCTGGCTCTTCACATCAGAGTGTCACACGCCTGAAATCGCCATGGGAATAGTTCAGATGTGGTGTAATCTCTCCCCACCCCCCAGCCGGCAGCCCTTCCGGTACATGTGCATGGAGGAAAATAATAGTATATTTTTTTAAAAAAAACCCCACCAAACCTGTTTAATAATTTGGGTATTTAGGAACCGAGGAAAGTGATTGCATAACAGGTAACTTCTGGTTAAGTTAACTTGGGCTACAGTCCTATTGCATACTTAGGTTGGAATAAGTCTCGCTGGATTCAGTAGCAGTTTCTCAAGAAACATGAATGCAGTTTTGCCATTGGATATGTGCCTCTTGCCAAAGCTGTCTTCCTTCCTGCAGTTCTACTTATTTTAAATTTTTGCAGTTCACCTTGAAATTATCTATAAAGGGAAGTTTATAGATGATCTGACTAGTGTTTCTCTCCATATAAGCTTGTGCATGCCAAAACAAGGAAAATCCTAATTGGAGAGATGTTTGCCATTTCTGCTTTAAATCTAGGTCTCCAAATCACCAGTACATTGAATTGTTGGCCTGGCCTATGGCATGCCACTTTTCTTTGCCTCTACCTCTTTGGCTTTAGGACTGACCCTGTGCTTAGGCTGAATGAGACAATTGCTTGAGGCAGCAGATACCATTATTGGTGTGGTGGTGTCCCTGTTTAGTCTTCCTCAGCCCTTTGACACTTCCCTGTCAGAGATCACTGCTGCTGGTGCCACAAAGGCTTTCATGCGCCCCTTAAACTTTGGCTCAACTTCTGAGTATGGTATGGACAGCACCATCTTGAACTTTGCCTTAGACAGCAATATGTCTTGGTCAGGTTCTGCTATGGTGCCCTGTTATGGTGAGGGTTTAGAGAGGATGCAATTCAGTGGTGCAGCACATGTTTTACGTGCCTAAAGTCCTCAATTTAAGTCCTGGCATTGCTGCATTTAACTTTTTAGGTGTTAAAGATGGATTGAATGGAGATACCAATGTCTTGAAACAAGGTTTTGTTTCATTGCAAAGGCAATGATTCTGTTGTTACTTCTGGATTTTATAGATAGAACCCTACATTACACACGTTACTTGAATGTTGGTTTTCTTTCCTTACACATTTGTGGAGGGTGAGCATGGCATGTCACCAGCACTTGTTTGGTGTGGATAATGTGAACTACCTGCCCTGTTTGGGCATGGATTAATTATAATAATCTAATATTCATACTTTCTGTATGCAACATTGATCTTGCATCAGATGGGATTATAGTCACATTTGTCCATGGAGGGGAGTGTGACTTTTGGTCCTGTTCTTTCATCACTTTCTCTGCTCACGTCTGTGACATCTGTGGTGCAGTTGAACTGATGTCCGGTCAATGTCTCCTGTGTATGTGTGGTGCTGGAGCTGTGCAGTTCCATCAGTGCAAGCTGATGAGTTGTACTTGACAGGAGAACTTAAGACACTCTCCTCTCTAGCTCCCACAGAATTTGACAGTGGATAGAATGTGGCACTATATGTGCTTTGTTGTAATTTAGATCTGTAGCCTGCTTAATATGCATAGTTTTGCATAAAATTAGGTGTTCATTATTTATGCTTTGTGGATTTCACCTTCTGTGGTAGCTATCATCAGTTTGAAGTGTGGTGATTAGGCACCTGTTCATGTTTTTACCTTGAGAAATGTAATTTGGGCTTTGGTCGGATATTGTTCAGTTAGTTATATAGTTTTAGCATTTATTTAGCTGCTTCTCAGATTTACTCAGGGTGAGATACCGAAATTAAGCATTTTAAAAATTAGCTAAGCTAAACATCAATAAAATCAGAATCAGATACACCATTAAGATATTACAAATACAGTAGATAGGTTTTAATGCATAGAAATAGAGTAGCAGCATAAAAATGTATGTTATAGATAAGGATTAAAATCTTCCTTAGCGAAGCTGAATTTATTGTGGTATGTATTCTTGCATTTCAGGCTGAAGAGATAAAACAGATTGACATATATAACTACTAGCCAACCAATGACTGCTGTGAAACAAAGAGCTTAAGGCTCTCTGTAGCTTTTCAGTGCTAACCTAGGAGTAAACTCTTAATGTGCTCAGTGGGGGTTACTTCTGAACAGACATACATTGCAGTGTTGGTGAAGCAAATTTTGAAATGTCCTCTGCTGAAGTTACCTACTGTGTACAGGTTGTGTCTGAAATGTGTTCCTGCTTTCCCTATGCAAACTTCAGAATAATCCATAATGTTGGTATTAGAGATGGGCAGAGGAATCATGTGGAGATGAGGTGCGGCCGAGAGTCCATGGCAGAGGAACTGCTGCTTCTTATGCCCTGCTGGCTAGGGTGAAAGTTGGTGGGGCAGGGCAATTAAAAGAAATTCTGCCGTGATCAAGGGTTTTCTTTTCTTTTGCTGCAATTGCCTGTTTGGGAAAAGGAAATAACTAGGGTTGGCATAGGTTTGTGGCAAGTTTGAGGGAATGGGAGGACTTTAGATCTTATGGATCCAAGCCCCCACCCTCATATTTCCCCTTTTCATCCCCCACTGATAGGAAGGGTGTGGTGGTGAAGAAGCCTCTGGCAGTAGAAAACATCCTTCTCTGACTCTCTCCAGCCATGGAGAGCTATGGGCTATGGCATTCTGCAGCCCATTGGCTGCCCACCCTGGCAGCTGAAGGGGAAAGGTGATACTGGCTTTATTAATGGGGGGGGGGAGTGCTGAAAGACAAATTGCACAAAAGCATGTGCTTTTCGTTATTTACATCATGCTCTTTTTTGCTATATGTTTCTTCCAAAGGGCATTGTTCATTACAGGATATGAGGTTTTATCCTAGATGTTCCAGTAGTCAGCTTCTGGAATGTCCATCTCAGGATTATTGCTAAAAATAATTGCTTTGTAGGAAAAAAGCAGAGATAAATCCTTGGAAAAGCCACAGAGAGCCTTAAGCTCTTGGTTTCACAGAAGTCATTGGTTGGCTAGTAGTTATATATGTCAATCTGGTTTATCTCTTCAGCCTGTTCAGTTAGTACTTAGTATAAAGGAGAGCACAACCTATTTTTTATAAATATTGTTGACAGGTTTCAGTAGTTACAAATATGGTTTTATTAGAGCCTCTCTTGTAAAATGCTCCCATGTTGTGTATGAAATCTTAATTTTCAGTTAATTTTTAATCAGCTACCCATTTTACAGTCTGATTCTAATGCATTTCCACTGAGTGTGTCTCCTAGATAAGTATGCACAGTTTGCAGTCTTATACCATTTGTTGCCCTTGCAAACAGTATATATGGCAATATAGGCTCTTTTCAGTTTGGATAGCTGCTTTACAGTTTGGATTTCACCAAAGCCTAGCCTCTAAACACTTCACCAAAGCAATGCAACATCTTTATTTAAGCAGGCTTGTATTAATAGGGGAAGTGTATGTGGTATTTAAGTTTTGTATGTTTTTGCTTCTTATTGCCTATGTTCTTATTGTCCATCTAAGAACAAGTTAATTTATAAATAAAAATGAATTTTTACTGTATTCTTCAAAGATGAGAAGCATGTTATAAAATTGTACTGAACACTACTGATTGTTGGAATGCAAAACAACTGGCATAATTATTTGTTCTGAAAAGCGGAAGCTTTTGTTCCGCTCATAGTCGTTACAAATGTATCTGTTGTTCCTAGACTACAGTACACAGCTTGTGATCTGCTGCAGATCAGAACACTGTGTTACAAAAAAAAGTTAAAATGCTTATTTGAGTTATCATCAGTTGTAAAAAGCATGATTAATAGTAATTAATATTACCATCAGCTGAAATACAGTTTATTTCTTCAATACCATTCAATGCTTATTTAATGCCAGTCACGTGCTGTGCACTATACTGAAGTGATAGAAAACTGTTTTGGATGTAATACTGAAGTGATAGAAAACTGTTTTGGACGTTGCATAGGGAATAGAAGATGACACCCCCACCCCAAGTGCCTTATCCCTGGAAGCCCTCCCTGAATTAAGTTTTGCCTAATTTTGAATTTTTTATATTTAGGGTTAAATGATGTATACCGTGCTCTGCTGTTAGCAATGAGCTGCAATGAACATTTCATCTATAAAGCCCAAATGATTTAGGATCTGTGTACCTTTAAATGTCTTTGCTGCTGCAGATTGGACATGTTTATGCAAATTACTAGAGCAGTGTTGAGATTCTGGGCTATGTTTCTTCCATCGTGAGTTCGCATTTATGGCCTAATTCAGGAGACCTTTGATTTGTTGACCTTCTAAGAATTGTGCAAGACTCATGGTTGTTGTTGTTTTAATCTGCCTTTGCTCATTTGTATGTATGATCATGTATGGGCAAGATAAGGCTCTCAGCCTTATCAAGCCTTCACAAGCTCCTCACTCAGCAGCCTACACTACTGTTACTGAATTGTTTGGTGTGGGGATTGGTCCAGATTTGTAGCTTGTGAACCATCTTCTGATTACTCCTGTGATAAGTTGTTGGGATTCTTACCTTTTCTTTGTTGATCTCTTTTAAAACATGTAAATAAAGTTCATATAATTGTTCTACATTAAGTGATTTGACAAGTTCTATATTGTCACAATATGCATTCTTTCTCTAAAAGTTGCTTTTATTCTGTTCATGCGCCTATGTGCAAGTCAAGAACGGATAACTACTTTTGAGTTTGGGGATTGACCTTGGAAAGCCTGTTCTGCCTGCACAAGCCCCACTAAAATTAGCAGGTTTTATGATGAGAAACTATGAGCTTATACAGCTTTCCTTCAGCTTTTTAGTAAATACAAGCTAATACTGAAAAACGTAATGTAGGTGCCTAATTTACAAGGTGACTGAACTAGACTTCAGGGAGGATGTTTTTAATTGCAGTCTAAAACATATGTTGGACATATTTAGGATACAGTCCTTTGCACAACTCTAAGCTGCTGTTATATTCTATTGAAATCAACAGGATTTAAGTATTCCATCTGTATACACAATGCAGCCTCGCATGTATTGCCATGACTCCTTTCCCAGTGCAGTTTGTTTATCTAGGCAATGTCATTGCTCCCTTAATGCTAGAGAGAAGTGAAAGAATTTCCAAGTCCTAAACAGCTGTCCTGAAGTTGCCTTCAAAGCTAGAACTTGAAAAATATTATTTGGCAAATAAATGTGGAGAACACTTGCCAGAATTCAGTCCCCCCCCCTCTCCAAAGTAGAAATCCTTTCACACACATACCTAGGGAAGGGGCTGGTCTTTCAATGAGCTGTCTCTTGCAGCTTTTAAGAGGTGCTGCTCTGCCTGACCTACTTCCCAAAAATGTTGCATTTTTTATCTAGCCCATAAAAGGAAGTGGCAAAGGGTATAAATATGGATATAAGGGTAAAGGGACCCCTGACCATTAGGTCCAGTTGTGGCCGACTCTAGGGTTGTGGCGCTCATCTCGCTTTATTGGCCGAGGGAGCTGGCGTACAGCTTCCAGGTTACATGGCCAGCATGACTAAGCCACTTCTGGCGAACCAGAGCAGTGCACAAAAACGGCGTTTACCTTCCCACCGGAAGCACTTTGACGTGCTTTTGAACTGCTAGGTTGGCAGGAGCTGGGACCAAGCAACGGGAGCTCACCCTGTTGCGGGGATTCGAACTGCTGACCTTCTGATCAGCAAGTCCTAGGCTCTGTGATTTAATCCACATCGCCACCCGCATCCCAAATATGGATATAGATAGTCATAATAAAGTGGACTTCATTAAGCCTGAGCAGAAAAAATAGCTCTTGGAGTATAAAGTCTTCCATCAAATAGCTTTAATCATGCTTTTCCAGTTTTCTCAAACACCTGATAAGTTGCTTAAAAGCATGTATGCTTTGTTTTAATACAATAAAATAAAACGAAATCTAGTTATGTTTATATACTAAGGACAAAAAGTTTTTAAACACCACAGTCTCATAAGATACTTGGAAAAGAGATATTTCCTGCAAAACCACAGTGAAAGTGTTCCTGGTGTCTGCAGACTCACCTGAATGCTTTCTAGCACAGTTATAAGACTTCTGTTGGTGGTGGTTGTTTGCACTGAAATTTTAATGGTTTTCTGAAGTGTCAAAGTAAAGATACCAGTTTGATTTTTTAAAAGCCAGTAGTTAGGATGAATGAAAGTTGTAGTCCAAAACATCTGGAGGGCACCAGGTTGGAGAAGGCTGTCATGGGTTATGTTTGTCATGCCTTTCATTGTTTTGTAATCCTTTGGGTGAAAATCACTTTAATGCTGTGCACTGTTTAAGCATAATTGCATGTAGAACCATAGACTTTATTTGCTTGTTCTTACAAATATGACTATGAAACTGTTGCTTCTGTTGGTTAATAAACTAATCTGGGTGTATCCTTGTGTTCCTCCCCCCCTTTACAACCTGCAGGCTTGCAGATGGGTCAGGGGCTGTGGAGAGTGGCCAGGAACCAGCAGCTGCAACACCAGGGATACGCAGGACAAAGCTATCTATCCAGAGAGCATGGTAGAAGGATAGCTGCTAATAACGTTTCAAACGCAAACCATCGGAAACATGCCCAGGGAGGCATTGACATTTACCATCTGTTGAAAACTCGGAAGTCAAAAGAACAGGAAGGGTTCATCAACCTGGAAATGTTGCCTCCTGAACTTAGCTTTACCATTTTGTCATACCTGAATGCTACAGACCTCTGTCTGGCTTCATGTGTTTGGCAGGATCTTGCTAATGATGAGCTTCTTTGGCAAGGGTAAGTTAATGAGAGGTCATGAGCACAGGTTACAACAGTCAATTTAGATCCAGGATTTCTTGTCCAAACCACTTGCTTCTTTAAACAAAACATCAAAAATGAAAAACTACTGTGTAATTGTAATTGTAGCTAATTAACTAGGCTTTTGGAGCCTCCAAATTGCAACTTAAATCCGATAAGGAGAGTACAGAGTGATAGAACTTCAGGAGCAATTAACTTAAGTTTTCAAAGGTGATGGTACTTCAGAAAAAGAGTGTGCTCTCAGGTCATGCAGAGGAATTTCAGAAATGGTAAGCGTTCTTCTTACTCTTGTGGAAACCGTAATGGCTCTATTAAAAAACTAGGTACATGATGGTCTAAAGCAGGCATAGGCAAACTCGGCCCTCCAGATGTTTTGGGACTACAACTCCCATAATCCCTAGCTAACAGGACCAGTGGTCAGGGATGATGGGAATTGTAGTCTCAAAACGTCTGGAGGGCCTATGCCTGGTCTAAAGACTCTAAAGTGAAACTACATGTTTGGTGAGAACATGAAACATAACACTGAACTCATTGTGGCTGCTTCTAGAACTATTCTTCAGCATAGCTATCACATTCAGTTGCTCATGAAAATTCAGTTCCTACCCTGGTCTACATATGGCTTGCTGAATTTGATAGTGCAAATATTTTCGAGATCAGCACTTTGGGCTACAAGGATGTCTTAAATGGAAAGGGCCTGTTTTTGTGTAATGGCACCAGTCAGTAATGTTTCTGGAAGCAGAAAGTTATCCTTCTCTTCATAATGCTCAAAACAACTGCTTGCCTGGCTACAACTTGACTAACGGTCACAAAAAATGGAGAGTGGAGAAAATGAGTTTTGTGTGTGCCACTTCCCAAGATGTGGGTGTGCATTAATAAGATTTTGTACAGAGCAAAGTTAAAAAGCCCTTGGAAGGGTAAAAGGAATGTGTTGACCCATGCAGTTGGAAATAGGTCTTGAATTTCTTCATGAGATTTATTTTTTTCATAAAAATAAATTTAATAGTTCAATTGCACCCTAAAGCACCAAGTTCCAGATATAGTTAGATGTTCTTTACTTATTATATACTGTCTAAAGGATAGGCAGTACTGGGTTGTAATCCTGCATGAAGCACACAACCACACACTGGATGACATTACTTCTCTATGAATTGATAAATTATCTGAAAGTAAAGCTTCTCTCTCCTAATGCCTGGTAGGTTTATTATTTTTTTAAGATTCAAGCTTGGGTCAACTGATGTTTACATTTACTTACCCGGTTAGTCTCTGAAATATTAATTAATGAGACTTTTAGGATGAGAAGGCAAGTACTGGATAGCACCATTCATTAAGCTCCTCATGCTACAGAGGCTTACATGTACTTACAGTTATCTGTTTGACTATTTCTGTGTGGAAATTTAGACATGTACATATGTTTGGAAGATTTTTGTACTGATACTACTTGCGTTGGCAATGATGCAGTACAAAAAAATAAGTCAGTTTTTCAGTAGTTGTGCAAATCCTAGGTATTTAATTGGTTCACTCATGTTCATAAAACATAATGAAAAGTATGTTTTAGACTATTTAGAAAACTCCTATTAAAGTCTGTGTACTAAGTTATATAACTGAAACATTAAGTGGTACTTTTCAAGTACTGCTGTAATATCTGGTGGGCTCTTAGAATCCTGAAATCTTGGACCTGAAAATGAATTAGAGCATAACCTTCTATTTCCATATTGAACATGCTTCTTCCCTTTTTGTAGATTGTGCAAATCCACTTGGGGTCACTGTTCCATATACAATAAACGTCCGCCTCTGGGATTTTCATTTAGAAAATTGTATATGCAGTTGGATGAAGGCAGCCTCACCTTTAATGCCAATCCAGAAGAGGTGAGTTGATGTTGATGACAATAGTAAGTGATGGTGATAGTTCTGGTGCTCTTGTTGGTTTCTAAACTGCTGGGCAGATCTAAAGTTAGTAGAGCATAGAAGTGCCCACTAGATGTACAATTGAAAAATAATAATAATCATGAATTAGAAGCATACTTTTTGGTATGTACATTTTGTTGAAATCCATTTGTACTTGCTTAAAGCAAATGTTTTAGGATTAAGGTTTAACAGAAAGTACATTATTTTTACTTCGCCTTTGACTTCAGGTTTATGAATAAATGTCTCATTTGTAGAAAAAATGAGAAAATAAATATATGCAGTTGTGGCACAAAACGCTAACACAATCCAGTGTAGTAAAGTTGTTCATTAATTGGAACTTCAGCTTTGTTATGGAATTAAGAAACAAAGAAAGCTTGACTCATAATGATTGTTTTACTTTAACAAAGGACGGAGTTGTGTCTGATCACTTTGTAATGCTGAAACAAACCTTAAATCTAAAGTAACGGGTTTGATAACTGAGAGCTTTGCTTAGCAGGTGGGTTAGAAATACTCCAAATAAATACTGTTATGTGTTACATTTATGCATCCTGTGTGTATTTAGAGCCCTTAATTTTTTGATCATGTTCATTTTCTAATTTTCTGTTTGCTTTTTCTGTCTTGTAAAACTATTTTGTTGAAATAAAGAAATGTTAGGTAATCACCCCCTTGAGCCAACTTAGGTGGGCGGACCACCAACCTGTCAGTCCTCATTATGACATCAGGTGATTGACAAATGAGGGTTTCCCATCCACTTGTCAAAGCTGACCTATGGGCTTGGGAGTGATAAAGATCTGGCCTGCTGGGCCCAAAAGGTTCCTCAGACTTGCACTATAGGACCATCAGCTCATCTGTTCTTGTCAGTAGCAAACTAGTTATGGTTTCCTTGCTGCTTTTAGCAAGGACAAACACTGATGAAGGAGCACAAGCTGCTGTTGGGAGTAGGTGCAGTTTCCAGTGGGAGGATACCAGAAGTGCCTTGTGCAAGTGTTACGTGTCATCATATATTTTATAATTTTCATTAAACCTGTTTGAGTGGTTTTCCTCTTCTCTTCCTCTTCTCTTCCTCATGTGGATAGTGTTTAGACTGCAGGCATAGGCAAACTCGGCCCTCCAGATGTTTTGGGACTACAACTCCCATCATCCCTGACCACTGGTCCTGTTAGCTAGGAATGATGGGAGTTGTACTCCCAAAACATCTGGAGGGCTGAGTTTGCCTATGCCTGGTTTAGAGCAAGAATAGTCTAGAAAATGTAATCAATATTTCTGTAACTAGACAAATAACATACTTTATGGCACATGCTGGTCTGTGAGTTTCCTGAAATATATTTTTTAACATTTATAATATGTTATGTGGTTTCAAGACATGTGCAAGCTAAACATGCCTGCATTTTAACATCTTATAACATCTTATAAGTTCAAAACCATGCATTCATTTGAATGTGATCTTGTACACAGCAGGACATGAAAATGACTGTTTTAAAGTAAAATGAATGCTGAATAATAAAGGCTGACTAAATTTTCAGCATGATACCCAGGTAGGAAATGAAGTACGGTTCCACAGCAGTCTTAAATTTCAACCTAATATGACACACACAATCAAAAGAGAGAGAAGGTGGATGTTGAAGGAAGTATGTTTCCTGCTGCTTTACTACATATAAAATCTCATTCATAACTACACTAATGCATGTTTTATTTGCATATGAATTGGATGGCATATATTGAAATGTAGTTCTGAAGATAGAATTTCTTCATCATTATTAGGATTTGTTCCATTCCAAATTCCCCTATTGAGCACAAAAACCTAATATTGCATATATAAAACATCTCTTTGTCCCAGGGAGTCAACTACTTCATGTCCAATGGAATACTGGATGATTCACCAAAGGAAATAGCTAAGTTTATCTTCTGTACAAGAACACTAAATTGGAAGAAACTCAGAATCTATCTTGATGAAAGGTAACTTTATTATAAACTGGGAAGCATTGTATTCCCTTTTATTTAGTAGACTTGTATTTTCATTTGAAACATTGGAAGAATGGGGCATTAGTTGATAATAAAATACATAGCAATTTAGTGTCTGCAAAGCTGAGGATCTTTTTTTATTCTTTTTTTGGCACTTTACCAATGAAATTTACCCAGTAGTGGAAAAATGTGTTGATAGCAAGTTTCTTGCAATAGAAATCTAGCATTAATTGGAATGATGCTCCTCTGCTCTTCATCAAACACTTCAAATTCTGGAAAGGAAAGTAATCCCTCAGTTAAAATCTTATTCAGGTTGCATCTGACACCCACTTGCCCCAGTTATAGAATCGTTTCTTTTGCCATGTTAGGTTCAAACTACTAAGCACTAATTGCTATAGTGCATGAGCAAATTCAGATGTTCTTGATATTATTTTAAAAATATACTATCCATATAAGGTATTGAGGATTTCCTAGGAATAATTATTTGTTTACATGCTCAAGACTATCTCTGGGTTGCTGCCCTGGGACAGCTATCTAGCTTGCAGAAAGAATTCCAGAGCTGTTTTCTTGACTTTGGTTTTTATCGGCTCACTATGTATGTCTGGAATTGTGGTCTCCGCTGATGATTATGATAATATTATTATTATTAACAACAACAACAACAACAGTCAAAGTTGTGATTCAGTTTATAACATATCTTGGGAGAAAAAGTGAGAGCCCCTCACCTCTATCCAGTCCATGAAAGTCCATGTATTCTACAGAATATTTATGCCATAATAAATCTATTCCTGTTAAGGTACCACAACCACTGTTCATCTATCCTGGGAGTTTTCTTTTGAACTGAAGCAAAGGGTAAAGTAATGAAAGGCTAAAAAGAGCCAAGCAGATGTAGGAGTAAGGAAATGGAACATGTAAATAGGCCCTTAGAAAGACAAAAAGCAAAGTGTACAACAGAAAACCCCCAAAAATGTTCCATATACAAAAACCCATAGACAAATGTCAGAAAGGATATCAAAGTGATCTGAGGATGAAATGAATTTTAGAGTTTTAGAGACAACCCATTTTGGTAAAAACTTGGACTGTAATTGGAGGCTGTAACTAACGTATAGCAGAGGTGCCTGTTGTGACCTGCTTCCTGTATACTTCTTCCATCATGTGTTCTCTTCCTTTTATCTGACATTCTCTGTTGTAAATGTGTTCATATGAAATGTATTATTGTTTTATATTATCTGTAGTTGGCTTTGTTTATTTGTCAGTTGATGGCTCAGGTGTTTGAAATATTAAGGTTTCAGTTCTGTACATACGTACCTGGGAAGTAAGCTCATTGGAAATTGCCTATGTAGGATTAGGTTGTAAATTGTATTGGAAATATTTTTAAAATGTTTATGTAATCTTGATTGGCACTTACTCAGCTGTTGCAACCTGAAAAGTTTCAGGAAGTCTCCAGGATATATAGTCTCATTGACAATACCATGCAGATTCTTAAGGTTGGGTGCATTAAGAGCTGAACACCTGTGTATGATCCACTCAAAGAGCCATCTTGTGATTGAAATCAGCAGCCTCAGAACTGTTACTTATTTTTCTAGCTCTAGTAGCTATCAATGAACCAGTCTTATAGACTACTGTACTACATGCATATATGATATATGACCTTCATCAGATGTTTCTGTGGCAGATCTGATTGCATTGCAGTGCATTGTTTCAATATTTTAAAAGAACTGTTAGTCTTATTGCCATATCTTTCTCTAGAGGGAGGTTTTGTTTTCCATTATTTGCATATCTTAATAAGTTATGATGTCTGGGGTTTTTTACAGTATGTTGTTGATACACACATACTTCCAATGCAATATATTTTTGCCGTTCTATATCCACAGAAAGAAAATAACTATACATATTGCAACTCCCTTTAACGTGCTATACCAATGGACAGGAATCGTAATACTTAGGTGTGATTTGTACTATAAAGAACACCAATCGTGCTAAATATATGTTAGGTTGAACTGCATACTGTTTGTTCTGGTTTGTAGATCTTCCCTTATTAAGGCTTGATGAAATGAAGGATTTAGAACGGAAAAGTAACCCTCTCCCCAAAGTCTTTATGGTTACAGTTCTATACACACCTGGGGGTAGGTTCCATTGAATTCACTGGGACTTGCATCTGAGTAGACTTGCATAGGTTTCACTGATAAGTTTCAAAAATGTTTTTTGCATAATTGTCACTTGTCTTAAAAGGCTTTTCTTTTTCCTTTTTTTTAAATTAGGCGAGATGTTTTAGATGACCTTGTGACACTACACAACTTCAGAAATCAGTTCTTGCCAAATGCACTAAGAGAGTTTTTCAAGCACATTCATGCCCCTGAGGAACGTGGTGAATATCTTGAGACTCTTATTACAAAGTTCTCACACAGATTTTGTGCTTGTAACCCTGATTTGATGAGAGAACTTGGCCTTAGCCCAGGTAAGAAGAAATGGCCTGCAGTTTAGATGGTGTGGAATGTTGTTTTGTAGTATTAATCAAGTCCTGACAAATATGCAAAAGTTTCTTTTTAGGTCTTGCATGATTTAAGAGCTCTGAATCTGCATATCCTTATGGCTTAGTAATGTGTTAATGGAGTTTATTTCCCAGTAAATATATTTACTGTAACCCAACACAGGCTTATGTTCCTTTTAAGGTCAGATTGGTTTTAGTGTGATTTGAGCACCAGTAACAACACAAGTGGATTGTTCAGGTTAGATGGACACCTCTAGTAAGCATTGTGTACAGCATTCCAGGTATAGTCCTATTCTCTGTGCTCCATTCCTTTACCTGTGATTGTTTCTTCTTTAACTCAAGAATATTGATGCATCATAGGTGAAGCTTGTTAGAGCAAGAGATAAGACTATTTTGGAATTGGAAGCCCAGTTATAGAACACCTTCTCCAGGAAGATACATGTAACAAAAAAAACACCAACCCACCAGACAAAGCCCCCCTTTTTTTTCCACCCAGCCCTTTAAAAACACTTATGATAATAAAAAACGTTTTACGTATTCTTAGTTGATCCAGACAGTCATGCTTAGAGTAGATTTATTTATTTTATTCCATAAAATTTAATTATGTTGACTGTTTTAAAAATACAAACCCCAAGCAAAACATTGGCAGGGCCATGCCCTAAAAATATTTGTTTAAAAAATTGTTGTTGTAAAAAGTTGTGTTTTCTTAAAATGTTATCTGTTCAAAGTCATGACTTTTTCTTCCCTTCCCCTTTAGATGCTGTCTATGTACTATGCTACTCTTTGATTCTGCTTTCCATTGATCTTACTAGTCCTCATGTGAAAAATAAAATGTCAAAGAGAGAATTTATCCGAAATACACGCCGCGCTGCTCAGAACATTAGTGAAGATTTCGTTGGGCACCTTTATGACAATATCTACCTTATAGGCCATGTGGCTGCCTAAAAAGCACAATTTGCTAGGACTTAGAATTTATAGTTTAAAAGGAATTGGATCTCCAATGAGATTTGGGTTTTGTTTGTTTTGTTGGTAGATATGGGGGTTATATTAGTGCTGGTCATTCTAACCTCCGTCTGCAATCAAAAATGTACAAGAACAACATTTTTTTAGCAATTTACCATGAGAACTGAAGAATTTTGGATTTTTAAAAAATTTTGCTTACAGTTTGCACAAAAATTACCATTAGTTTGACATGTTACAATTTCTGAATGTTAAACTGACATGATTTTAAATTAACAAGATGGTGGACTTATGCAGTAGATTTGCTTGAACACTTTAACCAGTTCTTTTGGTTTTTTTAAAATACCATGTAATGTGTACATATTTAAAGAGATTTATAACCATAATTATTTTATTGTAAAATATTTTAACTAAAAAATTTCCTGTCTCTCTCTAGACTAGACTATGTCTTTTCGTATTTATTTCTTTACTTTGTGAGACTGCTCTGGTTCATTTTGCTGTTGCCTTTGTTTAATAGCATTTGGTGTGCACACTCTTCAAAAGCTAATTTAAAGACACAAAGCATTTTAGATTCTAAACTGCCATTTACAGCCACCAGCCTAGCATAATTGGCTAGTAGCTGGCTATCTTTGTGCCTCAGTGTTTAGTGCCTTAAAACATGGGACATCTTTTGTAGCTATGGCTCCTCAGGGTTGGTTGCCTTCATAGCGGCTGCCCAGAAATAGTAATAATAAAAAAATTAACACTGAAAATCATGGAGGTTATGCAAGAACAGTTGCATTACAGCTGATTCATTTCACTTCCACTTAAGCAAGACATTCTTGGTGAATTTGAC
Source organism: Podarcis raffonei (assembly GCF_027172205.1). Taxonomy (NCBI): domain Eukaryota; kingdom Metazoa; phylum Chordata; class Lepidosauria; order Squamata; family Lacertidae; genus Podarcis; species Podarcis raffonei. Next base: position 34,064,396 of record NC_070610.1, read on the forward strand.
CTAGAATTAGAGGCTGGGATCCTTTGCACAAGCCTAAGGCATTTCTGTTTGCATACGGTCCCTCTTACCCAATTTCCACCAATTCCTCCTGTTCAAGTCCTGACCCAACTATTCAGAAAGATCGATGATGCTCAGGAATTCTTGAGGTGGGAGAAATGAGAAAACCGCATTGTATGTGTGAAGTTCCACTTATGCAATGTTAACAATTAAATCTCTCTCCTGCCTGGAGTATCCCAAGTGTGCCTTGCATATGGAAAATTCTCCTTTCTCAGTTACTTTCTGCTGCTACCAACTACAGTACCTGTGAATAGGTTGTGAGAATTATCTGGACGGTATTGTTCACCAACAGCAGCACATGCAGTACTTGAGCTGGCACAGGTGAAACACAATAATCTTAACTCACAAGTGGGAAAACGTCCATTTTCCCCTCAGTTATAGCTGGTGTCTATTTTTCCGTAGAATAGCCCACCCAAGAACTATATATGCTCATGGAGTTTCACAGTATGAAAACTCGGGTTCCTGATTATGATAATGAAATGTTAAAGAAGATATTTAAAAGCTATGGAAATTAAGCAGCTTGGATTCCTTTCATTTCTGCACAAATACCTGAACCTGCTTTTTTTTCCTTTGACCAATCCCAGTGTGTGGAAATAGGCTATTTTCTTTTTTGGGTGAGGGAGGATAAGGTTTTTATAAAAAATTTCATAGGGATAATAGTTAAACCCTCTCCATCCCTTAATATAGGCATAACTAAAGCCAGCTTTGATATGGAATATAACTCATGCTATAATGTAGACAAACATTAGCCACAGGAAAAGTTTGAGTCCCAATATAAAAACTTACCCAGGGCCTCAAAATTTCCATAGAAAACCCAGACATCCAAAAGCAAAGAAATTTGTTCTATGTGTAAATTTCAGTTCGATGTTTTGTAGATGTTCAGTATATCAGTTTCATTCAGTTTTATTTTATATACGAAAAGAATCTTGTAAAGCTGCTGTTCCTTGTTTTCAGGGCTAATCTGTATCTTTTGCAAAGCAAGTTAAACCCATCCTACATTTGGGAGGATACATTTAATGTATCTTTAAACATGCAATAAGTTAAAACATTTCTCAAAGCTTCAAATAAAGTACAAATTTGAAGAAGAATCTACTGGCTAAAAGGTCCTCGACTGACAAAGGCTGCGTGTGTATGTTTTGAAAAGATTTAAAACACCACTTGAAGTAATGTGGTGTTGACAGTGCTTGATAATGCTATTTAATTCATTATAATTGATTTTTCCCAATTACTAGGATTCATGATTTATGTGAACTACTCATTTGTAATTTTAGCTTGACAAACCTGAAACTGGTATTACTTTTCAGCCAATATAAGTGCATAGCTACACCATTTAGAAGAAACTCAAAATTACACTACAGATTTTTTAAAAAGGAAAAAAGGGGGGGAGGCAGGCATGCTTCCTAGTGAATTGCAAATGAAGACATGAAATGCAGGTTGAGGAATATGTTGCCCCCTTTTATGGTTATTTTAAATAAATATCTCACTCAATAAGCTTAGAGTTGATTACCAGCTTTTTTTTTTTTTTTACTGCTTTTAGAAAATCGTCTTCTCTAATCTCCAAAGCATTATTTAAATGAACAAAGGACAGACTTGAAGGATTTCCTGTTTCCCTCGCCATGCATGTTTTGGCTTCATTTTCATTTAAAGTGTAATAAGATACAAACTTCACAATCTGCATGCAAATCTGTCCCACTGTGCTAAAAGGCTTTTAATATTACTATAGTGCAGTCCTAAGGATGGCTATGCAGATGTAAGTATAAAGTTCAATGGAATGTTAGCCTTAACTAGATTATTATTAAACTGATGAATAAGAGTCCTTCAAATAGCATGCATGTTTAGGTATAAATCTAAGCTTGCACTTTAACTATTTTGACGGTGCTGTTTTTTTAGGAACTCTTGTTAAGGGTTTGCCTGCAATGCACGTTTGTGATCAAATAGTCACCCAACTATTCTGTGGCTCTGTGAGCCACATTTTCAACACAGTTTGGTTGTGAAATTGGACTTTTAATTTTACAATGAAATTGAAATCATTTGCACCCTTAGTCAGAAGACAGACATAGGGTTAACTAAGAGCTGCAACTTCATTGACATTTAAAACAAGCGATTGGCAGTGGTGCTCCAGCTGTGCAGAACTGAAATCTGCAGATCCTTCCAATATCTATGAAAAGGAAGGAACCCATTGGCCACACCTTAATTAATCAGTATGGCAGCTTTAGCTGTATGCTCCACACAAGTTTCCAGAGGGTTGCCTACCCTGCCCCATGAGGTTCAAAGCCCTCATGGGCAAATCTTGGAATACAGGCAACTCCCATTTTACATGGGGGTTACATTCTGAGGCACCACACACATCTGTGAAATCGCATATATTTGAAACAGCATTGGAAAAGCCTGCAAACACACTATCCCGCCCCTTTTTGTGATATTAATGGGTCACTTCCGAGTTTGGGTTGATGCGTGTGTGCACGGTCGCACACATATTGAACACACATAAATGGGGAGTTGCCTGTAATCTATCACCATAAAGGTGACTTGGGGAATTCCCTGATAACTCATCTGCTCTTAGAGTAAGTTAAAGAGAGAGAAAGAACCAGACCCATTTGCCACAGTGTGGCACCTCCCCAGGTTGCTTGGTTGGTTGGTTTTTAAAAAACTTAGTTGGCCATGAAGCAATCAACCTGACCTATACGCCTTAAGGGTGGGTGTGAGAATGTCCAAAGAATGTCAGCAAGTAGCAAGGCTGGTTTAGCTTATGCCGTGCCAGCTTGTTTAAAGCTGCTACCTTTGTTTGCATGCTGGAATGTTGTCTTGCCTCCATCCGCTGTGTTCAATGACACCACCAACCCAATTATTGTTTGGGGCATGCTGGAACAGGGTGCACACAAGTGGGACAGAAACTGGCATTCTAGTGTCTGCCCATGGTGCTATGTTCACTTTGCCCTCAGCTTTTCATAGAATGGAGACATAGTGATCAGATTGATTTCAGCTGTAGATTTCTTCCTCCTCTGCAGCTAAGGAGTCTCTTCATAAATAAGCTGGAAGCCCTATACTGTTGGAAGAAGAGAAATGAAAAAGGCTGTAATAGTGATTTTAACCCCCCTGATCTGTTGCAATCCCTCTGGCTTCTGCTAGCCATTTTTGGCTTCCAAAACAAGATGAACTGGCTCTCTTTCAGTTGGCTATAGCTCCATTTTTTACCAGAGACAGCCAACCAAGTAACTGCCTGCAAGTTCAACCACTGTATTTTTTTTAAAGAATCAACACTTCCTCTTCACCATGTTTATATAGAATGAGAGCATATGGAGTGTGTTCTGACAGTGAAACCTCTTTCCATAGGAGGCTCAGCAAAATCTGAATGCACGGCTGTCCCTACCATTAGGCAGAGTGAGGCAATCACCTCAGGTGGCAAATGTTTCTTTGTGTGCAACATGGCTATCCTTCACCTCCCACAACTAGCTTGCTGTCCTTGGATGCAATGAAGAACAACATTTGCTGCCAGCATATCTAGTCAGTTTCTGTATGTGGACTAGAGGGAGCAAGGAGTACCATTTTGCCCTGCACTGCAGGTACCATAACAGACCAAAGTCCAGCCCTGTCAATATGAGGCCATTTTTCAGAAAACAAATCCCAGTACCCAAATTCAGTGGGTCTGGTTTGATAAAACTTAACTAGATAAAACGCTTGAATCCAGCTGCAATGAGTCCCTTTCAGAAATAATACTTTACAGTTTGTCATGTTTTCATATTTTATATTGTTGTGTGCTTGAGGGGGTAAAGCACACTGAGAATCTAATTTGTGAGGAAATGGAGAAGAGTTCTAGCTGGGCCGGAAAATTCAGCCCATCACTAAGTCAGGTTAGAAACTGTTATTTCCTCTCTGTATGTGTCCTTCAAAATCTGTTTATTTGGAGAGCTACAAGGCTGGGATATTGGGTCTTTTTCCAAAGGCATTTTCATTTGTAAAAGTTAGCCTCCTTCTTGGCAACGAGGAGGAATGTTGTATTTAATTTAAAATGATTAATGAGATTTTGTCAGACTCCTGCCCTCTACCGCCACTGCAGTATGTCAGAACAACAACCTGGGAAAACGGACGCCACTCTGTCGCCCCAAACAGCTTTCCAGGAAAAATTAAAGCTGAGTAGCCGGCACCAGGTACTTGTCAATGGTATTGTCTTTTGGTTGCTTGACAGTTAAATGCCAAGTTAAGATATTTACCTGTTTGGGACAGAGGGACCTACATTAGTTACTTAAGTAGGTCTCTCTCTCTTTTATGCTAGAGATCAATATTCGATTTCTGTTGTTTTCTAAAAAATAATGTGTGATTCTGGAATTAAATTGCATGTCTGTTTTCCACCGACCCACCCAATAAGGAAACATATGACAGTCTTGTTGGATTTTGAGAGAGATAAGGCTCCCACCCTGCTCACAGATTAGAATAGCGGATAGGAAAGCAGGAAATAACCTGCTTTTGAGGTGAGCCTCATACGGATCCTTTGCAGCAGAACTGTGAATGTGATCTGATTGTAAGATATAATATAAATCAGCATGAGACCCTACAGAAAGACATAACTATAGAAACAATATCGTAAGTTTGTCGAATTAATACAAGAAAACCTAAGCTTAAGTCCATGCTCAAACAGAAATTCTGCCTTTGGCCTTAGCTAAACTGCAGTCATTCTGGATGCATGAAGAAGAGCATTTTTGATGTGTTTCATCTCAGGTTTGTGCTCTCTGTTCTTTTCATTCTGTTTGTTACACAGGCAACAAAGAACCTTCTTCCTTGAATTGTGTTGTTCCTTCCCTCCCCTGAATTTGTGTGCATGCACCTATTCACCTCCCAAAATGCTTGGCCACGATGGAAAATGAGCGATTCTGGTGTAGAGCTAGCATAATATTTGTTGAATTTATTCATGTTAGGCAGTTGTGAAAGACACACACACACCCTAAATCTCTGTTTTCTGTGACATTTTATTAAGTCTGCATATCTACCAGGTTAGCCGGAGGGTGATGATTAAACTATCTGTCCTAGGTTTTTTCCTGGCTTTCTGCTCCCTCTTTCTCTGTCTTACGCTTTCTCTTGTCATTTGACTTCTTGCAAGGTATTTGGAGATATTACAGCAAATCTTTCCCCCTGACGTCTCCAATCAAGGGGAGAGGTCTGTCTGCTTCCCCTTTGCAGAGCGCCTGCTGGTTATCTGTAGTAGCATCAAGGGCATGAGCAGCTGCTATAAAGCAGGGTTAAGCAAAGCAGCCTCCAGGGATTGCAACTCTGCCCTGGGAAAAATTAATCATCCTGTCCTTGCTTAGACTCTGAGCCTGGGAAGGGCCTTTCCAGTTAAGAAACTCACTGGTGAAGAGGTCCGTTTCATTTTTTAGCTGCAGTCTGAAAGTACCCAGTTTGATCCCAAGATTCTGATCCTAAGCACAATTAGGAATTATTCACACAACAAATCACATACTTTGTAGCCACAGGAAGTCTGAGCTGGGTGCATTGGCTCCCAGACTGTGGCATACATGAGCCAGTCTGCACACAGGTGGTAGATTGTGGGTCCTGAAACAAAAGGTTGCATTATAGAGGGCTGTGTTAGAGAAGTTTAGAAAAAAGATTCCTACTCTCCAGTAGCAGGGTTAGCAGAATGGAGATTGCTCCAAGCACATTAAAACTGAGTTTGATTTGCATCTGCCCCCATCCACCTTAAAACAAGCATTCCCCATAAAAGTACTTAGGCTAGAATAAATCACACACTCTTAGCTTCACCAAATAAGTGAATATTTTACTCACTGAGTTTTCAGAAGTTACAGCAAACAAGTCTCCACCAGTTGGCAGTAAAACAAAGATGAAAAAAGGTTCCAAATGACTTATAAAAAGGAAAGTACTTGGTTTCCTTTCAAAAAGGATTGTGCAATATTTGGGTTAGGAAAGGTACAGGCTTTAAAATATCTTTTTAGAGAGATTCAGTTCACTTTCAGGGAGCCATGGTAGTAGCATGGCTACTTTGCTTGTTCCAGGAAGCACAAAGAGAAAAATAATGAGAAGCGGGGAGCAAATGCTCCCCTTAGGGGTTCCCCCCTCTTGGGACCAGCTAATATATCTCCCTCTGGACCATGCATAGTGCCATCTTGACTAGATAAGGATCCACACTTCAAGAATGCATAAGATGCTAAGAGATTCCAGAACATGAAAGTGGTAGTAAGTGCATAAGTTAGCTCACTATTTATAGTGTCTTCAGTGTACATAGTGCTTCACAGAATAATATTTACAGAAAGTACCAGCCCAATGCATGCAATTATTACAAGCAATCACCAGGATCCCAAGTAATGGTGTATTATTCTAATCGGAGGGGTTTTTCATTCCATGCCACAGTCAGATCATTAATACGTTTACTCCTTTCAAGTGCAGGAATTGCAAAAAGGTGGTATAAAACTGAAGTCACATGACTGGGTTCAGTGGGACTTGTTCCTAAAAGGATGACACTGCAGCCTTAAATTAGTTTTTGTATTTCCATTGCCTTGTCATTCAGATATGAGGCATACATTGGCTTGAATTTACCTACATTGAACCACTTTCTATCCTAATTAACAAGTGAAATATTTGTATTTAGTCCATAAAGTTTGGGATCCGAACAAAGGTCATAAACACATTGATACAAAAATCCACTTCTGGTTTCCCACAAAACATTCTCTTTCAACAAGCTTGCTTTTTTGTGGGGGAGGGGAGTAGTTGTTAAAGTTAGAAACCCATGGTGATCTACTGACAAATACCCCTTCCTCACTGACAAATACCCCTTCCTCACTGACAAATACCCCTTCCTCTTGGTTCATGTGGGAACCAATGACACTGCAAGCAATAGCCTCCAGAAGATCAGAAGAGATTACGAGGCTCTGGGCAGGAAATTGAAGCAATTAAATGCACAAATTGTCATCTCATCTGTCCTCCCAGTTGAACGACGTGGCCCAGGGAGAGAGGGAAAAATAGTGGAAGTGAACAACTGGCTTCGCAAATGGTGTAAACAGGAACAGTTTGGATTCTTAGATCACGGAATGCAGTTTCTTGAAAATGGACTTCTGGCATGCGATGGGCTGCACCTCACAATGGTTGGGAGGAATGTTTTTGCCAAAAATCTCAGAAACCTCATCAGGAGGGCTTTAAACTGACTAATGTGGGGGAGGGAGGCAGTGCTCCTGAAGGTAGGAGTCTATCAATTGATGAAGATGATCATCCAAATGTCATAGACCGAATGGAGCAAACAGCACGCAGACCTAGTGGTGGGAGGAAAAAATCCTTAAATAAGAGACACGGGGGAATGATTAATGGACTTCAATGTCTGTACACTAATGCGCAAAGCATGGGAAATAAACAAGATGAGCTTGAGCTCTTGGTACAGCAAACTAAATATGACATAATAGGAATCACTGAAACCTGGTGGGATAAGTCCCACGATTGGAATGTAATAATGGAGGGATACAATCTATTTCAGAGAAACAGACCAGACAAGAAAGGAGGAGGAGTGGCGTTATATGTCAGGGATGTGTATACCTGTGAAGAGATCCAAGATTTAGAACCTCAAAGCCAAAGTGAGAGCATTTGGGTCAAAATTAAGGGAGAGAAGAATAACAGTGACCTCATTGTGGGAGTTTACTATAGATCCCCAAGCCAAACGGAAGACATAGATGATGCCTTCCTGGAACAGATGGCCAAGCATGCAAAAGGAAGGGAGATAGTAGTAATGGGGGACTTCAATTACCCCGGATATTTGTTGGATGTCAAACTCAGCCAAGAGCATAAGGTCAAACAGATTCCTCACTGGCCTTGCAGACAACTTCATTGTCCAGAAAGTGGGAGAAGCAACAAGAGGAACAGCCATTTTAGATCTGGTCCTAACCAATGTTGATGACCTGGTTAGTGAGGGAGAAGTGGAAGGATCATTAGGCGCGAGTGATCATGCTCTTCTGAAGTTTACTATACAGCGGAAAGGAGCAGCCAAGCATACTAGGACTCAATTTCTCGACTTTAAGAAAGCCGACTTCATAAAACTTAGGGAAGTGCTGGGTGAGAGCCCATGGACAGTAATACTAAAAGGAAAGGGAGTTCATGATGGCTGGGAGTTTGTTAAGAGGGAGATAGTAAAAGCACAACTTCAGGCAATACCAATGAGACGGAAACATGGGAGGTGCCTAAAGAAGCCAGGGTGGCTATCTAAAGAACTTTTAACTGAGTTAAGATTTAAAAAGGATGTGTACAAAAAATGGAAAAGGGGGGAAACCACCAAAGAGGAATTCAAACAAATAGCCAGCACGTGTAGACACAAAGTCAGAAAAGCTAAAGCACAGAATGAACTCAGGCTTGCTAGAGAGGTTAAAAGCAACAAAAAAGGCTTTTATGGGTATGTTCGTAGCAAAAGGAAGAACAAAGAAACAGTGGGGTCACTCAGAGGAGAAGATGGTGAAATGCAAACAGGGGACACAGAAAGGGCTGAACTCCTCAATGCCTTCTTTGCCTCAGTCTTCTCCGATAAAGAAAACAATGCCCGACCTGAAGAATTTGGAGCAAATGATTCAGCAGAGGAAACACAGCCCAGAATAACTAAGGAGATAGTACAAGAATACTTGGCTAGTCTAGATGTATTCAAGTCTCCAGGGCCAGATGAACTGCATCCAAGAGTATTAAAAGAACTGGCAGGTGTGATTTCAGAACCACTGGCAGTCATCTTTGAGAATTCCTGGAGAACAGGCGAAGTCCCGGCAGACTGGAGGAGGGCAAATGTTGTCCCTATTTTCAAAAAGGGGAAAAGAGAGGACCCAAATAATTACCGCCCAGTCAGTCTGACATCAATACCAGGGAAGATTCTGGAGCAGATCATTAAGCAAACAGTCTGTGAGCACCTAGAAAGCAGTGCTGTGATCACCAATAGTCAGCATGGATTTCTGAAAAATAAGTCATGTCAAACTAACCTGATCTCGTTTTTTGACAGAATTACAAGCCTGGTAGATGAAGGGAACGCAGTGGATGTAGCCTACCTTGATTTCAGCAAGGCATTTGACAAGGTGCCCCATGATATTCTTGTAAAGAAGCTGGTAAAATGTGGTCTTGACTATGCTACCACTCAGTGGATTTGTAACTGGCTGACTGACCGAACCCAAAGGGTGCTCATCAATGGTTCCTCTTCATCCTGGAGAAGAGTGACTAGTGGGGTGCCACAGGGTTCTGTCTTGGGCCCGGTCTTATTCAACATCTTTATCAACGACTTGGATGATGGACTCAAGGGCATCCTGATCAAATTTGCAGATGACACCAAACTGGGAGGGGTGGCTAACACCCCAGAGGACAGGATCACACTTCAAAACGACCTTGACAGATTAGAGAACTGGGCCAAAACAAACAAGATGAATTTTAACAGGGAGAAATGTAAAGTATTGCACTTGGGCAAAAAAAATGAGAGGCACAAATACAAGATGGGTGACACCTGGCTTGAGAGCACTACATGTGAAAAGGATCTAGGAGTCTTGGTTGACCACAAACTAGACATGAGCCAACAGTGTGACGCGGCAGCTAAAAAAGCCAATGCAATTCTGGGCTGCATCAATAGGAGTATAGCATCTAGATCAAGGGAAGTAATAGTGCCACTGTATTCTGCTCTGGTCAGACCTCACCTGGAGTACTGTGTCCAGTTCTGGGCACCACAGTTCAAGAAGGACACTGACAAACTGGAACGTGTCCAGAGGAGGGCAACCAAAATGGTCAAAGGCCTGGAAACGATGCCTTATGAGGAACGGCTAAGGGAGCTGGGCATGTTTAGCCTGGAGAAGAGGAGGTTAAGGGGTGACATGATAGCCATGTTCAAATATATAAAAGGATGTCACATAGAGGAGGGAGAAAGGTTGTTTTCTGCTGCTCCAGAGAAGCGGACACGGAGCAATGGATCCAAACTACAAGAAAGAAGATTCCACCTAAACATTAGGAAGAACTTCCTGACAGTAAGAGCTGTTCGACAGTGGAATTTGCTGCCAAGGAGTGTGGTGGAGTCTCCTGCTTTGGAGGTCTTTAAGCAGAGGCTTGACAACCATATGTCAGAAGTGCTCTGATGGTGTTTCCTGCTTGGCAGGGGGTTGGACTCGATGGCCCTTGTGGTCTCTTCCAACTCTATGATTCTATGATTCTACTGCAAATCACACAAATATCTATCAGTAAGTCTTGATCTACCTTCTACCTCACTTCTAGTGTAGAAAATGACATTGTGTAAAGTTCAGTTGTTTTTTTAAAGTGATAGTTGTTATAAGAAAAGTTGCACCTTGTGAAATTCCTTCTTCTTTGCATAGATACAAGAACTGTTTTGCCACTGATCATGCAATTTCTAGGAATGGCAGTTTGCCATTTCTGATGGTGGGAACTGTTTCAAAGCACTTCACATCCATTGTCTCAGTTTATGAGAACTACTTTTGAAAAAGAAACAATTACCAATTACTCAGCCCTTTTGTGTTGCTGATTTTATGCATTACTTAATATTATGATATAGGCAATAATGATCTCATTAACATTTATTTACAATAATCTCCCTGTTATGAGAAGGGTATAACGCAGCCTTAAAGCCACCCTTAGATTTCCACAGATTAGCAATCATATATTTTTAAAATATATATATGCTGCTATATTATTTTTTAAAAAGCTGTTTACAATGATTTCCACATACTTTTTTTTATTAAAAACCCCCACATAAAATTTAAAATTAGAAATCATCAACTTAACTGTTACAGAAATGTGTCCTCCTAATTGTCTGCATAAGTGTGGCAGCAAAGAAAAGTTTTCAGCAGGCGTTTAAAGGTTAAAACAGAAGGCGCCTGTTGAATCTCTATTGACATAGCATTCCATATAAATCTTTGCCTCTGACATACACGTTCTGTTGCATCAGGCAGGGTTTGCTAAACAGAGTACTTTGGTACTCAAGGTGTTAACCACACAACAGTGGAGAGTGAAGTGCCATAGCAGGCATAGTAGCAGGCACATTTATGCATGGCCTTGTGAAAAAGTGAATGCTTGTAGTCTTATTGCATTGTCTGAGAAACTGGGACAAACAGTGATCTGTTTAAAAATTGCCCTACTGGCTCAGAGCAAGTTCTCCCTAGTCCAGAATTCTGTCTCCATCAGTGGCCAGATCACAATAATAATTAAAAAATCATCCTTATGTGTGGTATTTGGGTACTCTCCATAATCCTGATCCATTTAGTGATCAGGTTTCCATTTGTAATGGCAGCTAATCTCTAAAGACTGGTTGTTGTTGGAGCAGGTGGTCATCACCATCTTGGAATATCAAATTCCATGCAACAAGGAATGCCCATTCCCATCAGGAATCATGCTGATAATGCAGTTTTTCTGGCTATGCCGTATTAATTCAGCATCTGTAGTGAGAAATAATCCTAGGGTTCCCATTAAGTCCGAGTTGAGTAGAACAGGATTTGCGGACCAAAATTTGATTCTATTCCGTTTGGATTTAATCAGAACCGTGGGTCTCATTAAAGCTATGTTACATTAGCAAAACATTGCTAGAAAGGTAGTATTATCATAATGACTGGCCACTTGGATCTTACGTTGTAGCTCTTTTATGCCCCAGAATGACATCTTCTCCATGGCCCTCCCTGTATCCAGTGGTGGAATTTGGGGTCTCAAATTCCAGCAGCGCCCTCTGTGACACCAAAATTAGCACCCCTGATTCTTCTGCTCCAGTCTATAGAATAGTTGTCGCATCCTCAGCAGCACCCCTGAGGCTCCCCACCAGGTGTGACTGAACTGGTCACGCCCTCCTAAATCCACCTCTGCTGTCTCCTTATTTGTGTTAATGAGATAATATTCCATGCATCTAATGAAGTGGGCTCTAGCCAATGACTCTGCAGAAGCTCACACTGTGATATACCCACAAATCTTTAAGGTACCATTAAACCCTTTGCTGTTCCTGCTACTACAGGCTTCCCATGGAGGAAAGGATTATTGATGGCTACTAGCTATTTTGGCTATGCTCTTCCTCCATAGTTGGAGGAAGCAGTGCTTCTGAATACCAGTTGCTAGAAACCATAGGAGGGGAGAGGGCTTTTGTGCTTGAATTGTGCTCTTGGCTTTCCCATAGGTATCTGACTACTTGCCACTGTGAGAACAGGATGCTGGACCAGATGACCAGATGAGCTTGATCCATCAGGCTCTTCTTATGTTCTTACTAAAACAGGCTGGTGCTGGAGGAGACTCTTGAGAGTCCCATGGACTGCAAGAAGATCAAACCTATCCATTCTTAAGGAAATCAGCCCTGGGTGCTCACTGGAAGGACAGATCCTGAAGCTTCGGCCAATACTTTGGCTACCTCATGAAAAGAGAAGACTCCCTGGAAATGACCCTGATGTTGGGAAAGATGGAGGGCACAAGGAGAAGGGGACGACAGAGGACGAGATGGTTGGACAGTGTTCTCGAAGCTACCAGCATGAGTTTGACCAAACTGTGGGAGGCAGTGGAAGACAGGAGTGCCTGGCGTGCTCTGGTCCATGGGGTCACGAAGAGTCGGACACGACTAAACGACTAAACAACAACAACAAAACAGGCTATCCAGTTCAAATTCGATGTCTTATTTGGGGAGGGAAGAATACTTTCTTTTGTTTTCACTAACCTACTGCCAATCAAATCCTTTGATTAATGTTGAATTCAGGAGGAGGGAAGAGTGGATCTTCTATCCATGCCATACGTATCTTTATCAAGCCTTCTGAATTTTGTTTTGTCAGGATGATGTCCTCATAGCAGTCAAAAACGTATTTTCCACTCCCCTACCTGATCCATCCCTGTTTGTATGTGCAATTTAGGCTTTAGCCCTATACCCTTGTTTGGGAGTAAGCCCACTGGACTCAATGAAACTTACTTCTGAAGCAGCCATGTATAGGATTGTGCTGTTAGCTGGTTTATGCCACATATTCTTACCGTACAGATGCCTCAGTATTAACTCAGATACAAATCCCATTTTGCTCACTGGTGCTTTCTCCCTAAGTAATTGTGTTCAAGTTGCGTTGCAGTCAACTTGAAGTCATGATACTCCAAAGCAAATAATCAAAAACCCTCCCCATACTTCTCTGCTCCTACACACAATATAATCAACACTGTAATGTAGATTGGAATCTGTTCTTGTACCTATTAACCCCCATTAAATAATGGAGAATGATCACTAGGAGGGAAGTTCAGATTCTGTTGTGGCTGAAACAAAGGCTGCTGTCTCTGATTTTAACTTCAGCTCATGTGTGCAGAACATGTTAGCTTTTATAGCATTTCAACCTCTTGAGTAAATGGATCTGTTTCAGTATTTCAAAACAAAACACCAGAAGATTAAATGCTCATTTCAGAGGGGGGTATCCTGTCCAGGAATAATTCTACATTCTTAACTGCTTTGAAGTTGACTAAGGGTTTGGATTTCAAGAATTATTTTGGATTATAAGGATATAAATATTTACACATCCAGTTGGGGGAAGGGGAGAGAGGTTCTATTAATTTCCAGCTAGCCATATTTCAAATGCGTAGTCAAGACCTTTTCTCTCTCTTTCTCTGAAATGCATCAGTATCTTTGCAGACACACGAGGGTGGGGAAGCAGCAACATATATACAGTCTTAGAGAAACAAGATAGCTGGAAGTCTTCTGAACAATTTGTTGCCAATTTTGGTTAAACGGATGGTACCCGGCAAATCTGTTACCCGCTCAGGGCAACCCTGTTGCATCTTTACGGAGAAGCAGACTCTACTAAGTTCAATGGCTCTCACTCCTAAGTAAGCATGCATAGGACTGGTATCTCAGGCTACAATCATATGTCCACATTGCTAAGACTGGGAGTTAGACCCATATAGACTGTAGTGCGACTTCCTTCCGAGTAAACATGCATACTGTAAACTACTCTTCACCATTCCCGTCAATACTTGCTCCTTGCTTACACACAAAAACCTGCAGTCCATTACTCAGACTTCAAAGATATGTGAAACAGCTTGAATCCGTAGCCAAACTCCGGATAAAACAAACAGCTTGATTACGCAGGTTACTCGGGAGTAAGTCCTATAGAGTTCAACTGGAGTTAACAGGCACATAACTGGGCCTGCAGATTTCATTAGGATCGGGCTGTAAACGGGCCTGGGATCTGCAATTTAATTTGATTTTAAATCGGTTCGAATCTAAAGGCATTTTTAAACAAGAAGGACTGCTTTGCACGAGAGATTGGTAACAGGGAGCGCTAGCTACTGTTGTTGGAAAGCGAACATACTCTTTTTGTTCCAGTTAGGGGTGGGGATAGTGGATTAAAAATAATAATAAACTGTCTATGGGGAAATCTCCCCCCCCCCTCCAGTTTTTCCTCTCTTTCTGCATTGTTCTCTGAGACAAATAAACGATTACAGGAAGACACCCTTGAAAACAGAGAGGTCACGTTACGGCAATAGTCTGGGCAGCATAAATGTGAAGTCTGGAAAACGATTGACAGTTTGTGCGTGAGAGTGCAAAGTGCGTGCGAGCTTTTAGCAGTCTCAAAATAAAATTACCCCCTCGCTTTGCAAACAAACAAACAAAAACTCTTCCAGTATCAAACCCCCTCCCCCTAAAAATAAATCCCCCGTATATCCAAAAGTTAAAACGCAGGGTTTTTGTTTGTTTTCATCTGTTTTGATACCTCTTAGGTGAAAAGGCAGAGGGAAGAGCGAATTAGGTTTGCTTGGTAAATTCTTCTGTGCTTCGTCGTTCGTGTGAACGGAATAACCTACCACTCCCGGGATAAAATCCCGCAGTGATTGACACCGGTGTGAAGCATTCGAGTGGAAATTGACAAGAGTGAAACCCTGACGCAATTCTGTTAATCCCAAGATTTCTTATGAATGGTTTGTGGACCGAGCTGAGAAAGAAGCGGAATAACATTGTGCAAGTTAGAGAAAAGGTAACTTTAGTCTGTCGGTCGAAAAAAAATCCTGGAGTAACTTCCAAGGTTTAATTCCATCTTCATCAGAGCTGATTTCTGAACAGGAGGCTACAGTTGTATGGTTTCTGCAGGGGGCATTATTTAATAATTCGTGTGTTTGGAATTTAGGCTCCTTATTTAGAAGTAAACGTCTCAAAACAAAATTGAATTTACTCTCGAGTAAATCCGGCCTGCAGACAAGTTCTCACCCACCCCCAATCTTAGGAAATTGAACAGAAGCTCCTCCTGCTCTTTCGAGTGTTAGCGGGTCCCTCAGTTCATAAAGGAAGTAAGGCTACAATCTTTTGGGAGTCGGTTCTGTTGAACTCGGTGAGGCTTTTGTCTGAGTAGACATGCCTGCCATTGCGCTGTTAGTGATGCGCTTAAAGCATTAGAAAACAAAAAAACCGGCCCCATTTCTCGCGGGCGAAAGATATTGCCTGACATATCAAGAGCTTTGCTCTTTTTTGTCTCACAACCTTGTACATGCTAGAGAGCTAAATCTGTCAATCTGCGACAGCAAGCACACAGTAAAAGGTCTTCTTATTTTAGATGGAGGTAGCAAAAGCTTTACCTAGTAAACCACCTATGCAAAATTACCTGAGAGCAAATCCCATTGAACGCACCGGAATTTGACATTGAAGGCTTGCCACACTTCCCTGGGCGTAGATTCCCTTTGAACTCAGCAAGACTGACTCCTGAGTTGCGCTCCATGTTAGTACTCCTGGGGTCGGGCTGTTAATTGTGGCATCAGCCTCCGCAGAGCTGCGCCTGCTGCTCGGCGGGTTGAGCATGAGACTCTTAATCTCAGGGTCGTGGTTCGAGCCCCACGTTGGGCAAAACGATTCCCGCATTGCAGGGGTTGGACTAGATAACCCTGGTGATCCCTTCCACCTCTACCATTCTATCAGCTGTGAAGCTTCGTTGGCAGGTGGATGAATTTGGACTCAAAACTTCAGCGGGAAAATCGGAAACGAGGGGGGCAAAAAGGTCTGTGACATTTCGGCTCAAAAGTGTACGAGATATGGCCAGTGACCATTCACAACAGCAGTTAACTGCGTTGTCGTTAATCTTTTGCTCTGCTAAATTTATCATTGGTGTAGGGGGAGGGGGGCAGTCATAAATTGACACAGCTCACAGTCATATTCTTTCATTAAAATAAACTTTTAATGCTGTTTATATTTCATACCCTAAGTCTATTTAATTAGTGTATTGATTGTTAAATTCCACATGGGCCGTTTTAATGTTTATGTAACAATTTTGGGTTTTGTATGCTGCCTGTTTAGCCGTAATAATAAACACTCATTCATTCATTCATTCATCCCATGGAGACATTTAGGAAGAAAGCTAAGCTTGGTGTATTCAGCAGCCCACGCCAGTGGACCATTTGTGCGCAATTTAAGCACTCGCTCAGGCTCCAAACCGACCTCCTTACGTCAAAAACCGTTATTGGGCATTTTATCCATCCCAATTCTAAACGCCTGAAGTGCAACCTTAGTGCCACCGTGTTCAGCGGAAAGGATCGCTGCCCAAAAGCTACGAGGACAACAGCGTTCTTTTTTTTTTTTACTTGAGCAGGGTTCCCCCCCCCCCATTTATCCTGCCCCGCCTTCCGAAGCGCTCCGGGCGGTCTACATCTTTCTCTTTGCAACGGCCAAAACTCACAGCAGTAGTCTAGGCGGGGAGACTGGAATTACAAAGAAAGTCGTCACCACGTGCATTTTTGTTGCCGGGCAGGAATTCGAACCGGAATCTTCTCCTCGAAGACCAATACCCTAACCACTAGGCCACGATACTTAGATTCATTTTTGTAAGCCGCTTTGAGAGCGCCTTTAACTGGGAAGCGACTTGTCAGCGCGCAATGCAGCTGCAGGCTGGCTCTGCCCAAGCCTCCTTTCCTGCGCTGTTCCCTCTGGAGAGGCACCGCCTCGATGGAGCTATAATGGCTGGCATAGCGCCAATCGGTGGCCATCCAGCTCTCATCGCAGGTGGGGGCGAAAGGAAATGGACCGGCCTGGAGTTCTTAATCCAAACAAACAGGTCATTGGCTGGCAAAAGAGAGGCGGGAGGTCAAGAGAGTGTCAGCTTCGAACGCGGCCTTCCCTGGTCTCCAGGACGCAGCGGGGAGCGCGCGGAGAGTCTAGGTTTACTAAGCTCTCTTGGCTTTCAAGACCCTGCTGCGCAGGCAAGAGGGACAGGTTGCTATTCGTGGTTATATTAACAAGGCTAGAGCTTCGCCTTCCTTCGTGGCACAAAGAAACAGCCCTGCTTGTAAACGTCAGGGCGAACGAATGGATTCCTTTCCTCCCTGTCCACTTGCCAAAAGCTCCAAGATCAAACAAAAGTATGTTTGAGGGTAGGGAGATTCCTTGACTGCCTCTCTTCTCCTTCCCTCTTCCTTCTAAGCCTTCGTCGACTGTAGGGGAGAAATTACGACATGATCTGTCCACCTTGGGGGTTTTGTGGCGTGGTAGTGGGAAACGATGGGGTGGAAGAAGAACGCTGACCGTCCCACTTCGTTTTATTTTATTGTGCTATGGGGAGAATGGCTATGGATGTGTTGCCAAGATCAACACGGCAGCGCAAGCAGCTCCGGAGTCTGGCAATCATTCCTCCTTCTGAAGATCAAAACTCGAGCTCGTCAACAAGCGGCGGTCAGGTTTGGATCTGGCTGCCTCCATGACATCATGCCAGTTGCAACTCTGCGGAACCCGGATGCTTTCCTTGTTAGTCACTTAAAGCTGGGTTTATGTGAAGGCTGGTGTTGCAGCCGGGAGAGAGGGCTCTTTGCTGCTTTGGATTAGGGCAACCTCACGCGAGGGATCAGCCCAATATGCATGTCAGGCAAAAGAAGGAAAAGACAAGCGGAACAAGCCCCCACCGCCTGCAAAACAAAAAACAAAAACTCTCTGAAGCTGTGGGCAATAATGGGCCCGAAAGCAGCTCTTTAACAAGCGCCAAGCAAGCCATTTCATCGAGGGTAGAACTGATTCTGATTAAAGGAGAGATTCTAGGATTCTTGACTGCACCAAGTTAAGGTTATTACTTTTCCCTCTCAAAAGAAGGGGGGGGGGGAGAGAGCCAGGACCTGGTTCAAGTTACTTGTGACCTACAGTACTATCTTATACACATCTGTTGAGAAGTAAAGCCCATTGAGTTCAATAATTCTAACTGGGTATAGAATTGCAGCCCATTCAATTCACGGAGCAATGGATCCAAGCTACAAGAAAGAAGATTCCACCTAAACATTAGGAAGAATCCACCTAAACATTAGGAAGAACTTCCTGACAGTAAGAGCTGTTCGACAGTGGAATTTGCTGCCAAGGAGTGTGGTGGAGTCTCCTTCTTTGGAGGTCTTTAAGCAGAGGCTTGACAACCATATGTCAGGAGTGCTCTGATGGTGTTTCCTGCTTGGCAGGGGGTTGGACTCGATGGCCCTTGTGGTCTCTTCCAACTCTATGATTCTATGATTCTATGATTCTAACTCAATGGGGCTTACACTCTTCGGATTGCACTGCAGGGCAATGAGGACCTGTATCCTTTACTGAGAGGAAGCCACGTTTGCTTTCCAAGGCATCAGGCTAGAAGCCGGCTGCAGAATGGATTGTTAGCTTGTTTCAATAGTATCTAGTCACAAATTCAAGTAACTTTAGCTTAAATTTAATCTGTTCTGCCCCCTTTTCTATGCCATAGTAGACAAAGAAAACAAGTGGTGCTTTTAAGCTTTTCCTTTGCGCCCAAAGGATTGAGATTTTAGACTTTCCGTGCCAAGCTAAGGTTACTAATCAGGCATATGGTTACTGATCAAGAATACAGTTGCTGATTGGTCACATATTTTAAACTGGTAGAGCTTTAATTTAATTTCTGAAAGGGAGGAGGCTGTGCCCAAAAGATACAGGTCATTAAAATGCTTTAGCAATGGAGTACTTTTCTGTATGGCCAAGGGTTTCAGTTGATAGGTAATTATTTTTCCCAGTTTCAGACAATATGTGGATTCTTAGTCCAAGCGACCCCTTTGAATGGACAGGTTAGTCTAGGTAACAGGTCGCAGCCTCCACAATCTTCACATTCCTTGAATCAGGGAAAGTTTTCTAATACCTTTGGGAAACAGCAGATATGTTGTGCTATTTCAAGTCAAAAATTACTCAACCACTGAATGATACCAGAACATCACCCACAGATACTAGCTGAGGCTGTAAGCAATATGTACTTGGAAAGAATCCTTGATTTTTTTATATTTTTTAATAAAATTAATAATAATTACGGATGTCCATTCTAAAAAAACAAAAACCAGTGCTTGGGGTTACAGGATAAAACACCTCCCTCTAAAAATCTACAGTATACTTACAAATGACATGGTTTGACATTGTATTACCATCATCATATCACTCTTTACCCACGTGTGTGAACATGGGATAACTCCTCTTTATCCTGACAGAGTCATGAGGCATTGCGACTGACCCAGGGAATTTTATTATTATAAACATAATTATTTGCCTAGTATGGTAATACTTGGCATAGTGCCTTTGCAAATTATGAAAGTGCTCCGCATATCTCTCTCTCTCTGATCCTTACACAACAGTCTTGTACTGTAGGCCAGTATCAATCTTTTCCTGCTGCAGATGGCTGGAGGTGGGGGTTGAGGCTGAAAGATAGGAGTGTGCAAAGGCCACTTGAAAAGTTCATGGGTAAAAGAAAAACTCAGCCTGGGACTGTCCTGCTCACAGTTCCTGGATGAATAGTGCAATTTAATACTGTTAAGTGATGAGAAAGTCCCACTGAGCTTCTTGTGGTTTACTCTCAGGTAAGGTAGAATGTAGACTTAAACCTTATGATATGCTAGGGGACCATAGATTGTAAATGGGATCACTGATGATCTGTCCATTGTAACCATCCATTCTGATGTGACTCTTAATAGACAGTATAGAGATCTAGAGAGTTCTTTCAAAACTATATATTTGCTAGGCAACTGCAGTATAATGACTGCTTAGACATTTACTTATAAATAGTCTTTGAAAGCATTTGATAAAGAAAACCCCTAGCAGTCAACAGCATGGCTAATAATAATAATAATAATAATAATAATAATAATAATAATAATATAATATTTATACCCCACCCATTTGGCTGGGTTTCCCCAGCCACTCTATTATAAGGATATCACTTTTCTGCAGAGCCATTGGAGGCTTGCTTGGTTCAAAAGGAAAGACTCACCCCTTTGCAGAGGACCTCCAAGTTTCCCCATGTTCAGCCTGACACCCTTCTGGCACTGTCTGGTTAGGCTGCAGGGTGAGCGGCCCTGCGTCCTGACACTGACATTTGATTTAAAGCTTGCTTCATCAGAAATAAAAATAAATAACAAACATGACCGCAGACTGACATGAGCTGCAGCTTAAAATGCTGTGCGTGGATGATAGAACCACAAAAGTAAATAAATCTTCGGTACCTAATTGAAAGGAAGAAGAAAGCTGTTTGTATAAATAGTGCTTCAGACGGAGGAAAAACAGAACCCAATGACACGAGACAACTGGCGGTCCGTAGGCACATGTGTAGCTATGGGATGTCTGGGCGGCGCATTGGAAAGCTGGCTTGGCCAGCTGGGATGGACTCGGCCTGTTCAAAGGGAAGGAACCAGCCCTGCTTTTCCTCACACATTGAAGCACTGTCATGAGAGAACCCACAACAACATTTCCGTCAGTGACTGAGGTACCATGAATAATTATCCCGATGCTGGCTTACGCTTTTCCAAATTTTGACATTTGAGGGTATGTTCAGACAGTACTGTTATGCCCGGGATTGATTTCCCAATGGTTGAGTGAGGTATCTGTGGGGAGGGGTCCTCTTTTGAGAAATACTCACTAGGGCAGGTATGGGGGATCTACACGAATAGTGTATAGATCAGAAATGAGGAGCAATGTTCAGCTCTAGGTCACATTGTCTTCTGGGCAACTTTCTGGTGGGTGAGGACAGAGGCAAAAGTAGGAAGAGCAACATATGTTTTTTGTGCATACACAAAACTCTGTTTTTAGGAGTAATGCAACAAGGCTTGCAGTAAATTACCTGAAGCAGATGGGGATGGGGAACAGACAGAAAGGCAACCTATTATTCCAGTAACTATTTGTTGGTTCAGTCAGTATCATTATGAGTTAGCATGTGTTAGTGTTAACTTCTTGGCTCCATCTTGCCCACATGCAAAGCTTGTACAGTGGTACCTCCGGTTGCGGACGGGATCCATTCCGGAGGTCTGGTCAGATCTTGAGGTTTCTGCAACCTGAGGACCGCTTCTGCGCATGCCACGCGGTGAAACCCGGTAAAATACTTCTGGGTTTGGCGTGCGCACATTCTGAAGTTTACGTAATGAGAGGGTTACGTAAACGGAGGTACGTTTGGATTTGTCTGCCGTGAATAATAAGCCTGAATTTTTCTTTTATCTCTTCAACCAGCAGTCTGGTTTTGGGCAGGGTAGATCACTTGGGGAAATGACTTTACTGATCAAATTGCAACCCAGCCAGAGGGTTTCCCACCTCTCATTTAGCCCAAGATCTGGTCCCCAAAATAGCCCTGGAAACACTTGCCGAACTTTTCCTTGAAAACATCCAGAGAAAGAGATTTCATAACTTTCCTCGGAAGCCAGTTCCACTGCTTGACTGTTTTCCTAGTCAGGAAGTTGATCTGATTTTTAACGTTACCCTCAGTTCTTGTTCTGGCCTCAGTGGACAAGTTTGAACAGTAATTTCTTTTCTCAGAATGTAAGTGCTAGTTTATAGGACACTGGGGTTCTTTGTGGAACTATGTCATGGCACTCAGGACAATGAGTCCATTCACAGAGACATATAGAGACATACCCAAGCAGTGCACTTTCAGTTTCCCTGCCACTGAGAATTTAGCATCTTCTTTCTACTGCAAGGTAATATGGGATCCATGGACAATTTTAGGAGCTGAGCTGGATTTTAAAGGGTTCAAATGTGATTTCAAAAAGTGCACTGCACTAAGTTATTTATTTACTCTGGCTTTGAGACAATCAAAGTGGGGTTCAGTAGGGGCAATTGGTATCCACCTATAGCTTCTCTGGTGTTGTGAGTTAGGCAGCAAATACTTTGGAGGGTATTTACAGACATTCAGACACTGATTAGACCTGTTGTGGAGCTCAAATGTCTTAGCTGAACTCTGGCTCTTGCAGAAGCAATGTCTATGCTATCTGGGAGCTCTCCTAGGTCCTGTACAACTCGTCTTT
Organism: Podarcis raffonei; assembly: GCF_027172205.1. Lineage (NCBI taxonomy): Eukaryota > Metazoa > Chordata > Lepidosauria > Squamata > Lacertidae > Podarcis > Podarcis raffonei. Next base: position 34,086,635 of record NC_070610.1, read on the forward strand.
TAGGGTAGATCCACACTATATATTTAAAGCATATTCAACACACATTTAAAACACTTGACTTCTACCAAAGAAACCTGGGAACTGTTGATGTTGACCCAGTGTGCAGCAGCTGTGAAAAAGACAAATTTCATGCTAGGGATAATTAGGAAAGGAACTGAAAATAAAACTGCCCATATCATAATGCCATTCTCAGCCTTACCTGGGACCTTCTGCATGCAATGCAGATACCCTACATTTGAACTACAGTCATTGGTGACCTTTTGGATGCCAGGTGAGGGTCCTTCTCTTTTCTCAGACTTTTGAAATCAGTAAAACCTCAAACATTCAGCTTTTTTAATATATAAAATTGATTTGAAAGATTGTGGGTGCTACTTAAAATCTTGTTGCAGCTTGAAATGAATGTGTTCATTGAGCCATAATAACTTCTGCTAAATAAAAACCTCCAAGTGAAGGAAGCGTGCAATTTTTGTATTATTATTTTTTGGGGGGGGGTCTTTTCTTTCTTCTTCTTTTAATCTTCTTTTTCTGTCAGAGTGAGGAGATGAAGAAAAACATGGTTGTGTGTGAGAGAGATTAAGACTAATGTTGAGAAAGAAGGCAATCCTTACAGATTTCTTTGCAGCACCTGCTAAAAGCATTCTTGGTTAGTCAAGCCTACCCAGATGCTTAGAAAAGCGGGTGTGAATTTTAATCAGTTTTATTACTTTAACTTGTTGTATGTTTTAATATATTGTAATCCTCCCAATTTTATCTTTTCGTAAACCATTTTGAGGTTTTTTACTATCAAGTGGTGTATAAATTTTATGAAATATTATTGATTATTATTATTAGTAGTAGTAATAGTAGTAGTAGTAGATAGCTCAGTTAGGTAGAGCATGGTGCTGATGACGCCATGGTCACAGGTTCAATCCCCATAAGGGACAGCTGCATACTCCTGCATTACAGGGGGTTGGACTAGATGATCCTTAGGGTCCCTTCCGACTCTACAATTCTATGATTCTGTGAATTCCAAAGTTTGCATTACCTCGGAGACCCATACACTGAAGAACTCATGGCACTAAAATATTGCTCAATCTGCATCTATTGTATCAGTTTGTTTCCAAGTACAGGAGGTTATAATTCTGTTAAAGCATATTTTTTCTAATCATTGCAATCTTACTTTATTGAACTGAATGGCATGTGGTATTTGATTGTGTGCATTGGCCTGGTCACAAAATCTGTCTGTAATGAGGTGTGTGGGATCCCACCAGTGTCTTGTACCTGGAACAGGCTGATGTGTAGAACTAACTCGCCATGTGTATGTATTACTGAAATGAGCCCCAACAGTGATTGTTATGAACTGGCCCACTATCAGCCTCCATACAAACACCTTTCTGAGAATCAGGCTAGACAATAAAGGCCTAGTCTCCAACCCTGTTACCACCACTAGAGGGGTAAGACAGGGTTGTCTATTGGCCCCAGCATTGTTTAGCTTTTACATTAACTCACTGGTGACTCACATGGCCAATGATGCTTTCCACCCCCCCAAATTAGCAGGCCGATCTCTGAATGTTCTTCTGTATGCGGATGACGCCGCACTTCTTGCCAGATCCCCTATTGGACTGAGGAGAATGTTGCAAGCTCTACATGAATACTGTGATCAGCATGAGCTCCAACCCAACTATGCTAAGACCAAGATCATGGTCTTTTCTGCCCGACCGAGACTCCATCGATGGTCGATGAACGGGATCCCCCTAGAGCAGGTTAACTGCTTTAAATATCTGGGACAAGTAATACGGTCAAATAGGTCTTTTCTGGCCCATAGAGACTATATAACAACTAATGCATCTAAAGCAGCCATCTAGATTAGATCTCTATATGCTAAGAATCAGGCTCAATCAGTGAAGATAGCTTTGAGACTCTTTCAAATGAAAGTCCTCCCCCTTCTTTTGGTGGGCATCTCTTTAGGCTCCCGTAGGGATTTTTTGAAACTGGATTCTATCCAAATGCGATTCCTTAGAGCCATCCTTAGGATTCCCCCCTCGGTAGCGGGTGCGGTTATGAGATTAGAGGTCGGCTGGCAAGCTCTACGGTATGTGGCCTTGAAGACGAAGCTCTGGCTATGGCTCAAGCTTTGTTTTAAACCAGTGGGTATTGCCCCCTTGATATTGAGGGACGATTTCCAATCATCGTGGGAAAGGGAGGTCATTAACGAGGTTCAATCCTGCGGATTGTCTCACCTTTACTTTGAGTCTATGACGTACAATCAAGCTAGAGCTGTGATCTCCCGGAGACTGAGTGACATTGCCAGACAAGAGGACATAGCCCAGGTAAAACCAGGGATGTTCCTAGGGGACCAGATTTATCGGACCATACCAGCCCCCTACCTTGCAGAAATCCACTATGTGGAATACCGCAGACTTCTTACAGCGGCTAGATTAAATGTCCTTGACTCTGCGATATTGTGGGGAAGGTACAGGGGAGTACCATACGCCCAGAGAACCTGTCATTGTGCCATGGGTGTAGTTGAGTCCACCGAACACATTCTCTTGACTTGCCCTTCTTATGCAGAGCTTAGACAAAATTTTATAGACCCACTCCTATGTCAATTTAGCTTCCTACCCGGAGAAAACCAGGTTTTACACTTGCTGAATAATGTCACTAAAGCTATACCTTCCTTGGTGGCCAAATTTCTTTTTTTAGCTTTTAAGCGTCGCAAGACTATAATTGACTGTATTGATATGGGGCTATCTGTTTAGCCCATTTTAGTGTTGGCTAAGTTCTAAAATCTTCCTGGATGTTTTAACTGTGTATTGACAAATGTACTTTTTTCTGACTGACGGTCGAATAAAAGGTTGATGATGATGATGATGATGATGATGAACTGGCCCACAATCTGGACTGTGCTATGCTATGTTTCAGTGGTCTAGCTGGATTTTGTGAGCAAATCAAAGACCATCATAGGGTTCTGGGTCTGCAGAGTGGTGCATAGCACTGACAACAGCTGTAGAAACAATTGGAGGTCTTATGCCTGAAATGGAAGGCAGAATGCCAGATGGCAGCCAACCAGGCCAGGTTCAAATAAATACTGCAAAGGAACAAGAGACAATCCTTTAGGGAGATACATATTTCATTTTATTGTATCCCAAATCTACTCTTGGGCTCTCAGACTTCCACCCACAAACTTCTGCAGAATGGCTCTTAGCTATTTTGGAGCAGGAAAACTGATCCACTGAGCATTTGATAGGCTGCTTAGCCTCCTCTGTCATTTTTCTTGTCTCTCTTCATAATCCCTATGCATTCCAGAAACAGCCAGTAGAAAGGGAGAATTTCTGTTTGTTTAATTGCTTCCTGATAATTTGACAGCTACTACTTCAGTTTCATTGGTTAATCTATATTTAAGTAACCTTACTTGTCAAAGGCAGCATAATTGTTTGACTCTACTTACTTCCCAAGCTATATATCATCCCTATCAAAATTAAACAATTCCAACAGACCTTTCTAGGAGGCAGTTCCCTTACATTTACTCCAGAGCAGCAGCACTGAGGTCAATGGGACAATTTCAGGGCAAGAAGCTGAGTTCCATGTGGTTGCTTTATCATTGATAAAGCACCTAGTATTAAATAGTGGGTTTAAAAAAAAAATAACCAAACCCATCCTTCCCAACCAATGTTCAACTCTTGGCAAAATATCAATAAAAGGCAGGTTTCGCTCTGCAGGCCATGAAAACAGAAGTGTGCTTCAGCAACTTTTCAGAATTCCTTTTTTATTTACTGGTAATAAAAATCCACATGCTCTTTGATGTGCATATACTAATGATAATTCGTATAATTGCTATGTTTTCAATGGACAGATGTTTTACGCTTTTAAAACAGCAGCATTTGAAAAGGATGCCCATGTATGCACAGGTGGCAGCATCACACCTGAAAAGAAACCTCATTCAGTTGTGATGCTCCTATGGGATACTGAACACAGGGTTATGAATTGGTAACGCTACCTGGGAGACGTGGCCCTGGAAGTTGTGTGCGTGGGCATCACAATTTATTGAATTATCAATATTTGTACTTATCACCAAGTCAAACCATGGTTTTGTTGTGGGTAGCCCAGCAGCAGCAGAACTGGGTGAGGACTGAAGCAGCCACAATTTTCACTTTGTGTAACTACACAGTTGTTTGTTCACATGTAGCCATGGTTTGGCTGAGTGTTATGGGTGAACCGGGTCACCGAGTCTCATCACTGGTCCATTTAACTCAGTACAGCCCACACTAACTGGCAATGGCTATTCAGGATTTCAGGCAGCGTTATCTCCCAACTCTGCCTGGAGATGCCAGCCCAGGATTGAACCTGGCTGCTCCACCACTGAGCTACGGTCCTTTCTCAAATAAATATACTGTATCTGCAGCAATGATTAGGATTTTTCTCTTATGCACAGCAGTTGGACAAAACTCAGCAGATTCCCCTGGTGGCATCTGACATACACTTGGAAAAGGAATTAACATAAGTTTTAAAATGTAAAAATGTCTGTCTAGACTAGAAGCAGTCAAGAACCTGGGACTGGACCTCCTCTCTGTGGAATTTTTAACTCAAGAAAAAAGTTTCAGGGAAATAATTTTTGGGGGTCAAAGAAGAGTCGCAGGCCAAGTCACAATTCAAGGGTTTCAGTTGCTGCACCTCCCAGAATGGGAAAATAATTAAACTTCTTTTAATGAGAATGTTCAGCCCACGTTTTCCTGTGTTTATGGCTGATCCTATTATTAGACACAGTGAGGCAGCCAGCTCAGGTGCTGGGGAGTGGCAGTGAGATGTCAGAGGATGGAGCTGTGTGCATCAATAGGTTTGTCCTGCACATGGTGATGGTGAAGGATACTATCTCACTGACCATGCTGAAGGAAGATTTGATTGCCAATCTTATTACAATCTCATATACAGTGTGTGTGTGTGTGTGTGTGTGTGTGTGAAGGCGGCATACTGTTATTTATTTTAAGGTAGCAAAATGTATTGTGCTGGCATTTTTACTGGGCACTAGGAGGGTGGCATCTGATTGAGTCTGGGCTTCCTAGGGGGGAAACACACCGCTCCTCCAGTCTCCTCTAGAGACAGTGTGGTGTAGTGGTTAAGAGCGGTAGACTTGTAATCTGGTGAACCGAGTTCGATTCCCCGCTCCTCCACATGCAGCTGCTGAGTGACCTTGGGCCAGTCACACTTCTCTGAAGTCTCTCAGCCCCACTCACCTCACAGAGTGTTTGTTGTGGGGGAGGAAGGGAAAGGAGATTGTTAGCCGCTTTTAGGGTAGTGATAAAGCGGAATATCAAATCCAAACTCTTCTTCTCTTCTTTTAAAACACTCAATTACTAGTGTTACACACCACCCCAATCTCCAGATGCCAAGAGAGACTCCAGCGGTTCTTGTGCTTTCCCAGGGTATGGTTTCCTTGGAATGAAGGTCACCCTTTGGTATCTTTAGGATATATGACTTTTATTTACACATATGTACAATCTGAGCATAGGATGGAGGCGCTCACACAGCTTTAGCACCCCAAAAGATCTTGCTCATCCATTATCCACAACTTTAGATCTATCCCAGAGCAAAACAGGTTCCTGCACCCCTCCAGCTGTCAGCATCCAGCCTTTCTGTTTCCAGCTCTCATACACGCTCTACTCTGGCAATTGTTCTCCTAGGTACCAACCAGTTGGTGGCAGGGAAGGACCACCCATTTGCTTCTATGGCACAGAGCAACTTCTTTGCATATGCTAATAGTGTTGCTTAACTAGCTAGCCAAAGCCATTACCTAGACAAAGGAACTGGTTTGGCAAGCTTGCTCTTAGGCATTCTTATGCATAGGGTATCATCTAGGCCAGGCACCCGCAAACTCGGCCCTCCAGATGTTTTGGGACTACAACTCCCATCATCCCTAGCTAACAAGATCAGTGGTCAGGGATGATGGGAACTGTAGTCCCAAAACATCTGGAGGGCCGAGTTAGGGGATGCCTGATCTAGGCTGACCTCCCCTACCTCATTATGCTATGGTTCTCTATAGCTTTTTCTGAAGGATAGGTGGTTGTTCTGAAGCTGCAGACAGGGCTTTATGAATAATTGGATGACAATTTTTTAAAAAACATTGAAGGTGCAGGTATTCCAGAAAAGGTATACTAAGAGGCTAGATCCCAAAGGAATAAATATAGGCAAATCCACTTTCTCCCCTACATTTTCATCATCATCATCATCATCATCATCATCATCATCATCATTGCTTTAGGTTAGGAAAATCCTTCTCATTACCACATTTGGACAGTCAGATCTTTCTTATATTATTTTCTTTTCTCCATTTTTTCTTGACAACTTTCTTCTTCTTATCAGAATCATTTCCAGTGTAAAAGATTGATGGGAGATAAAGTTAGGTCTGAGTAGTGGATTGGAATAAAAATCTGAAGGAAAAAGCATTATATAGTGGAAAGGAATAAAGACCAGAGAAAGGCAAGAACTGTGTGTGTGTGTGTGTGTGTGTGTGAGAGAGAGAGAGAGAGAGAGAGAGAGAGAGAGAGGAAGAATGACCAGGGCAAAGCAGTTACCAAATCACTTTTGTGGGACAAATCTAATACTATGTTTTCATATGAGACACTGATAAAAATTACATCATGATCTTTGTGTTTAAGCATGCATGTTTTCTAGTAAGGTAAAGGTAATGCAGTGCTGCCATGCTAGGGAATCATAGCCTTAACTGAGCTACAACTCTACATACACCTACCTGGGAGTAAGTCCCATTGAATTCTGAGTTGACATGTGACATGTGTATAGGATTTGTGGACTGCACTCTTTAATGCTGTATAGATGCACCCTGCATTTAGAGCACATGACTTTCCTCTAAGAATCCTGGGAACTGAGGTTTGCTATGAGTGCTGGACAGCTGTGGCCAAGATTCTTGCACTGCGGGGGTTGGGCTAATGACCCTCTGGTTCCCTTCCAACTCTATGATGCTATGATTCTAATTGCAGCTCTGTCAAGAGTAAACTATAGTTGCCAGGATTCTTTGGAGAAAGTTGTGTGCTTTAAATGTATGGTGTACCTGAAATATGTACATTACTACAATTTATTCTGAACTAAGTAATATAGAATAACCTGTGGAATATAGAACCGCCCTGTGGAACGCCCTCCCATCAGATGTCAAAGAGATAAATAATTACCTGACATTCAGAAGACATCTTAAGGCAACCCTGTTCAGGGAAGTTTTTAATATGTAACGCTGTACTGTTTTTAACACTGATTGGGAGCCGCCCAGAGTGGCTGGGGAAACTCAGCCAGATGGGCGGGGTATAAATAATAAATTATTGTTATTATTATTATTAATACCTAATGCTTCTGTGCTTTGGATAAGCAACATAGATTAGATATATTGAATAATGAGTAAAAATCCAAACAATTGTCCATCCTTAGTCACTTTCATTACATGTGCAAAAGAATGATTAGTGGATATGAAAACTATCCTGAAAGCAAGGCTATAATTCTGCACCTAATTACACCTAAATATGTCCCACTGAGCTCAAGCAGTCTACTTAGTAACTCTTGATTTCAATGGCGCTCTGCAACATGAGAATTTGCAGCTTATGGTCAAGTGTTTTATTAGCTGCCCCTCAAAGCATGATTTTACAGGATTAGAGAGTAGTTATGTTAGCAATGGACAGATCTCATGCTTCCTGAAGTGAGCAAAGCTCCTGCAATGATTTATAAGCTACGTTTTAAGAGTTCATAGCATAAAAATTCACTTGCTCAGTTCAAAGAAATTCCACATGAAATTCCACCAGATTTCCTGCTTCAGTGTAAGGAGCAAAGTCAGTCCTTCAGTAATTCATGCTTATAGATCAACTACAGTCAACAGGCCTTGATTTAATCATACGGATGATGTCTCACACTAGATATGGGGCTGACCTTGAGAATTTCCTGCATTCCCAAACACTTCATAAGATGTTGGTGATGACATCAACAAGGACTACAACCATTGCTGATCTTCTACTCAAAACTGGAGCGACTTCTAATATTGCTCAACTGAAGGCAGCTGTCTTGAACAAAATGGGACATCTTTTGCATAAAAAAAGGGCAAGCTGCCCTTATGATCCCATCTTCCCTGCTTCCTGCCAGGCCACTACAATCTTCCCACTATACCTGTTTCCAGATGTATGCATTTGATCCCAAAACATGTGTCTACCTTGCTCTGAGAACATTTTATCTTAGCTGTTTGGCACGAGGTACCATAGTGTCTTAGAATAGCTAGAAGGCAGTACACTGAAAAGTGCCATTTCTTGATCATGTCTGCCCAGTAAATGGCAGGTACAACCTTCCTAGAAATGGAGAACATGTGTGGTGTCTAGATGGATCAATATAGCCACTGTAACTACTACAGTTACTACAGCTACTACTTAGCTAGCAGCATGGAGCTATGTGTTCTTAATGGGTGTTCCTACTAGATAGAGCATTTCTCCTAGAGAAGGGATAGTGAACCTGTGGCCTTCCAGATAACATTGGACTCCAACTGACAGCAGCCCAGTCAGCGTGGCCAAAGGTCAGGGATGATGGGAATTGTAGTTCTCCTTCTTTCTCATAACACTACAAGCCACAGACATTCAATGAAGCTGAATGTTGGAAGATTCAGTACAGACAAAAGAAAGTACTTTATGGCACAGTGCGCTGTTGCCTTAAGGAATTCGCTTCCACACAAGGCAGTGCTGGTAACCAATTTCATGATCAGGAGAATTCAAAGGAACACGGGGGAAATGATATATAGTCCAAGTCTGGCGTTGATTTGTTGGTTGCCCCTTCAAGACTATTTTGTCAGGAGGAGGAATTATCTAAATCAGAAGACTCCTTAGCCTGCTAAAGTCTAAACTCTAGTTTGTTCTAGTGTATCAACGCACAATGGTGAAAATTCAGTTTTTCGCTTACAGTGCATTTCCAAAATTCCCTGCATTTTGACTTTTGCATTTCTTTCTACCTTTCGTATTCCTCCTGTCTTGGTTACATCTTGATTTTGCAACGTTAGAATATCTAGCATTTTGCATGTGAGCTTTCCCCCTATTCAGTGCTCACCATGAACTCCTCCCTTGTTCTCTTAGAATGCCACCCTGAGAGGTGCCAGAACTAAGTTGCAGTGAGTTCCTGCTGGGGGAAAAGTCCTGCCCCCCTATCTGGTGTTTGACTGTCTTCCTATAGCCAAGCCTGGTCTTCAAGACTCCACTTGCTATATAACATGATTCTCTTGTCTATAGGCTCTCCAATCTATCTCTGCAATAGTAACTAAGGGTATGGTCCAGGCAGCATGGGTTGAACAGGCTATGAAATGAGTAGCCACTGATCATTCCATTCTTCTGTACTTCTGCATCAACACCTCAAGCTGAACACCCCTTTTTAGTCTGTTTCAAGCCATTTTTGTGAATAAATATAACAGAATGTGAATATTGCTAATTCCCTGAAGCAAGCACACTCTCCTTGTCGTGAGGTAATAGGGTTTATTTCAAGAAGGTTGGTAGCATGCAATACTCCCCATTCAAGATCTTCATAAACACAAATGTTTGCCTGCATATGTGTAAGGACATAGAAACATACCTGGTGACAATAATTGAGGCTCAAGGTGAACCTTCTGGGGAGAACATTCTGTAAATGGGTCGTCACCACTAAAAGACCTTGTCCCTACTAGTAACCACCTGCTCCACCATTAGGTAGGGGAACCCAGAGAAGGAACTCTGATAAAGATCTAATACTCCAGGAAGGATACATATGAGAGATGGTGATACTTCAGGTAGCCTGGTCTTAGGGTTTGAAGGTTAAACCCAGCACTTTGAACTGGGCTTGGAAACAGACTGGAGGCCTGTGATGGAGTACTGACATAATATCATCATATTTAGCAAATATTTAGTAACAATAGCAGAGTGTTTACAAAATGTGTGACCTATTAATAGGGCAACAGACACAAACAACCCATTGTGCTGAGAATGGCTTCTCTGCTTGCACTGATGTGCTTGAAAACGACAGATTAATTATTTGTCTATCCTCAACAAGAAGCCGCAATAGGCACCACAGTGATTTTGTTCAACTTCAAAAAGAGGATTTAAAATATGGTATAAGATTAACACCCTCCATTCGATGGAAGTTCTCTTCAGGAAATAAAAGCACATCCCTACAGCTTTTAATTAAACCTTTCAATCAGATAACCTAAACCTCAAAAGCTATATATCCTATTTTAATTTTTAAAAAATTCTGGTTGTGATCGTTGCTCAGAATTAAAATCCCAAATAAAATATGGGAAAGAGGGAGGTAAAGGGAGGTTATATAGTGTTACCTGATAAAAGAAGACAGTAATATTTAAAATGAGGTAAGTGTTGGATCGATTTATGATGTATTTTATCTTCTGGAGAAACCCTAGTTTATCGTGGTGTCATTCAGCTCGAAGCATCAGCTGTATATCTTTCTACCTCTCAATGTAGTTCTGGGTTGAAAGGAAAATCTTTGTGAGGATGAGATGTATGAGCCAGATCAAACGTTTGATGCAACTTTGCCTCAGTAGTCCCCACATATTTTCCCTATAACAACTCCTGTTGGCATATTGGTTAATTACAATTATGCGGATCAGTCATCTCCTTTAGTTTGTAGTTAAAATGAGAAATTCTAAACATATTGCAGAAAGAAATGCTAAGAAAGATTGGTTAAAAAGATTCCTGGTATATAATCCGAAAAGGCTACATCACATGCCTCGATCCCAGCTTTCTATGTTTCTTTTTCACACAAGGGGAGATTTAAACAAATAATAATAATAATCTGAAACTGAAAAGTGTGTGGTTAGCATCTTCTTTCTGAAATCGATTAAATACTTTTAAGAAAAAGTTGTTCCATCTCCAACCCTAAAAGAAAAAAAATCTATTATGATTACTTACTTTGTTTTCTCGCTGCAATCCCCATGAAGTACAGTAAGGTCTACCAGTGAGGTTCAAAGACAATGAAACAGGTTGGCCACTTACATTTTGCTCCCCCTGTCCCAGAAAACAAATGCATCACATAGTTCACCACTGTGGTGAAATATAATGCATTTCTGTTTAAGTTATAGTAATGATCTCTAGGTTTGCTGCTATAGTTATCAGTTAGCATGTGCCAGTTTTATGCAGATCAATGCCCCTGTTTGGCTTCATTTTGAATGATGCACTCCTTCTTTTATGTTGATATGTAAGTGACCATCCTATAGTCCTCTTTGTCCATTCTTTCCTTCTTGCCAGGCCCAAACCAGTCCAGTTCTCCTTCCTGTGAAGCATCTGAGTGACTGAAAGGATTCTCAGAACAGGGAGAGGTTGTTTAAGCCAGTTACATGGGAAAGCTGTGTCGGATTCCTGGGCTCATTTATTTCTATTATTACATCTATATCTCACCTTTCCTCCAAGGAGCTCTGGGTGGTCTACATGGTTCTCCCCCTGGAGATTTTATCCTCACAACACCCCTGTAGGTTCGGCTGAGAGAACGTGACTGGCTTGAGGTCACCCAGTGAGCTTCAAGGCTGAGTTGGGATTTGAAGCCTGGTCTTCCGGGCCTAGTCCAGGGGTCAGCAACATTTTCCAGCTATGGGCTGGTCCACATTTTGAAGAAAAAAATGAACGAATTCCTATGCCCCACAAATAACCCAGAGATGCATTTTAAATAAAAGGACACATTCTACTCATGTAAAAACACCAGGCAGGCCCCACAAATAACCCAGAGATGCATTTTAAATAAAAGGACACATTCTACTCATGTAAAAACACACTGATTCCCGGACCATCCATGGGCCAGACTGAGAAGCCACTTGGGCCGCTTCCGGCCCCCGGGCCTTATGTTGCCTACCCCTGGCCTAGTCCAACGCTCCAACCATAATACCACACTGCTTTTGAGGAGACATGAAATATGTTGGTCATCAGAGGAAGTTTGTATGGTCTATACAAAACTTGAAATAACTTCAATCTCAGCAACCTTCTATTTACTCCTACAGAATTTTCAAGGAACACATTGAAACAAGGATAGATTTTTTTATGTCAATTGATAACCAGGAAAATATATCAGTATAATTCTCTCCTTTTTTAATGGAAACAAATAAACCTTTAATATCATTTTTGTTTACTCTATCAGAAGCACAGTTTTGGAAGTCATTCAGTAAGGCATCTCTAAAGCAGTGCTGGTTAGCCGGGTCTTTGAAAATGATGCCTTTCCCTTAGCCATATGACTAAAATAATACTCAGTGGCTCCAGTCCGAAGCCTGGTTAATGCATCTGTCCAGAACACATAATTACTTGGTCATAACATTTCCCCGGCCACCAGCCAACAAACCAATCAGCATTTTTCTCAAACTCATGAGAATTTTTGCTGTGTCAAGCTGTTTGATCTTTAGGTAGTAAAAAAATAAGAGAAGCCCCCCTGAAATATTTTACTTTAGCGTATTTTCCCCCCATGAAAATCACACCTGAAAAGCAACAGCCCTCCCCTCTGAACACAAATGAAACAAAAACATTTATTTTGTGTTGAGCAATAGCTTATATTGTAGATTTTTTATACAATTTTGTGATTGGTTGTCTAGAAATTTACAGCTAGATTCTTAGCAGATTATACAAAGGTGTTTGGCACCCAATAGAAGTTTACTTGGGGGAAATGCAATGGATTTGAATGGAACTTACTCCCATTAGAATCTGCGCAGGATTGGAGCTTTGCATTGCAGTCCAATCCTAGGCACATCTCCTCATAAGGAAACCTCTTTGGGTTCAGTGAGGTTTAGTCTCGGGTAAGTGCATATATAGCATTGCAACTTTAATCTCCTATAATGAAATTTACTGAAACACAGTGACTATGTTGTGAGCTGATGCCTAGACATTTTTAGACATTTCCGCAGGGCAGGTTTTATCAAAGACATTCAAGCCCATGGTGAGGAAAAACTTAATGAAATGTACAAATTTCAGACTAAATGGGTTGTTGTTTGGACAAGAAATGTCAAGGAAGAGAGAGCCATGAAGACTAAAGGCCAGGTTGTATGGTGTGAGAGTTATCCAGGAGCTATTTAACATAGCACATAGATTTGCTTCCACAAGGTGTAGTGATAATGGTCACTTGGATGGCTTTAAAAGAGAATTATACAAATTCATGGAGGGAGGAAGCTGTTGATGACTACGAACTCCTCTGTTATGGGCAGTATGTCTCTGAATTCCAGTTGCTGGTGTTGCACTTCTGTCCTGTTTGCGGTCACCCCAACAGCTGGCCATTTTGAAAACAGGATGCTGGACCAGATGGGCCTTTGGTCTGATCCAGTAGGGCTCTGCTTAACATTTCATCCTGTTGTTTATCCAGTTATTTTAGGATCTATTAATCCACTTGCTATTCCTGAGTGTTCTCTACACTCTTGGATCCCAGCTTTTTTCAATACTGTGGTTTTGTAACCGGTAAGTGTGCGTAGGATTGTAGCTTTACAGAACAATCCCAATCTCCACCAAATGTCAACTGAGGCAGGGTTGGGATGGGGGCAGAAGTTGCCTTCTGCTGGCAGGGAATAGATCCACTGATGAAGGCAGCATATTTGCCCTGGAAGCCCCTGGGACACTCACAGAAATCTCAAGGGTAAGTGCTGGAACAGGGCATATTAGGCTATGTTGGGTATAGCCTTGGGTCCAATGGATCCAAAGCCCCTTTGTTCTCCCAACATGGCCATATACTGGACCTCAATCTATGCTGGATGATTAGGCATTTTCTCTCCCATTGGATTCAATGGGATGGAAAATAATAATAAGCATATTTTACTTTCTTGGGCTCCATGATCACTGCAGATGGTGACAGCAGTCACAAAATTAAAAGACGCCTGCGTCTTGGGAGAAAAGCGATGACAAACCTAAACAGCATCTTAAAAAGCAGTGACATCACCTTGCCGACAAAGGTACATATAGTTAAAGCTATGGTTTTCCCAGTAGTGATGTATGGAAGTGAGAGCTGGACCATAAAGAAGGCTGATCGCCGAAGAATTGATGCTTTTGAATTATGGTGCTGGAGGAGACTCTTGAGAGTCCATGGACTGCAAGAAGATCAAACCTATCCATTCTTAAGGAAATCAGCCCTGAGTGCTCACTGGAAGGACAGATCGTGAAGCTGAGGCTCCAATACTTTGGCCACCTCATGAGTAGAGAAGACTCCCTGGAAAAGACCCTGATGTTGGGAAAGATTGAGGGCACAAGGAGAAGGCGACAACAGAGGACAAAGCTACCAACGTGAGTTTGACCAAACTGCAGGAGGCAGTGGAAGACAGGAGTGCCTGCCGTGCTCTGGTCTATGGGGTCACAAAGAGTCGGACATGACTAAATGACTAAACAACTAAACAACAACAACAATATTGCCAAGACACAAACGGGGAAGCATTCCTCTGTTCTTACCCTGGCCAGGTTGAGCCAACAGGATTCTAGAAGTGTTATTGGCTTTGCTCCAGATATCCCCCCCCCAACACACATACTTTAGGATTGCTCTGCCGAGATTTTAGAGAAAACGGATCTAAATTTGGAGTGTAGGTATGCCTTTCAGAACTGCCTTCAGTTTGCCCACTTGCTCTTAAACTTGTTTTTATCCCATTTGGTTTTTAAAGGATTTTACCAATCTGCTACATGTTAGTAAAACCTCAGCACCTAGGACTTGCCGATCGCATGGTCGGCGGTTCGAATCCCCACGGTGGGGTGTGCTCCCGTTGTTCGGTCCCAGCGCCTGCCAACCTAGCAGTTCAAAAGCACCTTCGGGTGCAAGTAGATAAATAGGGACCACTTACCAGCGGGAAGGTAAACAGAGTTCTGTGTGCTGCGCTGGCTCGCCAGATGCAGCTTGTCACGCTGGCCACGTGACTCGGAAGTGTCTGCGGACAGCGCTGGCTCCCGGCCTATAGAGTGAGATGAGCACACAACCCTAGAGTCTGGCAAGACTGGCCCGTATGGGCAGGGGTACCTTTACCTTTTACATGTTAGTTGGCTGTGCTGAATTTTTCTTGTTATAAATTTGTATAGCACCCTTTATCCGTAGATCTTGGGGTGGTTTACAACGTAAAATTCCAATATAAAAAAACACAAAACACAAAATATGAATAAGAGCAAGAACAAACCAATAATCCCCACTCCCACAGAATACATTCTGAAGCAGTCCTACTGAAGTCAGTGGAGTTACTCTGGAATAAATGATTTGGCAACCACAGAGCCTTTCAGATAATCTAACCTATAAAAGAGCTTTCTTGAAATATTTTTATTTACACTTTAAAAAGATGAAAATTAAATTAAACGTATACTATACCAAGCAGATGTGGCTGAGTGCATGAAATTTACATTCTTTAATGTTGCGGCAGAACAACTAATGAAGAGCAAGCCAAGAAATGATATCATCCATAGACAATGACTAATCTGAAACACTGAAAAAGGGAAGCTAATATGACTAGTGTTATGTGATCTTAAATGAAAGGTCCAAGAAGAGGGCAAAATTACATGGGGCAGAGTTAACTCCATGCTTTGTACTTAAAACAAAATTAGAAATTGTTGTGGATAGAATAAATTCCCATTATCTAGGAAGTAAATAATATGTCTTAATCAGCTTTTTCTTTTTAAAGAGTCACACACAATTTAATTCATTTATGTACATGACAATTAAATCTTTTCGTCTCCTAGCAACCTATGAGATAGCTTTGCACTATCAGGCTGCATTCAATATTATGTGTTGCATAATTGTGGACATTTGGGTTCTGGTGTTTGTTAACCAAAGTGACCTTCATGATTATCTATTCGTTTTGTTCTCTTACAATCTTTCTTTACTGTCTCACATTTAGATTAAGTTTAATTTACTTATCTCAAACTATTGCAAACCATTTCCTTAATTTTTTTTATGCAAATCAGCAACTATTTCTGCTAGACTGAACCACATGCAGTGAGGTATGGTGTTTGGGGGCAATGAATACACATTGAATGAATACACACACTGTTACCATAGGGAGGGAGGGTGTGGAGTGAACCAGAGGGAACAAGTTTTCCCTCTGGTCTACTCTCCAGGCCTGTCCTGTAAAAGCCGGCTAGTGATGCTGATTGCCTCTTGGGGTGGAAACCAGCCTAATCTTGGCACAATGGTAGCACTGCAAGCCAGTGACTGGGCTAGCTCAGTCCTGTACAGGGCACAAAACTTAGATCATGTGTAATCTTATCAGATCACAAGCAAAGTTTCATCATCATGAGATTTGGGTAGCCTGACTCTCTGGTCTCATGGCTGTTCTCCTCCACTGTGGACCACTGCAAATTGTTCCTCCTCTGTCTGCATTATCACAAGGGAAAGGAGAATCCTTCATAGGAAGTCTAGGGATCCTGTGGCCCTCAAAAAGTTGCCGAACTCTGATTCCCATCATCATGACAATTGACCATGCTGGCTGGGGCTAACAGGAGCTGAAGTGCAACATCTGGAGAGCCACAATTTCCCCATTCCTGCTTTTGTCCGGAATGGGGAAACAGAACACTTTTGTCAACTGCTGTAGTTAATGTACAAAAAGCACATGCCAACCAAAGCTTCCTCCTTAACTTCTGGATTTATTTGTGCTTCTCTGTGTGTGTGATGAAAGAGAACTTATTATGTGATCAGAAATCTACATCCATATAAATATTTGGGGACATTTGTTATCACTCACAATATGGAGGAAAAGCAATATCTTAAATCGGCGTTGAAATGCACATTTGGCCACATTTGGGCCACAAGCTTATGGGTGAGCGATGCATTTTGGATGAACTTTGAACACTGTTTCTGATACTCCATATATCCATCTTTTCATGTGGGAAATCCAAGGAACCACAGGGAATATACATTACGTTCTTTACAATCTAGGCATCTGGCTGCTCTGCATATTATTGCTTCCTTAGTATAACAAGGAAAGTAATGAAAAATGATATAAGGAATATGGATGAAACAGAACCTCTGGAGCTAGGAAATTAAGCATAAATTGAGGGGAGGTAAAATGTTCACTACTCATTTAGGGACTGGTCCAACTCCCATTAACATCCTTGGGGGAAATCCTCAGTCGACTCGGTGGAAGTCGCATTATGACAATACAGAAACATATGTGGGACAATTACACGCAGGGAACCACTGCATGAGCTAGGAAGCTTCCATTTTCCCAGACGTGGGAAGCTCTGCACTTCCACTACATTTGTTAGGAAAATAACTCAGACTAGCTAAACATAATCCCTCCACAGACCATGACTGAGAATAATGGTGGACTCTGAAGCAATGCAAGTAATGCAATTTCCTTAGAAGCACCATAAGAGTTAAGATTGCTTTGGGCTCCCAAAGCTCTCAGAGCGGTTAACTTGAGCTACAGCCTGAGTTAGGATATGTGGGAAATATGTCAGAGGGTGTCTACGTGAACATCATTTCATTATTTACCAGGGCTGGGGAACTTGGGGAACTCAAGTGCCACCCCCAAGCTTATCTATCTGGCCCCCAGAGCTCTCCCTCAGCTATACCCCTCACTGTAACCGCTTCACACCCAGGATGCTTTCCATTGAATCATAGAATTGCAGACACAAAGATAACAATTCACATTTGTGTCTTTCCACTTTTGTCTCTGGCCCCACGTGTTACTGGCAGATGGGTGTCCACGTTGGTTCATTCCAAGATTCTCAAAATGGTTTTGGTGCAGAACCTCCTTTTCCACCCAGGACCAATCACAGATCTGGAACGGGCAAATTTGGCATGATTGAAAAAGATTACGATAGCATGTGCTTTCTCAGGATTAATCAAAGGCGATTGTATTAAGGGTTGATTTATACGCTAGCACTTGGTCTTGTTTAGTTTGTGGGCCAGGTCAGCTGTTGTTCATCCTAAAACTTTCTGAATGTTTTCTCCTCTGGTTGACGGAAGTCTGCTCTCAGTCAGATTTTCTTTTTTGTTTCTTCTTTAAAAATCTTATTTGGATTGACTTTGTTATGAAGCTGTGAGAATACTCATGCATGACTTATGTTTGTATACAGCAAGAGCAGACAGACTTTTCAGCGGAACCCTTTCATCCTGACCCTTAGAAATGTCTTAAGTGTAACCTTTGAATGAGGGAGAGTAGCATGATGTTCATGCAGAAACCACTTTTGAATGGGACCTAACCTTGTGCCATTTTGGATTTCTCTCTCCAAACAGATATATTTCAGTAAGTGGCCCATTAGCACTGCACAGAGGAAATATCCAGATGATTTCCCTCCCTGGTCTTTTTAAAGCTCTTCAGCATTTGCTAGATAACACTGGTGTTTGTACTGATATTACAACCACTTCACTAAATTGAAACTCCTCAGCCAATCTCTGCTCCACATCAGTGCCAGCCCTAACAGAGGCAAATGTTCTACATTGTTTATGCAACAGCAATCAACAAGGCCAATTTAGCATGCACTAGAATAAATTATGATAAATTTCCTGCCTGGGGGTAAAGATAAACCAGCCGGCTGATGCAGTGGTTATCTCTTGAAGAACAGGAAATTGATGAACATTTTTTCTCCTCTAGGCTATCACTTAAAAAAAAAATAATCTAGCATTTTCAGTAAAATGATGAGCTGTAAGGCTCCCATGAACTTAAATGGTAAAAATAGATGCTCTTTAAATGATGCTTATCTCCATGTTTGATTTCTTAAAGCATGGGTTTTTAAAAAAACAAAAATAAATGTACCGTATTTTTCCATGTATAAGACTAGGTTTTCCTCCTAAAAAATAATGTCAAAAATTAGGGGGCATCTTATACACAGATACATCCCCTCCCATTTTCTTAAATCTGAGTCCCCCAAAATAGGGGGCGTCTTATAGACGGAAAAATACGGTACTTATTCTATGCTTTCGAGCTGGCCTCATCCCAAGAGCTTGCCATGTGTAGCAGCAATCAAAATAGTAATAAAAGTTGCTGAAAATTAACCCTTCCCTGGTCATCAGTACATGAAATGACCCCGAGAGAATCGTGCCCTCGAACTGGAGGCAACTGAAGACAATATTCATAACAGCTTTGGTCAACCTGAGGTCTGAGAGCTACCTGTGGCCCTAAGCCTAATTACACATGGGCGAGCGAAGCCTGGAGGGAGACAGGAAGAATGGGACTAGAAAAAGGACAGAGGCGGGAGGAGGAACTGAAATGGATGGAGGGATGAACAAAGGGAAAGTGGCAAGGAGGGAATCCTTCTGCAAGCGCTCTGACTCTTCTCTCAAGAGGCACAGAGGAGGGGGTGTTTATACCCAACCCCTTTGGGCTCTGGTACCACCACACCACTGGCATGTGCACCCAGACATATTTGCTCCAGTGGAATGCAACCCTAGAGATAGAGATAGATAGAGATAGAGATAGAGATAGAGCTAGAGCTAGAGATAGAGCTAGAGCTAGAGCTAGATAGAGATAGAGATAGAGATAGAGAGAGAGAGAGAGAGAGAGAGAGAGAGAGAGAGAGATATTTGGGGGTGGAATGTTTCCTACCTCTGGTTTATATTTATCACTTTCTATTATGTGCTTCAGAACACACTAGTACATTATAGTGAAAACTGATATTAGCTATTGTGAATGACTCTCTCTCTCTCTCTCTCTCTCTCTCTCTCTCTCTCTCTCTCTCTGAACTAAGTCAATGTTGTTGCTGTTTCCTGTAGTATTTGAAGTAGGAAGTGCCTTCTCTAGGCTTTGGTTTGGGCAGGGGATTGATGTAGAACTATAGGTCCTTGTGTGGTCACTTTGTCTCAAGTGCCTTGCAATATAACTTGAGCGCCACTTCATATAGGATTATTCTTTTACACAGATAGGATTTCAGTGCGGAGGGGCAGGGAGGTTGTCATGTGTCCATATGACATGTGGAATTCCTTTGTTTCTCTGGTCATGAATACACACACACACAGAGAGAGAAAAGTATATGTGTTAGGCATAAATGACTTCCCTCATGGGAGTCTGTTATCCCATTCCCGCACCCAGGTTGTTCGAACTCTCTGTGTGGTAATGTGAATAAATGGTGGTTGCAATTTTGTTTTGCTGTAAGCTAGTTCTGGATTTTGTGACTGGATTTTTGTTAATATTATATTAGCTTCATTTTATATTATTTGCATTGTTTTAGCTCGTTTATCATACATTGCCCTGAGAACTTGTGTTGTGGGATGACTAACAAATATCAACAATTATTAATATAATTAATAACATTTCCATCTGCCAAAGTTGGAGTGAAAATGAGTTGTTCTCCAGTCAGGAAAAATGCTTCAGATATGATGATATTACAGAGAGGCTGAAGTAGTGGGAAGTCTTTCTTTTCCTTTACTATACTTGCCCCAAATAGAACCATTACCATCTTCCTTAAATCAGGCCCTTAATGTTGTGGAAATTTGCCCTGAAGAAGTTTGGATTTGATATCCTGCTTTATCACTACCCGAAGGAGTCTCAAAGCGGCTAACAATCTCCTTTCCCTTCCTCCCCCACAACAAACACTCTGTGAGGTGAGTGAGGCTGAGAGACTTCAGAGAAGTGTGATGACTGGCCCAAGGTCACCCAGCAGCTGCGTGTGGAGGAGCGGAGACGTGAACCCAGTTCCTCAGATTATGAGACTACCGCTCTTAACCACTACACCACACTGGCTCCCAGTGAAGGTAAAAGGTACTTGTTTAAATTCACCCCCATCTGACAATGGTCTTCAATTAGCGGGTCACAAGCCACTACTAGTTCAGAGCCTGATCCAAGATGAGTTGCAACAGCAGCATTACCAACCATCCAAATACATGAGAACAAATCAAGAAATGTTTCCCTAAATGCATATTTGGATGAATGGTGTGTTTGGGGTCTGGAAAGGCTAAAGACTATGGAACTAGATAATAAGACTGCACTTTATGAGTAGAATTCAATAATATTCAGTAGTTACCTTTGGAATAAATGTCTAGAGAAGTGCTATGTAGATATAATGGAACGGAAACCATAATGGGTGACAAGTTTTGTATTTGTACAATTAAAAAGTGAGAAATGCTGCTGGACTGCAACTCCCATCATTTCTTGCCATTGTTCATGCTGACTGTGGCCAATGAGAGTTAAGAGTCAGGGCCGGCCCATTCATGAAACAAGGTGGGATGCCCGCCTCAGGCGGCAGGATCCACAGGGTACCAGATATGGTCTCCAAGGCATGCATCGCCCACTGCTGCTGCAGTGGCAAATACAGCTGTGGCTGGTCTCCTTCCATTCTTGTTCCCAAAGCAGATCTTTCCTCCCCCTTTGTTTCTGATGTAGATCTTCACTCACCCCTTCTCCCCTGTTGAGGGGTGCACCATTTTACAGTTTGCCTCAGGTGCCAAAACATCTTGGGCCCACTCTGGTTAGAGTCCACAACATCTGGAGAGCAATAGGTTCCCTGCCATTGGTCTTGAGTATCTGTTTTCTGCTTTCACAGATTGCATTCAATTCTCTTGAGTGAAGGGTGGTTAAGACTACTGATGTGATGCCTTTAGAAGTAACTAAGCCGCAGTTCTTCAAGAGATACCGTAGTTTTTTCTCTATAAGACTCACTCCCCCCCCTAAAAAGTAAGGGGAAATGTGTGTGCGTCTTATGGAGCGAACGTAGGCTGCGCAGCTATCGCTGAAGCCAGAACAGCAAGAGGGATCGCTGCTTTCACTGCGCAGCGATCCCTCTTGCTGTTCTGGCTTCTGGGATTCAGAATATTTTTTTTCTTGTTTTCCTCCTCCAAAAACTAGGTGCGTCTTATGGTCTGGTGCGTCTTATATAGCGAAAAATATGGTACGTGCAAGAGCCTCCCTTTTGTCCCTTGGGATAAAGGAGATTTCTGACATTCTCTGGAGGCCAAACCTTCTGCCTTTGGTTACCTAAGAAGCCCTGAAGACTGCCGTTATGTACAAAACAGTGAAAGCTGGCAGCCACAGCCAAATAGCCCAAGTGAGGTGGGGGTGGAAATAGAGTCTGAAGCTGAAGACAAGGTTCAACTTCTTTCCAATGTCCTGTTTTCCTTTCCTTTCTCCTTCCTGCATTTCACAACAATTTTATTTTCCACGTCAAACATAACTCCCCCATTTCCTCTGAAAGTCCTCACATTTTCTGCTGCAGGTAGTTAATGCAGCATGGTAACAGAAAGATATAGGAAAATTTACCCTAATCAGCCGCATCACTACCCATGCAAGAAAACAAGACAATTGTGCTACACACCAAAGATTGCACAGTTCACACCAGTTAAATCGCCAGGAAAATTGATAAACAGAAATACAGAAATGAAGTGGTTTGGGAATGATGCCTAGAATCTCTGGAATAACTGAGTAAGTGTATGGTGTCTGTTTAGCTAGCGCAGAAGCCCTCACAGTCACAGGCATGGGGTGGGCAACGAGTTTTACCACGGAGCCAACTTCTGGCAACGTTAAGAACTCACCATCTTTGGAGGCTGCCGTTCAAAGAAAAGGATGGCCACTAGGTGGCAGTAGAAACCTCTTAAATAGGATTGTAATCGGAACGCACAGCTGAATCTTCAGTACTAAATCTATGAAACTTTAAATCAAGCAAAAGTTACAGTCTGATTCTATGAATTTTTACTTGGGAGTGTGCTCCACTGTGTTCAACGGGGCTTACTCACAGGCAAGTGAGCATAGGATAGTGGAATTAAGCTGCAGTTCTATACACACTTATCTGCAAGTCCCATTGAACTCAATGGAGGTCACTTCTGAGCAGCCACATATAGGATTGCAGTTAAGCACAGTCAACTCAACAGAAAATAAGTCCATGGCTTAAATGACCAGTGGGTTAGAGCATGGAGCTGATAACATCCAGGTTGCAGGTTCGATCCCCGTATGGGACAGCTGCGTTTCCCTGCATTGCCAGAGGTTGGACTAGATGATCCTCAGGGTTCCTTTCAACTCTTCAAATCTATGATTCTATGATCTCTCACTACTGAAGTCAACTGGTCAAAACTTATCTTGGCACATCTGTCCAAAATCTTAAAATAACATTATTAAAATAATTATTGGAAAACTAATAAAAATTATATATATATATATTAAAATAACATGGTAAATTTTCTATATCAATAGAATTCTATAGACACATATAAATTTGATTTTACGGGGTGGTGACAAAGCAAGCAGACAAGGAGAGTTAGCATATTGAGCAATATTTTTTTTTTTAATTCCATCCAGAGATAGCATTTGATTTTGCAAAGTTGATGTGATTAGCAGTAGGATTAGTATTTCTGTTATCATTATCATTATTTAAAACACACACAACAGGAGTGAGTAGCGGGGGTGCAACCTAAACCGGAACTGGATAAATATACATTATGGCAGGTGTGGGGAACTATGGCCCTCCAAATGTTTTTGGACTCCAATTTCCATCAGCCACAGCAAGAAGAGACAGTCGCCAGGAATTATGGGAACTGGAGTTCAGCAACACTTGGAGGGCTACCTGTATTAAACCTGTATTAAAGGATGAGTTAAAGAAGAAGAAGAAGAGTTTGGATTTGATATCCCGCCTTTCACTCCCTTAAAGGTGTCTCAAAGCGGCTAACATTCTCCTTTCCCTTCCTCCCCCACAACAAACACTCTGTGAGGTGAGTGGGGCTGAGAGACTTCAAAGAAGTGTGACTGGCCCAAGGTCACCCAGCAGCTGCATGTGGAGGAGCGGAGACGCGAACCTGGTTCCCCAGATTACGAGACTACCGCTCTTAACCACTACACCACACTGGCTGATCATTGGTCAAAGGTACAGAACAGGGACAGAACTAGGTAGAACAGGAAGGATAGATCCATGCTATTATTATTTTTTCTTAAGTTCCTCTTAGATGGTTCAGAAATTATGTCACCAATAAAGATTTTATTTCTCAAGAGGCAATGTGGAAATAGGCCTTTGGCACTGCTCTACCTTTCTAACAAGGTGAAAATTCAACACATCCTGTTCTCAGCGGAGAATGCTTCAGTATAGACCAGGTCTGAGGAACTTGAGGCTCTCTAGATGCTGGTAGGCTACAGCTCCCATCAGCCTTGACCATTGGCCATGCTGTCCCCCCACACCATTCCTAGGATAGAACAGCTGTGGGTGTGATCCAAAAGAGCCTGCCCATTTCAGAGACTTCGCTGCAAAGAAATTCAAAGGGAGTAATTCACAGGTTACACCTGCAAGTTGCAAAAGAAATGATGAAAGATTTAGGCCATGCTCACATTACCAGTTTAAAAACACAGCCAGGCCGTTCTTGTTCTCAATTTGGCCTGAAGCTGGGCGTTTTTTTTGGGGGGGTGCATCAAAAATCATTTATTAACTAAGAAATGATGGGATAGATAGAGATTGTGGCTAATGTCATGTGTACACCACTTCCCAAACCACTCATGGATAGTTATTGAAGATGAATGGTAGAAGATTCCGGAGAGACAAAAGAAAACACTTTTGCATAGCACCATGATGGAACTCTCTCACACAAGAGGCAGTGACGACCACCTGATAATAATAATAATAATAATAATAATAATAATAATAATAATAATATATTTATACCCCACCCATCTGGCTGGGTTTCCTCAGCCACTCTGGGCGGCTCCCAATAAAATTAATGATAATAATAAGTGATGAAACATCAGGCATTAAAAACTTGGATTGTCCTTAAAGAGGATTGGACAAATTCATGGAGGTTAAAGGCTGGCCTGATGGCTCTCTTTACTTCCACAATTGGAGATTGTACGCTTCTGATGGAAGCCCTGCTCATGGGCTTGCCATAGGTATCTGGTTAGACACTGTGCGAAAAGGATGCTGAGCTAGAAGGACCACTGGCCTGATCCAGCATGGCTCTTCCTATCTAATTATTTTTGTGGGAAATAAGGTAAAGGTAAAGGGGACCCCTGACCATTAGGTCCAGTCGTGACCCACTCTGGAGTTGCGGCGCTCATCTCGCTTTATTGGCCGAGGGAGCCGGCGTACAGCTTCCGGGCCATGTGGCCAGCAGCACACGGAAACGCCGTTTACCTTCCCGCCGGAGTGGTACCTTTTTATCTATTTGCACTTTGACGTGCTTTCGAACTGCTAGGTTGGCAGGAGCAGGAACCAAGCAACAGGAGCTCACCCCGTCGCGGGGATTCGAACCGCCGACCTTCTGATCGGCAAGTCTTAGGCTCTGTGGCTTAACCCACAGCACCACCCGCGTCCCAGTTGTGGGAAATACCGAGGAGCAAAATCTATTTCAGATCATTTCCCCTTTTCATTTAGAAAGGGCAGCTATGGTTTCAGCTACAAAGAAGGAGGATTGATGCCTTTTGCAAATGCATCCTATTTTCCTCTGTCCTGTTCCTGGCTTTGTAGCTAATGAGTCATACGAAGAATACTGATGGAACCCTGTCTCAGTGGAGTCAGTGGAAATGTTGCCATTGACATCAATGCAGCTTATTTCCAAAGTCACATATAAATTGGCTATAAATTCACACTTTAAAAATGTCTGTATCACGTTAGCATAAAGATCAAATTAAGCAAAAATGATAAAGCCATGGTCCAATTAAAGATAATCCCTAATCTTTCAAATTTCTCTCTCAAAATGGATCAAGGAGAACCGGGTTGGAACAGCTGGTTTGTGGCACTAGTTGAAGAATTGCCACACACACTCACTCACGAAGGATTCCCATTACAGCTTTTCTACATAAACAAAAATGATGACACTTAATTCCAGTAGAAATTGGGGTGATGACACAACTTGAAACTGGAAAAGAATCCAAGAGGTTTGGATTAAAAATGAGATAATATAATATTTAGTAGCTTCACTCCTGAATAGCAAAAGGAACTCAAAGTAAGACATATTGACATGCCATGAAGTAGCCAAAGTGAATTCAATGAGGCTACTCAAGGATATGTTTGCGGTCCTTGTGCTGTTCCATGTTCAGCGTGAGCAATTTTTGTATCAGTGTACTTTCTTACAAATATGGAAAGTATTTTAATAGTACATTTTCTGCTTATACCAAAGGCATGACTGATCCTAGTCATTCACTTTTGCCACTGTGGAATAAACCATAACTAAAATGGAGCTATATGAGTGGCATATGCTTGACTCTATGCCAGAGATATTCTGCCCTGTCCTTGAAAAGCAGGTGAAGTCAGAACCTAGCCTAGGGGAGCTGACAATATCAATTCTGCAAACCAGGGCCAAATGGAAGTTCTCATCTAGCATCAGAGGCAGATGGAATGACGTTCGCGGTTGCCACTGCTTGGACCGAGATATGCTTAGCACAGCCATCCACAAACTGATGTGCTTAGATGTTTTGGACTTTGTCAATACCACGCTGGCTAGGGTGGTGGCAGGTATAGTCTGAAATATTTTTGCATGTTATTTCCCCTAATATATGCATTTTAATGCACAATTTACCCCAGTATAAGTATTTTTGTACACACCATTTTACTGTAGAACTGCATTGCAAAATTCAGTGAACTGAAAATTTCAAAGTGTGGCTATGTTTCAGTTTGAGTACTGTTTTAGAAAGTACAAATTAGGTAAGTAAGCCTGTAAATGTGAACTGAAACAATTTTATCCACTACCCCTATCAAAGACAGCACCCTTAAGCTATTATCTTACCCCAACTTTGCTAGCAGTAGATGTAGCCTGACCCCTATAAGCACAAAGAAATAGTATGTCATCCCAATATTAGGAAAGAGGGGGTGGGGAACAGAAGCAAGAATCAACATTGTGTCTGTCCAGACACCACATATGCTCCCAGTCTTGTTCAGGTAAACTCTTATTAGTTTAGAATGAAACCATTTCAAGTGCCTTTTTCTTCTTTGGATCAATGCTTGTATCTTACAGAATTTTAAACAATGTACAAAGTGCATCAGAATGTGGTAAGCTGCCATGATGGCTTAGAAAATATCTCTAGGATCAGAAAGATGCCTTTGAACAGCAGCAGGAGAAGGCTGTTGTCCATGCCTCCAAATTGTGGGCCTCTGTGATCTGTCCAAACATCTGACTGGCTACTGTGGACATGAGATGTTGGGCTAGATGAAACTTTGATCCAATCTAGCTGGACTTTTCTTCTGGTGCTCTTATGTCCCAAGAGTATCATGGCCCGTAAAATTTATATGAGGAATCCAACCTCATTAAACCATATGTCTTCTGACTCTGAATGTACACGTTCAAGCACAAACAATGTCCCTGACAGCACTATAGCTACTGTAAAGGTCAAAAAAGCAAATATTTTCTCTGGGAATAAAAGACCATTTTGTTGAGACGTTCATCAACTGTGGACTCAAAACTACGTAAATACTTTTCATTCTAGAATTTGACAGGCCATAATTGGCAGCTTTGGATACTGATGTCTTAAAGAGATACCCCACTCCTGGCACTCCTGGACTCTTACTTCTGGTACAGGAAAACAGGAAACATTTGTACTTCTGAAAGTTACAAGATGTTAATATTGGAAGAGAAACTGTTTAAAATGCTTGTTCTCAAAATAGTCTCCACACCAGAGTGTGAGCTGATGTTTTAGAGACGAGTGAGAGTTATAGTTGGCAAGGATCTCATATCCTTTCATACGCTGGATGTATAAAGCTTTGGCATCCCTCTGACAAATAGTTAGTATCGCACTCTGTGTCTACAGAGGAAACACATCATCAGGCAGTGACGTATCTCTATATAAGCACACTCAGACTAAGGCCATCACTCACCTCCCTAAACCCCCAGCAACATAAGACAACAATTTATATTACAGTGAGAATCTGTAATGGACACTGCTTGAGCAGATCTGTTTGATGAGCTGCCTTTGAACAACAGAAACAGATGGAGTGATTCAAACTGTGTGACTTGTTTTGCGCATTTCGTTCATATGTAAAATATTCACTCCACGTCACTTTGGAATTTCCTTGCAGTGAACACCTAGGTATGCCCGTGGATTCACTTCACATTCACTCCACAAATAAAACCAACATTTTTGTCATTTTAAAAATACTATCTCATTTTCTTTTTCAAAGATAGGCTGGTTAAGGTGATGGCTGATTAAATGCCTTCGTTGCATTTAATCTCATTTGGTGAACATTGTCATTATTTGCCAAGATGATTTTGTCATGAGAAGTGATCCAGCTCTCCAATGCTAGAAGAAGGCCAACCCATTTCAGCTACTACTAAGCAAGTACCATTGTGTATTCCACTCACTGGTTAGATGTGCCTTTAACTTGTTTCTTAGTTAAGCTGGAAGAATTTAAGAAGCTGCTTCACATAATAGAACAGTCACAATGTGGGGACTGCCTTAAACTGCATTCTGTGGCAACTCTCTGTCTGGGCAATAAGCCACTCATCTGCAACAGTTCACGGACTGGGTGATTTGAATGACTGTGAAGAATGTTGTCCAATCCATGTGCGATAATAGATTGCATGTGGAGACAGCTGTCATCAGTACAATTCAGAGTGACCTCCATTGCATAGCAAAACAAAAGCAAAAAACTACTATGTCTTGAGGATTTTTGTCTTGCTTTCTATTATTATTATTATTATTAAAATAAAAAATATTGTTATTTATTCATTATTTATTAAAATACACAGGGTGGTAAAAGGTAAAGTTTGTAAAGGACCTCTGGACAGTTAAGTCCAGTCAAAGGCGACTATGGGGTGTGGTGCTCTTCTCACTTTTCAGGCTGAGGGAGCCGGCATTTGTCCACAGACAGCTTTCCAGGTCATGTGGCCAGCATGACAAAACCACTTCTGGTGCAACGGGACACTGTGACAAGTGCCAGAGTGCCCGCAAACACCATTTACCTTCCCGCCACAGTGGTACCTATTTATCTACTTGCACTGAGGTGCTTTCAAACTGCTAGAAACTGGGACAGAGCAACAGAAGCTCACCCCGTCACGTGGATTTGAGCAGCCAACCTTCCGATCAGCAAGCCCAAGAGGCTCAGTGGTTTAGACCACAGTGGTGGACATCTAAGACACACTCCAAGTAAACCCGTTGAAATCTATGGAGTTACAAAAGTGTACTGATTTCAACAAGAGCTTAACTAACGTAACATACATTCCACCTTTCTGTTAAAAATCCACCTAAGGTGGCTAGCAAAATGAGTTCTCCAAATGCCCACAATCCTAGAACAGTTTCATAACCAAGACAACAAAAGAAAAGCAGCAGTTAATGACAAGGGAGTAAATAGAATCAGGTCATCAGGCAGAGGTGTGCTGAAATAAGAAGGGGGAAAAAGCCTAAATTGCTTGATCCTAACTTTACTTCCGTGAATATGAACAGAGTTCATGGTTTATGGTTTAGAATTTTCACATATCTCCCTTCTGTCTGCAGCTTCTGCACCTCCTGAAAATCTGCTCTTTGATAATGGGAGGGTGGGGTTTGGAAACTGGTGGGAGGGGCTGCAGAGAGACGGCCTCCTTACATGATCAGAGAAGTAACTTAAGATGGAATGCCAGCAAGGAGGGGGTTAAATGGACCTCCAAAGACAAGAAGTTCCAAGACCTGGATGGTGTGGTTGATAAATCCCTTTCCTATGTTTCTTCCTACCAAACCTCAGAAAGAGGCCTCTTCAAATAATCTCAGCATATGGGAGGAAACAGGTCTTTATTTATCCTTCCTGATCCCAAGACTTTGTAAAACCCTACAGGTGATAACCCGCATTTAGAATTGTATCCAGAAATGGATTGGCAGCCATTGTAAGTGATGTAAAAGAGAAGTTGTGTGCTCCCTCACAAAAAAACCTGGCCATATTGCAAACTGTACTAGCTGGGGTTGATAGTAGCTAAACTAGTTTTCAAAGGCGGCAGCATGGAGAGATCCTACTGATTTAACTAAGGTATGTGTGAATGTGCCATCTTGTATGGTCAGGAAAGGATTCCTTTCCAATGTCCAAGCAAAGCTCTATTACTGCTCAATTCTGCTGATGGTATATGCTGTCACTCTGGTAACCGACTACAGAAAAGAGGCTACAGAATGCCAAGCAACCCTAGAGATGGGTCACTGTAGGGTCACAATGCTTCTTCTTCTACTAAACAAAGGGACTGCCCTTTGCAATATATCTTTGGAACTGATCTGGGAAAAGGCAATCTGCTGATTTTTTAAGGGGCCTTACACTAATTAGTCAACAGTTATCTTTTTTTAATCTACATTTACTTTAATTGGGCAATAAA
Organism: Podarcis raffonei; assembly: GCF_027172205.1. NCBI lineage: Eukaryota > Metazoa > Chordata > Lepidosauria > Squamata > Lacertidae > Podarcis > Podarcis raffonei. The sequence continues at coordinate 34,116,719 of NC_070610.1, forward strand.
ATGTCTTCTGGTCATCCTAGAATTCGTGGGCACCCCCATAGGTCAACCAGGTCCTGCTCACAATGCAATTCTGTACAAATCTTATCAGAGGTGAAGTCCCGTTGGGTTCAATGGGCTATGCAACCGAAAATCTGGAATTTATACAATTACTGGCATTTTGGAGAGGAGCAAAAAAAGAAAAAGAAGAAACAATCCCTGCAAATGTTTGAGGTAGGGAGACTAGCATTAAAAAAAAAAAACCCTCGTTCTAATGAAAACCACATTTTAAAACCCAGGATGGAATTCCTGGAGTCTAATGCTCAAGGCAGCCTGGTCTGGATGAGCCTGATTCGTAGTTGCAACACTGTACTGGGGAGAATGCTTTGAAGATCGTGCACACCCCTGTGATACCAATAAAATAATGTGGTACTGCCAAAATAATGGCCAGATCCTGGAAAGATGTTTAGACTGTACAGATGGGAAGGAGTTTATACTAGCTAAACCAGTTAAAAACCTCTCTCTCTCTCTCTCTCTCTCTCTCTCTCTCTCTCTCTTTGGAAAGAAAAATCAGTGCAGCATATATTCTAGCAGGGAAACTAGCCATAATCTGTTTTAAAACAAATAGATTGTGTACAGCTGTCCTGTGTGCAAGGGGAAAATGATGATTTAATGTTGATTAAGAGAGAAGGCCTTTGAAGTGAGCGGAGCAGGAGCCCACAGAATGTCTTTCGTGATCATTATCAGTCTTTCACCGAAGGCAGACTTGGTGCCAAAAGCTCTTTCTCTAAACTGGTTAAGGTGGATTCGGGAGCGAAGGCTTTGTGTGTTTTAAAAGAGCTTCTCGTTCACAGGCCTCTGATGTCTTATTCTTTTAGTAGCTCTAATGTCTGAGAATAAACAGATGCAGCTTTTTCACTGGTTAACTCCAAAAAAGGGGCAAGGTCCACACAGTTTCGCCTGCATCTTGGCGTTCGTCAGGCTAGCGACTGAGCATGCATCCTGCAATAAAATCAAATCAAAGATGATTTTTTCCCCTCCTCTCTCTCTCTTTCCCCCTATGAGCAGATGTTTTGGTAACAGGAAAAGGACTGAGTTTTCTTTCTTTTCTTTTCTTTTTAAAAAGGTCCTTATGTGAATCATTAAATTACATGACGAATATGGGATGGTGACGATATGCTTGTAATAGTATTGGTAGACAATGAATGCACGCAAGTGGGTCTAAGGAATCCTTTAATGTCTGTAGATAAGGGTAGTACACAGAGATAATTGTTGGCAGCAAATTGCAGATTTTACACACGTACACAGAATGTATATGAAGAAGTAGAAAGAGCCTGAAACCCCTATTATGTATATTGTCAGTTGTTATAGGATATTGTCATCTGTCAATAATTTGGTGAAAAATACACAAATGCTAGTGAGTAGAGGAAAAAATGCACATAATATTCTTTCTAGTTAAGAGATTTTGGCTGTGATTTTTTCAGCCCTGGGGCTATTTCAGAGTAAATGATTTGACAGTACAAGCACAGAAAAGAGACTCAGGAAAGGAAAAGTGGTGAAGAAAAGGAATTGGATAAATTCACTTGCTGATAACTTAACTAATAGTGCCGGATGATTAAAACATAATGTGAGGCAATCTGGAGTGTTTGTATCTGAGGTGAGATTTTATCCAGGGGATTCTTGGAATTTAGGTCACGTTTTTAGCCATGACATGATGTAAATTTTATTTATTATCTATTTATTCCTCCAAGGAGCTCAAAGTTGTGTGATTGGTTACCCTCACAAGAACCCTTGGAGGTAAGCTAGGCTGGGAAACTGGCTGAACTCAGCAGTGGTTAGAGCAGCCGTTCTCAGCTCTGCTTCCCTAGATGTTGTTGGGCTACAACTCCCATCATCCCTGACCAATGGCCATGCTGGCTAGGGATGATGGGAATTGCAGTTCAAGACCATCTGCATTGAGAAAGGCTGAGTTTACCCTTGAACCTAGGACCCTAGCTTCAAATCTCCACTCAGCCATGAAGCTGGGTGCACCATCTTGAGCTACTTGGAGGAAATGTGATAAATTAAATAAAAATATGAGTGTTTATTTCCATTTTGAACTGCATATTCACTGTCATTCCCCATTTCCTACCTTCTATAATTTTGAATTTACTGCTGAATTGGATATCTCTCTCTTTTTTTTAGTTTTCTCCTTTTTTAAATAAGCAAGCTCAGCAACATAAGCATCAAGCAAAAAAATTGTCATTTAATATTTAGTTATGTCAATACTTAAAAGAAAGTGACACACTGCTGCACAAGTATTAAAGAACTGACTCAATGAATTTTAAAGTGTTGCTAATATGTAGAAATTCCTTTATACCGCTTTCATTTCTGTGGTTCAGAATGGAACTAAATTCTTCTGCAACTGAGGCTGCAATCATATACAGTCCAATTAGAAACCACACTTGTACAGGACCAGTAAGAAAAGCCATGTAAAAATCAAAACAACCCAACTTGCACAAGAGAGAATTTTGCAGTGAAATTACTTCCATGCTACAAAAAGCTGAACTACTATGAAAAGATTCCTCAGAAACATATTGTCAAATGAGAAGTTTTATTATAGCTGAATGCAGCATCACAGATATTATTATCTTAGTCTCTCTTTCGTGCCTTTGTACAATGCTAACAGAGAAACATTGACTACTTTAACAACCTTGAAGTGAACACCGAGAATGTCACCCTTTTCGACCAAACCCATCAACCAGGACTTCATCATTTTCCTCAATGAAGTTCAGATAACCATCATGAGGAACAAAGGCTGTTATTTTCCTTCCATTCTTGATGAGCTGAACTCGGACACACTTCCTGATGGCAGAATTTGGCTGCTTAGCTTCAACACCAACTTTCCCCAGGACAATTCCTTTGGCATGGGAAGCTCCCCCAAAACAGCTGGCTTTCAAAGCGGTACCCAGATGTGCCTTCTTGTATTGTTTGTCATGCCATTTCTGGTCTCGGCGATGACTGCGCAGCTTCTAGGCTGTCCGAAGCCCACAGCACTTGCTCATCTTCCTCCTGCTGCAGCTTTTGCTGGTTCGCCCGAAGGAACCCGAGCCTGAATTGGATATCTGAGCTGTACTGGTTTCTGGACCCACTCAAGGGTGTGTTGTCCTCTCACATTGCGTAGACTGTTTAGAGTATGCAACTGGTTGTTAAAGTGCCTGGGAGATCAGGAGTAGAAGTTGCCAAATAGGAGACTTGGAATGGAGCTTGCTGATCTTGTTCTTCTGAGAAGACCCCCATAAGGCAGTGGGAATCCTGCATCTGTTGCCCTAGATGACACATACATGGCTGTGTCAAGCAGAGAGAGAGAGAAATAAGATGAGACACCTGTTGTTACCAGGCTATCTTACATTAAATTAAGTTCACATTTAAAAGTGAGCCTACCTACTTTGCCCTTTCCAAAGCAATACACCAACCAAAACAGCCTTTCTTCAAAATTTGCATGTCCCTGAATTGCACAATGCAGTTCTTCAGCCAGGTTATATGTACAAAAATAAATATACACCAGGGGGGAGTGTGCATATAAATGCATATATTAGAAGAAGAAAATACAAGACACAAAAATGCATTCTGTTAGGGGAAATCACTTTGCAAAAATATGCTTATTGGGGGAAATTGCATACCAAAAATTGCGCATGTTTTGAGAAATTGACACTAAGATCCTAATGAATATTCACGATAACATTTCCAAAAAAAATCACAAACTGATATAGAAATGTGGAGGACAACATAAGACTGGAAAAAATGGCAAACTGATGCCACATTTTTCCATACCTGGTTGGCACTGGAAAGGGTGCTGCTGCTTGCAGTGCAGTTGGGTCAGGATTGGTGCTAGGTGCTTATAATGCTTTGCTCTGGTGAGCCACCTGGCTGCTGAATTCTGCACCCATTACAGTTTCCAAACCACCCAGGAAGGCAATGCCATGCAGAACGCATTGCCTAGAAATAGCCGGAGTGTAGACAATAGTACTTAGGCTGTCCTTGTCTAGATTAGGCCAATGCTGGGCCATGAGCCAAAATTGATGGAAGACACTCTATGCCACTAAGGCCATTTTATTTATGATGCCATCAAACAGAAGGAACTTCCAAATAAAAAATGACAACGACGACTAAAAAACAAACAACTCTTACAGTAAAGCAAACAGAACCCAGACCCTACAAGTGGTTGTAAACCACTCTGATTCCTTTTTTTCTGAATAGAGATATATACATTTTTTTAAAATAAATAAACTACTTATTTATTTAAGTTCACACACCCCAAAGCAAAAACTAAAAAAAAGACAAGATGTGTAAAAACTTTAAAAACAAAACATTCTTATGTGTTAAATATGTCTACTTGCAACTCAGGATGTTGAAACATCTTCAGACTTTATATGTACCAAGTAGCACAGATAAAAATTATTTTAATCATCCAGTGATTAAGCTGTCCAGAAACAGAAAATCACCCAGCTGCTTCAACAGCAGACATATAAAACTTGTGTGACAAAAAAGGATCATTAACCAATCTGATTTTCTTGTTGGGAGGGTTTAATGCTGTTGGGTCTAGTATTAAATGTAGAATTTGATAGCAAGTCTGAACATTTTAACGATGTGTCCATGAATATAAGGCATGCATCCACTGGTGACTTTATGACTTCTCCTCTGTATAATTAGTAGTATCTTGTTTATGAGCTTACTTCTGTTGCCTCAATCACATGAAAATGTGAAACCACTGTAATAATTTACACCCACTGTATGGCATTCAAGATCTAAGTTTTCTTTTAATTAGCATGGAAATAGTCACTATAATAGCCTCTGTGTACGCCGACCAAAACAGAGGAGGGGGAAATCCAAGGCCAATATTTTATCTTTAATATTTCATTGCATGGTATTTCTGATTAAACGACCACACGGTAGATCTGTCTTGCCAGCATCTGCTCCAAGTTTCTATAAAACTCTCCCACCCCAGAGTTAACAAGGATAGGTAAGCACACTTAACAAGCTCATTAAAAAAATGTTTGGCTGTGCAGTCTGGGAGTGAGATTAATTATTGTCATTGGAGAAAAATGACTCGGTGAGTTTCTGGAAGCTCAGAAATCTGTGCCAACAGACAAATTATTTAATTTTCCTTTGTGTTTGGTTCTATAATAGTTCCCTCATCCCACATCTCCCTCTCCACATTCATACAACATAGCTGGGGCTTGTTAACGTTATTTGAGATAGAAGAGATTTGGATTCCAATTGTGTGTGTTTTTACCTACTCCCAAGTAAGTTTGTACAGGATTGCTTTTTAAGTTTTCTGTTGAAATCAATGGCCATCAAAGCACTTCAGTTTAGTCAGATTGGGCCTGACATATTTAACATCATAGTGGTAACCCAGTGATACAATGAGAACACAAATCCCAGTTGTGTCATCTTGAATATACTATCTATAGGATATATCTACGGTATTTCTCAAAGCCTTGCTTGGCATCCATTTACATTTTAATGGATATTCATATTACTGGCATTAGGTACGCTGTGGTCTAAACCACTGAGCCTCTTGGGCTTGCCAATTGGAAGGTCAGTGGTTTGAGTCCACAAGACAGGGTGAGCTCCCGTTGCTCTGTCCTAGCTTCTGCCAACCTAGCAGTTCGAAAGCATACCAGTGCAAGTAGATAAATAGGCACTACTTAGGTGGGAAGGTAAACTGTTTTTCATGCGCTCTGGCTTCCGTCCCAGTGTCTCATTTTGGCAGAAGCAGTTTAGTCATGCTAGCCACATGACCCAGAAAGTTGTCTGTGGACAAATGCCACTCCCTTGGCCTGAAGCGAAACGGCACCGCAACCCCTATAGTTGCCTTTGACTGAACTTAACCATCCAGGGATCATTTACCATTTTTTACATTACTACTGACATTATAAGAAACATTTATGACTCCTGAATGAGCTTGAACAACACGAGAAGCATATTCTTGTAATCTTAGCATTTGGGATAGGCAACCAGTGCTTTCATTTGTATCATGCAGTACCAATTGCATCCAGCCAATTATGATTTCCAGAGGATTTGTCTTCCTACCCCCTTTCTGGATACTTGCAATGCCTTGTTCATTAATGCTAATGGAACCTGCATGAATTCATCCACAGGATAATATATCCTACTAATACAACAGCTTTGTCCTTATTTGTTTGAGCTGACCTTAAGTACTGAGCATGCCGGGTGCCTAATTAGCAGCTGGCTGCAATGTTCTGTACCATATGGGCTACATCTCAAAGACATAAATAGAGACTTAGGAATCAGGGTCGGGATTCTCCTCTGTTGAATTTCCTTCAAGTATTTACAAAATAAGATGACGGGGTAAAAAATTAATATATTTGAAGTACTTTTTGACATATGTTGGGCGTTGCCACTGATAGCTTACAATAATCTGCATACTGCACAATTCTGCAGATATTTCATGCTGCAAAAAGCTGGAATTATATTTGAGGATACACCAGCAGGAATCTGTGGGTTGTGTCCAATGCTGTGTGCAGGGAGTTCTGCTCAAGAAACAGAACTTCCCTTTCCTCTCCCCGCACACCCTTAAAACCTGCTCCCAGGAATTGGAGCACCTTCAGGAGCAGATTTTGAGGGTGCAGGGGAGAGGAGAGGGAAAGTTCCATTGTGGAAACAGAACTGTGCTGCACTAGTGGAATGGTAGCATTAGATTTGACCCCCTATATCTAGAGCACATGGGCAATGAAAAGTAATTTGGAGTATAGCACTGAGAGCCCTATGATGTATTCTAAAACACTGGGCTTCAACCTGGGTTTCAACACTTGCCCTACGTTGCACTACTGTCATGAAAATATATATCATTAAAAAACAAGGTGCTGTAGCTCAAGTTTGGGCTAAAGTTGGGTCTGAAGACTACCATCCTAGAATAAAGGTTCTGATCACTGGCAGTCTATTATTGCAACTACAAAATGTGGTAGAGTGCAGTGATTCAGTTCAATGTTCCAGTCTGTCAGCCTTGCCCATCCCACTGATTTTTTTTAATCCTGTGTCTGCCTGGCATTCTCAGTCCTCATTGGCTATGTTTGGGGTCATCCATCCTCTCAGTTTTCTTCGCAGATGCTGGCTTTTTTGCAAACCTTAGGATTCAGGCATGCCAATACCTTACTTTGGTGCATGAGTGGTCCTCTTTTGGCTACAGAAGAATGCACACTGACCTTCAAAAATAAGAGGACATGATGCTGCAGCAGAGCATCTTTAGCAATCCTAGGAGATGGTAGTTTTTTTATTTACACCATGCCATAACTTTATACAGCTGAAATTTGTTTGGTGATGGGCTGCTCTGTCTCCTCTGCTCTCTTATATGTTTAAGGAAAAGTCATCTCTTTCAAAAGCATCCATTTTATTGGATACTCCGCTGCAAAATACCTTTCATTGCAGCAGCTCTGTTTTCAATTTTTTGGCCGCTGCTATGTTAGAAGACCTGCTGTACACGCAATATCTCCCAGTTGTGCTAAATAAGGCTAATGTGTGCCAGCACTTTCTGTTTCATATATGAACAAAATCAATAAAAAAGAACTAAAGAAGGAGGAAAACCCATAATGAGCCCAGCTTTCTCTAATTCTCAACCACAGAGCCCAAATTTTCACTCACTTACAGATCCTGCCAACTTCTGAGGAAACCAATTCATCCTGTTGTGAGTGGCAGATTGAAAAGAGCTTTTTCTTCAGATAAGTCTTTTCTAATACTGTCCCATTGGTCAGTTTAAAAGAACATACACTTATCAAGCCAGTACTGAAAGACCATGGCTTAGTGGTAGCGGGCATCAGCATCTCCAAATAGAGATCAGGGAGAATCCTGGACAACTGTGGTCTGTCAGTGTAGAAAATCCTGAGCTAGATGGACCAATGACCTGACAGCTTCCTATGTATACCTCCTTTTCCTGAGAATGGCTTGATCAGCACACTTACATACATGGTATTTACCTCATAACCTTGGCACCAGAGGTCCATATATATATATGTGTGTGTGTGTGTGTGTGTGTGTGTGTCAAAAAATAAGTAAGTGAACTTGAAAGTGTGCACCCAAAGACTTCATATTATGGTCTGTCAAAAGTTTCTTTTGAGTTCTTAGCATGAAATTTTGTGCCTCATAAAACGGGTGGCCTCTATGACAGCAAGCCACAGATTTCTTCCAAAGCATCACTCACTCAGAGAAGTGCCCAGCCTTCTTTTCTGAAGGGGTGGTACCAATTCCATGTGGGATTTTAAATAAATGAATAGAAACTCAACAATTTATTCATAATCAGGATAAATATCTGTAGTCCAAGTCCAAGTGTCTAGGACATGTGTATTTCAGCATTACTTAATTGTGTATGTGGGGGGGGGGATGACACTTTTTTTTTATATAAAAATTTTTATTGGTTTTTCAACATATAATATAAGACAATACAAAAGACAAACACTAACAAACCAACATATAAACATGTATAATTTCAAAGATTTTTTCATATACCCAATTTCAGCGACTTCCCCATGCCTCCCTTTTCTGCATCCCTGTTTTAAATTTTCCAGCAACCCCTGGTCTGAATTATTTATTAATTCCTTTCTTTAGCCCTTTTCTTTCCTCGGGGGGATGACTCTTGACCCGAATGGGCAGGTCTGAGAGTGGCAGGTGTATATACCGTATTTTTCGCTCTATAACACGCACCAGACCATAACACGCACGTAGTTTTTAGAGGAGCAAAACAAGAAAAAAAATAATCTAAACGTAATAGTGGATATATGATTTTTGTGGTTCATGCTGTGCCCACAGACATGTGATCTGACAGTGAGTTTGGAGTAGCCCAATGCAAAAATCCTGAGGATCCATGTGGATCCATGCTTTGTAACCACGGAGGAGGGACGGAAGGGGAACCATGGATCCTCTGCTCACGACTGCAGCAGATCCCCCCCGCCACCCGGAGGTATTCGCTCCATAACACGCACAGACATTTCCCCTTACTTTCAAGGAGGAAAAAAGTGAGTGTTATGGTGCAAAAAATACGGTAATTCAGTCATTACCACTCCTGTGAACTACAGCCTTGTAAAGGTAAAGGTAAAGGACTCCTGGATGGGGAACTGTGAATGATAAAGCATTAGAGGTGGTAATTAGAATCACAAGTGAAGAATATTCCACCTATGTATAAAGTGGCAATACAATTCTGGTGCATGCTAAAGACATTCTTGTTTATCATGACCTTTGTTGCCTTTTAATACAGAATTGTAAGTATTCTTATGGACAGATTTTAATTATATTTACATATTTTTGCATTGCATTTTATCATCCTTCTTAAATAAATATATACATAAGGATCGTGTTTGTGGAGATTCAGGAGTATAACCGCAAGCCCAGTAAGAAGGAATTAATTAGAAGCTCATGGGAACAGATGGGTATTATTAAACTAATGATAACATTAAGGAAGGAGAGGGAGTATAAGGACAGATTAAATAATTGGAAACTGGATGTGCAATATATAAGAAAAGAGTAGGAAATTTCTGGGGCTGAGGATAGATTATAGGATAATGTAATGTAGACTAATGTAATTTCAGGAGTATTGGAAGTCTGAAATATTTATTGCTTATGTCTTATCTATTTGTTGACCTGCTGATTTATGTATTTCAAATTTATAATCAGCATGGTAATGAAGTGCCATAACAGTATATATAGTACAAAGGTATTTACTAATAGAGAGCCAGTGTGGTGTAATGGTTAAGAGCGATAGACTCGTAATCTGGAGAACCGGGTTCACGTCTCCGCTCCTCCACATGCAGCTGCTGGGTGACCTTGGGCCAGTCACACTTCTCTGAAGTCTCTCAGCCCCACTCACCTCACAGAGTGTTTGTTGTGGGGGAGGAAGGGAAAGGAGAATGTTAGCCGCTTTGAGACTCCTTCGGGTTGTGATAAAGCAGGATATCAAATCCAAACTCTTCTTCTAATAATAATAATAAATAAATAACACTCTCTTTATTTGCCTGGATCGTTATCTGGGCTGACTCACACTCTTTCCGTGATGGTCCAAAATAGCCATGCTTTCCTCGTTCACTTTTCATGGATATTTGCATGAAATTGTGGACAAAACACACACACACCTCACATTTTCCCTGTTCAGCATGCTTTCCCCCCCAAGACCTCAGAAAATCTGGTTTTCTTTCTTTCTTTTTATTCAGATCACTAGTTTCACACATGCCCCAGTGACCTAGTGTGCTGCTCCCTGGTCAGTTATGGCTTTATAGATAACTGTAACCATTTCCTAGGTTACTCTCCTCATATACACCTGTTTGGTCTATGTCTCCTGTCTAGGAATCAACACTACCACTTTAACGATTCCCTTTTAAAATATCATTGCCTTAAACCAATTGTTTTACTCCTCTTTCTAAATTGCAGTGGAAGGATCATGACTGAGATCAGCGGTGTGCGGTGAAGTTTTTCATGGGGGAACAGTTAGGGCTAGAGGCACCAGCTTGCAAGGGCAATTGGGTGGGGGCGCTATCTTGACACCATGCGCATGAGCATCGTGCCTCCTTAAGTCGGGCAGAAGCTTATTGGGCTTTGGGAAGGAGCCACCAGGCATCTGAAAGGATGCTGGAGCCCTCCTGCCTCCTTCCCAAAGCCAGGTTAGTTTTGAAAAGGTGGCAGAAGGGCTCTTGGACCCGTTGGAGCATCACACCTCCCTCCCTAAGCTGGTCAGAAGCATGAAGCATAACATTAAATGAAAAGGGGGTGGGGGAGAGAGAGAACAGATCATTACAATAAAGAGAGTACAAAACCCCAAGAAACAGACCCAGTAAAACAGTGCCGGGGTGGGGGGAATTGGCAGCAAAACTTAACATCCAGCAAATCATCTCATTGATGAAAACTAGACACGATCCTCAAAGTGTGAACCTTTGGGTAGTACAACTGATTTCAGCAAGTGACTTGAGAATTCCAGCACCCAGCTTTGATTCTAAACACATCTGTGAACATGTCCTGCTGATGTTAATGGGACTTAGAGATCCATAGAGTTGGAAAAGACTGGCAAGTCCAACTTTCACCAGCCCTTTCCATCTAGATCAAAGCATATAATCCATACCATGTCAATATGTTTGGGATGCAATCGCAGCATTAGAAATCTGCTTTCTTCCCCCCCTCTGCATTATTAAAGTTAATGTATATTCAATGGCAGGGATCCAAAGAGTCACTATAGGTGCATCCAAGGGATTGGCCATGCCTAGTGGATTTTTTTACTTCCTTCCTTTGAACAGCTAACCCATATTACAAGCTGTTTTTGAACCTCCCCTCTCCCCAGTTTCTAAAGAAAGTTGCCATGTGGCTTACAGAGCTGCTGTTTAAGTAACAAAAGTATAAAGCTCTCTTGTGTATGAGGATCTAGTCCAGGTTCTTTGGAGTCAGGCCAAATTTATCTGCAGGGCTGAAAGTAACAGCCCCTCCTCCCCAAAACGAAACATAGCTAAGATTCAATTAATGCAATTTGAGAGAAAGCCACTACAATCAGCCAACCACAATTCAGGGCTTTAGCCAGTGTAACTTACATAATGGATATCAGGCCACCAGGGAACCCTAGGTATACTTTTTTGAGTTCCACCATGGGAGAAAATTGGGATATAAATGCAACAAGCATGTCTTAGAAAGACTTGAAAATATATAGATAAACATCAGGTTGAATGCATTTTTTTGGGGGGAGGGTATTTTACAGTACTTGTATGTTGGGATAGATTAAATGCTTACGTAGAACTTCCATCTTGATCTACTGTGAACAGTGTCGAAAATAAAAGATGCAACATTCTGCAAGTACCCATATGATTCCGCCTGCTTTCACAAATGCTTGTGTGAGTTTCCAGTTCACAAGAACAGATGTAATGTGCAGTTGGAAGCCAAACTTCTACATACTCGAAACTGTGTTTTAGAGTATCAGGAGTTGTGGAATCTGTAGGCTTTATGGTCGATGAAACACCTGGATCTCATGGGGTATCACTCAGCAGGGACAGACTTTGGTCTTTCAAATTTTAGCAGTGCCCTGTGCAAGGCCAAAATTTGGCTCTCCCCCTGCCTCTCACCTTTCGTTCTGCTCAGTGCACTATGTCACAGCTGCAGCGCCCACTAGGCTCAGCACCCAGTGCAGTGGACTGGTTGCACTGCCCGAAATACACCTCTGCAGTCAGGTGAATAGATCACTGATGTGAGCAAGACAAAGGGCTCAAGGAATACTCGAGCTAGCTTTTCATATGCAGTACACTGTACTAGTACTATAATTGCAAGGCTTTTTAATTCAAAAGGTTGACAAAATAATAGGCTCCACCAGCAGACTGAAGGCATTTCAGGATCCTTCCGCTCCTCTTGTGAGTTGCTGTTAATTCCCTTTCAAATGTCAGTATAAATATTGTTTCGCCAGCTTGTTAGTTTGCAATTAGTAGGAACTGCCCCCTCAACAGGGACAGAGAATTGCATGCAAATGCTTTGGAGGAAAATGTACTCCATTGACCTGGCATACTTACAACACAATTTAGCAAGTATGTTAGAACAAATTGCTCCTTTTAACTATAAGCCATTCCGTTTCACACTTTTTAATGAAGGCCTGTGCCACACACCAAAATACTTCTCACCTCATTGCTACTCATAAAAATCAATGATGCATTCAAAGGCTCCTCATATCTCCCATATGAGATTTAAAGGAGACTTGGTTCTCCCAGTTTGGCACAGAAGAAGAGGGAATGTCTTTTCCCTGTTCCTTTGAAGTTGATAATTAGGATGTTTACAAGATAAAAGAACTCGGAAATTTATCTGTGTAATTTCACTGCTGTCATGCATTAACATTCTCTCCTCCTCTTTTCTCCTCCTACCCAACATCCTTTCTGCAAATCCTGTCTCGGTTGCTGTTTAGAGTTTTCTCAAGGCATAATGATTATTTTCATTTGTCTAGAATGTAGCAATACAGCATGTGTCTCTATGGTGCGTGTGTGTAAGTGGAAGAATAAACACAGAGAAGCAAGACCAAAATAATGGACTGCACTCAGGATTTAATAAACACCTAGGCAAACAGCTAAAAGGTTACATGAAAGGAAAGATGCCATTTTAAATTTAGATTAGTCCTTCATTGGTGTTAACTGTCCTTGTGAATAATAAGCACTCTTGGTACAACTACAGTAGCAGCAAATCACTAATCTGTGACTCAGGCCACAGGCTACCACAGAGTTAGATCTATATATATTTACACCCACTGATTTGCAATAGGGTTGTGTATCTATTGTTTTGTGGCCTCTGTTTTGCTTTTGCTTATAATATATATATTGCTTTTGCTATAATAGCCAATCAAGACAGAAATATGTGATCTTTGGTATGAGCACCACCAGCCTTACTTCTATATTGTAATAAAAGAATCAATAATTTCAACATAATGAAGCAAACTCTAAACAGACTGAAACTTTGTGTTTGGCCAAAAAGCAAAAGAAAAAAAAGAAACTGCAAACAATTCCCAAGAAAAATGTATGCATAAATGAGTGTTATTTCTATATTCTTCAAAACTACCTGTAATAAACATTGCATAATGGACAATCCAATCCAATCCAAATAACTTTATTGTACTAGCTATTGGCCATGACAAATCTGAATCAAAAATAGATACACATCAAGGGAAGCAGCGCCACAAATAATAGTCTCTATTTTGATCTCTGCATCTCCCTTACAGTTCACTGCTATACTGTCCAGGGTCTTCTTTCTTATCTTTTTGGCTGCCAGAGAAAAAAGGGGGACTTTATGAGTCACTGAAATGTTTACATCGTTGATGAGAGTGGGGAAACGCTGGCAAAAGCCTGCCCTGGGAAAGTGGGGGTACGTTCAACCCATCTGGCTTTACCCTGAAATTAACCCCGGTTTCAGGTAGGTGGGCTGGAAAAGCTTGTGACCTTGGAAAACATTTCCAGTTGGAGTAGACAATACAGGGTTAGATAGACCAGCAGTCTGTCTTAAACTAAAGTAGATTCATATATTTATGTTGAAGATGGCCAGGTGATATTCCACTAAAGTGGTGACAATTTTAACTGGCTGCTGCCAACTCTTGATGGGAAATGCTGTGTGTGTGTGTGTGTGTGTGTGTGTGAGAGAGAGAGAGAGAGAGAGAGAGAGAGAGAGAGAGAGAGAGAGGATCAGTACACGAGGGCCACTCAGATTCTGCATCATGGATTATACTGTAAGATACAGCCATTTAATTCAAACACTCATCTCATGATGCTATCTGTGACCTTTTCTGTGCATCCACTTCCAGCAGTATCATAGCTGATAATGTCAAATACAAAGAAACACTTAAGCAGAGCTGTTTTTTCATCAAATTGGTCTTTTGGCCTTACATAGAAAAAACAAACTCAACCCCAAGCAATAACCAAGTCGAGCTATGGTAAATATACATGGATTGAGGTATGTTAGGAGAGGTTTTGGAATAATAATGCCACAGCTTTGTTTCATTTGGAAGCATAAATCCATGCACACATACTTGGCAGACGTACTTCTATCTAGAGAAAAGACACAATAAAATGGGAGGAAGAGAAATCCACTGGCACATCACATGTTGACAGCTTTTTGCAAACTTTTCAATATTCTCTTGTATGCATAAGTTTTAGTTTTTGTTTATGAGGTCCATCTAACTATAATTCACAACTTCTGTTAGCTTGTAAAATTTGATTGTAAGATCTGTTGGACAACATCAGAAGGGAGCAACCTGATCCGCCACAAGCCTATCTTGGTGCCAAAGGCAAGCATGACATTTCCTTCCACTCCGGAAAAAAACCTACATTTATGTTTACACCTGCTGTTGTGAATGACAAAGATACAAACAAAAAAAGTGCCTTGAACCATTACCAATTACAACTGCTTTCTCATCCAAGATGGATCATAGATGGCTTTCTACTCCAACAGCTTCTTCCCAAGTTTATTTTAGAACACACACACACACATTGTGTGTGGAAATGTGGTGCAACAATGACAACACACCCACCCATGTCTGAGAAAATCTAATCTAATCTAAAATGAAACTCTAGCTGCATTCACACGGCAGTTTATTCCATTTCCCCAACGTTTCCCTAAATTTGTCCATTATATTTGAGCTTTTACATGATGTAAAAGCCAGTTCCAGAAAATTAATGTGATACAAATGGATATAGTGCAAGTTTAATGCTCATTTCTATGTTATTTGATTCTGCAAAAAATCTGCTTGCAGCCCCCATAATATGGAAACATTTCCCCACCATTTTTACAGGTTCCTGCTGCTTCCACTCATGTGATGAGCCGTGAGGTGGCATCAACGGCAGATCTACTATGAAACTAATGAAGCTTAAACTTCAGGGTCCCTAATCCCAGAGGGGTCCCAGGAAAAAAACTGAGGCTACATTGCTTAAAAATGTTGGGTCTAGTAGACCCAATTGAATGGCCCAACTCAAATTGATTATTATTATTTTGTATATATTTCAACAATTCCAAAGCTTGAGAGTCAGTAGCACCACTATTATAAACATTCTCTTGTGCCTGTGTAAATTATGCCAGAGCAATAACTGTGATCTGTTGCAGTGAAGTGTTTAGAAGCCTGATCAATTCACCGTGACTTTTGACAAGCACAGAGCCAAGCTGCAAGGCTTCGGCCAAACTTTGGGAGTGGGGTAGGGTTCATCTCTTTTCTTCTGTAGCTCTGGGTTTGGAGAAAGCCTTTGGCTCATCTCACCCACCAGATCATGGTGAGGAGAGCAAATGAGACTCTTGAATCCTCTTCTAAACATTCTAGCACACAAACAAACCAATAGTTCATCCAATTTGGGCTACTGGACCAGTATTGCCAGCTTTACAAGTGTTTCACTATCCACCCTGAGTAGATAGTCCATGATAGAGTTCACTGAGCTGAGCATCTCAGCTGGTCACTTTGGCTGCCTGCCCCTAAATTTGGCCCATCTTCAGCCTTTCTCATGGCACACTTCTAAGCCTGCCCAGTAGAAATGGTCAGTTCTGTGTACACATGCCTTTCTTTGAGTACAATGACCTGCTCCCTCCATTGAAGTGAAGGTGGTGAAGGGAAGGAGCTTCCACACACAATGGCCTTTGCTTACATAGAAGTTCCCTTGGCATTCTCGATCAGGGTGGATGGGTATTTTTCAGCAACCCATGATCCTTCATGAATTTCAGTAAGGCTAGACAGATTGGACACAAACATTACAGGTTTCTTGAATCCAAATTTTATTTTATTGGCTAACTCAAAATGCCAGTCCAGGAAACTTGCAATACAAACTTTTGTACTAAAAACGACTTCAAAGAGGGTCCCCCCGCCCCAGTTTTCCTCTCCTTAACTTGAACCATCAATCAATCAATCAATCAATCAATTGAAAGATGGCCTTATATATTTGACATCCTTGCCCAGACTGTACACGGAGCCCTTGTCTTAATCGCTGTGACTTTTTATACAATGCAGGCTCTCTTTCTGCTCTGAATGTCACACTCCCTCTTCCTCTGAGAAGAATGGCTGAGAAAGGAGATGGAAGCAAGGCTTGTCCCTTCTTTTAAAGGTAACACATCCATGTAAAAGAGCCTACCTTTGATTACTGAGGTGGGTCTCCCATTGCCTGGGTGTATTATTCAGTAAACTGTTTACATTAACAACCCTTTGTTGCAGGTTCTAAATCTTCAAGGCTGTGAGTTCAGGCCTGCCAGCTGGCAGACAGAGAGGTACTTGTGCTACAGTTGACTGAGGTAATTAACAGCATAAACTGTCAGAAGGTGACAGCAGGCAGAAAGTTCCTGCCCTGGGGTCACAGCTGGACTCCGCCAGCTTGCTCCTTGGTTTACCAGTAAAACTAATAATGGAGCGAATATTAGTATTAAATTATTAAACCAGAGAGGCAAAAATGAAATTTCTCGTTTCTGCCCAAGGGGTAATTGGAAGCAAAATTAGGGGTTATATTTTGTAATGTACTTAAGCCACCTCTGAGAAAAAATGAACAGGATCTTTCTGCGCATAGATAAGAAATTGCTGGTTAGAAAGAAAAGTTATTTAGTGGGCATATTAACTTTAGATATACCAGAGTTTGAGGGAATGGCATACTAGTGAAATCAGTACATCTATATAATCCAGAATGGCCCTCTTTTTATTTGGGTGTCAGTCAATTAACTGAGCCACACCTTAGTGCTTAAAATGTATGGTATTTGAGGTATCAGCAAGCTTGGGGGAACCCCAAAATTTGCAAAAGTACAAATGGATTGGGGGCAGTGGCAAAACAGTCCAATGAAGACTATGCTCAGTGGCTGTGGAATGCTGACTAGCTGTTGAGCAGAATGGTGGGAATGGAAAACTGGGTGGAAGGAGGAACAGAATGGAGCAATCCATATTTGCCTTATCTATCCCCCCCCCTTTTTCTAACCTGAGAGCACTGAAGAAAAACGTAACATGCTACCTAATTTTCAAGTATTGCACAGTTTCCCTACATGTTACTTTACCTAATAACCAGCCCTGCCTCCCCCTCCTTTCTTTAGTGCATACAAACCCAATTCAATAATATTCTGGGGCAGATTTCTTTTCAGACTTTGGGTGCTGCGTCGCTATAAAACTGTCACACTAAAAATAACAGCTATTTGCATTACAAGTGGATTTGTAATGATTATATAATAATACTTTATGAATGGCTCTGGATTACCAAGAGTGAGACTGTTGTCCAAAAAACCTCAAACTATGCATAAGGCAAAAAGTGGCAGCCAGAGCAGAGTTAAAGAGCCAAGTCCTAATCCTATTGAAATCAGTGGCAAACTCTTGCTGATCTCAGTAGGATCAAGATTTGGCTCACAGCTGACAATGTTTCATAGTGTTACTGCAAAAGGACTCTGTGTGCCCACCATTTCTAAGCAGATGTTTGGAAAAGTCCTTTTGTTTTGACTTGTTTAAATAACTGGGATGTACTTTGTTCTGATACAAATACAGGCAATCTGTCAATAACAAAACAACAACA
This sequence comes from Podarcis raffonei, assembly GCF_027172205.1. Lineage (NCBI taxonomy): Eukaryota > Metazoa > Chordata > Lepidosauria > Squamata > Lacertidae > Podarcis > Podarcis raffonei. The sequence goes on from NC_070610.1 coordinate 34,134,697, forward strand.
ACACCCAGCTAATATACCATTTGAATAACTGGACATCTGACCCCCCCCCTTGCTGGTTCTAGGGCTTTTGGTCTTTATAAAAATTGTGTAAATGAGGAAATAGTGCCAACAAGCTATTAGCAATAGCAATTTCCTAACTGCAGTGGGAAGCATCCTGCATGTTTAAATAAATATTGTTAACGGTGACCTCTTGGTTTTACAGGGAATGATAAGGCAATTGTTTGACCTATATGCAGCACATACAGTATTCATGGCTTGAGCGCAGCAAGAAAACAGGAAACAATAAATCAGAAATTAGAGCACTGATTGTTATACCTAATTGCATCAGACTTCTGCTTAATTTCTCGCTCTGTCATTCTAACCTTATTTTCTTGCCAACAGGCTTTGCAAATTGCTGGTGTCACGTACAAACAGCAAATGATAATCTTTAGTTCCTATGATTGACAAATGAATGAGGGGGAGAACATAGTTTATTATGGAAGAATGAACTGAGACACACACCAGATACCTGCTCAGATGGTCTTTTAATTCGCTTACCATAATGGGTTGCGTGGTATGGTTTTTTGCCAGGGGCATGGATTTGGGCACTATGACTCATTAATTGGATCTGAGCTTGGTCTGATAACCAAGAAAGCGGGGGAGGGGAACGCATCAGAGATTTAAATGGGGGGAAATGGCAGGGATTGATCTGGCTGAGGAAAGAGATAAAATTGTGGAAAGGGCACTTAAGTGAAATGTGAAAATAGCACCAGCTAAGTTAGTCAACATGTTCAGTCTTTAAACAGTGGTATTTGTTGTGATGGGGTTCAGAGAAAAAACAAGCAACCATGTAATCAGGCATTCAGAGAAAACCTTACTTTATTGCAACACAACTAGACTGATGGAAAAGCTCCACCCAGCAAGCAGAACTGGAAGAAAACTACAGAAGCCCATTCAGGCCAAAAAAGCACAAACCTAACCCATTAGCATGTACTACAGTACTATTGCACATTTTATCCCACAGAGTATCATATGGATCTGCTGCCTGGAAGATGTGGTTGGACTCCCATTAGGGTCAGTTAGCGTGTAGTTAAACCTTCTAGATCTTGAAGTACATGCTAGCTGACCCCGATGGGAGTCCAACATCATCTCCAGGGCGGCAGATTCATATGATACTCTGTAGGTCAACAGTTCTTCATTTCTGTCTAACAACTGTGGATGATGTATTGTACAGCTACATCATCCCTGTTCTGTGTGTTCACTCCAAAGCCCAATCAGACAGGAGCCCAGAACAGATTTCCTTAAAAGGGGACACTATTGCTCAGTGGTAGAACTCATAGTTTACACGTAAATAGGTTCAATCAAGGATCCTAGGTCTCCCCAGCTGCCTACAAGCAACCACCAGTTATAGTAAACAATAAATGGCTAAATAGATCAATGGCCTGCCAAGGTAGATTTCATGTATTCCTTGTGGTGTTGGTGATGATAACTGATACCATAATTTCAGGAGAATTAATACAGTTGTGGATGAAAAGTACAGGACTCTTGGAATAAGATCTAATAGCTATGAGCGCTCCATTAATATGTTGTTGGCTAGTGATCAGAAGAAAATTTAAGATGAGTAAAGCCCTGGAATAGTCTCCCAAAGACAGTTTTGGGAACAAAACAAAAAAAGTGTCAGTGGTTTCAGAGGAAAACTAGATGCATTTCAGAAGAGTAATCTGTGTAGTACAGTGGTACCTCGAATTACATACGCTTCAGGTTACAGACTCCGCTAACCCAGAAATAGTACCTGGGGTTAAGAACTTTGCTTCAGGATGAGAACAGAAATCGTGCTCTGGCAGTGCGGCGGCAGGAGAAGGCCCCATTAGCTAAAGTGGTGCTTCAGGTTAAGAACAGTTTCAGGTTAAGAACGGACCTCCAGAACGAATTAAGTACTTAACCTGAGGTACCACTGTATTGGGGAAGGGCTGTAGCTGAGAGGGAAAGCACATGCTTTGCATGGATATGGTTCCGACTTCAATCTCTGGCTGAGATTGACACCTGTCTGATACCCTAGAGAGCTCCTGCAAGTCAGTATAGGCAATAATAAGCTGGAGTAGTGGTTCCCAACTGGGGATTCACAGATCCCAGGGGGTCAGCGTAACCCACCCAGGGGATCTGTGCCACATACTCATCAACTGTCCAGGACATCCAATTTTAACTGTGCTCTTACATGAGAGCACAGTGCCCCAAACCCCATGAGATTGTGGCCATCACACCCAAAAATATACATTTTGGGGTGCCATGCTCTTGTGAGGGTCATGTGACTTGCACAGGAGCCCGACCTGAAAGATAATCATCTCGGTTTTGCACATGTTGGAGGATATGGTGGCACCATTCACCTAACCAAAACTACCACAGAGATATCAACATTTTCAAAAGTAGAGGGTCCATGGTATGGCTTTTGAAGAGCTGGGGGTCCACAGTTCTTAGCTAACTGGGAACCACTGAGCTAGAGAGACCCAATGGTCTGACTCAGTATAATCTTCCTTCGTATGTCGAGTTTCAGCCAGGGCTGTGCATTTTCTGTGCTAAAAGAACATTTCCTTCTGCATTGAGAGCATTTAAATGTTCTGCCGTGTGAAACATGTGTGTACTTGCATAGTTTGCATAATTGTAATCTGCCTTTATTTGATAGAAAGGCTAAAAGCTAACTGGGACCCTACAAACACCCAAAGAGGCAGTGCATTAGATTACAACCTTAATGAATGACCAAGTCCATTCGGGAAAATGTGGTTCTTCTGTTGTACCCACAAAATCCTGGGAGACTGAGCCGGGGTTCAGTAGCCCTTTATGGAGCATAAGAATAAAAACATAATACAGTCTCCGTTGCTATTGTAATCTTGCTGCTGCTTCGGATTATTTTATTGTGGATAAATACACATAAACCCTATGTGCTTTTAGATTGCTGCCTTTCATTTACTTGGCTTTTCAATTTGTAAACCGCTTTATCCTGGATTGTAAAACTACCTTGCAAAGTGGAAATGCACAGCTTGCAAAATTAACTAATTTAAAAAGTGGATGAATTAAAATGGGATAGTAAAAGGATTTAGTAAGGAAATTGATCCATAAGATGCTAGATTTGAGTTATCTTTTCCAGGAATTAGTAGTACAACTAATCTGTGCTCAGTTACAGAAGCATTCCCTTTTCATGGGGCATCATAAATTGCTTTCATCAAAGACTTTGCTAAAATATTCCAAAATCTTTTTATAAAAGTTAAAGATAAAGCCATTAGGCACAGGCACTTTATTGCTTTTTAGGTTTTTAATTGCTTGGACTCCTTCCTTCATTGTAACTTGAGCATCCATACTTTGTTTATTGCCATCACTTAGCCTGCTATTTTTAGATTAGAAAAAAATATTTATTATATTTTGATCAAGATAATTTGGAATATACCATTTTAGAATACCTTGTGAGCTATCCAGCTATTACTTCATTACTTAATTCATTGAACAAAGTTAAAGACATCAACATGTTTTCTTACTGGTGGGTGAAATCATGATCATTACATCCCCCCCCCCGCTAGTCTATAAACTAATAATATTTATTGTTTTTCTCATAATTCAAATAATCTCTGCCTAGTGTAAAGCATGTTCTTGTACAGTTCATGGTAATCTAATGTATTCATTGTCAAATAATTTTGTTAGTATTATAAGGGATCTACTTTTCTTATGAAGGCCTTCTGAATTCTCAGTATCTGTTTCAAAAGGTTTCTTTGTTCATTTCTATGTTGGAATAATGTTTTTTTCAAATATGGACAAGTAGTGACAAACACAGTATATGTATGCATGTGTGTATGTATACACACACACACACACACACACACACACATGTATATGTGTGTATATCTATATCTATCTATCTGTATCCATGGACAGAAATTTTAGACGTACAGTGGTATCTCAGAACTCAAACGGTAATCCATTCCGGAAGACCATTTGACTTATGAAAAGTTTGAGTTCTGAGGCGTGGCTTCTGATTGGCCGACAGCTAAGTTTTTGCACAGCGGAAGCCGCGTCGGACGTTCATGTTCCCAGGAACGTTCGAAAACCAGAACACTTCTAGGTTTTCAGCGTTCGGAAGCTGAAACGTTCGAGAATGGAGCCGTTGAGTTCCGAGGTACCACTGTATTTCTACTGCACACACATAGAAATGCTGAATGATTTTTTAACCAAAAAAGATTCAGAAGAAGGCTGAATTTCAAATTACATAAAAATCTTTCCCTTTATAAAAGCAATGGGTCTGGGAAGAGCTGTGAATAATAAGAGAGAATTGGTGGGTGCTTCTGTCAATGTGCCCATGGGTTGTGGTATGCAGCATTAGGAACCTTCTCAATTTATTGCTTAATTGATTGTTCAATATTTACAAACTCTCTAAGCAGTGTGCACCATTAAAACAATAAACAAAATGATCAAAATAAAAACATGACATCAATAAAAGCCTATAAAAGCAAAATACAGGAATTCAGACAAATAAAAACAAGGTCCAGTCTTATGGATCAGGGAAAGCCTGGCGAAAAAAGATATGCCTTTACAAGACATCTGCTGCTTCACATATGGTAGAAAGAAGGGAATCTCATAGTACAAAGACAGTGGTGGAAAATGCCTGTTTTCGGATCATCCCCCCATGATGTTCTGTAGGTTTACAAGCCAGGACAACAGGGAAAGCAATTAGAATTCATATGATCCTATCCTCTTCTGGTTTCTTTGAGTTCAGTCCCAGATACGAACATCACAAACTGAAGCTAGTAAAGGTCACCTGAAAAGATGGAAATGCACAGTTTGAAAAACTTTAAAAAATAATATCAAAAGCTGTGCTGAGGGGCTGTCATGCAATTGGTATGCTTCAAAATACTTGCTAGCACTTTTTCAGCTGATTTCTGGTTATCTGATTTTGTGCTAAGTTCTAAAAGAATGAGTTGAGTTGACCAGTGCTTTTTCTTCCCCTAAAAAAATGTTTAGGAGTACTCTAGGAGAGCCAGTGTGGTGTAGTGGTTAAGAGCGGTAGACTCGTAATCTGGGGACCCAGGTTCGCATCTCCGCTCCTCCACATGCAGCTGCTGGGTGACCTTCGGCTAGTCACACTTCTTTGAAGTCTCTCAGCCCCACTCACCTCACAGAGTGTTTGTTGTGGGGGAGGAAGGAAAAGGAGAATGTTAGCCGCTTTCAGACTCCTTCGGGTAGTGATAAAGTGGGATATCAAATCCAAACTCCTCCTCCTCCTCCTCCTCTTCTTCTTCTTCTTCTTCTTCCCATTTTCCTACTCATATTGAAATACTGCCCCTCAATGAGGCCAAACTTAGATTCACAATATGCTTAGGGGTATGCATCCCCCCAGAAAAAACAACACTGCTTAGGACTCAACGCTTGCAGATAGAGTGGGGTTTGTCTAATACTGACAGATCAGCATTTCACTCTTCTAATTTGATGTGTATCCTTGTTCAAAAGTATTAATTTCACCCATAAAAATATGTTCAAGTTTTGGTAACATTCAGTCCACATTTATGGAGCTTTTTCCTTCTTTCTACTTTCAGTAGTCATTCTTCAACTTCTCTTTCAGTTCCTACAGTATCACATTGTGTTTGACATGTGGGTCTAATAGTAACCTAAACTCCATGTATTGCAGCTCCTACTGAACACACATAGCCTCTACTAAGTCAAAGAGTTGCATGAGCCACATACCTTTGTACAGCTCCCATAAACAACATGGCCTGATTAATTTGCAGCATCCTAGTTTTCACCTGTGCAGCACATTAAATTGCACAGGCTGTTAAATGGGACAGCTTGATAAAACCGCCCTACTGTATTACACTGTGTTTTAAATCCCAAAATGTGTTGAGCTACACCTCAGTAAATTACACCTTCAGTTAATATACAGAGCCCGGTAATTTCTCAACCTGTTAATTGCACAGTCCACTAATCATGATGTCTTTGACTTATTGAAAAAGTCTTTATTTATGTACAGTTCAAATTCAGCTAATGGCATCTCATCCACAGAGAACAAGGGTGGGGAGCCTGCAGCCCTTCAGATGATGAATCCAGCTCCCATCACTCCCAGCCAACATAGCCAACAGTCAGCGATGATGGGAGTTGGGAGTCCAATAGTATCTGAAGTCCAAGTCTGACACAAATGATAGGGCCCTGGGTCTTTGTCTGAGCCCATTAGAGAACCAGCCAGAGTGTGCCAGTAGCATTTGAGAAAAGGACTTGCAGCAAAGGTGCAGCCTGGGAACATAAGGTGCTGCCTTATTCCAGGCCAAACTATTCACTCATCTGTCAGCTTTCCAGAGTTTGGCACTGTCAGAATTTCCACATCAGCTAACAAGAACTAGTGCAGCGCCATTGCTAGGAAAAGGGGAGGGGAAGATGATGTGCTCTGTTCTATCTTCATTTTACTCTTGGTAGTCCTTGTGATTCAAAAAGACATCAGCAAGACTTGTAGCTTATTTTTTTAAAATAAAAATTGCATTTCAAAAGAAAAAACTGAAAGCTTTCAGAATTTTAATGATGAAAGGTGAATTCTATAGTATTACATTCGCACAAGATGTCATTTTATTACTAATTGAAGGAACAATGTTATGTTCCTGAGAAGGCCAGCCGAGAAGCCACTGGTTCCTGCGGATCTTCCTGTATGCGGGTGGCAAGGAAGTCTGCCTCCAGAAGCATCTTCGCTGCAGAGCAGAAAGTTCCACCCCTGTTGTTCTTCCACCATTCAAGCTGCAACCATGATAAGGACTGAATAACTGCAAGTTGGGAACAGACTGGGGGAAGTCTTGGGTCTTCAGCACTTCTGTTCCTCCGACATCACCCACCAATAAGGGAGACAAATGATACGAGCCCTGGAGTTCTTTCCCCTCCAACTGAAATCATGGGGGAGGGGAGGGAGGGGAGGGGGAAAAACCCCTGACCAGCATTGGCCCAGCAGGTCTTGGGAAGTGGAGGAATGGACTCTCCCCTCCAACCCCTGCCTTCGTAGGACTGCTTCCATTTTCCAATGCTTGTGATAAATTATAATCTAGATTGTTTATGCTAATTTGTTATGAAAATTTGGTTTGGAATAGATAACCTTCAGGTCTAGCCCTCTAATGATACCCTTCTCATTTAAAGAAGCATAGCACTCTAACAATCAACCAAACTGGACTTTTTTCGCTTTCCCTTTCCTTTTCTGAAGCTTTTATTGTGGAATGGTGGGATTTTTATTTTATTTTATGGAGCTAGACCATTTGTGTGTGAGGTGGTCACTTTACACACAGAGAGTCTGAAGACAGGAGTGGCCACTGAAAATACAGAGACTGCTGGCAAAAGCGAATCTCTTTAAGAAGGCTTTTTACCCCAAAACCATTGCTTTCATCTTCCCCTGGAAAGTATACCGCTGCTAAAAGTGCACCCTCATTAGGAAGCCCATGGCATTTAATAGCCAGTTTTATATGGCATGAATTATCCCTCTCAAGCTTCCACATAGTTATAAAATGCTTTCTAATTCTCTCTGAATTCTGCTCTTATGCCTACGAGCTATGTTCGCACACCTACTAAAATGAAAAGATCAGTCCCACACAGTATGTCTCTTACATTATTCAAATGTTTTATTGAGGCTTGGATAGGTATAATGCAAACAAACCAATGATACAAACCTGTGTCATTGTTGCATTGTTGATTTTTTTTTTCTTTTTTTGGTGTGTGTGTGTGTGTGTGTGTGTGTGTGTGTGTGTAGCAGCCCAATAACTAGACCACCCCTTCACAGGTAAGAAAGCTATTAAACCCTGTGAATTTTCACAGAGGATAAGGATAGATTAATTTGCCACAGATGTTTCTATAACACCCTGCATGAGAACATTCAGTGTCCCATAGTTTTTCTCCTGTGGTGGTCCAGCATGAGTAGACTTGAGGCTTTAATCTAAAACATGTAAGAAATAGCAGCAGCTGGCTCAAGATTTTCTAGGGAGGTTTTGCTCGGCTATTTGCACTACTTCAAAGCCTTCATGTGCCCTGCATATGTATCCTACATGTAGCAAACATATAAAACGTAAGCGGAGAATGATAAAAGGCCAATTTTGGAACAGTCACGTAATACTCTTTATCAGCACGGCATAGGTCTCCTTCTGCCTCACAACCAGATGAAAACATTCTTATCATGATGGATGCCATGACAGTATACAGCAAAATCTGCCCTCATTTACACCCAGGCAAGCCCCTCAGAAATCGGTGGGGTTCCACAGCTGTAACTTAGGTCAGAATTTGCTTGTAATGTCTTTATTACTACATCTGCTCTTCATTTTGGTTAGGCCGGTGTGTAGTTTTTGAAGACATGCAAAAAGACGGGTATCAACACCTAAAACATTAGATGCTATTGTGGCAGCTGGGGCATGGGTCTTGTATCTATGCTTACAATTAATATATATGCGGATCTTGTTTTGTAAGAAGTAATTTGGACAGAGATGCTAATTAGAGAATCTAAAGTTTAAGAGTGTGGAAATTATGTATCCACTTTTTTAGTTCATACTTTGAATCAAACTATAATGTTACTCTTGGCTGGAAGTGAAAGATAATTTCTCAGTCAGCTGCAAGCATACACCATAGATTAAGCAATCACAGCATTAAAATGTATACTTTCAGATACCATTCCAAGCAAATTTACTATCCCCATAGAAGCATGGGCACTGCTGATAGCATAATCTATCTGCACGACCTAAATCTTTGGCAGAGTTTAAAGTGACTTAAATGATTTTTCATTTAACTGAAAGAAGCCCCTGCCTCAACTAAATAAATTAGCACCTGTATCCAGAAACTGGAATTTGGGGTGGTGGGCAGGGAAAGCCAGTTAATTAATGGATAAGTTCATAGATTTAACTTACTGTTAGCATGGTCTTAGAACCTGCTGTGCCCAAGACATATGGGTTTCAGATGGAATGTGTCAATAATTAGAGCTGGTGTATCACAAAATATGATATGGCACACCTGGTGGACATTCTTGTAGAAAAGATTTTGAAGGAGGGTGTATTCAAACCCCACCTGACAAGTTGAAAATCTGTATAAGAACAATTCTCATAGGCTGTGTGCATTAGATAGCAACTCACCACTCTTAGGACATAAACTGTGGTCAGGATGAAGCTACCTATAAATATGGAATAAGTTTGATTTCTTTTCTTTTTTTCAATCTTATGTGTAGCACTCCACTTTTCTAAATCCATTTGTGATAATTATTTGTTAAAGTCCACATGAAAATCCATAGCATTTTAGAGAGAATTCCTGTTATCAGAGGCATTTTTTATAGAATTTTGTCTAATATACACATTTGTGCAAAGCAATTTCCCTTAATAGAATGCATTTCAGTATGATAGTTCTCTTAATATATGCATTTTAATGCACACTTTATCCTTTTGTGTGTACATTCTTGTACACATTACTTGGCTGGAGAAGTGCACTGCAAAATTAATAGAAATGTGAATTTTGAAGAATGGCTGTGGTCCAGGTTGCATATTGTTTCATAAACTGCAAAACAGATAGCTTTGCTTTTAAATACAAACTGAATTGAATTTATTCCCCATCCTTACCCATAATGCCCTGCATGGAGCTACCACTGAAAACAGAAACCCCACCCTGAGTTATTTTTCCCCTTTCCCCTGTGCAGATTATGCCTTCCGCACCAAGCCTACACAAGTAGAAGTTGTGTACCTGCTGTGCAGTTGTCGGCAGAGGGCTAGTGAGCCACAAGAATTCAGTTCACCTTTCAGCAGTGAAAGTAAGAAGCAGCTCTGGAAATCAGTGTGAACACATTTGTTTTAAATTGCTGTAAATGAAAAGAGAAACCTGTGCAAGAAATTGCTTAGCAGCTCATATATCAATGTAAACCTATTCTAAATATTATAGTGGATTTATTCCACATTTTTATTACTACAAATTATAGCAGAATGGGAGCCATATTTTTAAAATTCCTAAACATCTCTCTCTTTTGCTCTTTCTATCTGTCTGGTTGTCTTATAAACACACACACACACAGCCAAGGAAATGCAAGAATATAAAGTTCTGTCCATTTGTTTATTACAAGGAACCTTTTTCTGTCTCAGTGCTGTTTATTATTGTTCTGCGAGATGTGAAGCTACAGGGAGCCAGGCAGAGGGTCTTCTTGGTAGTGGCGCCTGCCCTGTGGAATGCCCTCCTACCAGATGTCAAAGACTTTCCATAGACATCTGAAGGCTGCCTTGTATCGGGAAGTTTTTAATATTTGATGTTTCCCTGTGTTTTTATATTCTGTTGGAAGCTGCTCAGAGTGGCTGGAGCAACCCAGTCAGTTGGGTGAGGTATAACTAATAAATTGTTGTTGTTGGACTACAGTGCCAACTATCCCTTGCCATTGGCGATACTGGCCATGGCTGATGGAAGCTGGAGTTCATCAACTTATGGAAGGCCACAGGTTCCCCATCCATGGTTTACGCCGTAGAGAATGGATGCAATTCTGGATTCCTCTTCATTGTGTACAAATATATGCATAGTGGTTCCCTACAGATGTTCTACTGAACAGCCACAGATGGATGGGGTTGAACCTGCTACTGTTATGCTCTACTATATGTGCTCATTCTATGTGCAATAAATGACTAAACAGGGCTTAAGCTATAGCCTCACAACTTATTGTTCTTGCACTTATTGTTGCAAATTCCAGTGGCATCTTCCAAACAGAAGAACCTTGGATAATTTTCCATTTCAAAAGTAGTACGCCTAAATAAGTAAATAACTATCTCCCAAAGACAAGAAGTCCTAGTGTATTTTTCTGTACCAGCCACTAAAACATCATTGTCTTTGATTATTCATCTTTGAGAATGTGTTGCATCACACATAAATATTGCAATCCTGATCTGATAGCCATCTGTAGTTTCTTACATTCCTCTTAAATACCACCTTGATCTGGATGAGAGAGACCAACCCTACCTAGCAATGCATATGTAGATTAAAAATCAAGCACAGTTTACATCGTCTGAAATACTAACTGCAGAAAGTTTGTACTCAAAGTTTTTCTACTCTGTAGTGATTGTTTGCTCCCATCCAGGATTTCAGATAAGATTCCAAACATTGCTCAGGGATTGGGTATAATTTATTATGACCAGGCAAAAGAGAGACCTAAATTCTTTTGGACTGCAATATCAGAACACAGACCTTCAGAGTTCAAAGGGATAGATCTGCTTCTGTGACTAAATTATCACTGCTAGATAATCTGTAGTTGTTGGTGTATTTAGGGAGAGGGTTCTAGTATCATGGACATGGGCGATGCTCAAACCAAAATTACCAAACAATCACTCCATATATATTTGATTGAAAAGATCACTAGAGTAACAGCAACCCTAATTCAATGAATTATTTCCTGTCACTAAGGGCAGTGGCTTGGTTGGGGGGTGAGGGGGAAGGAGAAACCAAGATTTTGTTTCCTGATGACTACAAACTTCACTTGACAAAACGTTCAGTGCCAAATGTGGTTTCCATTTGCTGTTGGGAATTTATTTGTCCATGCCAAAGTTCAGGTGTGCCAGCTCTGTATAATAAGCCATTTGGATGAAAGCTTGGCTAGCTCAAAGGATTTTGATGGATTTTATTGCTGCCTTTTAAGATTATTGTTCAGAAATACCAAGTCTAATTTTGAAATCAATTAGCCATGCAGCCTGATGAGGTGTTTGCCCAGCTCAGGTTCACACCCGCTGTCTGCAGATTATTGTTAAGTTGAGTCAGGTCCCTAGTGGAGCTCTGTTTGCAGGCATCTGGTAGACACATGTCCGATGTCCTCCCAGAATGCTGCTGATGGTTTAAATAGCTAACCCTAATGAAGAAAGCCTAGCAAGTTTGCTGCTGTTTGCCAGCAAAACATGCCTTTTACAGTTCTCTTAACTTTTCCATGGCTAGGGAATACCTCGGGAGCTAGAGGCTGAAACAGATGTAAGGAGGGTGGAATCTAATTGCCCACTATCAACAGATCAAAGGAAATGGTCTTCAGTTCCTCTGTCTTCCTGATGGTCATGAAGTTAGAATGATATCATTCCCAGAAGTGCCACCTCTTGAAGGGAACAACATCTCTTGACACCAGCTGCTCTCGTTGCACAAGGTGAAAATTCTGCTTTCCTGGGCAATATTTCTGGGATACATGCCAAAACCATGGACGATCCCATGCTGTTCAAAGGGGGTGGCAGGTTGTAAAACCATCCACACTACTGACCAGCCTCCATTCACACTTGGATATGCTAAGCAGTCCTCTCTCCCATCAGTACTGCAGAATTTAAAGTCATTGCAAAATGTCACCTGTTATGCCAACAATAAATGGATTAATAAAAAGGATAATTTTTGCAGGCAATTCTATGTACAAGTTGACATTAGCTCCCCCCTACCTCTCAGAATATCTCCCCTCCCCTCCAATATACACTGTATAAATGAGTGTGACCTTGCTTTTGTGCACCTTTCATTCATTTCAGTGGGGCTGATGCAGGAGAAATCCCCTCAAGAATATTTATAACAAACCCAACATTTGCAGGGTTTCCCACTAACCAGAATAAAGAATAGGATGCTTCATCAGCAGAGGCTAATGGAAATGAAAAGAAGTGACTTATGCACGCGCACGCACACACACACACCATAGTGTTCTCCAGAAAAGTGGGTGAGGTGCTATGGGATAGAGGGAAGCCATAGGGAGGAAGGTAATTGGTGGGAATAATCTTAATCCTTACATTACTAGAGGCTTCTAAAGGGGGGGGGAGCCATTCTATGGGCAGAAAAACAGAAGCTGCATACAACCAAACATAAGCGAAATTACGTTTAATCTATTTCTGTGAGAGAATTTAGGGAATTTGAAATGTGAGGCCTAGGATGATAAACACAGTTCAAAACAAAACGGAATCCAGAACTTCCTGAGAGCAGGTGGCATAAAGGAACAATCCCCCAATCCTGAATAAAATTGGTGATATCTAACATTAGTGATGCTCCAAGTAGACCTGTTAAAATCAATGGACGAGTTATTTACTACCCTAAATTGTTAGAGCTTAAGGAAAGCCCTCCTAGATCAGCTTACAGGTTTGTCTTGCAGATTTGCAAGTCTCAAGGCAGGGACTGTCTTATTTCTGATTTTTTTAAGGCAGCCTAGGACCCTTTTCAGTTGAAGAATGGGCTAAAAAAGAAGCCTGAAATACATAAGTTCAGCCTTACAGTATATCCTCCAGTCTTTATGCTGTTAGAGCCCTCACACATTTCAATGGGCTGTTCATCTCAAGTATGTTTTACTAAGAACTGGTTCACACATAGTCATGGCATGTGGCTGGGTGCAGAAGCCAGCCTGGGGCTCTCACACCACCACCCCATTGTGCAAAGAATTGTCAGTATGGAGTGGGACCTGTGCAATAAATGTGCACACGAGTAGGTGCATATACTCGTTTCATTGCCAAGAAACAAAAAGTGAAGCATGAAATATGCTTAGTATGCAACTGTGCAAGCTACTAGTCACACTAGGTAGGTATTAGTCAGTGGTCTTGCTTTATTAGCAAGGAAGTTTATTAGAGAAGAAAGGATCCTGGATACAGCCCACTGGGAACTTTGGTAACATAAACTCCATTATGGATTTGACAATGAACATTGAAGAGACTGATATCTGGGGTCAACCTATGTTAGGTAGAGTGAGGTGGCCAATTGATTTTGGATGTCATGAAATTGTTATTTAATTACGTATAATTGCACTTTTACTGCTGGGAACAGAAAGAGGTGCTTGTGGGATTTTCTGCCTCAGGTGTCAAAATAACTTGGCCAGCCTTGGATACAATGTACCTTGGCTGTTGGGGTGATGCTGCTGTTCCAGCTTCTACCTCAGGCAGCAAAATGTATTGTGCTAGCCTTGGCGATATAAACACACCCAATAACTTTAATTTCTGATTTGGGGCCCAAATAAAAGAGTGTTGCAAAGTAGTGTGGTAGTTTTCCTGCAGCACTGACTGAAAGAGACTGCCTCATTTCCTTACTTTCTGTTAGGTCTATTAGGCACTGCAATGTGTTTTTTATGAGCTTTATTAAGAGGTTTTAAAAATATTTTACTAGGATAATTTTCATTTTTATAAGGGTTTCGGTTGGTTGCATTTTACTTAAGTCTAGTTTTTCTTATTAAGAAATATTGTGGTTATTTTTAGTATGTGCCATTAACATTCTTCATCCAGGCTCAACAACTGTCCTATGAGAGTCAAAGCATTAGCAGAAATCTGTATTTAGTGGCAAGGCCAGCGTACCATGCCTAACCAGCTTCACCCATTAAAACTGGTGACACAGAAATCCAAAATAAACAGTGTAGAAGCACATAAGAACAAACCCAATGGATCAGTTTTCAGGTCCACCAAGTCCATGACAGTATGATGTTGATACTGATGATCTTGAATCCATATGATCATTTCCACAAGTGGAAGGCATCCAGTGGGGTAAATAGAGAGGTGGTTTTAATTTTTGCAACATCCCTGTTCACCTTGTAGCCACCCCTTCACCACATCCCCACAGTTCTAGAGGGGGCCCCAAGCCTCCCAAACAGGTTACCAGGGGGCAAGAAAAAGAAAGAAATTTACAACAAAGGAAAAGAAGCCCCCCTCCCCTTTGTCCAGTGGGATTCAAGCAATCATTAATATTATTTATCTTCGTAGCACATTTTCAGAATCCAAGCATGCTTTTATTTTGATATTAGTGGTATCAACGTGGTGCACTGTTTAATGTTACACAACACCGGCAATTTCTGGCTCAGTCCATTGAGCTTGCTGCAGCTGACTAGTGGCTAATAATGAAGCATCACTTTTAATGGAGAATACTCTAGCAACAATCCAGCAGAGAGCTAGATTGATTTCAAACCATTGATTTCAGTGCGATTCAGAATGTACACGGTTAGGCCCTGGAGTTTAACCATTGATTTGTCATTCTTTACTACTATGTCATTGCTAAGCTACTTAACCGTAGATTTTATTGTCTGTAATAACAAAGTACTGGGAGTTCAATCTTATAAAGGAAAACATATATTACTTCAGTAATCTATAATTCATTGTAGTGATTTGACAGAATGTGAAAACTCATGCCTTATGGTTCAGAAAGCAGCAATTGCATTGTTAGCCCCCATTTATCAGTATAAAGCTGGCTAATTTAGCTGCCTGGCTGATTTATAAATTGATAATTTACATTGGGTTCAACATCCTAATTTAATAATGGGATCACATATGGATGGTTTGAAAAAGTTGCATTCTAGTTGGTTAAGACTATAAGCATGCCCTTATTAAGATAGATTATCTCCTTCTACTTGCTCTTTAAAAGGAAAGACAAAACAAATTATATATCTCATTCATTCTACCTGACAGAAAGGCCATGTTTGCCTATAACCCCCTCTTCTATTAATATTGAATACATGGCTAGCCACATCATTCATTCTCTTGCTAACCTCCATGATGTCATAATCTTTTGCAGCAGTAAGCACTTGTTAGGGTCTGCAGACATTTGGGGATCACCATAGGGAGTCAGACTACTGGAGTGAAATCAACTAATAAATCTACCAGGTAGGTTTGTAACAGAAGTTGAGAAGGAATACAAACAGGGATTTTACTGGATATTTCACACTGAGTGAGTCCCTCGGTACAGGAGATTTTGCAGTCAATTTACGTTTCTAATTACTGAACATGAAAATTACTAACAGTGTAAGTACATTAGTTCCTTTCATGGCCTAATCCTAAAAATTAAGCAAATAAAGCCTTAGGATTGGCTACCAAGAATATGGATCTAAAACAAGTCAGCCATCTGGTTTGGTTAGAAGCAGCATGTTCAATGGCAAATTTCCTTGTGGTGTTGCTTCAAAGGCTGTTTCTGCACAATGTGTTGAATTCTTTGGTAAATTTCTGGTTTTAACAAGATCTTGAGTTGTATCCAAGTTCTGCTCGCTCAAGACTGGACACCTGATTTTTGCTGATGTGCTCTACACAAGGCAGCCCCCTCTGCACCTGAATATTGCTTTCTAAGGTTTGGGGGACCTTCAAGACCAGAATGGAATATAATGTGCAGGGATGCAGGAAGTAGAAGGGGCTTTTGAAAATCAAATGGACCACCTTGCATGTGTGGAAGACCTTTCCACTAGTGCAAAGCTTATCTTGGGTACAACCCCTCACTCCCTGGTATGACTTGAGCTACTGAACCTGCCTCCTGAAAGCTTCAGGCTCCCATGAAGTTCTTGCTTCTAGTTCTTCATTACATTCCTTAAGCCAAGAATGGGCAAAGGTGAATGTCCATATGAAAAAAGATTGAGTGGGAGAACCATTAAATACATTCAAAGGATAGCTTTTTGTAGAATATGGAAAACTGAAGTGAAGAGCATTCTGTGATATTCTTGGGAAAAAGCGTTTGCACAATAAGATTAATTATTGGAATATATTATGAAATGCATTCTCTTGCATGTGAAAGTTCAGTAAAAATTACTACAGATCAAAGGTCTCATGAATAATCTTTTTTAAAAATGGTGGTCAAATAGGCAGCCAAGGGTCAGAGCTTTTTCTGCTTTTCTGTTTTGGATGGAATAGAGAGCATTGTAGAAAGCTCGTGAAAAAAAGTAATATGGTTTTCTATAAATATCTGTTTTCATTTGCTTCAGTCTTGTCCAGTCAATGCTAAATTTAACAAAGTGTATGTATTTACCTTTATCTACACATTACCTTAGATAACTTATAAAAAGGATTGGACAAATTCCTGGCAGAGAGACCTATCAATGGGTCTCAGCCATGAGAATCCACATTGAACCTTCAGGATCAGAGTATCTTTGATTGTTGTCCCCCACACCCTCACCCTTGCAAGCTGGTGCCTCTGGCTTGTGCAGATCAGCCCTTGTTGACTCAACAGGAGCACCCTTATTTCCATTGTGTATTTGCTGAAATGGTTGAATCACAATAGGCAAACAGGAGCACCTATTGGATGGTTCCAACCTTCACAAGATATACAGTAGTTCGAATTACTCCAAATTCTCATCAGTACCTCCTAGAGCTGTAAAATCCCAATGAGCAATACGTCATACTAATATAAGTACAACAGTTATAAACAATTCCAAGAAAACAATGACTCACTCTTCAAAAGACTGAGCCTGTGAACTATTGCTTGTGGTTACAAGACATTGCAGATTAACAGTTGATCCATTATGTTGATGAAATGTCAGAATATTTACATCAGTGCAAACCCAAGATTTTCCTGGGTGTTTATGGAGAGAGAGAGAGAGAGAGAGAGAGAGAGAGAGAGAGAGAGAGAGAAGCATTGGCATTATTAGTAGGACATGAGTAACTTTCATTTAATTCCTTGCCATTGTTGTACTCAGTGGTACAACATTTGGCTAAAATTCCCAGCAATTAAAGGAAAGTTAATTCAGGCACATTCATCAAAGAAGGTTCTTCATAAAACTAATAACTTTTACTCTAAGATATTGGCCTTATCCACCAAACTGGCCTTACAACAAGGGGATGCCGGTGGCGCTGTGGTCTAAACCACTGAGCCTCTTGGACTTGCCAATCATAAGGTTGGCAGATCAAATCTGCGTAACAGGGTGAGCTCCTGTTGCTTTTTCCTACCTCCTGCCAACCTAGCAGTTCGAAAGCATATCAGTGCAAGTTGATAAATAGGTACCACTGCAGCGGGAAAGTAAACAGCATTTCCATGCACTCTGGCACTCCTCATGCTGTTCCGTTGTGCCATCAGTGGTTTAGTCATGCTGGCCACAAGACCTGGAAAAGCTGTCTGCGGACAAATGCCGGATCCCTTGGTGGCGATGAGCACTGTACCCCATAGCTGAATTTGACTGGACTTAACTGTCCAGGGGTCCTTTGCCTTTGCTTATATCAGTGCAGAAAAATTATTATACACCAGTGACAAGGTTTAATTTCTTGAATATGTGAACACTGTTATCATTTTTTTAAAAAAATTCAGAACCCTTTGACAGCTGATGGTCACTATTTTTAATTATTTATTAAATTTGTATACTACCCTTCATTTGCAGGTTTCAAGCTGGTCCACAGCATAAAAACTATTATTGAGACATCACCTTACAAGGTGTAGAAAACACTCTCTCTATGGCAAAAAGACCCATTCCTATTCAATATGATATAGGATAGTCACATGTGTCTGCACACCAATAGTACGTGAAGCCCTGGGCTAGAATACAGTACATGAAAATGCTATATAGGCAGGGCAGCTAGGAATGTAGCAGGTTTTCAACTAGAAGGCTGGCAGTATTTAGCTCCCTCACTGTAGAACTAAGCAACATGTTTCAATTATCGTATCTTAATTCCTCTCCACCACTGCATAAACAACTCCTTATATTTTGCCTTGCCTAAGATTAATTTATGTATAATGTGCTTTTGATTTTCCTTTGGCATTCTTTGTGGATTATGCTTACGTCTTTCATAAACTAAAACGTATCCCCTGTTTTCTGGTTTAAAAAACACACACACCAAAACCCTTCCAAACTGATTTCAGCCCCTGGTCATATTTGGGTGTGCCCTCTTGCTCGCAGAGGCAAATTAAAGACTGTACTTTCACATAGATCTGATTCATTTGAATGCAGTATGTAAATACTTCAATGGGATGTGTATTGCAGTCATGCGAAGTGGTTTCTGTTCTATTGAAAATGGGGCTGAACTGAAATGCAATCCCCATTTCTCACTGAGCATGGCTAATGAGGGCTGCCATTCTACACACACACACACACACACACACACACACACAACAAATGCCCCTAGAACAGTAAGAGCCTCGAAATTCACCTCATACCATCAAGATGTAAAAGAGAGGAGGCAATTTGAACTCCTCCTTTGTTGGGAATCCCACCAATATTTAGGGTTGAACGTCTATGAAAGTTTGGCCACGCTCTAGTATAAAGTAAAACACTATGTTCAGTGGAGCCAGCATGATTTAAATTCAGCTTCACAGATATAACAGCTGGTTCCTAATGATGCACTCCTTAAACCGCTTATTCTTCTTTATGGCTAATGTGAATAAATTGTTTCAAGGCTGTGGTTTCAATAAAATCTTTTATTTTCAGCCTACTTTAAAAAGGGGGGGAAAGAAATCTTGGGAAAGGAAGACCTGCCTAGTTGACTAGTGAAATCCATCATGCACTGTCATAATACTTTGCTACCATTGCTGAATTTTGTTTAGAATAATATGGCCTTAATGCCCCCATCCCCAGCTGAATTGCTCAGACTGGTAGTAGATTAGAGGAGAGAGAGGTGCCAGTATTATCTGTGTTAGTGCTCCAGAGGTCACACTACACTAACAAGACTGCCCTCCATCAGGAATGACAGAATCCAGCTGCTGAGATTTAGCTGGGGCTTCCTGTGGAGCTACAGTCATCCACATATACTAGAGATGTGTTGGAAACAAGCAAGCATTCTGCCAACTTATTCTCCTGGCTCTTTCTTATTACTATTTCCCAAGAAATACCAATAAGTGCCAATGCATGTGAAATTATTTACCTCTTTAAGCCTGGGACCTTTTAAGGTCCCATGTATTTGAAGGTCACTGAAATGGAAGCTTAATGTACTTTTAAATCCTCCATTTTCATTATATGGAAGCTGAATATACTTTTAAATGCTCCATTTTTATTATATTCAAGGAGAATCAGCCAAATCTTTTCTTAGTGCTGAGTATGGTGCCCCACAATTATATTTTTATTTTTATTTTGTTTATTTTTAATGACAGTCAGATGATTTAATGGATTCTTTTAGAAAATGACCTGTTATTGCCCATTATTTGTTAACATGTTGTTTACAACCAATTAAGGTATTTCAGTCTACACACACCCTTAAATTTGCCATGCCACCGTTATTTTTCAGAACATATCACACACCGAGAAGGGTCTTGCTTGGTTTATTTAAACATGCTTAAGCTTTTCAAACAACGTTCCTTCACATGGCAGGGAAGAGAAATCACATTTGCCCATAGAGGGCACTGAAGTTTTCAGCTGATTGCAGATCAGGAGCAAACCGTTCTGCTAATATAAACCTGGTTTTCTGAACATTTTTAATTGGGAATGCTCATTGGGCTGTAACTGGTTCAGAGTGTTTATTTATAACAGTTAGTTTGCATAGCTGTGATGTGAAAATTTAGAGCATGCCTATCCATTCATGTTGCCATTTCATAAGGTAATAATTACCATGTATTTTGCATATGACCTTATTATTTATCAGGGATGATAGTCCTTTCCCTTCCCTGACTGTCAGCCCTTGGAAAATCACTGGATGATATTCAATTCTTGTCGTCCTCAGAACAGACTCATTGAAGGATAAGGCTATACTAGGTTTATTAATTTCAATGTGCTTACTCTGAGTGGGAATTAAATAGCTCAGTTGGTTAGAACATGGTGCTTATAATGCCAAGGTTGCAGGTTTGATCCCTGTATGAAACAGCTGCATATTCCTGCATTGCAGGGGCAGCTGCATTGGACTAGAGTATCATCAGTGTCCCTTCCAACTCAATGATTCTGATTCTGGGAATCCACTATCTGTCTTTTGATTCAGGGGGATACATTATTTGTGTTGGTGCCAATTGCTAGCATCTTTATTATTCAGGATTTACGACTTCCAGCCTGATCCTGAGCCCACTTTATTTCAGCCCATGGGATTTCAGTGGGATCTATGCACTTAGAGTCCGGCATACAGAGGCCTCATGAACATAGTCATCCTGTTCCATATTTACATACTGAAACTGCTGCACTGTGATCACTGTCTAATGTACCAAACCTTTCATTAACAGAATCCACCAATGAGTAAAACAAAAAACAAAAGCCTGTAATACAATGAAATAATAAAGTAGAGCTGACATACAGTTAACTGGAGTCTTCTGTGTAGGGCAATTTAAATACAACATACATTACCATAGAGGTACACTAGAAGGAAGGCAACTTGTTAAAAAGAAAGAAAGAAATTTGCTGTATACGCCTACTAATTTTCATGTGAAACAGACCGAAAGCAAAACCACATGAGAAGGAGAAGGTGACTTTTGAAGTCATTTGTCCACATTTGTTTTAAATATTCCAAACCTAACATTTGCTTCTCCAGTACTTCTTGTATAATTCCATGAAGATGAAAGAGGGATTGTTATTATGCTTCAGACATAGAAAGTAAAATATGACCATCAGAGCAGAAAATGGATTTTAAGTCATTCTTGTCTCACAGACTAATATTAATGCTTTCTAGGATGCATAACTGAATAGTTTGTACATTTATATCCTGAAATTCTTGTAATGATCAGTACATTGAGCCTAGCTATTACACTGGTGTAGTTCCATGCATTTTAATATGACTTTATTTTAATATGACTTTATTTTAATATTTTAATATGACAACATACATGAAAATCATTCATCTCCTTAGGAAGGGTTGTGCTTGGGTTTTAGAATAAAGACTATTTGGTCTTCTGTGCAACTTTGTTAAAAATGACTATTATTTTGGCTTCAATAGATTTGACTGCATTATGGAGAAGATGCTGACTCTACACTCATGTTATCAACCTGGCAACATCAGCTGTTCCTCTTAGTGAGATAACAAGATGGAAATGTCCCTCCAAAGTGTTTAAGGAATCCCGGTTTCTAAAAGTGTATGCTAAGGGTTTACTGAAGCAATGGCGGGGGTGGAGGGGAATGTCAGGGTATGAATGTTAAGTGTATGGTTAATAAGCTATCTCTCATTATCTTGATAATATATGTAACATTAGAAGTATACTCCTTATCTTGAAGTACATTCAAATGACATTAAGTCATTCCTGAATCAGACCAAAATGGTAAGGAAAAGGGTCACTTCATAACATCTGCAAGGATATATATGGTGTGAAGGAACATGAGGCCACCACCCTGGTGAGGCTAAGCAGTTCTGAGTTTACTCAATGCATGGAAGCTACATCTGCACCACACTGGGTTCCATGGCAGAAGAAGGGTGGGGTATATACTGTATGTAAGATAATAAATAAGTCAAATAAATCATTGAGAAAGGAATATTCACATTCTTGGCCAATCTCTTCTGTCTGAGATGAAAATTTCAGTGTTGAGTAAGCTAAAGACTGCTGCTAGCTATGAAGAAGAGTTAACTTGACTAAGTCCAGGTTGTAGTGGGTTCAAAATATCATTGATGAGTATTCTAGATATAAATAAATGGCAAGCAAGAGAAAGGCGCAGAACCATTTCCCAGTGCTGTGAGTAAAAGTAGATGTAATTTAATCCAGCTATGGCACAAACCCAAGTAGGCTATATTAACCGAGTAGGGGGCTGTCTCACGGTAATTATTATTATTATTATTATTATTATTATTATTATTATTAATATCTGCTATGAAAGATTCTTGGAATGCTGGAATTATATCCAACTTTTATATATATATATATATATATATATATATGTATATATATATATATATATATATATATATATATATATATATATGTATATATGTATGTATATGTATATGTATGTTATAGCAAGGTAGAATGCGCCTTATGTGTTTAATCTTGAGAGACAAAACACTCTTTTTAAAAATCTGGTTCTTGCATTGTGCAGATCTACAACCATGGTTTGTGCTATTTGGTGATCAGGCTTCTGTTCTGATAATGGGAGCCTCTGTTTGTTTAGACTGTGTAGTTCCTCCATCTAATTCACCCTGGCTCCAGTGTCACACATTCAAACTGCTGTCAATGGAAAATTCACATTTCCCTGAAAGGCTTAAAACAGCAAACCCTATGAACTGAAATTATCTCCTCTTAAAGGTAATTATGCCAGAACACTTGAGAAAGGGATTGCTTAAGCTCATGTGTTCCTTCAACTCTGTGCATTGCCTTAAAATGGTTTGAAATCGTACAACTGGTGTCTCTGTGTGGGGGTTTTATTTGTTTGACTAGGCCTTTTGACAATATTTTAGTCTCAGTGGAACTTGAGATGTTGCAACCACTGCAGTTATTTCAATAACCGCATGAATCAGGAGTAATTATTGTAATGAAGTTCCACTTCTATTTCCTAAAACAAAGCATGTATGTATGTATACACACACACACAGTGTTTTTGTGTGTGTGTGTGTATTGGCTTTTTCAAAAGAAATATCTAACATTCATATGGCTGCAATCCTATGCACAATTAGGAATAACCTGTAGCGTATCTGGAAGTTCTACTGAACACAGTTCGGACTTACTTCAATGGTACAATATTCTTATTAACTAGGAGATGTGCCCCTGCTGGCATTACTCACCAAAGCTGCCAACCCACTTTTTACAGCTCACCCTATCTCTCTCGTCCCTTATAACTTGCCCAATAGCAACCATCCATTCCAGCTCACCAAACCCACCTTCTCCTTTTACGATGCAGTAGCAATTCACGAGGTGGCATGGGTAAGGCTCTGTTGCTCCCCAGTTTACTATGGGTCACTGCTGCTTACTGAGAGGGGGAGTGTAGAGGTGCAGAGAGCTCTAAGACGTGTGAAGGCTTTCGTGTGGAACATATTATCCCACCCACATACATTAGCTCCACACAAAGCAGGATTTTGGCCATGCAATTAATTCTTGGGCCAATTTTGGTCTTTAGTTGTAACTTAACTCAGGCCATGTTCCCTTCTGGATGATCTGTGCTGGACCAAAGTCTGCCTCTGAATGTAAACTTATACACGGTTTGCATGGGGAGAAAGCAAGGTTTTTATTTTTATGTTTCAGGGGCAGGGGAATAAATTAATTATGAGAAAGGTTTCATGAACGAAACTGATAAAATCATCAGTTTTTGCAACCCTGAAAGTAACCAAGAAACTTTTCAGCTGAGCCAATTATTAGCTTGGTTGCTCTGAGAAAATACAAATTTCACCATGCTATACTTCAGTGTAGCCATCTGGGACATTTAGTAAATGAGCAGATTCTTGTTAAAGCCAGATGCTTGTATCTTAGCTATGCTATATTGGGGGAAAAGTAGTTACCTGCTCTCTTCCTCTTCTCCAGTCAGTTCTCAAATACAAGCAGATGGAAATCTTAGAGGTATTTCTTTCACCCATTTAGTGGGCCTCATATACCAAAACCAAGCAGTTATGTGGACAACTTAAAATGCACAGGGGTATATCTGATTCCTAAATACTTCACATCTGTCACATGGAATATTTTTGAATTGTGCAGTGTGGTTTGTGCGTGAGTCCAACTAACTGGAAACATTCATTTTGTTAAAATGTCAGCTACATATATCTGGGTATATCTAAGCAGCCCTCATTTTGGAAACTATGGATGCTCTTCTCATGTAACACTTCCAAACCCAAGAAATCAAGATATGCACAGTATGATCATGTCTTGCACAGGAGTTACATCCTGGAGATGGCACAAATATATGAAAATGCAAATACAGAAAGAGCACTTGAGCTCTCAGACTTGCTTACCAGGCTCTGGGATGCTCTTGTGAGATCTCACTGGGCTGTCCAAGTTCCTGTGAGAGCATCCCAGAGCCTGTGGAAGGGCACCCCAGAGTCCAGGATGCAAGTCTGGCAGCTTAAAAGTAATTTCTGTGCTAGAAAAACCTAGGGCAAAAGAAACTTTTAAGCTCCCCCATCTTGCATGTAATTAATTTGTGGGATTTCAACTGGGCGGCTTTCAACCATGTAATGTCAAAATTGTGCAAGTGAAGGACACACAGGATATGACTGTTCTGCATGCTAGTTCCTCACTGTGGCTAGCAGGGACCAATGCAGCTGTACAGACTACAGTGGTACCTCGGGTTAAGTACTTAATTCGTTCCAGAGGTCTGTTCTTAACCTGAAACTGTTCTTAACCTGAAGCACCACTTTAGCTAATGGGGCCTCCTGCTGCTGCCGCGCCGCCGGAGCCCGATTTCTGTTCTTATCCTCAAGCAAAGTTCTTAACCTGAAGCACTGTTTCTGGGTTAGTGGAGTGTGTAACCTGAAGCGTATGTAACCCGAGGTACCACTGTACATGTAGAGTTTGTATGGGCAGAGGAAGATGCATTTGTTAACCAGGATCACAGGCAGTTGCCCCTTAATGGAGGTTGCTATTAGGGTTTTTTCAGACAGCATTTTGTCATTGATTGGAGTGGTCAGTCCTGTGCCAAACTAGAAGTGATGGAAATAACCTTTGAAAAGAGGCTGCTGTGAGTATGCATAGTGGATTAGGGCCACAGGTCATAGCCAAGTGTTATTTTCAATGTTGAGAAATAGTTGAAACTCTTATCTGGAACAAAAGATATACTAAGAGCTTCCTGTCTGGAAGAGTCTCTCTCTCCCCATCCTACCCAAAATATGCATTTATTCACCATCTGACATGCGGCTGAGCCAGATAATGATTTCACATGAAATAATCCTGTCCCATCTAAACCCACAAAATGCTTACAATTTCAGGGTCAAATGATGCAAACTTAGAAATTCAGAAGACGTCATTTGCTGTATCTCATAAATCAGCTACATTTTGCTGGAGATAAATAGATGGATTTTATGCTTGGTATAAACAGAACTTGATGTTAACTTGTATAGCTTGGAAGTAAGCATTTTAAAAAAACTTGCAGATTTTAAAAATATTTTTTTTATAAAAAAAAGAACATGTAAAAGTACTTAGTAAATATAAAGGCACTTCAAAATGTTGCAAATACTTCTGGATTTGGGCTGACAAGTCTTTCATTGACCTCCCTACATTTGGAGGCAGTGACCTTGCTACCTTCTTGTGCAAAGTCTTCTTGTGTGATTCCATGATGACCAGAAGCAGATTAAATGATGGTGATTCAATAACTATATAAACATGAGCTTCCTTTATCTACAGCAGCTTGGATCCTAAGATAAGTTCTTTCACAGAAGAAAAGTTTGCTATTCCCTGAAGCATCTCCAGAGGGTTGGTGGGGGGATACCCTTGAACAATGTGGGTTGGTTTCAGATGCTGCTGGGTGACATAAGGGATGAGAAACTTTCTTTCCATGATGTTAAGTTATCTTAAGCCCATTTCTTTTAGTGATTACCCTATCAGCCAATGGCATCCTCCATTGTTCTGAAGGGCCTTCTCGATTTCCTGAGAAGCTTTTAAGGACCATGATGGCATGCTGAAGACCAGTGATGTCAGGAAACGGTCCTTGTAACTGGTGATCCAGCCACATTTGAGGACAGAGAAACTGGCTTTTCTTGGCAAAGAATTGAAATTATTTCAGTGACTTTTCAGTGCCAAGTTCAGTCACCCTAAGCACGAACACCCTAAGCAAACGCAGGTGTTTGCTATGAAGAATTTACTGGAAGGCAAAATAAGCAAAGATGAGAAAGATTACCTTGAAACCATGAAGCTTATGCAACACACATGCCCACTGCAAAAGCAGTCTTTCCTGTCACTCTCAAGAGCTTCTGTTCTTCTTCATGTTCCTCAGTCATAGGACTATTTAAAATGATTTAAAGGGCAGCTACTCCCAATTATCTGGGAACAGGATAAATTTTCCAGTAGCTAAAGATGACAACTGAACCATAGGTTTAACATTTTAAAAGAGAGTGACAAAACTACTGTGCACCTCTTTACTCTTGAGATATGTATTTTTAGAACCCATCTTATTTCTATGATTGGATGCTGATTTAAACTGTTTTAATTGTTGTAACTCTTGCTGGACTTTAAGATAAAGAGTAGGTAAGCAGTAATAATTATGTGATATGTTAAGGCTGAGGGAACATACACTTCCTAGGAACTGCAGTCTGTTCAGGGTGCTGGGAATTCTAGCTCCATGATGGATAAACTACACCACCAGGATTCATTGGTGTGCACACATTTTGAGACAGTAACTTTCTTTAGATCGGGGTGGGGAGTTTCAAGCCAGGGGTTGAATGTGATTCCTCTTTCCTCTTTTTCTGGCTCCCTTCCCAGGTCATGCCCCATACTGGTCCTTCTCTGCACATACACCCCACCTTCCATGTTCTTCTCTTTCCTTGCACAATGACTACTGTCTCTAAACAGAAATGTAGATGCTCCATTATAGAACCTCAAGAAGAAATTTAATCCACTACCATTGCAGCAGTAACTCACACGGGACACAAAAAAATGTTCATGCATTGCAGCAGCAAAATGTTTTGCAATCCTTTGAGTCACATGCAATCCCAGAAAATTTGCCCAAGACGCTCTTATCAGTTTCGTGTTCTGAGAAGGACCATCATTCAAAATCCTTTCTGAATCTTAGCAATGAAGCAACTGAGCTGCCTCGAAGCAAATACTTCTACAGAGCCTCACATCCGCATTTCACTGACAGTTACAGCAACTGAACTGCTTCAACATTACTCCTCCAGCAACATGTGAGGTCTTGGCTGTGGAGGTGGACTCCACACTACAGCTTTTCCTCACAGCAAAGGTAGCCAGTCTCTAGGGAAATCACCCTGAGATAATCCATGCTCTTGGCTACTCCTGCATGTTCTGGGGGTTCTCACATTATCTGGTCCTGCAGGAAGGACCAAAGCTGCAGTGATTTCCACTCTACCAGGTAACCTAAGAACCAAGCTGGGACACACAAAGCCCATCTGTGCTGCATTTGCACAGGGACTGGGAACACATGACTCTGGATCTTCTTACCAATACAGGATATCGACCTGATCCAGGTTT
The DNA here is from genome assembly GCF_027172205.1 of Podarcis raffonei. Taxonomy (NCBI): domain Eukaryota; kingdom Metazoa; phylum Chordata; class Lepidosauria; order Squamata; family Lacertidae; genus Podarcis; species Podarcis raffonei. Next base: position 34,162,300 of record NC_070610.1, read on the forward strand.
TGGCTCCAGTTTGGGGAGGGGTTAGAAAAGACATCCTTACGGTAGAAGTGACTCACTCAGTGGGACAGAACCATATTGCACGTTTCCTGGAAGTAGGGTCACTGCCACTTTCTTGGGGGCTGGGAGGTGAGCTGGCAGGAAGGATGGCATGATATGGGTGCACTGGAAGAGCCAAGCTGGTGTTCCCACCAATGTGCCTGCACCATGCTAATTTCCCTTCTGCTTCACCACTCCCCATCACAGTAAGCACATTTATCCATTTCACCTATGTTTATTCATATGTCCATTCTGTCCTATGGCAGCATCAGTCTCCTGGCTGGTTGTATGGAATGGGCTCAGGGTGAAAAGGAAATTGAGTGTGTCATGATTAGGGGTGGACCAATCTGTAGATTTCAGTCTCTCTCAGTTTCTCATTTTTTTAGATCTTAACATCAGTTTGGCACATTTCCATATCAGTTTGCATTTTTTAAAGACTTCATTAAAATCTATCAGAATTTTAGTGATTATTTGTCCTAGTTTACACAAATGTCCAAAATGTGCCATTATACAGTTTTGAATGTAATTTTTCTCATATACAAATATTGCAAAATATGTGTATATTTGAAGTTTCCGCTAAAAATGAATTTTTGTATGTTACTTTCATTAACAGATGCATTTTTATGCACACTTTACTCCAGTTTATGCATTTATATACACATTACTTGGCTGGATAAGTGTTTTCCAACATTTGTGAATTTCAAAGGGTGGATATGTTTTGTTTCCCATATTGTTTTGGAAAGTGCAAATGAGGCAGGTTTGCCTTTAAATGTCAACCGAATCACATTTCTTTCCCATCCCTAGAAGCAATGCCTTACTGTAGAGTAGGTTTCACAGAGAGCAGGACCACTGAGAGCACCTTGCTGAAGACACCCCGAAACCTAGAACCATCCGTATACAAGTTGTAGCTACTGCAAGCTGCTGTAGCTGGAAATTAAAAGCTGTTGCTACACTCATATCCAAAATTGCTTGGTTCACACATTATGTTTATTCAATGCAAACACACGCTTGAGGAAAGCCAGGGCTGCTTCTGTAATGAAAGCATACATTGTGTGAACTGCCTTCCAGGGTCTCTAATAACAACAGGAAAGTTACAACGATGTATTTGACAATGTATCTGTGTGGTAGGAAAGCTAGGGATTACTTTTAAGAAAATAAATGCAGGGATTAAGAGGAAGTACACTGTTACACAGGCTCAGTACACAAATTTCCTGGTTAATCCTGATGGCAATTAAAAATGATTTATGTGAATTATTAGAATCTTCAGCATCACGAATGTTAATATGAATTTCCTGAAGAAATGCAATATTGGGGGGGAAATATATCAAATTGTCAAAGGCAGCCAAAATGCCTTCAAGAAGACAAAGTAAGATAGAAGTTTAATAAGGTTGAATAAAAGCAAATTTGGGGCCAGGAAGAGCAGACAGATGAGTTTCATCTTCCCTTTCACCAGACATGGAGGTTAGTCTTTGTCAAACAGTGATAAAATGTGTTTGATATGCTAGTGTTTAGACCAAGATGATTCAAGTCTTCCTCCTATGACAGACTCTTGGCATTGACAGCACCCATTAAAGATTCAGCTCAAATAAACTTTGTTAAAATACCAGTTGCCTTTTTACTCCTGCCAGGTATTTGCAATTTCAGCTCAGCACAAATATACAAAGAAAGAGCCTTTTTTTAAAAAAAACAACAACCAGAAAAAACCTTGCCAACTAGCAATCTAGCATTATGTTATGTTGGTTATCTACAGCCTCCAAAGATGATAGCAGGAGTTTTGTGTAGAATGTTAGTTTCATTAACATTTATTTTCATTAACTCAAGACTATGTGACTTCGTATTGAAATAAGTGGAAAAAGCAATGAACTTTTGGTCAAGTGGGGGCACATTTTGGCAGGCCCTTCCCACTATCTTTTATTGGCATTTCCTGATGGGGTAAACATTGCAGTTCTGTGAGTGGAATGGGGGTTTCCTTACAACTCTCAGCTCCCTTAATCAGCCATATTTCTCAGGATTCCTTGAGGGATGCTAGGACTGTTTAAAGTGGTAGAATAGCGCTTTAAATATATTGTGTGGATGTGGCCAAAGAAATGGAAGCTGAAGAGTGGAGCCCAATTTAACAACTGAGTCTTAAGAAAATCAAAACATACTCCCTCCCCTTCATCACTGTCCCTTGTTTTAATCGCTGCTTTATTTCCATATACAAGTATAACATAAATGTTGGCAAATAATGTGTTCCTCTACCAGGCAGCAGACCAGTCATCCCACCTCAGATACTCAAAGATGTTTTGCATCCCCTTCAGTGCTTCAGACCTCTCACTACCTCTCAGTGCATCACTGAAGGCCCCTTCATGCAATTTCACAGCTTTTGATCCCACCCACCCTTCAAAGTCAACATGTTGCAAGAGGGAAGCCTATATGTATAGACCTTTATGAATCTGAAGTCCTATAATCCTTTGGAAGCTTCTACGTGCTTCCCTCTTGCAAATGTCTCTGCTCTGTGAGGTGCAACCAGGGAGATGCATGACCTCAGGGGCAAGGCCAACAGCATGGCCCCATGTGTTCACCTGGAGACCCCTTCGTATGATTAACACCTGACAATTAGCTCCCATTAATGAAACATTAGCCAACCATTGTAGAGTATCTAACCAGCAATTTACTTAACACAACAATCCTGACCACCAGTTGGAATACCATTGTAGGCACTGATATCTAATTAGGTTGACGGCTTTGCTTCAAGAGCCATCTAATATAAAAGTATCTTATTTCTTTGGCAGCATGGTACCTTTTTACAACTGGCATTTAGACACCTCAAGCTTTTGGAAATTGTTGTTGATGCTTAGCTAAGATATATCTGATATGCTCTATTTCTGTATATTTTTAATGCCTTTCTGTGATTTTATTGGTCTGACATGGTTATTTTATTGGAGGTTTTGTTTCCTGTCCTGAGGTATTCAGATTAAGAGTAGCGTATAAGTGTTTTAAATAAATGAATGGCTGCTACAACCTCTGAGGTTGCTTCTACACTGGTGACACTGAACTACATGAGCAGGCATTTTTAAATGAGCCTGGACTGGGGCAGGCAAAAATGAAGGAGGCGGCAATGAAGCCTAAGAGTACATGTGAATGGAAAGAACAGTGCTTCCAGTACCAGCAGAGGCTTTCTGCTGGTTGTAAGCATTAGGGAGGAGGGTTTTACGAATGGGTTAAAACATCCCATGCCCACATGCTGCAGTCTTGATGAAAATCCACACTATATGCCTGCTATTAATTTTTAAAACAAAAATAAAAGCAGATGACATTGTAACTCATATATTTATTTAGTGTTGTGTCTAGGCTGGTGCTGTGTACATGATGGCAGCCCAAATTTGCTACTTAGATGGTAGCACAGTAAGTGGGAAAGGAGATAGTCTGTTATGTATGATGGACCCAGATTCTTTTGCCCAGAAGTGGCATTAGTCCTATTAAGCTATGGATAACAGTATTAAACACACACACACACACACACACACACACACACAATATACCAGAATCCATTCTCTGATATATTCCTTGAAGACATCCAAAGCAGTTCATACAAAGTGTGTTTACACCAGGGATTTGAACTCTTCTTAATATGCTTCCATGGAAATTGCAGACTTGGCTTCGCACCAGAATATTTGCTCCATGACAAATGTGAAAACTTAATAAACTCTTAAGTGTCATGGTTCTTCATTCCTGGGAAGTTTAATCATCACAGGAGTGATGCAAACAAAGAAGGATTATTACCCAAAAATATGAATCATTTCAGCAAGATACAAACCTAGATTACACAAGAAGGTCATTTGATGTATTATATTTTCCCCACAGCAAAGGAAGATTTCATTGGCAGTCTCCCATTCACAGCACACAGATCATATCTTCAAAGCATTTATGCCAGACCCAAACCAAAGTCAGTAAGGCTACACAGGAGTAAGTGATTCAACTGTCTCAGCCAATTTGTTTGTTTATATTTTAGGTCCTCTTCCAGCATTACAGTAAAAGAAACATCAATACATGAGAGGGGGTCAGCAAGGATTTCTATCCCCACCCTGCATTGCTGTTTTCATCACCTTCCAACTTATGGAAAGTGAAGGTCAGAAGCAGGGAGTTTTTGTAGCCAAGCTCTAATGAGGGAACCAGTGTGGGATGCTTGGTTGCACCCCCTCACAAAATGTGCCTGGGGCCACAGACCCCCTGTCTCCCATGTTATGTCACTGCCAGAGGATACTGTATTCACCAGTATAAAAAGCCACTGAGAGAGCGAGGAAAATAAACTAGATCATGTCCCCCTGTCCATCTCCTGAAAAATGTAATCCATCAGGATGACCAAGACTGATTCTCTTTTGGTCTTCAACTGATACTTGGATGAATCAAGAGAATCACTTTCATCCAAGAGAAACTGCCTCTGAACCAGCACCTGCTCCTCAAATGTATATTGATGACTGGGCAGTAGTTGGCATAAAACCCTGTCCAGGGTGGGGTTTTATTCCCAGTAGTGACTGTATCACACCAACAAGCAATAAAGTGTTCTTTGCACCCTGGATCCATCCAGTTAACCCTCCACAGTTTGCACAAACTAGCCAGGATACACAAGGGTCAAGAACAGAGTTGGGGAGGATTCCAGTTCACTCCACATTTCTCATTTTGTCCCCCTCACACACATAGTTGGATCAGAATGTTGATTTGCATCTGACAATATGAGGAATATAATTAATATTTTGGAGAAGCTGCAAGTGAACATCAATACCAAAGCAGTTTTAATTTTTATAGATGCGGAAAAAGCTTTTGATAATATTTCTTGGAATTTTATGAAGAAAAATCTTCAGGGAATGGGGGTGGGCCAAGGGTTTGAAAATGGTATAAGTGCAATTTACTCAGAACAAAAGGTTAAGTTAATAGTTAATAATGTGACGACAGAGGAATTTAAGATAGAGAAAGGGACACGACAAGGCTGCCCAATTTCCCCATTGCTTTTTATTTCGGTTCTGGAGGTTTTGCTGAATATGATTAGAAAGGACCGTCTGATTAAAGGTATTCAGGTCGGAGCCAAACAATATAAATTGAAAGCCTTTGCAGATGACCTAGTTTTGATGTTACAGGAGCCAGAATCTAGTACGAAAAGAGTATTAGAAATGATTCAAGAATTTGGTCATGTGGCAGGATTTAAGTTGAACAAGTCAAAAACTAAAGTGCTTGAGAAAAACTTAACACCGATTGAGAAAGAGGTTTCAGAAGGAGACAGGTTTAACATTAGTTAAGAAAGTAAAATATCTGGGGGTTAATATGACTGCTAAGAACTTAAACTTATTTAAAGATAACTATGAGAAATGTTGGATAGAAGTGAAAAAAGACTTGGAAATATGGTCAAATTTGAAGCTTTCCTTGTTGGGTCTAATTGCAGCTATAAAGGCCCAATAACAAATGCTGGAAATGTAATGAAACTGAAGGTACTTTTTATCACCTTTGGTGGACATGCCCTAAGATTAAGGCTTTCTGGGAAAGGATCTATAATGAAATGAAAAAGGTGCTTAAATGCACTTTTGCGAAGAAACCAGAGGCCTTTCTCTTGGGCATGGTAGGCCAATTGGTGTCAAAGAAAGATAGGATGTTTTTTATGTATGCGACAACAGCAGCAAGAGTACTTTTAGCAAAGTACTGGAAGACACAAGAACTACCCACACTGGAAGAATGGCAGACGAAGGTGATTGACTACATGGGATTGGCTGAGATGACTGGCAGAATCCGAGACCAAGGGAAAGAGACGGTGGAAGAAGACTGGAAGAAATTTAAAGTTTACCTTAAGAACTGTTGTAAAATTAATGAGTGCTAAAATGTTTTGAGTAATGTAAAATAGAATTGCAGCGATAAACAATTGGACATGGGAATAAGGATTTAAAGGAAGTGCCATAAGTAAATAAAATTAGAGGTTGCTGGAAAAATTTTAAAACAAGGATGCAGAAAAAGGAGGTATGGGGAAGTCGCTGAAAGAAGGTTTAAGGAAAAGAAGGTTAAGAAACTATACATGTTTATATATGTGTTTGTTTTTGTATTGTTTTGTATTGTTATTTAATATGTGTTGGAAAATCAATAAAAATTTATTAAAAAAAAATAATTGCAGCTATAAAGATGAATGTATTGCCAAAAATGTTATTTTTGTTTCAATCATTGCAAATTTTGGACAAGATGGACTGTTTCAAGAAGTGGCAGAGAGACATTTCCAGATTTGTCTGGCAGGGCAAGAAGCCTAGAATAAAATTTAAAATATTAACTGACGCAAAGGAAAGAGGTGGATTTGCCCTGCCAGACCTTAAACTTTACTATGAATCAGCAGCATTCTGCTGGTTGAAAGACTGGCTGCTTCTTGAGAACACAGACATTTTGGACCTAGAAGGTTTTAATAACGTTTTTGGATGGCACACATATTTGTGGTATGACAAGGTTAAAGCACATAAAGCATTTAAAAACCATATTGTCAGGAAAGCATTGTTCAATGTCTGGATAAGATACAAAGATTTACTGGAAAATAAAACACCAAGGTGGTTGTCACTAACGGAAGCGAAGGCTCAGAAAAAGCTGAATATGGAGGTCAAATGGCCGAAATATTGGGAAATATTGGAACAAGAAGGAGACAAACTGAAATTGCAGAGTTTTGAGAAATTAAAAGATAAAGTGCGAGACTGGCTTCATTATTATCAAATAAGAGAGGCCTATAATTTGGATAAAAAAATTGGCTTCCAGGTGGAAAAATCAAAATTGGAAACAGAACTGTTAGATCCCAAAACTAAGATACTTTCAAGAATGTATAACTTGCTGTTAAAATGGAATACGCAGGATGAAACGGTTAAATCTGCTATGATCAAATGGGCACAAGATATTGGTCATAACATTATGTTGGCTGACTGGGAACAGTTGTGGACCACCGGTATGAAATTTACGGCATGTAATGCCTTAAGAGAGAATATTATGAAAATGATTTACAGGTGGTACATGACACCAGTCAAGCTTGCAAAAATCTATCATTTGCCCGATAATAAATGTTGGAAATGCAAAGAAAATGAAGGTACATTCTTTCACCTTTGGTGGACGTGCCCAAAGATTAAGGCTTTCTGGGAGATGATCTATAATGAAATGAAAAAGGTATTTAAAATATACCTTCTTGAAGAAACCAGAGGCCTTTCTCCTGGGCATAGTCGGCCAATTGGTGCCAAGGAAGGATAGAACTTTCTTTATGTATGCAACAGCAGCAGCAAGAATACTTATTGCAAAGTATTGGAAGACACAAGAGTTACCCACCCTGGAAGAGTGGCAGATGAAGGTGACGGATTATATGGAATTGGCGGAAATGACTGGCAGAATCCGAGACCTGGGAGAAGAGTTGGTGGAAGAAGACTGGAAGAAATTTAAAGACTATCTTCAGAAATACTGTAAAATTAATGAATGTTAAAATGATGTTGGATTGAAAATAAGTAGCATTAGCAACAAAGTTAATAAGAATATGCAAAAATGAATTGATAATGGATGAAAATATAGAGTTATAATATATTAAGATACAGAATTAAGATAAACGAAAGAGGGTAAGGATTTGCTGATTTGATTATTTAAATGGGAATACAAAAAGGGGAGGTGTGAGGAGGCCAAGGAAATAAGCTAATGAGTTTAAAGTTACAAAAAAACGGATTTGTTTTTAATTCTTTTTTAGCTATTTGTCTTTTGTATTTTGTATTTTTATTCTTCTTTTTTCTTTTTTATGTATTTTTCTATGTTCTCTTTTTTGTATCTTTTTCTTTTTATATGACCTCTCTTTTTATTTTGTAAACTTATGTTTTTGTAAAACTTCAATAAATATCTTTTTTTAAAAAACAGAATGTTGATTTGCAGATTAAACCACATAATCAACAGACTGAAGTGCTTATGAGTCCATACTGTCAGTGCGTTTTTCTGGGGGGACGCAGGGGGACGCATACCCCTAAACATTTTGTGAATCTAAGTTTGTCCTCATTGAGGGGCAGTATTTCAATATGAGTAGGAAACATTTTTTAAAGAAAAAAAGCACTGCTTACTTACTGTAAGCACTGTACTTAAGAGGTGTTTTGAGGTGTGCCTCTTTCTTCCTTTAACTTCTTAAACAGGTTCATGACTGCATAGTTTTTTAAAGAAATCCTTTAAAAAATGCTTCCAGGAAGTGATTGTACATTATAACGTACAGTCACTTCCTGGGAAATTCACTGGTAAAATGATGGCTGCCCAAATGTACCTGGAAGCATTTTAAAAGGAACCTGCTGTCTATATGATAGAGAGTGATTAAGGAGGGATGTGCATCCGGGTTTCTAGTATTCACATACTGGCACTTCAGTGCTGTACTACTGAAGTGACACCGTTGCTTGCAACACCCTGTAGTAAAGTGTTTCTGCAATGTTACAACATTTTATTACATTCACACACACATACACACTTTTCTGTGTGTATTTTTCTCTGCAAGAATCAGTGTCTTTTTCTGTTATCATGATTGGAGGCACTTCAAAACGACACCGAAAGGTGAAGAACATGTTGGAATAGGCACACAATTACTGCAGCGCTGGACTCAAGAGGTATTTGTAACATCCCTCTGGTGCAGACAAATGACAGCCAAGGCTGAAATAGTTGCTCATTTTTACCATGTTATTTGGATCATTTACACTAGGTTCACACATGCCATCATAAAGCCAAGTCAAGGCACTCAGTTCTTTTTTATTATTATAGTTCAGTGTAGCCATACAAGGACAGCTATGTGTGGCATGTCTATTGTATTATCATTGTAAGCATAGCTGGCATAACTAAATTAACTTATGAAATTGGAAGAGGCTTGAACTGTTTGTCCTATAAGTGAAGAGCCAGGGCCTTATCAGCTGAACTACTCAATCCCAGCTTGCTGAACTTCTGAAGAACAATTTCATCTCAGCAACGTGTTACTGAATCTTATTTAGAAGAACTCAATAGCTGTAGTTTCTCCACATCAGCAGAAGGAGCATCAAACATCATTTGCATTCTAACAGCTTATTCTAGGCACAAAAACCCCTTAAGGTGCTTACACACTCATCCACAAAGCTACACACATGAAATTAAAGTTTAAGTTGTTGAGTGAATTTGTGAGCACCCTAACTCTTCCCTTGAACTAGGGATAGGGAACCTATGGCACTCCAGCTATTGTTGGTCTCTAACTCTCATCAGCCCTCACCAGCCAATGGTCAAGATGATGGTGTTCAATGACAGCTGGAGAGCCACAGGTTCCATATCATCTCCTTAAACCAGAGATAGCAGCATGGTACCCTTTAGATGTAGTTGAACTCCAGTTCCCATTATTGCTCATAATTTGCCTTGATGGATGGGGCTGGTGGACAACTTCTAGAGGGCACCAGGTTAGCTATCTCTGCCTTAAGCTAAGCAATTATGGTGACTGATTGGGTTCTCAATCTTTTTGTGTTCAAAAAGCAAAAGGAAACCAGGAACTCTTTTCTACTTGTGTTGGCTTCTACAGAATTTAAAACCCTAATATTCCATGGCTCTGTCTTGTGCAGGGAGCCTATGTAAGTAGGGCAGACTGCCTTCTGCCAACATTTGCTTCAGTAACAGGTAGAGGTGCTAGCGTGCCCATCCCCACCCAACCCTGTGATAGGCCAAATAGAAAGACTAACAACTCACTTATCCAAAACAAACATGCATCATTTCAACTTGGTACCAAATATAAATGCTGTTCTATCTATCCAAACACTCCTCTTCATCGCAAGTCACCTCCTGACATGAGATGGCTATGAGAGAAACATACTGACAGTGCAAAGGAAGAAGAAAGAAAGAATTACAATCCTAATTTACTGCTCTTTTATTGCTTTTAGTTTCATCCTCAGCTCCAGTTTGGTACTATACAACAATATCAGCTACTTCCAAAGCTTCAAAGATATTCAAAAGCTTCCTATTCCGAGTACCTATAGTTTCAATCCTATTTGACCAAACCAAAATCAAGACAGACACTCTCACCTCTGAATAATACTGACATGTTAATTTTTCTTAGCCACCTTACTTGGACTACTTATGTCTGGCTCCAATGTGGCTGGAAGCCTTAATCAGATACCACACTAATGGAAGGTATGTCAGTAATGATGTCAGATGAATAGCAGTCACATGGAAATAACCTCATTTGAAAAAAGAAAAACACCCAACAGTGAAATGCTTGTTTTTGAGCCTCTTTATGACTTGCCTGAAAAATGAGCTGGTTCACAACGAAACTCGGCAAATGTATAAGCTGCTGCCCTCAGATTTTCACACTTCTCGGATTTTCACAATATTCTTTTCATATACCTAAAGCTAGACAAATAGTGGAATTCTCATTTAACTACTCATATCATCAGCTTCTTATGTCAGCACTCACAATGCATAATATAAAGCAGGACTGTGCTTTAACTACGATGGAGTAAGTCATTCATGGAGCGAAAGTGTTTCAGTGCTTCAGATAATTTGCCTTGTAACACACTCACACATTTTTGATGGTCTCCCCTCTCAAGTATGAAAGTGTGGTTTCCCTCTCTTCTTAGCTTTTGTTGGTTTTAGTGGAAGAGCAACCCTGTGAAACATGGGAAGGAGGTATGATTTTTACAGCAAATGCAACATGGAGGGGCTTGTTAAACTGCCCCATCCCCTATGGTTTTATCTCCCTGCAGTCTTTTGTGTGTGGTACTGTACTTTCCTTCTTAGCTGAGCTCCGATACAGGAAGAGAGTTTAACTGGGGGGAAAGCACTTAAGGGGGGTGGCTTTAGGAAGCTGTGGTCTCTTGTCTCCAGATGGAGAAAATTCAGCTCCCCCCTACTCTCCCTGCATACCCCTTTTGCTTTAGAAATCACTACGCACACCACCCTCCATGCTTTTTCTGTGATTAGGGTAGGCCTGGATTTAAACATACCGCTTTGCCACCCTCAGGTCTGCTTCAGCCTTGTGATGCCCCAACTCATACCAGTTGGGTGCATGCCCCAGCAGCTCATAGGATTAAGCTGCTTTAGTATTAGTATTATGAGTTTTAGTGTTATATCTGAGCATTACATTGGCCTACTGCAACACTGAATGTTTAAGTCTTTAACGGGAGACTACTGTTAAAACACTAAGTAGAAACTGCTAAAATAAACAAGATAATTATCTAATTTTTATAATATATCTCATAAAATGTCTGCCTCTTGCCTTTATGAGGTTCCTAGATTAAATATAGGGCAGATGTCTTGTGTAATTTGCTCAGAAAACAGGAAAATTATTTTTTAAAATAGTCATAAAACTCACAAAATGAAAATGAAACTAATTTAAGCCATATGTAGTCTACGGGTTCAAATGAAATGTAATTTTTGCCCCCTGAAGCTATGGATGGGCTAGTTATGAGACAAAAGACTTCTATTCTGCATGATTTATATTCTAAGATGTTCCTAAATGGTTTGTACAAATTGAGGTCCCTCTGAACATAAAAGATGGCTATTTGCATTTCCAGATAGCTTTGGCTACTCTCCAAACACTAGTGGATTGAGACAAAAATGTTCTTGGCTTCCAGAGTGCATGAAAGACAATATTTTGTGGCTACTGTTTGAGGAACCTAATTAAACTAGCAATGCATCTAAATAACAAACAGCTTGGATTTTATTGGATTGAGAATGTCCATGCTGTTGATGTTGGATGCAATACCATGTGCATATGTCCAACAAACACATTCGAAACTGCCATAGAAAGGGCCTTAAGGAAACTAAATGCAAGGTTATAAATCTTGATCTCTGTGTGCATTCTCATTCACCCCTATTGCTACTTGGTAAGGCTTCCCATTCACTGTAATGGAGGTGAAGCTACAGCTATCTATTCCTTTGTGTGTATTGACTTTCTCACTGAAACAAAGATAAAATCCTTAATGGGTGTACCTTAACTTCCCCAACCACAATGTTTTGAATCCAATCTAATCGTACAAAGCACTGTGCTGAAGGGTAAATTTGTTTGCAATTATGTGTACAGGCAACCCCCGATTTGCATAGAGGTCATGTTCTGGGTCATTGCATGTGATGGTGGAGCATGCATAAGTCCACTTTGCACCCATTGTGGCCCATTCGAGCCCCACTTCTGGTTTAATTTACATATATTTACACCTAAAATCTTCAATGGAGGCAGTGCAGAACATTACACCCCAAGAGAGTCTATTGTTGCTCCCCTCAAAGCTTCAGCAAGCTTGGTTCCAAAACAGCAGCCAGTCATGGCCCCCAGTCTCTCAGCGCAGCTTCATCCCACCAGTGGCTGCATGGAGCATAGCTGTCAACTTTTCCCTTTTCTTGCGAGGAATCCTATTTGGAATAATGGAATTTCCCTTTTAAAAAGGGGGGGGGGAGAGAACTCCAAGCTATGGCATGGAGTTCGCCTACATCCTCCTCCTTCTTCCCAGAATGCCTTGCCAAGAGCAACACAACCCCTTCTGTCTGCTCAACCCCCTTCTCCAGACCTCTGTTTTTCAGAAGGACAACATTTTTCTTGTGTGACATCATACCCACATTACCATGGCAACCTCCATTTCACAGACCCAAGCATCTTCCTTTGATGGGCCATCAACACCTTTGTCATGCTTAATGACTTCCATCCCAGGGGGCGGTTCCACACATTTAGAAATTTCTAACATTCAGTAACTTATTAGAACTATGGGTACTTTTGTACCCCCAAACTCTGGTACCCCAAATCCACAACAATATGGTCAGTTTAACTGGTACCCTTTAAAGATATTTGGATGCCAACTCAGCTGATGACAACTGAGATATAGAATCTGATGACAAATGAGATATATAACTTTTATTTAATCTGAAATAAATAAAAATCTTCAATCCGTTATATCTGGAGAAATCCCATTTGAAAGAATCCATATAAAATTGGGAAAGAGTCCAGGTTTCTTCATTTTTTTGCTTTGCTCTTTTATCTGCATAAAGCTAAATTCTTGTATCTCAGTGGGTTTAAGCAGACTGGTGGAAGAATTTGATTCATGGGCACATACTAGTGTAAAACACTAGGTACTGTGTGTGCTGCCAGTAAACAAAGGATTAGAAACATTTTCTTTTTGTGCCCATTAGTGGTGAAGAAATATTTGAGGTTTATAGTCCCTAAGCACACATAGAGAAAATACTTCGGCAATGAATATAAACAGTTTTATAGCTTACCATAGGGCAAGAGGAAGCCACAAAAGTGGAGAGGCAGCAGCTGTTCAGGGAATGAGAAGCAGGAGTTATGGATCCACCTACTGATAAACTATGGATGTGCAAAAAGTGGGTAATGGAATTTAGCTGCCTTTTTAAAATAATGGCTAAATTCAAGAACAGGGGGACTGAAAGATGAAGACCCTGAAGCACAGGTAGCAAAGCACTTTTGTGGTCACAAAATACTAACAGCAAAATACAAAGCAAAGGCCTGTATTAATGACTTGTATGTAAAGTTCTAAGACACAGGGAAAACTTCAGTATGCCCTGCATTATACTGTGACTCTGTTTGGCATTGGATGCATGCCAGTAAGACAGAATGGCATGATACTCTTCTGTGGAGCAGTTTTTCATCAGATGCACATTGGTGTGTCCAAAATCTTCTGCATGCATATACCTAGCTGCCTGAAGAATCACACATGGTGGGGAGGGGGGAGTGCTGAAAATGCAGTTCATTTCCCCAGTGTAGCTTTCTAATCCAGCTATAATGCTTCTGATAAGCTGTTGAGGAAATTGAGTGGGCAGACTGATGCAACTGCCAGTTTCCTGAGAGGGCACCACAGGTGCAATGCCATTGGAGACATGGGCACATTTTTTTGCTCCTAATGGCTGGCAAAATGCTCTGGGTGTTAGTGAAAACACAGTTGATGTAGATTAATGTATTCCCAGTTTTGTTGCCACAGTATTTATGTTGGGCATAGGCGTCAACTCTATGGAGCTGAGGACAGTTCATCCCCCTCCCCAAAGTATGCGGGGACAAGGCTGAGCCCCCCAATCTCAAGACAGAAATTGTTGAAAAGGGAGTTGTTAAGTCTGTACACTGCTGGCATGTATTCGTGTAGAAGTTGGTTTTATGCCCATTGGATATTATATTTTACATCCATTGATGTATTAATAAAAGATCAGAAAGCAGTCTGTGAAATAGTTGTTTGGAAGATGTAAAGAGGATAAACAGAGGTGAGACTAGTCATAATTGGCTGCATTCAAATGCAGGCATCTTTCTCATGCACCCCCTGAATGCACACCTGTGAGTGGGACTGTGTGATATGGTTGTGTGCACATAGGGGCCCTTTTACACTACACAACCACTGGGGGTCATGGTCAAGTGTCATGCCAGGGTCAGGGGAACTGGCTAGTAGGTAAGACTCCATTCTCCTTCATGCATTACCTAAATGCTTGGCACAGTTGTCTGCATAGTCTGTGTGTGAGTTTTGGTTTAGAAGAACTTGCTAAGTTAGAATAATACCAAAGAAATAATGTGCCCATATTGCTTCCCTCTATATATGGAATATCGTAGGTTGTCATATGTTTTTGCTGTTTATCCTTCTATCAAAACATTTTGTGGGACTGAAACATATATGTTTGAATTGAGGATACTGTACTATTTTCTTCCTTTGAGCAGTCACAGCACTAGGTATGAGCAGTTTTGGTTTCTCTCATTTTTCCAGTCTTGAGCTAAGTTCTGCACATTTCCATATCAGTTTGCTTTTCTTTTTTTTTAATCATCAAAATTTTAGTGAGAATTTCTCTTCATGTACACAGCTGTCTTCCAATTATGCAAGTATGCTTGTGTGCAATTCTGCAAAAAATACAGGTTTTTGCAAAGCAATTTTGCCATAAAATGCATTTTTGTGTGTTTCATACACACACACACACACACACACACACATCATTATATTATATTGTGATGCCCAATTTATAATTTGCCAAGGAAGAAACAGCTTGAAGACTTGTTGATATAGGTTAAGGGAGTTAATGATACTGATAAAAGTGAGTTCCTTGTTTCTGAGTGTAATAAAATTATTATGTTTAAGGAAGCAAGATTTGCTGCTCAGCATTCCATGGTGGTTAATGGAGGATAATTTTTAAGATGAAAAACAGTACTAGGAGATGTCACTGATTTATGTTGTATTTTGTGTCCTGTTTTGTTGTTTGTTTGCTGCTGCATAAGTTTTTGTTTGTATGTTTGTTTTGTTTAGTTAACTAAATAATTAAACTGAATTAGCGTCGCAATCCTAACTCCAGTTACCTGGGAGTAAATCCACTTGAATTTAAAATGACTTACTTCTGAGAAAACACAGCTAGGGTTGTACTGTAATATCCCATGCTATATTCCAGTTATACCTTTCATAACTATGGTTCAATTATTATGCAGTGTGGTTAGTAATACAAACATGTGAAGTATAAAACTGTCCCTAATTTATAGCAGCATGAAATGCACATTAGTTTTAACAAAGTATAGTTTCAGTCATGGAAAAACTTCCCAGAAGAATAAGAGATTTGGGGAATGTGGCATTTAACAGATATGTATCTTTCCTGTTCTTAAGGGAAGAAGCTCAAGAATCTGGTACACTTAAAGCCAAAGCAACAGAGGTGATAGCAAAACTCACTCTGTTAAGGCTGGCTGCACAGCTTTACTGAAAATCTAGTGACAGAGAAAAACATAAATCAAGTGCCTTATCATTCTAACTTCCCTGCCTGCCAAATGGGGGTTCAGTTTATCAGCGACCTATGGACTCACTGCCGGCATTCACACTTACAGCTGGGCAGGAGGGTGGAATAAATGGAAGCTAAATAGCTGTTCTAAAACATGTTCATGTAAACAACCTAAGGTAGGACTTCCTTGAACTGCCAGTTACCTAAGCATGATCCATCTCACTAAACTGTACCCTTGATGGAAGTGTATCATTGGTATCTCAAAAGGAAAGCAAATAAAGTAACAATGCATTTAAGGGCAGGGTGGGTCATCTTAATAGCATTTCCACAAAGTAAGGGGGGAATAGCATTCTGGAAGAGGTCCACAGTACTGTGTTTGTTGTGGTAGGATTGGGGAACAGAAAGGAAATGTCTTAGGGAGAAGAAAGGGGGAAGGCCTCTTTGAAGCAGCTTTGCATAACCATGTGGCTCCTCTCTAAAACGTGTGCTGCTTCGCTGCTTACTCTTGCTTTCAGACTAAGTTAGAAGCAATATCAGCCAAGTAAGGAGTCATTTTAAAATTAAGAGGAAAAGGAACCAGACGGCATGAGCGAACAGAGGCACATCTGTAAAACGCACCAGCCTTTCTAAGCATCTCTGCAGGCTATTCGGAGGAAATAGCATCTGAAAGTTACAAAAGTGACCTTAATTTGAACCAAGGGAATGTGATTATTTTTGAACTGAAATGTTAAAATGAAGTTGGGATTAAATGTTTCACCACTGCTAATGCCTCCTAACTTCCCTTGGCACTGCATTCACATTTTGTATGTCAGCTCAGTTTTCATGTTCCCCTCATTTGGTCTTCTGGTTTCTTTGACCTCAGTGTGACATTGCAGTTGGTTGATTAATTACTGCTAAATGGCAACTGTGTTTATTAAATGGAATCTTTGTCACCGGAGTAGCAGAGTAACAATGCCACAATTCAGTTTGATCACTTTGGATGCTGCCCCATTGATCTGTGTATGTTTAATTTGTGACTGGATTTGTGATTGGACATGAAACTCGATGCTCAAAGTGTAAATGCCCCCAATAAATAAAAGCATACCCATCACATAATACTATTTGAGAACTTGCAGGAGACATTAATAATCCATTTGAACCTAAGGAGTCTGAAAACTAGGCCTGAGGGCTTCTCCTGATAACAACAGTAAAAACTGTGGAGCAAGATTGTTATGTATCTTACTTGGCAGATGACAGCTGATCTCGTTGATAAGACTACGTTCTGAGATAAATTTCAGCAAAAGTGAACTTGAGGAACTCTCATACTTCAACTGCAAATGGAGACAGGATATCAGTAAAGTGGAGAAAGTTAATGTAAATAGCTGGCATTGACTAGAAAGATAGTGATTACTGATGCATCACAGTAAATATTGGATGATCTTTTCTCCCTGTGATCATGACCAAACAAACCATCAAGAAGATGTCTATTGCATACAGATTTTGGTTAGAGGAGGGAGTAGAGCTCAGTAGCATAGTACATGGTTTTCCTGCTGCAAGTCCCAGGTTTAATTCCCATCATCTCAAGTTTAAAAAGACGCAAGCAGTGATTATATGAAATGACTGAGACATTAGGGAGGCACTGCTAGCCCACACAGAGAGCACTCTGCTAGACAGGCAAATAGTTTGTGTATTACACATACCAAAAATGAATAGAGATTTCCCAGTTTTTTATGAATTTATTGTGTTCCTATTGACCTTAAGCTAAGAGTTTAGCAATAAAGTTTTGCACGATTTCCATTCAACAATGGCAGAAAGTTTATTTTCATTAGTACAGTTGATACAAATTAGAACGAAGAAATATAAAATAAAGACTTATAAACCATTAGAAACTAGCCTCAAAGGAAAGTTGGGACAACAAAGTAACAATGCTTTCTTAAAAATTGATAGGCACTGGTGAGGGTAGCCATCTCTGTTTCCCACATTCTGGGCAGAGCATACTGCTACAGCCATATGTTCCTATGCAGTTTGTTCATTAACAAAAGTCCTTTTCCAGATTCCCCCAACAACCAAGTTGGGACAGGTGATGGAGGAGAGTACATTCTCAGCAGTGGCACTTCAACTGTGGAATGTTTATGCAAGGGAGACTCATCTGGGTCTTACTTTATGTCTCTTTGGGTGCAAAGCATAGACAAGAATGAACCACCTCTCCTCCATGGTCAGATAAAGCATCATTTTCTTTCCCCCCAATTATTTTGACTGACACAGCATCTGGGACATTTTGGGGACTAGTGAATGCCTTTTCTTAAATGTTTTGTTTTGTTTTGTTTTTAATATAAGCAGTGCTGTGCAATGGTACATGATTATGGTACCATTATGACATTTGGTGGGTCTGCTTTATGGAGAGCAAATGAGGTTACAGCAATGTCTCATTTTTCCCCAATTTGTAAAATCTGAACTTTGGATAACACACAGTTCTGTGAACATTTAGCCACAAGGTTTTGTACCCAAAGTTAGAGACATTAAATAAAACTCCACCACCTATGCAATAAGCAAAATAGCATTTTTAAAATCTTGAACATAACCAAGCAGCCCGTAGCCAAGAAAAGAAAATCATATTAACAGCAAATGATAATTTAATTCAACAACCTTGTTTAGAAAATAGCATATGAAGATCATTATAGAAAAAGTACTTTATGCTATTATGATTTTTTTTAGGGGGGGAATATCTCCCCAAATGTTAAGTACCAGACATTGTACCATCTGGAGACATTAAAACACTCTTGGCCAGAGGCTAAACACCACTAATAAACTCTCAAGTCTAAGTGAAGCAATAAAAACCATAATCACAAGCCTTTCTAAAAGGATTATTATAAAGGTGATTTTTGACCACCACTAATAGTCAACAGACAAGGGTACACAAATGATAATGCCCCTCCTTGTCTTTGGCATATTCTCTTAAGATGGCCTTGGAGAATAGTCATCACTAATTGGATCTAGAAAGATAATGAAAGTTTCTCAGAGGCAGTTCTTTAAATTAGCAATAGTCACAAGCAAAGTGCAGGTCAATAAAGTGCTCAGGCATACAACACCGAGGGATAAATCAGTAGAACAGACGTAATTACTTCAACAGTGATTTACATCCTGTTGAATTAGTAGATAATGTGGCCTGTATGCCAGGGATATATGCTAATATCTAGGTGAAGCAGATCTGGCAAGCAAATATGCTAAGTACATTACTGGGTTTAAGATTTAGATCTGATGAAATTGGAAGATTTTTAAAAATAAAAAACAGCACCCTGAGATTACCTAGCCACACCCATTTCTTGATCTTAGTTTATCTTGCATGGTAAAAACCAACTGTCACCACATGATGGTGCATCCTGGTTGGATATTTGCCATCCAATAATGAGTATTACGTGCTAACAATTAACACGAAAATTGGGTCAGAGATAATGCTCACAAAAATGGCTACAAAATAAAGGCCAGTTTAAATGGATCCTATTCAACTCTGTACCCACATGGCAAACTATTGTCAGGAGGGCCTCCACCTGCAGCACCAGGCTAGGCTCCAACTCATATTAGGAAGGACCAGCCAAACCAGATCCATCAGCCTAGAGGATCTGGAGTCAGATGTCAGCTCTAAGTAAACCCAGCAGTCATGGACTAACAGATGTCTGGGTAAGCTTAGCAGTCATGGAATAAAAGGACAGGTCCTCTAGTAGGGTTGCCATATGTCCTCTTTTTCCAAGACACGTCCTCTTTTTCACGGGTAAAGTCATCATAGCGATCCATTGTTAGAAGTTAGCAAATGTGTCCACTTTTTTTGCTCCTCAAAATTTGGCAGCCCTAGACAGGAAGCACAGTAGGAATAAACAGTTTTCCCAATGAAAGGATATAGAAAGTTGAGTCTCCCAAGGACTGGTATTGGTACTTGTACTTTTTAACTTGTCCATAAATGAGTTGACTTAAGGACAAGCAGTAAATTTGCTGATGTTGATAGTAAATTATTCAGAGTACAGTGGTACCTCTGGTTAGAAACTTAATCCATTTCGGAGGTCCGTTCTCAACCTGAAACCGCTCATAACATGAGCTGCGCTTTCGCTAATGGTGCCTCCTGCTGCTGCCATGCTGCCGGCGCGCGACTTCTGCTTGCATCCTGGGCCAAAGGTCACAACTGGGACATCTACTTCCGGGTTAGCGGAGCTCGTAACCCGCAGCGTTCACAAGGGGGACGGTACGTAACACAAGTTTCCACTGTAGTCAAAACAGAAAGGGATTGTGAGGAATTCCAAATTGATCTCTCTAAACTGGGTAAATGGGCATTAGAACATCAAATGTGATTCAGTACAAGCAAGTGTAAAGTGATGGATACTGAGACCAAAAGAAATTTCCCAATGTCATATAAATACTAATGTGGACTGAAGAGGTGGTGATTGACCAGGTGGAGGGGGGCGGTCTTAGCAGATAGCTTGTTAAAGATGGCAAATTAAGAGTGGGGACCCTGAAATAAATTAAAACAGAGAAGTACTCATTTTGTACAAAAATAAATTATTGTTGCATCAATATGATTTTTGTGATAAAACCAAAGAAGGACTTGCTTGCTTTATTTATTTGAGCAGAAAAACTCTGAACCAGAGAAAGTCCCACTTAAGTCCCCTTGGAATTAACAGGACTTAGTTGTGAATACTTTGATCCCAATGTTATTGATGAGACTTATTTTTTTGTCTAAATTTCCCTCCGTTGGGGCCATAGCTTTCTATATTCCTGGAATCAGTAAGAAAATTGGCTCCAAATCTTATCTGTTACAAAACAAAACACAAAACAAACTTCATCTACTTGTTGGAGGTGTACAATATTTTGACTCCATCTGGCACCGTTAGGTATTTCAGCCCAATCAGTTTCAACGCAACTTTCAGACTTCCAGCTTTCTCTGGCTGACACCCAGTGTTTCCAGATTGTATCCATTGTCTTTGCTATGAATGTTATCCATTAGCAGCTTGTACGTCAGAACTTGCTTGTTTTTTGGCAGCTACCTTGGCCTGAGCTGCCTTAGACTTCTTGGGTCATGGTGGTCAGGAGCCAGTTCCTGGTATTCAAAGCACAGGACATTTCCACATATTTGAAATAACTGTTCCTCAGTGTGCAGGAAATAATCGTGTACTTTTTATAAAGATGCTTGGGCAGCAAGGTGAATTGAAAGAGATAACCTCATCAAACCCATTTATTCCCATTGATCAAATAATAAAGGAACTGAAAGAGCCTGCTAGTGAAAACTATGGGTGGGTATAATATATTAGGTGGCAAGGTACCTTGTGTCTAACTGGACAGAGAACCTTATGGAGAAGAAGAAAGGTCAGCAAGGATTTCATGCAACAGGAGTCACAAAATTTAAACTTAATAATTTACGTTTAATGCAATTAGTACACTTTACAACAGCAGTAAATATTTGCTTAGAATTTACTCTAGTTACAGAAACCACTCCAAAAACTACAATAAGAACCCTTTTAAATGTGCTTGTGTTTTTGCTTTGTTTTTGTTTTTATTATGTATTTTGCAAATTTTTTTATCTTGTATTTTCATGTTGTGAATCGCCCTGAGATATATGAATGAAGGGCAGTATACTATTATTAGTAGCAGCAATAGCAGTAGTAGTGTTTTAGTATTAGTATTAGTATTAGTATTAGTATTAGTATTAGTATTAGTATTAGTATTAACAACCCCAAATAGTACAGATGAGGAAGTTATTTCTTGTTTGATGACACATGCTATACAGGCACAGAAAATCCTATTTTTTCTGCACAGCTGTACTTTCTATTCTGGTGTGAAACTCAGCTGCAGTGAAAATCAAAAGGACAAAAACGAATTGTGCTTGTCATTTGGCTAGGTGTTATATTTGGCATTGTGAGTCTATTCTTTTGTATATAAAAAAAAGTTTTGCCTTGAGCAAAAGACACTAAATGCCTTGTGTTCAATAAATAACAAGAAATAAAAATGGCTTTGTGCCCCCAGCAAGAAATTTTGATACTACAACATATACACAATACTGCACACTGTCAAGGTCATAACCAGAGATTTTGGGATGGGGAGGGGGATCTAAGAAGGTATAGAAATAATTGCAGAACAGAAATAAATAAATTCAAGTCCTGGGTACAGTGCATTTCTGTATCTGTTTAACCGGAATGGAGTCCTTCCACACACTTGATTATATTAAATATTGCTTTAATAGTGTGTTCATCAGTTTATACCACTGCATTCATAGGTCAAAACACTGGAAGGTGACTCATATGTTAGTAACCTCAAGTCTGGATTACTGTAATGCGCTCTATGTGGAGCTGCCCTATTCAATGGCCAAAGGATTGCATCTGGTGTCAGAGCTTCAGTGTTAAAGATCAGCCTGTTCTGCTCTCAGTTGTTCACTCTATTTTCTCAAAAACAAGCAACATGGATGCTTACACAGCTTCTATGCCCACAACAGCTTCGGAATAAGATTCCCCCCGGGCACCAAGGCCAGTAAAATCTGAGTCTGCTTCTCCCTGACTTCATATTATATGATTCAGGGTCAAAATCAAATGTGCCACAGCACCTCTCTTTTTTGCTATTGAAGGAACGTCTCCACCTGCACCGTTCAGCCCAGACACTGAGGTCCAGCTCCGAGGGCCTTCTGGCAGTTCCTTCAGTGCAAGAAGTGAGGTTACAGGGAACCAGACAGAGGGCCTTCTCGGTAGTGGTGCCTACCCTGTGGAACACCCTCCCATCAGATGTCAAGGAGATAAACAACTATCAGACTTTTAGAAGTCAGCTGAAGGCAGCCCTGTTTAGGGAAGCTTTTAATGTTTGATGTTTTATCCTGTTTTTAATATGCTATTGGGAGCCACCCAGAGCGGCTGGGGAAACCCAGCCAGATGGGCAGGGTGTAAATAATAAATAATAAATTATTATTATTAGTAGTAGTAGTAGTAGTAGTAGTAGTAGTAGTAGTATGTTAAGGCAGGTGAGTCAAGCGGCCTTATGGTGTCTTTTTTAAAGGTCTAAAAGGGTGGATTCAGCTGAGCTTCCCCATAATATTGGGGCCATGATTGGTACTGACATGCAATATTGAATATACTATCAATGGCCTACCAACAGACATTTGTAAAACAACTAGAAGGACCTGTTTCTCGCCAAGGTATTTCTAGAAATAGCAAAGTGGATGTGCCTTGGAAATGGCTGTTCCTCTGAGAACCCCAATGTGAAATAATTATACATTTAATTAAACACACATGTTTGTTGCACTCACAAAGTCCTAGACCACCGTGTCAGGTTCCACCCAATAAAACTGAACTGCTAGGGCTTAATTGATACCATTTATCTGTACTCTTACTGTTTAAGGAATGCTTCAATACCTGGCCTTTTTAGTCTAGCTATAGTTCAAGGGTTGTTTTCTTTTATATCAGAGCAAACTTTTTATAATAATTTATTCTGTGTTGACACTATTGTTACTCTAAGTGACCCCCAATATCCCTTTTCTTTTCTATCCCATGGGAAAACCAGAAACAGTATAACTCTGTAAACTAAAAATGAAGAAGTTGTTGCGGGTTTGAGCTTGAAGTACACAAAGCAAGACAGTAGTTTAGTCACTACAGTGGGTGTGATATTAGTTTGGTTTTATTTCTGTCCTTTCAATGCAGCTTATGGAAAGTCAAATCACCTTACTTTCCCCTGCTCCTTCTTTCCCCCCTTCTTTTCATTCGTATCCCCATATGAACTTTGATTTCCCTTTTCAGTGGTCTGTTTATACATATTTACTTCTTCTCATTTTGAATCTTGTGTTTGTTTGCCTTGAATGTCCAAGATGGCCGTAGACAAGTCATGCTCTCTCAGCCTTGACTGAACTCTTGCAATTAAGAGATAATCCTCACAGTTTATAAGAAAATGTATGTAAATACTCACAATTATTATTATAAGAAATCATCATAATAAATCATCATCACTATGAGAACATATTTCTCATAACTTTTCTCCACATAATTAAAATCTCTGCAAATAATGATGCCAAATGTCAATTTCAACATTTGCTTCTATTTAGTACCCTGAATTCAATGACAGCTCTGTCATCTGATTCCTACTGTATCAGAGCTCTGAATCTTTAATTTTTGATAACTAAATATTCATTTTATTCCTCTGTATTATTTTAAATGCCTCTTAACCGGAGCTTGATTTAATTTCATACTTGAAAGGAAGTGAATCCATTGTCTGCATGACAAAATAAGTCTGCAGAAGCCTTGTCATTAAATCAACTGAACTACATTCGGATGGTAATTAGACACTTGTTATCATTAGTGGGAGAAAATGTACAAACAAATGACTGGGTAGCCTACAACAACATAAAATCATGCCAATTAAACATTTTACAGGTAGCATTAATCATGTACCATCATGGACAGGCTCCTCAAGAAAATTATTTTAACAAAGAGAAGCCTAAAACAGGGTAACTTCCATATTAAACAGGATGTGCAAGAAACTCACACTTGCTGTTTACTGCTGAAGCTGTCACATTTGAGGCCACTTCTTTGGTAACAGCCACCATTTCAACATTACTGAAGAAATAATATAGTCAAGTCACATTTAACATATCTTTGCTCCTTCTCCTGTTATGTATTTATGAAGTTTTATATAACAGATCATATCAATTTTATTTCACTGACTTTCCTAGATTTGCTTCTGCCCTCTTCATGTTTCTTCCTGCTTTCCTTTTCTTAGTTTACTGTCATTTTTCTTCTGTCCCGTTTAGCTTCCAATGTTTAATTTCCACCTCAGAAGCACGTTACTAAATAGAACATAGAAACCCTCACTATGGACTCAGCTACATTGGCAAAGAAAAAGCGCTTTATATGCGTTAAAACACTGTGATACCAGATGGCACTGTGGAGTCCTGTCTTTCACAGCGTGATTTCCCTTTATGAAGTTTAGAACACGTTTTCCTGAAATGCTTTCTTGATGTGTCTAGATCCAGCCTGTATCCCTTGAATAAAGGGACAAAAGATTGACACTGTGCTATAGTCTTTGCAACACCACAGGAAGGCAGTCAAGTATTATTGCCTTCTTACTGAAAATTGAGAGGTGGAGTGTTTGAAAGTAAATAGCTTGTCATAAGCCACAAAAGTATGGTGGTCAAAGGGAGGTTCAATCTGGGGACTTCCAGATTCATAGCTCATTATCATAACCACAGCACTACTTTATTCTGTGTAACATCCGGTTATTTCAACTCATGGACAGAAAAAACAGTTGGAAGATCTTCCGTTTTGTGTATTTTCCTTCGAAAAGAGCCGTTGAACCCAACTGTGCTTAGTTCTGTGTAAATATGTATTGTATTGCTCATTTTTGTTTCAAATATTTATATGTAGCCTTTCATCCAATTCAGGTTCCAGAATGGCATATATCTCATATGGCAATATGGATGCCAGGCAAGCCTCTGAGGTGCTCCAAAGCTTGGTTGCCACTACTGAAAAAAGCCATCTTCCTTCTGTTTTAATAACACACTTATGATATAGAAGGCAACTGGTGAAGGACATAAATGGAAGATCTAAGCTGGTATGGGAAGAGGTGCTCTTTAAGTATGTGTGTCCCAAGCCATTTAAGCCTTTAAATTCAGACTGGTATTGTGAAAAGATGTTTCAAAGATCAGGGGTGATTATATCCTAACAGTTCAATTTTTCATATCAGTTTGTGTAATCAGACAACGTTCCAGCTTCCACAGTAAGCCCCTTCTTAAGACAGAAATGAATTATTGCCCTGTGCCTGCTGAAATACTAGCAGCTAGCATAGGATGGCTGTGTGCACCTATCAGATATTTTGCTTCCACACCAGAGGAGCTTTATTGAAAAGGTAAGAACTTAATATTTAGCAATAAAACTCCAAGAAGAAACTGGCCACATGAAATGATTATCCCTTATGTTTCTGGACATTCTGAAGATACGTTACATTTTCTTATTAGTACTTATGCCTTCTTTTTGATGGGATGTTTTGGAAGAACAGCTTGCACTTATAATCAGCACAATTTATCACCTATCCCCCAAAGTACCCTGCTGTTGAAATGCCTGACATATATATTAGGTGTTGTGGATTTAGCAAAAATTGAATTATAAATTGCCTTGCCAGCTTTGCCTCTGGAAATAATGAAAAACCTAGCTAAAGAAAAGTTCTATTGAAGGATTTATTTTAAGTGGCTATAGCAAAAGAACAACACAATCTGCATTCATCAACTCTTATTCTTGCATGAACAGAATGGACTTTTGACTCTATAAAGGCTTTTGTATTTGAGCAGCTCACGCTTGGATCATTTTCAGTTTTGCTGCACATTGTCTAAAAGACCAAAATCCGCTATAACAACAAAGTAGCTTATGTTCATGCTAAGCTCAGTGAATTGAGATAACAGTTGCAACTCATTTATAGTGTAGATACTATTGAAATAAATGGAGTTGCTCAAAAGCACAAATAAGCACAGGACCTGATGTAAACTGCGTCTATTGCTGGATTTTAAATTGCATATATTGCTATGATTTAGTAGGATTCATTCTAAACAAGTCTTTCAAGACTAGCTACTGAGAACTAAACCACATACTGATTGACAACCAGCCATAAACACACATTTGTCCTTGGAAACAAGTCTCTACTTCTAACTATGTGTTTTTGCCTAAATAGACTTACATGATCATGACACGTTTTTTAGGCTAGCAATTGCTCCTGTTTCTTCTGGGTCACCTACGCCTTGTACAAGCTCAAGACCTTTTGCATTTTCATTGTCCTGAAATCATGAATGAGCAGCTTTTCTTTTAGGTCATGCATCTAAATGGCCGACAGCAAGGGGGCCAACAAACTTCCAACTGCCAGGGCCCACTTGGGAAAGATACAAATTACTGAGGCCGATCAGTCTCAAAATGGTGGAGCAAGCGCCATAATCAGGGCAGCTGGAGGTGGAGTCTGGCATAGTCAGATGGTAATTATGGACATTTTCTAAACATATCTATTTCCTCTTTGGAAATAGTTAAAATCTTTGCCACAGTGATTTCCTTGTGGTAAGGAGTTCAATAGTTCAGTTTTCCTCAAGTGAAGTACTGTACAGGCCCTGGTTCTTGAGGGACTGTCACTCAGCATCCTCATTTTTAGGCAGAATTTGCTGATCCACAGGCTCCGAGTGAAGAAAACCTCTTAGTCAAGATTCTTCCCTTTTCCATACACCTCTCAAAAATACTTCTATTCATCTTCTGTAATTTCTCCTCCCCATTTTCACACTTTTACATTATCTCCCAAAGACTGCCAGTTTCATTTATTCCTCCTCCCTGCTTCTTTTGCATTCACTTTCTTCTCCTTCCTCCTCTCTCTTGTTTCTCTTCCCTTTGGCTCCCAGTTTATTTCACACTATTAATATTAAAAATAATAAATTTTAAATTTCTTTTAAATTTCATTCAACACCTCCGCTGATTCTTTCCCTCAAAGGAGGGAGTCTTCCCTTCCCCCCTAGTCAGGCTTACCTGTCCCCTGCCATCTTTAGTCAGCATACGAGGAAGTTGCAACTGTCCAACAAAGGCTGCGTTCCTGCTCTTTGCTGTGCATTCAATGTGTTTCCATTGCTGAGTTTTTAATCCATACCAGATCCTGTCCACTGATGAGTCAATATGAGGCACTACCTTGAGTAGCAGTGCCTGCCTCACCTCCACCACCCACCTGACCAGCAGTGGCACCAGTTTCTGCCAAGATCTGTGTGTAATCCCACTCTGCTCCGCCTCAGCCCCCCATACCTTTTCATGACATCTTTATGATGTTTAGGGGCTGCTTCCGGGTTCAGCATCATGTGCAGGTGTACAGTCACACATCATTCAGACACGCCTAAACTGGGAGTTGCATGTACTACCACATTATTGCTGCCTGGAAGGGCTCTGGTTCAGCAAAATGCGGGGGAGGGGCAGTGTTATGCAACCCAGATAATTTTTGGTATGAAAAGGTATAAGATTTAGGTAGGAAGTTACAGGATATGCACTGACTGGAAATGAAGCAGTATGATCATCTTGGGGCATCTGCAATTGCATACAGTATTGAAAGACCAATGAGGGACCCTAAAATATATTTTATATAATTGACCTTTTATTTCTATTCTTTGTATATCGTATTGTTGTTTTATTGCTATGGCCGATGGCTGACGCAAATAAAGATTCATACATACATGCATACATCCCTCTTGTGTGTGAATGGTACTGTTTTGGTTCCATAAACAATGGTCATTACAAAAAAGCCCTGCAGCAGCAAAATGCTTCCTTTAAAATGCTGACACAACGGCCAGCCCATCACATCAGCAGACTAGTACTAGTACTCAAAAAGTTCCCAGTCCACTATTTCTCACTTTCTACAACCAACCTCTTCAAGTAATTTTCTTGCTTCCTCACCTTAAGGAAAATATTTTTCCAGCACAGATAATTAAAGAGATGCCAGAGACATAAAGAACTTACCATATAAATTGCTTTGCACTTTTAAAAATACAAAAATAAAATAATGTTAACTTATGGAGAGGTGATGTAATAGACAGCTGAAACCTTGGCAATGTATTCAGTGATTCAGTTATTTGATAGTTATTTGCTCAGTTTCTTTCTTATACATGACTGATATAAACATATAATGCTGTACAGGTATTGTTGGAATTGATCAATGTTATTTTACTATAAAATTAATAACATATTCTAAATAAAAAATGACATGAACATCTGATGGGTGCCATTGATTGGTACCATTTTTTGTGATGTTTTTGCAGTTCCTTACAGGCTTACATGCTAGAGGAGCCAGCGTTTTGCAAACTTTATGCAATACAGACAAAAACCCACCTTTATTTCTTTGTCAATATCAGCTGATCAATAAACCTTGCCAGTATACTTGTATTTTAAAGCCAATTTCACATAGCAAAGTCAAAAGAGGGCAAGAAACTAAGAATGCTGCAAGTTATAGATACATCAGCTGATTGTTAATTCTTAAGCCTAGAATCAAAGCAACTGCTAAGGCTGCAAAGCCCTTTTTGTTCTCCTAGGCCTCTTAAAACCTTCTAATCTTTAAACAAACAAACAAAATTAATCACTGCATTATTCTGTGGTTTTAGCATGGTTGTTTAACACTGTGGAATCCATCCCTTCAGCCTTCTGTATTAATTGATTGTTGCTGCAATCCCCCCCCATGCGAAATGTTATCTTGTTATTATTAACTGCTTTATTGATTCATGTTTTATTGGCTTTGTGTTTTCTTTTCTGTTTTATCTTGTATGTCACCCAAACAGAACAAATAATGTTAATGATATATTTTTTAAAGAAATCCAAAGAAAGAAAATGGCAGGTGAATCTGACAGACAGGAGACTTTATATCTTCACTACAACAAGAGATAAACGAAGGACATACAAATCCATCAACGATTCTCTTGCCAAATTAAAACAGCCACCACAATGGGTTGTCCCAGGTAAGAAGAATAATTTTATCCTCCAGCCAGAAGTTTTGCCAGGCTACATAGCAAATAGTTTCACAAAGCCCTAATAAACCACTGAACACAGGGTTGCTTCAATGAAAATGCTGACAGGTCCTTAACTAGAATGGTGTGAACAGCCCTGTTGTAATAAGCAGTAATTTAAAGGCTGTGGGCTAGTCAGCTATTAGTGCTAGTAAACAAGTGGCCCTGATGGGATTTCAAATTAGAACTTCAAGGGAATCGTTCAATATGTAACTCTGCTCTTTTTTTACACCTAGCACAAAAGGGAAACTTTACATTGCAACATTACATTACCCAGCAATTCACTTGCTTGATAGGCAACAGGTTCTGAAAGCATGTTATACAGTATACTCATTAAGAACAGGTTACTCGATTGCAGCAGATGCCATCACAAAAACTTCTTTTACTAATACTATAATTACATGCATCTATTCTTCAAGCAGAGTCTGCATAGTGATCCATTGGGGGTGGCAGTACTCTAACTCTGGATTTCTTCCTCTGAGCAAGAATTTGAACTAGGTGACCTACAGGGTTCCCTCCAATTTCATGATTCCTCATTGTGCACATTGGGGCTTGTGCACACTGAAAACCAATAGTCCAATTCAAAGCTCAGGCGTCTGCCAATACAATGAGTTACTTGCATGCCCGGCTCAGATCCACCCAGGCCTCAAATCCATTGAGTAGGGTGGAGCTGGCATTCATGGCCCCACACCTCCTGCAACAGGGCTGTAGGCAAATGTTCTACAAGTTCTGTTTTTAAAATTGCACTGCTAAACAATAACAACTCGAGGATCCTGCAGAGGAATCATGCTCCAGCTGCAAGCAAGCCACACAAGTGCAAGGAGGGCAGCTCCCAAATACCGTAATTTAATGCAGGCACACTTGGTGCTAAGCCAATTTGGCCTCACTGAAATGTGTGAGGAAAACGGAGTGTTTCAGTACTACAGTTCATAAATTAGATAAATGCAGAAAATTTGGTTCAGTTCCTGAGACTTCAATGGAGCTGAACTAACTTAAGTACAAATAGGCTGCCTTAAGTCATTTGCAAGCTTAAAATATGTTTGTGTGTGTACACAGGTAATCAATGCGAGCCTGTCACCTTAATCCAGCGATCTCTTCCAGGTGTGGCACTCCTGCCCACACTCTGCAACTGCTCTCCCCAACATTTTAATAAGGGGAACTGTTCTGTTTGCGTAGTTCTTTGGCCTGCCCCCTTCACTGGAATGAAGGTCACAGGACAACCTATGCCTGGAAAATTGTGAATCTAAAAAGCAACATACACACATATCCATATGAGATATTCAACCAACTATTTCTAAAGGCAGTACCAATCCATAAAAGAAGAAGAAGAAGAGTTTGGATTTGATATCCCGCCTTTCACTCCCCTTCAGGAGTCTCAAAGCGGCTAACATTCTCCTTTCCCTTCCTCCCCCACAACAAACACTCTGTGAGGTGAGTGGGGCTGAGAGACTTCAAAGAAGTGTGACTGGCCCAAGGTCACCCAGCAGCTGCATGTGGAGGAGCAGAGACGCAAACCCAGTTCCCCAGATTACAAGACTACCGCTCTTAACCACTACACCACACTGTGAGGATGCAACTCACATATCTAGCAGTAATGTTATGCAGTAAGCCCGGAGGTTATGTAGGGTTATCATATTTCAAAAACTGAAAATCTGGACCCAACACAGTTGTTGAGCTTTTTAAAGTTTTGCCGAAAGTTGTTCAGCTTTTTTTGCAAAATACACTTTTTAGCTATTTTTAAGGGAATTCACCAAAAGCTACACTTCTAACATGGGTTGCCATAAAATTGCATATAGTCAAAACACTTTGGGTTCAATGGCGGGTGGGATTGCCCACCCAAGTCTTTTTTCACAGATGACCATCACCTTCTCATTTATTTCTTATATTTTTGCCAAGTGAACATGCACAAAATGTGTGTAAATTGCAGGCTTACTTTACATTAAAATGATCAGCTATAAAATTAGGCGGTACATGTTTAAAAAGCAGTAAATGAAAGTGTCTCCAATTTCTTGTAAAAGACACACAAAGAGGGGAGCCAGACAAATTTCCATTGGAAGGGCATTCCCATTGCAGCTTCAACACAGAGAGGCCCTGTCTCTTCGGCTCACCCACCAAACCTCCTGAGATGGCACTGAGATTAAAGCCTCTGGCATTGATCTTAATTACCAGACTGGCAGCAAACGGTTCCTTATAGTAACTTGCCCTATGTCATTTAGGCAGGGTTGAGGAACCTGTGGCCCTCCAGATGTTGCTGGACTCAAACTCCCATCAGCCACAGCCAGTATGGCCAATGGTCAGGGATGATGGGAACTGTGGTCCAGAAACGCTTCCTAAGGCCACCTTTTACCCACCCCGTGTTAGGATTTTAAAGGCTAGGTGCAGCATGGAAGCAAATAGGAAACCAATGAAGCTGGCATAATTTGAAGTTACATGCTCTGACTGGAGATTAAGATTAAGATATTCCTGTCGTTAAACTATATTTTTATAATGCCTGATTTCAACAAATATTACTTGTTACCCAGAATAGATGTATTTTTTTTAAAAAAAAAACTTTTAAATTCACTGACTGCCTTGATTTGGGGGCAAACTAACAAATCTGGTTTACACAGAAGACACCAATGTTAAAAGAAAATGATGTCTTATTACATAAAAACCACCAGGTTTATATATCAGTGATTAGCACTGCAGTGGGGCAGACAATGACTGTAAGCTGCATGTTCTATGCTTTAGAGGCTTTTATAGCTTTTAATTTATCAAAGGAAATAATTAGCACACTTTGTGGCAGTCAGTGATGGAATTTATTCATTTGGAAGGCATTGGTTTCCTGTCATTAAAACAACATCATGTCCTTCCTTTTCTATTAAACTTGAACTGAGGGCAGTAAGAAGTCACTAAAAGGAAATGAAGAGGTTTTTTGGCAGTGCTCTCTTGCAATGATTTAATGCTGCTTAAAGATAGCAATCCCATAATCCATGCCAACAAATGTATTCTAAATGATCAAGCTTCCAATTAGTGTGCTGTTCCTTTTATTTGATGCTTGTTTGCGGTCCAACTAACTCTGATTTGCTAAATCACTTACATTTTCTATTACATCAAGGAATGTTTCCTCCAACACTGTAATCCCTAATTATCATTAGCTGTTTCTTTTTGTATGTGTTTCTGTGCAGCAAAGGATAATAGGTTTATATTCAGTGGCTATATATTGAGACGATTAATGCTTTGCTTCAGAAGTGATCAGTCGCATACCATGCATCTGAGAATAATTCTGGCCAAAACAAGTTTTCTAGTAGTGTTTCTGGCTGGAGTCTGCAAAGAAAAATATAATCTGCATCTTTTAAAGTCAACCTTCAAAATAATTTAAACCCCAAGTGCCAAGCAGATTGGGATAGTTTTGCACGGCTCGTTCTGTTTTGTTGTTTCACAGAGGGTCTCAAGAATCAGTGAGCATGGACAGTGAATTATATTTTCACCCTCAGAACTAGGTGGTCCCTGGAGGTCATGACCAAGGAGCACTAATGGCAGAGAGAGAATGATCTTTCTTCAATAGTTGCATTAAATAAGAGACAGAAATTGGGAGAGAGAGCAATGTAGAGGCCAAAACACCAAGATCAACATTTCCCCCTGTGATTTCTCCTTCTTCCCAAGCCTTTAATGCAAAATAATTCATGGTTCTGAATCGAGGCCCGAAGCCAGATTGAAATAAATCCAGATAGTCATTTTCCTCCAACCACATCTGAGCGTGACCAGCCACCACTGATTCAACAGACTTGTCTATCCACCCCAAATGGTCTTTAAATTTATAGTTCTGTGTAAGTGTCTATAATTCATGTACAGCGACTGAGGCTTCCATCCATTGCAGTGTTGGAAAACAATGCATTTCATAACAAACAGCTAATCCATTTGCTGTTGTTCTGGAGGAAGGTTCCCTGTGATGAGGAAGTATCCTGGCAATACTGTATTACTATGACTTTACTATGTTACTTGTATTACTATGTTACTTATGGGACGTGGGTGGTGTGTAGTCTAAACCACTGAGCCTCTTGGGCTTGCCGATCAAAAGGCTGGCAGTTTGAATCTGCACAACGGGGTGAGCTCCCGTTACTCTGTCCCAGCTTCTGCCAACCTACCAGTTTGAAAGCACACCAGTGCAAGTAGATAAAGGTAAACAACATTTCTGTGCTCTCTGCCTTCTGTCATAGTGCTCTATAGCGGCAGAAGTGGTTTAATCATGCTGGCCACATGACCTAGAAATCTGTCTGTGGAGAAATGCCAGCTCCCTTGGCCTGAAGCAAGATGAGCACCACACCCCACTGCCTTTGACTGGACTTAACCGTCCAGTTGTGGGAGCCACACAAGCTGCCCTGCATAGCCTAACCTACCTTGCTTTCTTCAAGTCTGGTAGAAGACACAGTGCTATCAACCGTGCTTGGCTTTTATACCTGGATGTGGGAGGTGCTATGTTATCCCTTGCCTCCAACAGCAAAATGCCTTTTGGGCCTGGGGAAGAGTTATAATTGCTAGATGTCCAGTAGAGTCCCATCATTGTGCAAAGGTCTCCCTCTTCAAGAAAAAAATGGCCTTTGTCTTTCAGAACACAGCTTTCACAGCCTCGAATGAACTGTCTTCATGCTGAAGGTTGAGAATGAGGATTTGTTCTTTTGTCTTTCCTTCCTAAAGCTTCTGTTTAGCAAAATGCTGTATTCTGAAGGCTGTGAGCCAGTATATGAGCTCTAAGTCTGGAAAGATGAGAGAGAGAGATACAATCAAAATTGCAGTATTGGTAAATCGAAGACTGGAAGGGAGACAAACCCAAGTGGGCGGCATCTTTCCAGTCTTGCACAGCACACAAAGCTCCCTTTTCTAGCTTGAAGGCCAGGAAGGAGTTGCCTTTATGCTGTGACTTTTTCTTTCTTTCTCTTACATAGCTGCAGTTCTCTCTTGAGCAGGGCTGCCTGAAGAGTTTGTGTGGCCTGTCATTAGGCTGAAGAATCTAGAACAGCAATCACAGCAGTTGCTCGAAGCCCCCTCCCTGTCTCATAGGTGGTTTTAGAGTGGCACGACCAGTGCAGTCACATTGGGTGCTGTGCTGTAGGGGGACACCAAACCCATGCTTTAGAACAGAGTGTGAGAGGCAGGAAGTGCCAAATTTTAGTCGCACAGAGCGCTGCTGAAATTTGAATGCCCAAAGCCCACCACTGCCTGTCTTCTGCATGTTGTGGGGGGTGGAAAAGTTGCTGTTTTTGACAGCAACTCCATGTTTCTCATCACATCTAGTTCTGCCCTGATTAGATGCATTCGGAAGGTATTCATAATGGCTGTGGGTGCAGTCCCGTTTTCTTCTACTCAGTATCAACAGAAATTTTGACATTTACTTTGCTGTGGATGTGGTTTTCACCTCATATCTATGACATTTCAGTGTGGTTAAGCTTACTGTGTGGATTTCCCAGAGTTTATATCCAGTTTCTAAATCCTTGAGCTGTCTTGGACTAATCTTTCCCTCTAAAGTTACACCTTATCACGAAATCCATGGGCTTCAGCTTTATTAAGGCATCAAAAATGATTACACTGCTCTTTTTCCTTCACCTCCTTAAGAAATCTGCTCAGTTTTGTTTGTTTCGGGTTCTGTTTTGTTTTTATCCACAGTGCCTTTTCCTGCAGCTCAAGAGGGAGCAGGTTAAAAATTCAGGAATGTTTTCTCCTAACTGCTTAAATTGGGCTCTAATATTCTTGCTGAGTTTGCAAATTAAGATATAAGATCAGGGCTGGCAGAGATTGTCATATTGTCTCCTCTAATTTGGAAAAGTAGACGTAGGCTCAGGAGAAGCCCATAAAAAAAGACTTTATTACTTTCTACAAGGCTGACATAGAAACCAGTGCCCCGGTCCCTTCTCCCAGCCTCTTGCAATTACATTTCCGCAGGAACAAAAGGGAAGGAATTAGAAACAGGATAATGTAGCTTTAAATCACTTCTCAAGGCTTTGGCCTTCTAGGGGGAGCCTCAGTGTAGGATCCCCCGCCCCTTTTCTTTTAAAAAAAAACCCACAAAAACCCACCCTTCCTATATTGTTCAGTGTGACACAACAAAAAGCACAACTTGTTTGACCCTTCCTCAATAAAAAATAAATAATTTTGTTCTGACATCCTATAAAAGCTGTACATGAGCCCACTAAGCCCGGGTGTCTCCTCCAATTGACATGGGGAAGCTTTGCATAGCTATAGAGTAAAGATCCTTGCACAGATTGAGCTAGAAGGTGATGCAGATTTAAAAAAAAAAAAATCCTGAGCTGCATGCTGCTTGAAAGCAAAGTCATATTTTCAGGACATGAGATTATGTCATCACTAATCTCTGTGTAAAGATTCCGAATTGCATTTGGGGGGAGAGTGAAGTTCTTTGAGCATTATGCAGCAATATATAACTTTCCTTGTGAACTCATGAGAACACAATGTTATTGTCTACTCACTCGCAGTCTGAGATACATATCAGGGCCAGCACTTTTCTTCTTCTTTTCTTTTCTTTTTTTTCTATTCTCCATTCTCTTTTAGGATTTATCACATATGTTTCTTTTTCCTAAATGTAGCACAGCTTCAGAAGGCAACAATTTGAATTCTTCACTTGTGTCTGCTCCAAACATTCAATTTTACCCCTATTCAATTTATGTATCATTTTACACTGCCCAAAAAAGGAGCCAGCCCTACCATTAGGCAGAGTGAGGTAGCTGCCTCAGGGAGCTGGTCTGGGTGTTGTTAAAATGTTACTTAGAAGGTACTTTGAAGCACTGGAAGTGAGGAATAAGAAGAGACAGTTCCCTACACTGCTAGTGAACTTGTTCTGAGGGTGCATGGTGCTGGCAGGATGTTTCAATGGGGAAGAAATTCAATTCAGTTAACATTTAAAGGTGAACATACCTACACTGGTACCTCGGGTTAAGTACTTAATTTGTTCCGGAGGTCCGTTCTTAACCTGAAACTGTTCTTAACCTGAAGCACCAGTTTAGCTAATGGGGCCTCCTGCTGCTGCCACGCTGCCAGAGCACGATTTCTGTTCTTATCCTGAAACAAAGTTCTTAACCCAAGGTACTATATCTGGGTTAGCGGAGTCTGTAACCTGAAGCGTATGTAACCTGAAGTGTATGTAACCCAAGGTACCACTATATTTCACACTTTCCAAAATGACATCCTTAGAAATGCACACTTCTCCAAATTTTGCAGTGCAGTTCTCCAGCCAATTAATGCATTCAAAAATACATATACTGGGGGGAGGGGAAATGTGCACATCAATGCATATAGTGTTGTACCTTGGTTGTTGAATGGAATCCACTCCGGAAGTCCGTTCGACTTCTGAAAACATTCGATAACCAAGGCATGGCTTCCTATTGGCTGCAGGAGCTTCCTGCACTCAATCAGAAGCTGTGGAAGCTACATCAGATGTTTGGCTTCCAAAAAATGTTTGTAAGCCGGAACACTCACTTCTGGGATTGTGGCGTTCAGGAGCCAAAATGGAAGAGTACCAAGGCGTTTGACAACCAAGGTGCGACTGCATGTTAGAGAAAGTAACATAAACATGCTTTGCAAAAATGTGTATATGTGGCAAAATTGCAAATAATAATGGGCAAATTAGGAGAAATTTGCATTAAAAGGCTGATGAATTTTCATAGAGACTTTTTTATTTTAAAAAAAGCAAACCATGTAAAGTGATGTAGAAATGTGGAGCACTGAATTTAAGATATGAAAAATTATAAACAGAGAGGAACCAAAACTGGCATATTCACCCATTGTCTCATGCCCAGAATTCTACGATTCTGCTAGAGTTTTTAGGAAATGACAAGATTTTGAGACTTATTTGTTTACTATCAATAAGAAATGAGAGGCATTAGTTCTAACTTTTAATCATATAGAAAGACACAACAGGTTTGCTTGGAAGTGGTTCCATTCCAATTTATACAGGTAGGGATTTTTTTCTTTGTAGCTGAAATGGAGGCAACTTTATATCATTCCACATGACAATCGCTACCTCCTAGTAAGTCATGACCTTACCAACACATCTTCCCAAAACTCAAGGTGTCCTCACCTGGGTCTTGAGTCATTGTACTGAAAATGGCACACCATATGATAACAGGCTCCACATGAAGCAATTTAAAGTGACTTCTGCATAACAGCCATAATGTGTAAACTAGCCCTTATTTCTGGGTAAATGTGTTTAAAGATTGGAGTCTAAGCCTATCCTAAGGCTGTTAGAATTCCAGCAGTAAAGATTCGCTTTGTTCATCAACATTTATTAACGGGGCAGGTTTATTAATTCCATGTGTTGCTGTAGTTCAACATCATCAGGTGACCAGGAAAGCGGATCTGTAAATGATAGATAACATTCTCCCTCCCCCCGCTGCCCTTTTTTTTTTTTTAAGTGAGGTCATCTTCCTTCAAAGTATAGCCAAACTTTTACACATGTGCAAATGTGGCTGTAAGCATTGTATGAGCTTGCATTTTAGAGAAGCAATTCTGGGGTGAAACAACAAAGAGTCCTGTGGTACCTTAAAAACTAAAAAAAAAAATTAGTATAAGGTTTGTGGGCTAGAGCTGATTGACAGACATTTGAAGCAGCATCCTAAATTGGCAAAATATTGTTGTGAGTTGGGGGGGGGGTTAGTCTGCATGATGCCCAAGTCCCTTCCAAATCCTGGGGTCCTGAGTCCAGCAAGTGTTAAAATCTAATGGAGAAACCATTTGTTGAATTAGCTAGGCAAGTTCCTTTGTAAAATAAAGGCCGCAGCTGCCTCCATAGTTACCGTACCACCTAAGTATGGTCATTAGTCTGACAGTGGAAGCTGCTCTGTTCCAGAGGGCACCTGTCTGGTAGTGAGCAAGATAAAGGCCAGGGCAATTGTGTGAGCTAGACTAGAAGCAGGCAGAAGCCAGAGAGTGAGAGCCATGCTTGATTTCTGCTTGCTTCTCTCTATGGGAGAAACACCTCTTAGGGTATTGATGCTGTGAGATAACCGGCCTCATATAACCAACATGCTTAAGTCTAATTAACACATGAAGGGGATAAGACCATAGAATAAGCTGCCCTGCCAGGCTTAGCTCACCTTAGGAAAGAATTTGTTTCTCCAGCCTACCAGAGAAGCTCAACCTGTGAAGAAGCTAAGCTGATTGCTGCAGCTCAGACTGCATGGCTCTTACAAGCCATTCTTATGTTCCTATCCAAATAATTTAGGAACTTTCACCATTGTAACTAAGCCAGGTTTTACTGCATGTGCAACTTTTTCTGAATGTTCTATGGGAAAGCACATGAATCTGGCCTTTGGAGAATCTGTAAGTAAACCATTTTTAAGGGACCAAATGTGTGGTCTTTTACTTTGCTAATGGAAGAGGGGAGAGGAAACCCTCTGCCTGAAACGCTAGAAATTGTTTTATATTGTTGTAAATTGCTGTGGTTTTTATGATACAGAAGTATATGAATATTTGTATAAATAAATAAATGTATTTAAAATCCTTATTCCAGTTGACCTGATAGTTTATCTTTGAATACTTTACAAACTTATACAGACTTTTTCAGCTGTTTATTTTTTTCATTGTTAGAAATCTTTTTTTAATTTTGTGATTTTTATCTTTTTAAAAATGTGCTAGCTGCCATGAATCATATTTTATCATCATAATGTAAAAATAAGGAACCTTTCAGTTAAATTTGAAAGCAAACTAATGTATTTAATGACTTGACATGATAGATTTCTATACAAAATCCTGAGCAGAAAGCCAGTCTGAGTTTATTTAGGAAGCTAGGCTGCAATTGATAGCAACTGGCCCATGGTTTTCTAGAGAAACACCTGGATGCATTCTCAATTTATTAAATTATAGTTGTTGCTTTACTGATATTGTAGGTTTTTTCTGCTGGGGTTTCGCTAACAATTAAAAAGCACCAAAATGTTCCAGTTTTATTTTATAGTTATCAGATTCAAGAAAGGAATTGCTGTAATCCTGTTGACAGGTGAGGTCATAGAAGGAAGCTTAGAAACCAAGTCAGTGCTTACTTTAGATATTTATCATATCTAAATTTCAGTGCACAGAGTACTAGCCAGTATTTTTGGCTTTTAAATTGCATTGTTTTAATCAAAAATGGACATGAGATTTTCTGATTTGCCAGGAGAACACGAATGAGGTAGATGAGAACTATAAAATGTGTCAAGAAACCAGTGTAACTTGGAAGATTATGAAATGATGTTGAAAATCAGTGAGTTAAAGCAAATAAATTTTGCACAAGAGGATTGAGTAAATTATACTGAACATTTTAAAAAAATGTGCAAGGGACAAGAGGTTAGGAGATGAACTAGGAGGATCACTGCAGAATGACATGAGAAGTACTATAGATAATGTGAGGAATTAAACTAACTAAGGAGGATGTGAGGTGATGCCAGAACAAGATATAAATTTCCCAAAGGAGGAAGAGAGATGGAAAGAGATCGAGATCACCATGATCATACAAAATGAGAACGTTGACAATCCAAAGCAGTACAAGAGCAAATGCAATCTGCAAGGAGCGCCAAACCAAACATTAACCTCTTGGAGCGGAGAGATTCTGGCTGTGGAAGCAAAAAGGCTTACACCAGCATCAAGGCAGAGAGAAATAATTTGATGAAGGATTAGGAAAGACCCAGATTTCACCTTCTGGGAAATGGAAGGGTTGAGTCATTGTCTCCCATATTTTCCTCACTTCGAGGGTGGGAAACCTCAGGCCTTGGTGCTGAATGCGGCCCCCTAGACCTCTCTGCCTAGCTCTGGGAACTCTCCCCAAGCCACACACCCTCTTCTTAGTCAATGCTCCTTACTGCCCCTGCTTCACACTGTAAATGTTTTGTCTGGCTTGAACATGTCCCTGATAATTTCTGATAATGTCTCTTATTTATCTGAGGATAAAGAGGGTTGTGTCAGTGTGTGTAGAAAGTGGCCTACTGTACAAAGGGAGCATTCATTGCTTTGCCCACTTTTTATCTGGTCCCACCCAGCACCAGCATGTGGTCTGAAGCATCAGTGACTGCCCATATCTTCAAAAGCTTGACCACCTTTAAGAATAGGAAAGAATTTTCTCCCAAGCAAAACATGCTGACCTTCTTCTAGTGTGTAGCGAACTAATATCAGTGTACTGGAAGAAGCAAAGATCACCAGTGTTGAAGCAATGATTCTTCAACATCAGCTTCGTTGGACTGGTCATGTTGTGCGGATGCCTGATGATCGTCTTCCAAAGCAACTACTCTATTCCAAATTTAAAAATGGAAAGTGTAATGCTGGTGGTCAACAAAAGAGGTTGAAAGACTGTCTCAAGGCAAATCTAAAATTTTTTAGTATAAACACTGACAACTGGGAAACACTGGCCTGCAAGCACTCCAGATGGAGAACAGCCTTTACCAAAGGTGTCATGGGCTTTGAAGACACTCGAATTCAGGATGAAGGGAAGAAATGTGCTAAGAGGAAGGCATGCTTGGCAAATCCACACCGTGATCAACTCCCACCCAGAAACCAATGTCTCCACTGTGGAAAGACATGTAGATCCAGAATTGGCCTCCACAGTCACTTACGGACTCATTGTTAAAACCGTGTTTATGGAAGACAATCTTACTCGGCTACGAGTGATCACCAAAGAGAGAAAACTGTCTGAGTGTATGATATGTTGATGGTTCAACCAGGGTTGAACAGAAGGTAGATCTGGATTCACGAGAGATCTCCGGGAGTTCTGCAGTAGTGCCACAAGGGGGTTGTGATTCCTGATTGTTTAACAACAGCAAGAACGAAAGGTTCCAGTTAAGCTCCTGAAACCAAGAAAGCTTTGGAGGAAGCCAGGAATGGATTTTTGTGTGCATGGTAAGTGCATAAGAAGGTCAAACTAAAGGTCCATGTAAAGGTTTCCACTCCTCCATTCATCTCCCGCCCTGCAGGTGCTTATTTGAGCAGCCTCTCTCTCATTGCTGCCTGCACATATATGATACTCCATATATATATAAGAATTCACTGTGTTTTATGTCTAGTATGCTTTTTCACTGCATGTACAGATGCAGCAAGTAGCCACAACTTGCAGCAGCTTGTGGACCTCAATGCTTGCATTATACAATTATATATTTGCGCTGCATTTCACAAGTGACAAAGTGCATAGTTTCCTCTACTTCACTACCTCATTTTCAGACCACAAAGGAGTTATCCGATCTCC
Organism: Podarcis raffonei; assembly: GCF_027172205.1. Taxonomy (NCBI): domain Eukaryota; kingdom Metazoa; phylum Chordata; class Lepidosauria; order Squamata; family Lacertidae; genus Podarcis; species Podarcis raffonei. Next base: position 34,203,708 of record NC_070610.1, read on the forward strand.
AATTCTTCTAAGGGGTAGTAGCGAATGGAGGAACCACAGAACTTCCCAACAGTGGTGGGAAGAGTTGGAGTCAATTTTTGTTAGCTAAAACCCCTTCCAAGTGATGCCATGTATTGCTTAGAGTTGAATTCTGGGTAATATAAATGGCTGCCACTGGATAGAGCAATGCGGCTATTGCTATGCAACTGTCAGAAGCAAACAAAAAAAGTTAACCTTCTGGGAGGTTTTGCCATATCCCACCCCCACCCCCAATTCAAGTGTAAAGTGTGAGCTTTTGACTCATTTTTAGATTTTGTTCATGTTGGGAAAATGAGACTTATAAAGCATTTTTGTGCTATCACTTCATTGTGGTAATTCCTAGGTACAGTACTTCTCTTTATTACTCACTTGTGTTCTGCCTGTGTTGGGAAATTGTATTTGACTGTTAATATAGTGTATAGGCAGTTAGAAATTTATATCTCTTGTCCCCTTGCTTTCTAAGAAATACCAAATCTCTCTCTCTTTTTGTAAGACAGCAGAACTGTTCAAAATATACCCATGCATTCTATTCAGGTCATCTAATCAATCTCTTAAAGTGGGACATATTAGCATGCCAAATGGAAGAAGAGGTCGAAGTATAATGTTGCTTAAAGCCACAGAGTATCAAGCTAACATACAAGTCAGTGCCTGGAGTTCAAAGACACTAGTTTATTTGTTTAGCCAATAATTGTCTCCTCTGCCTTCAGAGTGGTCTTGAAATCGCTTCTATGTTTAGAAACAAAATTGCTTTGTTAAGGCTGCCTGTCACTGCATTTCTCCTTTTTTTAGAACTCTGTTTATTCCTAATAACCCATTTCCCAATTGACTCACTTCTAGTATTTGATTGATTAACGTGCATCTTCCTGACATATTGTAGCCAAGAACTTTGGAAATCTTCCCAATATGCCCAAAGGCAGTAAAGCTAGCTTGCCATTTCAGATTTTCAGATAACTGTTAAATTCCTTTAGTGTTTACTTTTTAGAATCAACTTTACATCTGAATATATTTGCTTAGCATTTGTTTACCACACAATCCTATGCATAAAATCAGCCCCACTAAGTACAATGGGGCTTCCTTCCATGAAAGTGTGCATAAGAAAATAAGGTTAGTGACAGCCATAACAGCACAGAATTATGCAACTTTTGCATAGGGTACCTCTAATATAATTAATGTAGATGCTTTTATTTATGGTTGGTGGGATAATTACACACACACACAAAGAGAGAGAGAGAGAGAGAGAAATTGCTGTGAGCAAATGAGCATGCTCCATGAAATTTAATAGAAGCAACGAGAAAGACTAATGTAATAGGATATTTCTGTCCTACAGATATATATAGCTGGAACAGCACGTGACATGTAGGTCTACATTGCAAGCCTATATTGTTTTATACCACTTTAGCCATCAGGTCTGTCCTTGCCCTCCAAAAGTAATAGTTTGTCTATGCCTGATATAGTCTAACATTGTCTACTTTGATGGGCAGGGACGCTGGTGGAGCTGTCTAAACCACTGAGCCTTTAGGCTTTGCCAATCAGAAGGTCAGAGGTTCGAATTCCCGCAACAGGGTGAGCTCCCATTGCTCTGTCCCAGCTTCTGCCAACCTAGCAGTTCGAAAGCATACAAGTGCAAGTAGATAAATAGGTACCACTGTGACGGGAAGGTAAACGGCATTTCTGTGTGCTCTGGTTTCCGTCATGGTGTTCTGTTGCACCAGAAGCAGTTTAGTTATGCTGGCCACATGACCCAGAAAGCTGTCTGTGGACAAACGCCGACTCCCTTGGCCTGAAAGCTAGATGAGTACCACAACTCCATAGTCGCCTATGACTGGACTTATCTGTCCAGGGGTCCTTTACCTTTACTTTTTTTTTTTTACTTTGATGGGCAGCAGCTTTCCAGGGTCTCAGGGAGAGGTCCTATACCCAATTCTTTTTAAACCTAGCGAGGCCAATAATTGAACCCTTGCCTCTCAGCTTTCTGCCTTAAGGGGCCTCTTTCCAGTCCTCAACCTGCCTCACAAAGATCTTCCTGTGCTGGGGTGAGGTCTTAACCCCAGCCAAACTGAACAATTCCCCTCCCTTCAGAGGAAGTGGACTGCAAACATTCTAATCACTTTGTTCCCAAACAGTTGGAATATTCAGCTCAGTCAAATGACACCGAAGGCTTCATCATCTCAAGGTCAACATAGTATAGATTACTGCTGTGTATCTGATGGATACATTTGTCCTGCTTCAAATAACTTAGTGATAACTAAAATGCATTTAAAATGATAGCTAAGTTCTGCCATGTAAGAGGATCAGTGATGTGACTATTCTTTTCTGCTTTATGGGAATATCCCCTGTGACATCATGAGTCAGTGATAGTGTCTTCTCCATGCCACTTTCTTACCTAAAGTAGTCTTTATAAACATGTATGGTTTGTTTTAAGGGTCACACTACACACTGCTAAGAAAGAACCAGACAATAGTGATTGTTTTGCTGTTATCTAAGCTGGAAGAAATAAATGCATCGATATAACCCCACAGGAACTTTCGTCTCCTTTATTGCAACATTGTTAGTCATGCCTAGCAGAGACCAACATTCATCTCCTTTCTGACATTATGAAAATCCTCTTCACACAGTTTGTGCTATTAAAGTTTATATGACCTCTTCATAGAAGCAGGTATTATTGCCAAGAAGCAAAAGGGAGGAGAAACATATTAAAGAAAAAGCTTTCAATGCCTCCTTGTTTTTAATGTCTTTTTTATTATTTTAAAAGGAGGAAATTTATTATTTGATTCAGGTCCTCAAGTTAGAGATTGCATCGTTGTAATGACTTTATCTAAAAACACATTGATATGAACAGGAAAGCGCTTTTGGATATCACAGGGCTCTCAAGTCCCAATCAGCCCTCAAGTATAATTAAATGCAGACATATCTGTGTCTTTATAACAGCAGTGGTTTTTTTAAAACAACAACAACAAAACAGTTCTGTATTTGCCTTATGGAGAATGTGGCCTGTTTTGCTCCATTAGTAACATATGCAGCTACCACAAACACACACACACAGAGAGAGAGACAGAGAGAGAGAGTAGCCATTGCATCACAGATATGTAGAACAGGAAAGATCACTGAGGGTTATCTAGTCCAATCCCCTTGTAATGCAAGAATCTCAGCTAAAGCATCCATGACAGAGGACTATCCAATCAGGGGCGGAAGAAGGGGGTGCGGTAGGGGCGGGTCGCCCCGGGTGTCACCACTGAGGGGGGTGGCAAAATGCCAGGCAGCACTCACCGCTGGGCCTGCAGTGCACCCGAGCCATGCATCTTCATGCTCCACGCTGCCCCAAACGGTCCGCCCGCCGCCTCCCCCTCAGCTGTAGGGCAGTTGAGTGGGAGGAGGCAGGCAGACTAATGGAAGGCCCCGTGGAGTGTCATGTCCTGACTTGCCCCACCCCACAGGCGGCTGGCCCCGCCCCAGGCGCCTGATCGCCTTGCTCCACCACTGTATCCAACATCTGCTTAAAAGCATCTCTGCTGGAGAGAGGGCGAGGAAGAGGAAAAGCTGCAACCACTGAGGCCTAGCCCCAGGTGATGGGCCAGCTCTAAGGGGCAGGTAGAAGGCAGGGCTGCCCTGGGTGGGAAGAAAGGGGGAGCAAAGTAGGGTGCAAGGAGTCTTGCTTTTAAAAAAGATGCTTTGTAAATCTGCATCTAATCTTGCCCCTTTCTAAAACTTGTTTGTTAGCATGTGCTTTTCTTTTTGTAAATGTACCAAAGAATAAAATCAAATCAAATCAGGATTAAGGGGTTTTCTCAAGACGGTGGAGGCCGTGTGTGCTGTCTCCCATTGGTGTGGTGGTGGTAGCACTCGCCATTCTCCTGATAGGAGGGTCACTTGGCAGGGAGTGAGAAATATCCCTATATTCATATGAGGAATGTTGGAGGCTATGGGCCCAGGGTTCTTGTTTCCTTTTGGAATGAGGCACAGCGGAGACTGTAGCGTCTTTATGATATATGGTTCATTTGCACATATATACAACCTGAGCCTATGATAGAGGGGTTCACAGCATTAATACCCTATGCTGGTCTTGTTTCTCTTACAGCTGCAGCCTTGGATTCAAAAAGAAATCAGACGGCGCACTCTCTGCAGCTTTTCTTCCAACTTCCGGCTCATATAACTCAACTCTCTGCTGCGGACTTTTGTCTTTCAAACGAACCACAAGCTGGAGCCGAGAAAAGGCTCCATTTGCTGTCTCACACAGAATGCTTTGCTTTGTCTTCCTTAATGACTCATCGCCCAGGGTATCACCTCAACAGGAAGCTAGCATGGCTTATATTTTAACACTTGCTGGATCCAGGGGTTAGGAGGCTCTCTGCATGCAGCCTACTTCCCCCCACCCCAAGCTCATATCAATATTTAAAGAGCTGTTTATCTTTTCCCCCTGCAATTTATGTTGAGAGTTTGGAAACACCATTGAGCATTGTGCTCTCTGATGCACCACTGCAAGCTGAGTAGGCCCAGGTGTTCCTTTTACTGAGACACAGAAATTTTCATAGTGCTCAGTGGCCCCTTTAAACTCCCATTTTCGCCTGCTTTTGCTAGCAGCCCAGCATTATTCCTATCCCCCTACGTCCTTTTGTTTATTTAGGTGTGTCTGTTTATTTCTGCATCTAATTTAACACATTTCTAAACTCAGCCCAGTAAATTTTTAAAAGCCAGTATTTAGAGTTTCTCACATTACCACCAAGTGCATGACTAATATGCAGATGTATGCTGGACTGGAGAAAGAGCTCAGAGTGTGGTGTGAAGGATGTCAAACAAAGAAATGTTTCCCAAGATGCAATTAGAAGCTTGTTATATACATCGGGCACTCCTCCTATCCACCCTGTCAAAAAACTATGTGCGTTTATGAATGTATTGCATTTCTGTACTGCTCTACAGAGTTCCCTGCACTCCATAGCAACACCTGCAGGGGAGAAAGATTTGTGTTGGCCTCCGAGTGGACGCTGCAGCTCCAAGGACTTGCAAATTGCTGAGGCCCCCAAAGTTCAAGGTCTCATTTAATGGGTCTAAAATAATGGGTCTGCATTATTTATTCAGTGGTTATTTCATTAAAGAACTCTGCCTCTTTATGAACAGAGATAACGCTAGGCTCAAGATTCACAAAAGCAGGATCTTGGAAACTGAGGGTGATGCCTTAAGAGACGTAATCTCTGTGATCAGCAGTGATGCTGCACAATGCACAAATCATGCTTCCTCACAACTTGCCTTCTAGGCATCCACACTTTTTCTTGGTTTTTCAGACCCAAATCCAGGTGGGTAGCATAGAGTACCTGGGACCAGCAAAGATGGCTGAGATTGTCACAGTCCAGTTTTGCCTTATTAAGCTTTGGAGCCATACTGTGTTGCTAAAGGGGTACTCCTGTGAGTTGACCTATGCCAGCTTATTGAAGACATCAGTGGCTAGCAGGATGGATTAAAGAGTGGGAGATGAGGTAGTCTTCTGATGCAGTAGGTGTGAGACTGTGTCATGGACTGGCTGGATGCAGAGAAGTGGTGGGAGGCACCAGTTAGGGAATCCCCAGGGGAAGATGGCTCAGAGCCAGGAGATTAGTTTTGGGACAACAATTAGTGGTCAGAGGAAGAAGAGGGAGCAGACCATCCAAGATGCTACATTATTTCACCTTATTTCTTTTCTTGGTGTCAGAACACTTAGAATCCAACTGTCATCTTTAGGAAAACTACATTTCCCACAATTCATTGAGACTTCTCATCCTGGCATGTAATCTTTGCAGGGCCATGGTGCTGCTGCTTATTTAAAGGGAAAGGGGCATTTAAGTGGAAGATGGGAAAACTGGGGGCAGGATGATTGAATTCAGACTGCTGCAGAAATAAGAAGCCATTTCCGTTTCTGGGGAAAATAGCTCAATTTATTTTCAAGTCAATCCACCTTGAGCTGGGGGATGTCACCATCTCTAATTCCAAACGTGACCACATTTTTGATATTATGATACTGGCTGCCTCATTCTTAGTCCCTTTCCTAATAATTTCTAGCATGGAATTTGCCATGTCCTATTCTCTTCAAATATTGCAGTCCATCCAATGTGTGTACCTTCAGCATCTGTTGATGTTGTGGACAATGGGGCAACCCACTGTGCATGAACCATTTGCACATTAGAACCCATGTGGTGCACACAGCACATGCTTCTTCTTGATTGCAATGCTCTATTGCAATGCCCATTCCAAGTACCATTTATAGCACTTTCACTGAGAAATCCTTTCATCCAGTAAAGGAAGTTGAATGTTGTGAGAGAGAGAGAGAGAGAGAGAGAGAGTGTAAAAAGCTTGCTGTGGTCTTGTTTCCTGGATATAATCAAAAAGAGGCACGCAACGTGAACATTAGAGCTGTTAATGGCTGCTTTGGAGTGAAGTGGAGAAGGCCAAGGATGCTTGGCTGTTTGCACTGAGTCATACGTTTGGAAACAAGGCCCTAAGTCAGAGCTATCAGCCCTAGTGCTGCTGTTTTCCTGGCGCATGATAAGCCTGTCTTTCTATCCCAGGCTTGGGCCTGCAGTTTAACATAGCAATGACAGCAATTGGTCATCTTGAAAAACATCCCTAACCCCTCAAAGTCTAATACAAATCACTTATTCTTCCTAAAAAGGGAGTGAGTCATACGACTTAACAGACAAGCACATTAAGACTACATTGTTAATGTGTGCTTTAATTAGTTATGTGGCATATAATGATATGGGGTCAAATCATAATTTAATTTCTGTACGCTATCCTTTATTTATTGTGAGCTGCAGCTAGACCACCCCTGCGATGAAGGATCGCCAAATATTATAAAGGATTCTAACTGTAGACATCCAGGAAGTTTGTGATTCACTTCCCACAAAGGCTCTTTACATGTTGGGGTGGTGTTGTTTTTTAAGAAAAAGTCTTTGGCATTATACAACCTGCTTTGAAATGTGTAGCCTAAAACCTTTATAAAACATCAGTTGAAAAATCAAAACAGATGCAAGCAAATGTGAATGAGTCTTTTTAGACAAAATATAATACGCCTTTTCGTTATTAATTTTTACCTCTACATCATAAATGCCTCGGGTCTCATGTAATACATCTCTAAATGTAAGTGAAGAACAGCCATTGTTTTATTTAATTCCCCCCATCCCACCCCCCACACCAAGGAAATGTGATCATGTTCTGGTGAAAAGAAATTCTTCTAAGTCACATCACATATGAACTGGGATTTAATTAAAATTGTTAGCACATTATTAACTAGCAATCTAGTATAATGGTATAATGCAATCTAGTAATACAATGAGGAGATGGGATGGCCAAATGGATGTGCAAGGTCAGTAGGATTCAGTTTCTACTCTTATATCCTTCTCATTTTCCAGAGCCTAACTTTATGTACACAGAGAGCTTTAGAGGAATACTGCGGTACATTTAGCCCAGCTATTTGCAAGCTGTGTTGATGACGGAGCCACGCAGACCATCTTCCCTAAAAGATAATGTGCCCTCTATTTCTAGTCTTGGCATTCACCTGGTAGTCACTGGCAACACGGGAATGTATTATTTCTCAGTGTTGGCCATAGATTGATCACTGGATAACAGTAACAATAGTGGAAATAATAATACTACATGGAAGTATGTGGCACATTGAACGCTGCAAACATTCAGTAATTTGTTCATTTATAATATTTGGTCTAGTCCTACTAGAACTCTCAGAATGGCAAATGAGGAAATTTAACACAAAATAATAAAGAAAACAGTAAAAAGCATTTAAAAAACAGCTGTGCAGCAGCACATTCACTTTAAAAGTGCTGGGGCTTTCCCCAGGAACAAAAAGGCATCAGACTTTGTATTGAGAAATATTTATTTGGAAGGAGCAAACATAGAATTGGGGTGCCATCACAGGGTCCTGTCCCAGATCACCAAGTGCTTCTATGAAGTTGAAGGAACCCAGAAAAGGCCATCTGAGAATGATCAAGAGCACTTTCCTGCTTGTGGTCCCCAGCAACTGGTACTCGGAGGTATACTGCCTCTGATCCTCAGTTCACAGCCATTATGACTAATTCATACCCTCCAACATTTCTCCAATGAAATAGGGACGCCCATTCCATAATTATAATGTTACTATTTATACCCCACACATCTTACTGGGTTGCCCCAGCCATTTAAAAACTTCCCTAAAGAGGATTGCCTTCAGATGGCTCGGGGGTCGAATAACTCACCCTCCAACATTTCTCCAATGAAAATAGGGACATCCTAAGGAAAAGTGGTCCTGCCAACCTAGCAGTTCAAAAGCACGTCAAAGTGCAAGTAGATAAATAGGTACCGCTCCAGCAGGAAGGTAAATGGCGTTTCCGTGCGCTGCTCTGGTTCGCCAGAAGCAGCTTGGTCACACTGGCCACATGACCCGGAAGCTGAACGCCAGCTCCCTAGGCCAGTAAAGTGAGATGAGCGCCGCAACCCCAGAATCAGTCACGACTGGACCTAATGGTCAGGGGTCCCTTTACCTTTACCTTTACGGAAAAGTGGGGCATTCTGGAATCAAATCAGAAACCGGGATAGCTTCTCTAAATCAGGAACATCCCTGGAAAATAGGAACACTTGAAGAGTTTGCTAGTTGAGCCTCCATTTATTTGCCTAATCTCTTATTAGAAAATGAATCAAACCACCAATAAGGGCCAGTTCCAGAACTGTAGCTCACCAAACAAGTTTGTTTTTTTTAAAAAAAAAGTCTGGGAAAACTTTGTTCTTATTAGGGCTTATCATTTTTATTTTTATTTTGACTAAAACAAATTTACATGGAGCTGCTTACTGTTCATATCATATCTATGTAACCATGACTTCTGTCAGGTATGATTCTTGGACTGGCTAGCCATGTAAACTTAACTATGACTTTATTTTCCTGGGAAATTTTAGGTGTGTGGTGGGATTCAGCCTGCTTTTCCAAAAATTCCAATGCATGGCCATAAATAGCTTTCTGTGGCGTGTAAAGTTAGGAATATGGTTTTAAGAAACAGCATAGTGCTACATACTGGGAAATGTTGTTTTTTTTTAAAAAAAAAAAAGCTGAATGGGTCCTTATATTCTCTATATATCAGCTGCCTAATGGCTTTTCAACAGCTTGAGGTACTTTGTAAAAATTTCCCACAGCTGCTTTACATTAGCAATCGAGCTTATTACTAAGGGACCAGGTAGCTTTGATAAATCTTAGGTCCTTACACCAGTTTCTTGTTGATTACAAATAAACAGCCCCAAATCTCTTAATGGTGTGAATTTCTCTACATTTTTCTCAAGCAATTTTGTTCTGATCGAAAGCACAGCAACAGACTTCATAAAATACGTTTTGCCCTAGGTTTAGTTCTTTGGGTTAAGAAGTTACCTAATGTTTTCATATCCACAGAGTCAATCTGACCTAGAAAGTAATATTAAAATAAATAGGACCTGTAATAAAATGTTGTAGTGTGTAGTATTCCTGTTCAAAGTTCTAGCCAGCTTGCCATGCCCTTTTCAAGACATTGCATTCCATTCCTCCTCCCAGTTTTCAATTCCCCCATCACTACCACCAACAGTATTCCCCGGCCAGTGAGCATGCTCAATAGGCTCTTTGGGGGTTCCTAAAGAATGTTTGTCCTACTACTAGCCATATAGATCCTTCAAGCCTATGGATGGTGCCATTTTGGATACATTAGGACTGGCAGTTGCAGAACTGAGCTTGATGTTTGTATATAGGACAGAAAAGTTCCTCACTACTAGACGAAAGGTATATTCCAAACACATAACCACTTTCAAGTCTTATTCTGGTTTTGAACAAGTTATGTAGGCAGGAGGCAGGCATGTGTGTTTGGAAGAACATCTTAAGAAGTTTCCCTACAACTGAGAAAAAACAGTGTTCATGATATAGAAACCTATGGCATTTTTCTGCCTATTGCATTGTTGTTGCTGCTGCTGCTGCTGTTGTTGTTAAATGTACCCAAAATTATTAAGTATTGCACACAGATTTAAAACAAGTCATTTTATTTAGGATTTAAAATGAGGGACGGATCTGTGTGGGACGTTTGGGCCTGCAGGATTCTATTTCAGCATTGGGGTTGGACTTTATTGCATTTGAGTCATCTTCTGGTCCTATAAAAATCAAATGAGATGGCTCATTTGTCCCCGTTCGTCTCTATCTATTAACATCAATGGGGCTGATGTATATGTAACTGCTTGCAGGACTGCAGCCCTGGTGCAGTCTGCAGACTTTTGGCAAGCGATATGTTTCACTTTCAGCAACATAAAAGCCAAATATAGCTTAAATCCACTTAAACTCTCTTACATTTTATTTGGTGTTTAGTATCAGGAAACACACTGCTATGTAAATGGTAAGCAACAACCTAGTAAGAAAATATTTGCTCACTCTCCGAATCTGCCATATGAATAAAAAATGAGTCGAGCTTGGCTGAAAATAGGGGAAACAGAACCATAATGACTAAAAGGAAGCAAGGATCAACTCCTGTAAAAACTAGGGCCAGTTATTAATGGAATCTAAAAATGAATCTTTAAACCCAATAAAAATCAAATATCAGCATTGGGTCTGTTTTGATCCTCCGCTCCCACTTACATCATTTGTATCCTATCGGTGGCCTCAGCCTTCAGCAACAGGGTGCTATTTACAAACCAAGGGCCCAACTCACTCCTTGGACGTGCGTGTATGGCTCCCATTGGCACCAGTATCAGCTCCCCGTCCAAGGGAAGCATTTGGCTCCATAATAGTTAACAAATAGCTCTCGTAATAAATACCAAATGTCTGTATCATCAAAAGCCAGGCGCATTCGCAGATAATAGCGTTGCCTGACATTTAAAGTTAGACTTTTTATGTAACAGAGAAACATGTGCGTGTTTCTTTGGTGGACACAAAGTTTTGCAGCAGTTGTTAAACCTGTTACTATTGATGAGGCTAAAACCAACAAATGGGAATGCTGCTGGCTAAAAGTGCTTCTAACAAAAATAAACTTGTACATGTGAGAAGTAAGCTTTCTTTAAAAAAGAAATTATAACATTGTTGGGGAGGGGGGGATGGATGGTGTTCTTTCCTCCTTGTTGTATAAAGGTCTGGATTATGCTGTACAGCAGGAAGAAGAAACCCAAATGTGGCCGCCAGGACTCTCCCTAGCTGCCACCATTCTCTCCCAAGCTGTAGTCCTGACTGGCCCTCCTTTAGTGCTTTTCCATGGCTGGAATGCTTCTTTGAACTCTGATAAAGTTTCTTCCTTCTCTGTATGGAGGAAGAAACTAGTCTGCTATACCTAGGAAAAATGTACATTCATTGCTCTGCCCACATTAGCCTTTCGCCTCATCCTTCTGGCATGTGGCTCCCAGAAGGTCATTTACTAGGGAATTCAGCCTTAGGGCTGAAAATGGTTCCACAACCCTGTTATGTGGAAATTGCACAATCTGTCATAATTTCTGACAGAATCCCTAGGATTTCTCCAGAGGAATAGTATTCAGGGGGGCCTTCAGGGCAGGATTTTGAGGTAGAATGAGCAGGAATCCATGCACACAGAGTAGGGCTGGCTTCACCACATTGTGAAATAATGTAATTTACCACCTGATGAGGTGGACCATTAAGCCCAGAGTCTACCTCACTGTACCAAGCAATGGCCTCTTTAAGTCACTGATCATGATGGTGGTTGACAAATGGTAAACCAGAAGCACCTGATGTGGCGACCGCTCAAATGTTGTTCAACCGCAGCTCCCAGTATTCCTAGCCATTGGGTATGCTGGCTGGGGCTGATGGGAGTTGGAGCACCATTGTCATGGACTGGCTAGATACAGAGGAGTGGTGAGAGGCACCAGCTGGGGATCCTGCAAGGGAAGAAGGCTCAGAGCCAGGGGATCTGTAGTGGGAAGATGAAGTGTGGTCAGAGGGAGAAGAGTGGGGAGGAGGTGTCAGAAGCTGAAGAGGTAAAGGGGTTCAGTGAGCAGGAAGAGGCTATGGCAGAGAGCAATCCAGAATCAGGGGCAGTCTGCAGAGGTTGGAGAGGAGGGAGGCCAAGAGGCAGAGATCAGATAGGCTGCTTGAGAAGATAGGGAGTCGGCTCCCCACCCCTGGTCTCCCAGAACCCACAGAGGTATGAAGAGGGTGAAGCAGAGACCAACAAGACAAAGAAGTCTCAGGTTGCTTTGGAAGGACCCAAGGGAGAAGAAGGCTTGTGGAGCTGTGGGAAGTCTTCTCAACTGCCTCACTGGGGCATCCCGAGATTACAAGGTCTCTTTAAAATAGGTAGTATGTCTGGAAACAAGGATTGCTCTGTTTCTGTAGGTGATGCTTTAGAATGCTTTTTAAGTTTAATCAGCTACCCAAACTTTGCATGAAATAAAAGCAGCTTTGTTATTCTTTAAATGATAGCAAGAGCATTATTATATACTCCCTCTTTTTGGGGTGTGAGGTATAGAAAGAGTCTAGCAAATGCACACTCTGTTCCCCCCCCCACCCTTTACCCTGGAACTTCTATGTACCCTTAAAACACAGTGTAATATTTTAATCCTTCTCACCGACAGAGAAACACTTATTCTGGGCTAAAATGATTAACAGCATGTCATAGATATCAATGACAAATGTTCATGATCTCCAACATATGTATTAGATAAAAGGGTTGGCTTAGGATTTCAGTAACAAGAACAACTATGTGAAGGCACATAGGTATTATTCTCTCAAACAAGGTATTATTCAGGGAGAATCAGTAAAACCAAGTATATGTGGAGTAAAAAAAGAAATAATATTTGTTTTTAAGCATCACTGCAATTGCCATTTAATTAAGGACTAGAGTATAATTCTGAATGTGCAGTGTTACCATTTCATTTCTGGGGGAAAGAGCTTCTTTGATTCTGGTCAAAAAGCAAAAAAAAACTTACCTCATCAATCAAGAATGCAGCATGGTCTGATAATAGCTCCACCTTGGACATTCAGTGAACATCAAAGTAGATCTTAAACTACTTTTTATGTCAAATGCTACCTGGTCTTTGAAGAAGGTTTTTTTTTAAAAAAAACCTCCATGTGACTCTAGGCAAATGTAGCATCACCATCATATTCATAACAAAGAGAATGAAAAAAACATTGAAATTAAAATGATAAATAGGGGTCAAATACTTTGTGTCTAAATCATGACACAAAAAAACTTACTATCTTCTAAAACAATGTCTAATGCCTTATGTCTTTTTCCAAAAAAGAATGAAGGAACATTGTAATGAAGTTTCTGGACTATTTTTAAGAACCTTTTTCCAAATACAAATATACGTTAAGAATATGGTATGCCTGCATTCCAGGTTTCCCTTCATCAGTCTTCCCATAGCTTATCTTAACACTTTGTGCATGGAGGCCAAGTAGCTGCCAAACTGATTTAAATTCCCTATTCATAGTTAAAGAGCCATGGAACAGGGGGGAAACACAAGAAATACAGCTTTCTCCCTTGGGCCAATGACTTTGTTTAGGTGTAATACTAAACTATGGTTTATCATTATGTGAATGAGCCTTAGACTCACCAGCTTCCCTTTCCCCTCCTCCAGTGTGACCATAGTTTAGTTATGTGCAAAATTGGTCATTGTCTACCAGTCATTGGTGGCTGAACACATGGAAAGGCAGAAAGGCAACAAAATACACAAACAAAAAACCAGCTTGCTACTACATTTGGTTAAAATGATGTCCAGCATTGAAATACCTTATATCTAATACAACATATTTCCTAGCTTCACTCCACAGCAGATTATTGGGTCTGTCAGATGAACTGTTTATCTTTTGGGTCACAGGTGAAATAAAAATAGAGAGATCTGCCTTCAGCCCAAATTGTTTTGCTATAGTTGCATAGTGGTACAAATATTAATTCCAGCATACCTATAAACCCATGTTCACCACAAGCACCTTTTCAGTCTGTTTTAAAAATAATGTCTTAGACATTTCCTCCTAATTTATCAGGCTGTAAAAACATACCTAGTGCATAGGTATTAGAATCAAAACAGTAAACAGAGTCTACATCCACTTCACATAGAAGGTTTTGGTCACAAAGGTCTCTTTCTCTCTGACTAAGTCCTTTTTAAAATGTTGAGTTTTCACAAAAGTGTTTCTTCATAGAGTACCCCCCCCCCATTTTTCTATAGAATTAGAAAGTTGTGTGTAAATAATTTTTAGTGAATATTTAAATTAGTTTAAAATCTCTCCAAGAAAGCAAAGTGTTTAGAGAAACAGACAGCCAAAAAGTACCTTAACATTTACCTCAAGACTCTGATGTAGCTCACTTATCTCCATTGGATTCTACACATGGGATTGGTTGATTTAAAAATAATCTTGGTTCCCCATATCTCATTTTTCCATTGCAAAGATCAATTGACTTGTAAAATACAGAATTATAGACCCCAAAGCAGGAAAAGTTACAATTTCCTATGCTTTGTTGGTCAAACTGATATGACCCCAACTTCGGGTTTCTGATTTCAAAGAAGTTGAATGCTAATTAGGTTCCATAATAAATCTAAATATTTTCTTGCAGCCAAGCACAGATGAAGGAAAGTGACCGAGAAAACCCCACCAAGTTATCACTATCACCAGATTATTCTTTCCCCAAAACAAACACACAGGAAAAATGTCTTTATCTTATCACCCATTGCAAACAGTTTGTTGTGCCGTATTGTATGTTTTCCTTCATGAAATGTGTCTGTGGAAAACTGTGGTCGTATTATTTATACAGTGAGAACATAGGAGGGTTTGAGAAAGGAAGATGTGCTGAAACTATACCAATATGCCAAGCAAATTTAAAACAACTCACTTAGCACAGCCTAATCCAGTATTGCCACAAAAAGATCATGGAACAGAAAGGATTTAGAGCATACCTAAAAGGACTCCGACTTTGGTGAGTCTCCAGGGAAAGGAAGTTTCATATTTACAGGCCCTTAACAAAAACCCTCTACGTGTCTTTGCTGCATGAATCTTGGTACAAAGATTATTAATAATGACAGTGCAAGTACATATCTTTGCTGGAATATATTAGGACGTTATCTCAAGATATATGGCATGCATGAAGAAATCGATTTCATACAACAGTAGATGTCTTTCTCCCAAAGATATCATGCACTGTGCATGGAAAGCTAATGCAGTTATTTTGTCTAATGAAGTTATATATGGTGAAAACAGCAAGGACGACTTAGTGCTTTCCTACTAATACAGAATTTTGCATGGAGAAAAGAAAGGCAAACTGAAATGCTAGGAAATTACTAGCATTACTGCTGGTATCTAAAAGTTAATAGTGGGAGTGGAAAGGGATTTATCAACATGCATATAATGCCCAAATACTAAGGCTCCTGACTCTACTGCTGATCTTTCTTTTTCCTGCATGAAGATTAGCAATAGTATCAGTCAGATTTTATCACCCCAGGTGCTTGCTCAATTAGCAAGACTTTCATTTTCAATAAATCAACCTCTGCAAAATGAAATTTACAACAATGCAGAAAGAGCAGGCCTATTACACTGCAAATTTGTTAAAGTTTTGCCAGAGCATGAGCATCTTTTAGAAACCTAATCTTGTTATTTAGATGGGCTTCAGAATGGCAGGGTCAACTCAGTGTGAGAGTCATGTTATAGTCATTGTTACTTTCTAGCTCATTTAAAGTGGCTCTGATAGATAATACATCTGTGATAGATTATAAACAGTAAAAGAAAAAGAAATGCTCTCTGCATAAATTAATGATTATTGGGGAAATCCATTCTACTTACATACATACAAATCTAACCTCAACAGTTGTATTGATGGCCTCTGTTGGCAACAAGCTAGATCTCAAATCACTGATCCCATTGTTGTTAAATTTACATACCACTTAATGCTAAAACAGACTTCTAATCCCAGTGGTTCTCAAACTCCCAGGTTCCACTTGAGAGGGCTGAAAATTTCTGAGTCACAAAATGGTGCTGCAGGCAAGGGCAAAGCCAGTCAAAAAATGGTGGCAGAGGTAAACAAAGATTGTCATAATCAGCTGGCAATTACAGACATGACTTTCTACTGAGATCTCATCCATTTTTAGAGCTTATTAATTTCTTTTCCTTGTAAAAAGGAGTTCCAGTATATGCGTTTGCTCTGGTGGTAATGTGACGCAGCATCCCCATTTTAGGCAGAATTTACTGATCAATAGGCTCCCTTATTGCCCTTCCCCTCCTCTGGACCTTTGAAGGCCTACCTTCCTTCCTATACCCCCTCCCCCAAACATCTCTCCCTCTCAGCCACTTTTACCCATCATGCAATGGGTTGCTGGTGCTGGCATTGGTCCATGCAAAAGGCTGTGGCATGGTTAAGGGAAGAGGCAGTCAAATGAGGAAGCCCTGGACAGGCTGTGGCCCAGAGGCCCAGATGAAAGTGGCCCAAGACCCGCCGGTGGATTCTTACCCACAGTTTGAGAAACACTATTCTATGTGGCTTATAGAAATGTAAACAGATTTACACACCAACCTCTCTCTTCCAGGGCAGCAACTCCCAAATGCTGGCAGATGAAATCCAAATTTGTTCTGGCAAAAGGTAAGTCAGCATCCTTTCTAACAGTGGCCAACCTGATGCCTATGGAAAGCCTGCAAGTGGGATTTGAGCACAACAGCACTTTGTCCACCTGTGATTTTCAATAACTGGCATACTGCTTCTGATAGTGAAGGTAGAACATAGACATTCTGGCTAGTTACTGCTAGCCTTGTCCTCCATAGATATTGTTACAAAAGTTGGGCACCATTTCCACTCTCTGCTGAGCGGTAGCAAGATTCCAGGGGGTCCGAGGCATTCACCAAGACTTTGTGCTTCTTCAGAGAATTGAAGATGTGGCGGAGACTGTCATAGTTTTAAGAAATATGGTTTATTCACCTATTTGCACCTTCAGTCTGCATGGAGTCAAGATCTTACAGCATGGTCATTTCAGGAAGGGCTTGTTCCCCCACAGCAATGCAACACCGGAGGCATCTCTCCCAGCCAGTCTTCAGGCAGCCTGCCCAAAATGGATCTCGGTCTTTGTTCTCCTCCTTCTTGCCAGCACACCTTGCCAATGACTCTCTTTTCCTGTCACCTTACATCCAGTTATCCTTGGCAACCTTCTGTCTGCTCAGGCCCAAGATTCCTCCTAGATGGGCCATCAACACCTTTCGTCATGCTAATGCCTCTATCCCAGGTGAGGCCCTGGCTTGGAAAGGAAGCTTAGCCTGTATTTTTCCAATGGCCTGCTATCTTCCCTTCTATACTCCAAACAATCAAAATCCTACCATTTATTAATTTCTAGGGCCCCCCAAAAAACCTCACAATAATATCAGCAATGACAATTAATGGTTCTTAAGCAATTACGTAGGTTGCATTCCTAACCATGTCTATTTAGAGGTAAATCTCACTGAATTCTATTTTAGATGGGGTTAGGATTGCAGCCTTGGTTAGCACATGGGAACTCTTTAATGGAACAACTGCTTCTTTCTATGCTTTCTCCCCACCTTCTCTGCTTCACCACTCCATCCTCTTCCAGTAATGCCACAGTATGACATATTCAACCATTCCTTAACAGTGGAAAACTTTCCCTTCCCTTCTTCAAAACTTCCTTACCCAGCCAGATTGCCTCATTCACTGCTATAGCAGCCTATGGATTAGGACTTAGGTTCTTATAAATTAGGACTTATGTTTTCTGAATGAAACTGCCCTGACCTGGTCAAATTCAATCCGACTGTGTATTTGTCCACTATAACTTTTTTCAGTAAAACACTAAAGCAAAAAATAACAGGACTATAGGAATTAAAATTATGTATTTGTCCGCTATAACTTTTTTCAGTAAAACACTAAAGCAAAAAATAACAGGACTATAGGAATTAAAATTATGTATATGCCTGTGCCTTTGCATTCTACAGTGGACAAATTCTTTCCTCATCTGTCCAATGCTGGCAAATAATTTTATGAATTGACATTTTGTGACACTTCAACTTGAGAACGGTGTGGGATGCTGTAATTTCCCCCTGTTACTACTAATGCATAATGATTTTGACTTTAAAAGGGTCAGGCTTTTTAAGTTTAGAAGACTGAAATACTATATGCCTGCAAGATGTTTCTGTGCACAATAATTTGGTGTGCCAAATGGAGAAATGCACTTCTTAGCCACCAGTCATGTACAATGAACCATGTGCTCTGCAAATGGCTATTGTGATTCAAAATGGCTATCACACACATAGACATTAAGCGATGTACAGAGATAAGCCATTGAAATCCATTAGACAGTCCAAGAAACTGTTGCAAAATACTCCTTACAAATACCATAGAAGAAATACATTTTGCATAGCAACATGAAGATCACTACATTTATTAAAATTTGTTATATGGTCTTACAATTTTTTACTGCTGTCAGAATTTCCTGGTGGCAGTGAGACAGGGATATATCCAGTCCAATAACTGAGGTGAGGCCTTATGATTCATGAAAATGTAGGAACTAGAAACTTGAGAAGCTGCCTTATCTAGAGTCATACCATAGGTCCACCTATGAAGTCTGGACATATAACACCAAACCTGGCCTGATTGCACTGACTACCAGTTAGTTTCCAGGCTCAATTCAAAATGCTGGTTTTGATTTATAAAGCCTATAAATGGCCCCAATACCTCTCTGTATGCCTTTCCTCATATAAACAAGCTCAGACCCTGCCATCACCTTAGGCTCTTCTGTATGAGCTCCTCCATGGGAGATTTGGAGAGTGTAGGCCAGGAAATTGGACACCTAAAATGGCGTCCTGGGGGGAAAGTCGATGTCCAAAATTTCCCATAGGTTTTTTTGTTTGGTTTGGTTTTCTGGGGGGTTTTTTGCTGAGCAGCGGAAGGAATGCCCCCCTTATGTGGAAGACCCAAAGTGTGCTTGCGCCATCCTGAAGTCCTTCAGGTAAGCAACTGTGAACAACCTGCTGGGAAGCTAGCATAGTGGCTCTGCCCCACCTGACCACCTTTTTCTGCCCCAAGGTCCATCAACTGAAGCCAGAAGTGAAATCATGACTCAAGCAGGTGGAATTAAGGAGCAAGATGCAACTGAACACCTACTCAACCCAGGAACTTGTGATCAAGCTCATGGGTCCTTTCATGCAAGAAGTCCTTGCTGGTTTTCTCCTAAGCATCTCTTTCAGCAGCCTAATTTATGGAAGTGAAAGCTCTTTAGTAATTGTTATTGTTATCCAGCTGAGAGTCAGAAACCCTTACAAGTTACCCAGTGATCCAGCAATAGATTCTGATCTACCATCTGGCCACCACTGGCAGACTCTGGGTTTAATCGCTGGCATCTCCAGGTAGAACTGAGAAAGACTATGAAGAGCTGCTTCCAATCCACACAGACAATACTGAACTAGATGGATTTTCCTTATGCAAAGCATGTGCTCTGGCACCAAAATGCAACCCACCTCGCAACAAAACCAATGTTTAAGCAATGTAAGAACTATTTTTCCATAACTGTCAATGATAAAGAACTTGGCCCTCAATATAGAAATTAATTGGAACAGGGGCCTAGTCACTACCTTATCAGATCTGTGGCAGCAGATGAATTGTACCATTTTGGGAGAGGCATGCTATAAACAATAAGTATTTATAGCAAGCCTTAAAAATAACGTTGATGCCTGTGTACAGGTTCTGTAATTGAACATCAGAGCTCTTTTATTTTTAGAACTAAAATGCAAAGACATGGCAAAGTTTCATGACTCTAGAGTAATACAGGACTTCGACAATCAGCTACAGGGTCACGTACAGTATCTTTAATTTCACCTGTTGAGTGCTTGCGTGAATGTTTAAAGGCCCCAGAGGACATGAGAAACCATGGAAGAGAAACACAATCCCTGTGAAGATGAGGAAAATATTGAACAACAGCCAGGCAGGATCATAAATAACATGAAAGACGGGCTCTGCTCTCTAATGCTCTCATAAAGAGTTCTCTCAAAACTCTTTTTGGCTCAGCCATGTGAAGGGCTGTGCTGATGGGCATTGTATGAGGCGCATGCAACAGCACATGTCACACCCAGCAAACCACACCCAGATTGTTGCTTGGGGAAGCATTTAGGCTAAACCATGTTGTTTTTGTTAGCCTTAAAGGCCATATCTGGCCTGGGTCATTTCCAGACCAGCCAGGGCGATGGAAACTTTTCCCCACTGCTATCATGCACCTCTCCTGCACACTGCTCCAGCATTAATGTGAAAAATTAAATTGAGAGTGTCTAACTCTGCCTTGAAGTATCAACCAAAAGGAGAAAGAGTCACCTTAGTTTTCAGTAGTGGTCAGAGCATTGGACTAGGACCTGGTAAACCAGAATTCAAATCCTCACTCAGCTATTAGGCCCAACTTCAGAGGTTTGTTGTTGTTTATAATAACAAGCTTATTATAAAATGTGGGACATATCTAGGTAAAAAAAAATGCATAGAATTGTCATGTAAAATATTGCAGACTCTCATGAGTCTGCATTTGCACAGAAAAGTTGAGTATATATTTTAGTATGAATGAATGAAGAAGCAAACAAACATTCATTGATATATTATAGTCTTACAGAATCACAGAACTGCTTTTGGTTTTAAAACAACTGTGGAAAACCCTTCAGGCGCTGACAAGTGAGGGATGGATGAATCTGACAAGCTTTGTTTCTCTGTGTTTCATACTTTTCCAATCCTGAATTCAGTTTTCCCCTTTCCCCCAGCACTTTTTGGGGAAAGGGGTTAATGTCTACATGAATATTTTTGTGTATTTCTCCCAAAATACATGTTTTGATGCTCGGTTTTCTTAAGCAAATTTCCCTAATGCATTTTGTATGTTTTTCTCACTAATATACAGTTGTTTGTACACACTTTCTCCTCATATATGTTTTTAGGTAAACATTTTTTGGGTTGGAGAGCAAATTTTGAATAGTCACTGAGTTTTAACTGTGTGTTGTTGGTTCATGGTGTACAAATTAGGTAGGTTCCTATTGATGCAAATGAAAATAATGCCTCTTTCACCCTCAGTGTAAATTCACGTAAGGGGGGAAATATGCTGGGATGGGGAACTTGGATCAGTGGGCAAAATATTACACAGAGAATCACTTCTCAGGCCTGTTTCACTCTCAGATTCTCGCATCCCAGAATTGCTTCTCTTTTTAAGAGCAGACGTGTCTGTATTTTATGCACATGTGCAAATCACATGCGGCAGCCCCTCAGAACTACGCGTACCTTGTGACAGTGAGAGCTAACTTTACTATGAAAATGGTACAAAACCTTGCCAAAGTTACATGTATTTTTGTTTCAAAATAAGGGAGGGGTTGAAGTTTAGAAACCTTCCTAAGATATCACATAAATGGAGCCTTTAAGCTTCCTAAAAGCGAACGTGATCTGTAGATTTGCTCAGCATGTGATTTTCACTATCAAAAGTTTTAAAAATAATAATACTTAGGTAATTTAATCAGAAGCACTGAACTGTACTTTTTTAAAAGTTACCCACTGATAGGATATGCTTCTTGACTCTAAATATGTTTTGGATTTATCTGAGGTTTGAAATAATTGGACCGGCTCTTAATTGTGCCAGCACAAAAAAAGCTGGAATTGTTTTTACCGCTTCAGAAAACTCTTAAAGTAATTTTACTATATGGCTGACTTACTTGACATTCTTTAAATGCTGTAAGAAAGAGAAGAATTAATCATGTGATTTATTTTATTTTTTGGCTAAATAAAGGCCAAATCATCCAGGCCAAAAACATGGCATTACTTCTGGCATTCTGGTTATTATGATCAATGCTATGGTAAAAGGCAAGGTGATGTGAGAAGGAACAGCACATCTTATTTTTCAGCTGTTCCCCATAGAAAGCATGTGTTCCACATTTCCCTTCATTTTTTGAATCTGAGGGTTTGTTCACACATTCTAGTAATGTTTATTTTCTCTGTGTGGTCATGAACACAATCACATGGAGAAACTTTAGTGCAAACCAGTCGTTTACACAAACCAACGGTTTCTGTGTTTGCAGTAGCTCGGCTGAAAAATACAGTCTTGATCGCTGAAATCACTGCAGCTATCCTAATGTAATCAGCTGGTCGGCCCTAGCATTCTGCAGAAGGACATGGCTGCCTCAGACACTAGAGGTTGAGGGGCAGGGAATGAACAGAGCAGTGTGTGCCAAGCAGCCGGCCCTATGCTGCTAAACTAGCCAGTTTTCTGCTCAGATGTAATGGAGGGCATTGTCTTATTGCCAATACTGAAGTAAGTTTCAACTGCCCGTCTAAACTTAAAAAGTCAACTTTTGTACATGGGAAGGCACCATCTTGTCCATTACCTTAGATACAAGGGTTTTTTTGGAGAAGGAGAAATGAGCATTTCGGGGGGGGGGATGTTGTGCAGTTGGAAAGCTGACATGCCGTTTGAAGAATGGAGGGAAGAGAATTAGCTTTGTTAGGTACATGTGTCTGCTAAGCACCTAAATGAAAGGCAATGTGAGAGCCAGTGTGGTGTAGTGGTTAAGAGCGGTAGTCTCATAATCTGGTGAACCGGGTTCGCATCTCTGCTCCTCCACATGCAGCTGCCGGGTGACCTTGGGCTAGTCACACTTCTCTGAAGTCTCTCAGCCCCACTCACCTCACAGAGTGTTTGTTGTGGGGGAGAAAGGGAAAGGAGAATGTTAGCTGCTTTGAGACTCCTTCGGGTAGTGTGATAAAGCAGGATATCAAATCCAAACTACTCTTCTTCTTCTTCTTCTCAATGTCAGGGACAGCATGTACACAAACTACATGAGGATAAAAAGCACCAGTTTCCATACTTAAACTGTCCAAACCATATCAAGCATCTTTTTTTAAAAAAAAACTAGAACCTCCTCTTCTTCCCTTTCATCTTTGGGCAGCATCCTGAAATAAAGAGTGAATCTTTAAAGTACTCTTTTGTGTGTTGCGCCTGCTAGTTACTGAACCAAGGTGGATTCATAAATGAATTGTTGCTTTATAGTAGGTATTAGGTAAGACTGACCCCTATAGAGAAACTACCAGTCTACTATAGAAATATTCTACTCAGACTACTATAAAAACTTTTCTTTCCTTGGTACAATATGTTCAACATTTAACCTTTTTTAATGCTTGGTTTTGTCCTGTGCCATCTATGTATGTTTCAAAGTTCATTCTTTCTAGTAAGTATAAAAACACATGAAAACTCCCTAGGGGTATTGTGTGTCCAGCAAAGCATTCCATCAGTGATATGGACCAAATAAGAGGAAGAGCTAAAGGCACCAGCTGAATGACCTGTTTCCTATCTTTCATATGTAGCTTCCAGCTGTTTAAGATGTTGAAGGGACCCACTGATCTTGGAAGATGCACACTCTGTCCTTTGAGTATACTAGTGAATAAACAGGATAATAGAAACTGCAAAAGACTATGGGGCTCTGTGGTAGTGAATTGCATTGGTCAGCTGTTTCTGTAAACATTTCTTTTACAATGTATTAATTTAATCAAGCAACTCCTATTTATTGCCATAAGAAACTGGACAAGCAGCTGTTTCCTATTCACTTATTCCAAACGATTCATGATTTTATGCAGGTTTATCATATCCCTCACCCTACACCTATGTAAAAAAAAAAGTCATCGTCTTTTATCTTCTCCACATGTGGAATATGGTTGCTGTTGAGTTTTGTGTTTTTCCCCTTTTCCAGTTCTACTACATCATTTTCATTTCAGGTGGGGTTACTAGATTTAGATAGCAGACAATTGTGGTTACACCACTGACATGTTATTTCCTGAGTCCTCCCCACCCCTTTCAAATGTTCTGTTTCCCTTTTAATAATTTTGCCTGACACCCTGCCTTTATGTCTTTGGTGGGCATGTCAAATTGCAAGTAGATAAACAGGTACCACTCCAGCAGGAAGGTAAATGGCGTTTCCGTGGCTGCTCTGGTTTCACCAGAAGCGGCTTACTCATGCTGGCCACATGACCTGGAAGCTGTCTTCGGACAAACGCCGGCTCCTCGGCCTGTAGAGTAAGATGAATGCCACAACCCCAGAGTCGTCAGGGGTACCTTTACCTTTACCTTCATTCATAATTTTTAACAAATAGGATGAATATTACATGGCATCTTGTGTTGTAATCCCCAGGTTGCTAGTGTTGTGAGGCCCTTTCATATCTACGCAAAACCTCGTTTAGATGTAATTGTGTTCAGTGGTTTCATATTATTTACATTAACCTGCCACCAGTAGTCATTGGAGGACATTGCTGAATTACTTGACTCAATTGCTTGAAAAGCTTAAGGATTTAAAATAAAATAACAAGAGACTTTGGCCAGGAAACCTTGTCAATTTATAGTCCTCCTCCCTATAAAACAGATGAATTTAGTACATTTACTGGGTTGTAAGACAAACAAATGTGGTTACCTCAGTATAAATGAAAGCTTTAATGAGGCAGCCCTTGCTTGAGTGTTTTAGAAAGTGTTCCAAGATTTTATTCATGAATGGACTTTCTTTGCTTATTCATGTAAAGTTGTTGACCCTTCAAGCTTGTGTCTGCACAGCCTGCATGGTCAAGGGCCCTGTTATATGTACAGCAATCCAAGTGAATGAGAGCTATGTAAATGTATTCTGGAAAACACTCAGATGAAGGGTGGATTATGTCTTACTTCATGAAATATATGCATTTGCATTTGCACAGGATGTGACTTAGCCATGAAAGGGGTGGAACAGAATGCTAAACTTCTAATGTTGACATCAACCTTAGGGTTGTGTGCACTTGGAAGTGTGCCCCACTGATTTCAATGGAAAGTATTTGCGAAGAAGGATACTTATGAGTGCAGCCTTAAAGAATTATATACAAAGGTTCTGTACTGCACTGAGTTGACGCTGCTCTGTGCTGCACCAGAACAGGTTGCCAGGTTGTGGCAAATTCCTGGTATAAATGCAGTTCAGAGGCTGCCTAGATGAGATGCCACTGAAGATGAGATGAGACCCACTGGATTCATTTGTATTTTTAGAAAGATGAACAGAAAAGCCTACTTATCAACAGATGCACAATATGTATTCAAGATTGTTTAAATTTTGTATAATTAGATGTTCAGATACCCTGCATATTTCATATCATATTTGTCTTCTTTCAGTAAGTGGTGGGGAACCTCAGGCCTGGAGGCAGAATATGGCCCTCCAGGCCTCTCTGCCTGCCCTCATAACTATCCCTAGGCTGTATCCCTCACTGACCTTGCTTTACACCACAGGCATTTTTGCCTGGCTGGAATGTGCCATCGAACTCTGTTCATGCCTAATGCTTGTCTGGATAGAAGACACAGGTGGCTGAGTGAGTCAGGGCAGAAACTAGCTTCCTGTACAAAGGTAACATTCAGACTCATTGGCCTCTGGCTCCACCCACCACTGACATGTGACCCTCCAAAGGTTGGCCAAAAGTGAATGTAGTCCTAGGACTTAGAAACTTTCCCTGCTTAGCACAGTGGCTATCAAAATGGTTTCTGCACTGGGTTTCAGTCTCTGGGTTTCAATTCTCTGGGTTTCTATTCCCCATATAATTGCTTCCCCTGTTCATTCATTTATTTTCAGTGCCCTCCCACAAGAGCACAATTGCAATTATGCGGGAATATTTTTATTTTTATTTATGAGCAAAAAAATTAATAATCTCTGGTATTCCAATTTGAAACTGGACTCTGGGCACCATCCATCCTATTTAAAATCCCTCCTGAAAGCAACAGTTTCCATCAGCCTGTTCATCCTTTTGTGGTGCTGCTGTTGGTATCACTTTGACACATTTCCCCATTAATTGCTGGTGCCTGCTTTCAATTGCTTTAATTGCTTGAAAAACTCAACATTGTACAGTTCCATTTTAAAATCAAGTTTTGATTCATAAATCCAAAGCATTCTGTGCACCCAGATGAAACAGTACATATGAAAGGCACACATTCTCCTTCACTCTTGAGTTCTAGGATTTGTATATGCCCCAGATGCATTAATATAATCTAGATTTCTTTCACCTGGAGCAGGAACCGGCAAGCCGCTCCAGTATCCCTGCCAAGAAAACTCCATGGACAAAGACAACAGGCATATAATTCCCTTGTCATAGAACTGAAAATTATTAACTACTTCACATGAAGAAACGTTTCGGCCCAAATCCTCCCTCATGTGTTCCATTTTACTGAGCTGTTGTGTCATTCAGGTTCATATATTCAAACTATCCTAAAATGAGAGTTTAAGGGAACTACATGTCGTTGCATAAAACAAAACAACATAACCTCAATAGACATTAAACCAGATCCAAATAAAATATCATGCGTGCACACAAAACACCTTGATTCCTACTATGATGGCATGCCCTAGCATGGGACTAATTATTCTTGGGTGTGTGTGGAAAGTTATTGCATCTAACTCACCGTTTGTCTCTCTACCTTAGGGACCATCTACATGTAACTTTAACTACAGTGGTACCTCGGGTTACATACGCTGCAGGTTACATACGCTTCAGGTTACAGACTCCGCTAACCCAGAAATATTACCTGGGTTAAGAACTTTGCTTCAGGATGAGAACAGAAATTGTGCAGCAGTGGCACGGCGGCAGTGGGAGGCCCCATTAGCTAAAGTGGTGCTTCAAGTTAAGAACAGTTTCAGGTTAAGAACGGACCTCCGGAACGAATTAAGTACGTAACCAGAGGTACCACTGTATATGGAAGCTTGCTTTCGAGTGGTGATTCCCCACATCCCCACATCTGAGTGTAATCTCTCATACAGTGGACCATGTGAATGTTCCTGACCACATGGAAGTTCCCTGACCCCATTCACATGTTGAAAATACACGTGAAGGGGTTGTGCAGTTGTGCTGACCTGCTGGGCCCCCTTAACAATAACATTATGTGCCAGCATTTGACAGCTGTGTAAAGGGAACTTCATGCCTGTGCCAATGTATGCATGTGGGGCTTACAACATGCAAGGGGGAAATCCCGATTGGGTCAGAAAAATCTCAACCCTAAACCTCTGTTTAAAACTTTCCTCTTCAGTTTTCATTTGAGCTTCTCTCTCCTTTTGATAGACAATATGAAATCAAGCCCAGACCTTGTTCTACTGAATCTTTAGAAGTCAGATTGTGTGAAAAGCAACCATGTATACATGTACACATGAAAGTAGGCATGGGGTGAGAAACTCAATTTTGTTTATACTTTCATGAGAAACTGCATAAAGACTCTCCTCCCTGCAAGAGAGGGGAGTGGTTGTGGCCAGGAGCCGGACTCCGCCTCAAGCAGGGGGCGTTTGCCCCCTGCCTCCCACTCAACTGGCTGGCGCCCACACCCTCGGCCAGGCACCCAACCAGGTGCCTTCAAGGGGGCGTGTACAGCAGCCTAAATTGCTGCAGTGCCAGCCTCCAGCCCTCACTTTTCGTCGTCCCGTCCCAAGTCACCCACCCTCCACTCCCTTAGAGCAGGGCTTCCAGTTTTCTTTTGGCCTTGCTTTGGACCTTAGGTTGGTCGCCCTGGTTGTCCGGGGGGCCTGGTAGGAATTTTTCCATTTGGCATTAGGCTTTTTGGTTTTTTCACCTACCCCGTAGCAATCGTCACAACTTTCGTGGTATTGGTGGGTAGGTTAGGCATTGGAATAATGTGTTGTGATGTCGAAGGGCTAGGTGTGGCCATCGCCTGCGCCTTCAATTTTTGGGTATTCCGTTAAAGGAATCTGGCGGTCGTGTATTCTGTCCGATGCCTGCTTGGCGGGAGGCCATGGCACGACCCTCGGTGACATCAGGGGAGAGCTTATAGTTGGATTAGCATCAACAGGCTCCACCTACTGGTGAATAAACCCCCTTTGTTTTTTAGACTTACCCCTCTCCGAGTGGGTGGAGTCAGCTGACGTAATCCAATGCCTAAGCCAATACCTCTTCACTTGCTTTAATCAATAAAGTTGTGGCCTTTTCTTGCCCATTAACCTTAGATCACGTGTCCTTGTGTTTCATTCCACTGCGCGGGGTTCGGGTCCTCGAACCACAATATGCATTTCTTGACTCAAAATGCAAGCCAAAGCATAGCTATCCTTTCAAACCTTTCTGAATTTTGCAATGCAATTCATCAGCCAATGTATACAAAAATGTGTATATTGAATAAAAGAATTGTGGAAAACACATACAAAATGCATTGCATTAGGGATACAGAGAGAGAGAGAGATGTTTTCATTAGAAGAAATTCTTACTAAAATGCTGACAAATTTACATAGGGAAGTGCAGATTGTTGAAGATATGTAGAAAACAAATTTAAGATTGAAAAAATGAGAAACCGAGTGAAATTGAACTTGACAGATTCATTCATCCCTAGTGGAAATAAACTGTTTCTATTCTAAACTGTTATTGATTTAACTTGATCCCAAAATGTATTTGCTTTAAAACTTTGTATAAAGCAAACAAGGAACTTAGTTTTAAGGAAAAGAGTAAGAATATATTTTTTCACATTGTGATTTGTTTGCATTTTTTTTCAGGGAAATATAAGTCCTGAAAACTGTTGTGTAAGCTTGCATTTTGTGTGATTTTGTACAGCTTTACAAACCAGTGTACAGCTTTACAAACCAGTGCTGCAGTTACTTTGCACAATATGAAGATGGGATTACTGGAGCAAGTTGACTTGTATTTTTGGTATATTCCAATACAAATTTTACTAAAGATTTTGAAACAGTTGCTTAGAAACAACATAATGGCCCTGATCCAGAGAAATGTCTACGCACATTAAATTCAACAGGACTTACTTTTGGGTAGACCTGTATAGGATTACACTGTAAATTGTGTTTAAGTCACAATGGAATAGAAATACAACTTGCTTTCTCTGGACTGAACTCAACATGTATGAAGAAGGACTGAGTCACATTGTTCAGTTTGAAAAGTTCACATCTTCCAATCAGATTGTGATGTCCTTCCCAAAGTTGAGTTAAGTAAAAGATCATGCAACCAGATGTTAAACTAGAGGCCCTAATGGAAAATGCTGCCTTTTTTGTTTTTTATAGGGGAAAATACACATTTCTTAGAAAAAGGAAAGCAATTAAGCATTCACATATTTTTATTTTCTGAAACAAAGGAAGATATAATAGTCAATTTCTGTGTGTTTTTCTCCAGATTAAAAAAAAAGTATTTGTAATAATTCCAGGAAAGTATTATCTTTATTTTAGTTTGCCTTAAATAATTATATTGGAGCAATTCCATTGATGTCAATGCCTCTACCCTGTGGCTGCAATCCTGTGCACATTTATCTTGGACTCTAGGAGTAAATCCAACTAAATCAAATGGGGCTTACATCTGAGTAAATACTAAGAATTGTTTTGTAAAGGTTTGACTATTGTCAAATATGAAAAATATGTGACTTCAGGGTCTGAACAAGATTTTTTATAATAAATAATAAGAATAATAAAATGTATTATTATTATTATTGACATTTTACTCTGGATGGTGGAATTTCTTTTTAGGTCATGTAACTGTAGTTCAAAGTTTGACGGAAAGGACCGTAAAGGGGGAAATGGTCCATGCCTAGTGGTATAAACATTGTGATACATTTACAAAGTTCTTAAAGATGCTGAACATTAGAATATGCTTAATCTGGATAGCACTGAAAGTAGACTCTTTTGTTATTGGAAAACGTGTTTTCAGATGCATTTGAAAAGGAAAAACTCATGCAGTGGAATCATTGCAGACATGGTCCTCCTCACATTATCTGTAGTTGAAAACTGAACACTTGGAAGGGTGTTCTGGTAAAATATATGTTAATTTTTCCAAATACACTAATTTTCCAAATAGCCAGTTTGTTTGCTATTTGGGAACTTACAAACTGGCTGTTGCTAGCCAAGTGGTGGGAAAGACGGACAGTTTGCATGACCAACTCATACTGTGGAGGGAAAAAATGTATTTCAAGAAGCAAATGGAAAATAAGACTGAGGATTTGATTCTCTCCCTTTTTCAAGCCTGCACAGTGAGTGCAATTAGTGCTGCAATTAGATGTGACTTGTGGGATGAAGGGGGAAAAGAATACTGGAAATAGGAATGTGGGCCAAATTATATAGTTTTCTGCTACACTGACACAAATCCTGTGATCTTGAAAAGGACTGTATCAAGGAAGACAGAGAAAAACTTGGTATGTGACATGTTTTTGTCTATGGTGTATGTGTATGTCTGTCTGCATGCTTGAATCTACCCACATTTGTGCAATGTACCTGAAATCAATTTAAATTTACATAACATGCCAGTTTGCAGATTAAAATAAACATTAAATGTTTACACACTGCTGTTGTGTTTTTCATTTCCATATTAATGGTTCCAAAATATCATTCAGTATATTCTCTCACTTTTCCTCGCCACCCCTCTGGTGATAGGAAAATTTCCTTGTCTCACTAATTGTGTAAGTCTAAAAGCAAATGTCATTTTTGCAGGGGTGGGTGTGTGGAAATCAACAGACTGGAACACTGAGAACTAGAATTTCCATAGAGTAGTACTTCAGTCCACAGAAGAAAGATACCAAAAGGGCATTTGCATGGCTGGAGCTGATGTTGTCTCCATTCATTAAATTGGAAAACATTATTACAAAGCAGTAGGGTAAAGAATTTCAATAACATCATTCCTTCTATTTGCCATGTTCAGTGGTTGAGTGCTTATCCTTATGCAGAAAAAAAGGCTATCCACACACAAGAGGAACATAGATGTGTGCTTGGAACCACCTCATCTGAGGACCACAGGCTAATTTAGGGGTTACAGAAGAGGCTGTGTAGTATAGCTCAATGAATCTCCCAGGTTCCCCATGAATCTCCATGTAGATTCAGTTGCCACTCCATTAGTTTCTGCATGGGAAACCATACGGGTGCTTCCTTTGTCTGTTCCCTCAGCCAGTAAAATATCTTGGTAAAACCCATTATTAATTTTACAACTGAGATGGAAATTTAATGAAAACTTTTACTTTATGTTTAAGCTGTTTGAAAAGGTCAGTGAAAAAGCACTCCGGTAAATGGTGTTGTACTTTCTGTAAGAATAGTCTAAGTTGCTTTGAAACTATACCTAAAGGTGGGAGCTCACATTACTGAATGCTGCTCTGTAGAAAAAGCTCTCCTGCACATAGATAACTAACATGTCTTTTTTAAAAAAAAATCTTAATTTTCATTTTTTCACATCACGTTTAGAAGAAGAAGAAGAAGAGGAAGAGTTTGGATTTGATATCCTGCTTTATCACTACCCGAAGGAGTCTCAAAGCAGCTAACATTCTCCTTTCCCTTCCTCCCCCATAACACTCTGTGAGGTGAGTGGGGCTGAGAGACTTCAGAGAAGTGTGACTGGCCCAAGGTCACCCAGCAGCTGCATGTGGAGGAGTGGGGAAGCGAACCCGGTTCACCAGATTACGAGTCCACCGCTCTTAACCACTACACCACACTGGCTCACAACTCACAACACATGAACCACGTTGCTTAAAAATATCAAATCACATTCTTACAATTCACTCTAGAAAGCCTGTTCACATATTACCATGAGATCTTGGGGATTATAAACACAAATTTCTTGACACATATAATCCAAAAACAGTTGCCACACATTATAGAAAATATAGGGATTAGGGATGGCCTAACCTCAAAATATTATAGATCTCTGAAGGATTGGATAATTCAACCACTAAAGGAGGTCTGTAATGAAATTTTGGAGGGGGGAAAAGCACCAGAGTCGTGGAAGGAAGCCTATATTATGCTTATACAGAAAACTGAGTCTGAAA
Organism: Podarcis raffonei; assembly: GCF_027172205.1. Taxonomy (NCBI): domain Eukaryota; kingdom Metazoa; phylum Chordata; class Lepidosauria; order Squamata; family Lacertidae; genus Podarcis; species Podarcis raffonei. The sequence goes on from NC_070610.1 coordinate 34,235,403, forward strand.
AGACACAACTTAAGAACTACCGCCCCATATCCCTGCTTAATGTGGATTACAAAATATTTGCTGATATTTTGGCTAAAAGATTAAAAAAAGTATTAGTGGAAGAGATACATAAGGACCAAGCCGGCTTTCTCCCAGGTAGACACTTGTCTGACAACACGAGGAATATAATTAACATTTTGGAGAAGCTGCAAGTGAACATCAATACTAAAGCAGTTTTAATCTTTGTAGATGCAGAGAAAGCCTTTGATAATATTTCTTGGAGTTTTATGAAGAAAAATCTTCAGAGGATGGGGGTTAGTCAAGGGTTTGAAAATGGTATAAGTGCAATTTACTCAGAACAAAAGGCTAAATTAATAGTTAATAATGTGGTGACAGAGGAATTCAAGATAGAGAAAGGGACACGACAAGGCTGCCCAATTTCCCCTTTGCTCTTTATTTCGGTCCTGGAGGTTCTGCTAAATATGATTAGAAGGGACCGTCTGATTAAAGGTATACAGGTCGGAGCCAAACAATACAAACTGAAAGCTTTCGCAGATGATTTAGTATTGACGTTACAGGAGCCAGAATCTAGTACTAAAAGAGTATTGGAACTGATTCAAGAATTTGGTCATGTGGCAGGATTTAAGTTGAACAAGTCAAAAACTAAAGTTCTTGAGAAAAATTTAACACCGATTGAGAAAGAGAGGTTTCAGAAGGAGACAGGTTTAACATTGGTCAAGAAAGTAAAATACCTGGGGGTTAATATGACTGCTAAGAACTTAAACTTATTCAAAGATAACTATGAGAAATGTTGGTCAGAAGTGAAAAAGGACTTAGAAACATGGTCAAATTTGAAGCTTTCCTTGTTGGGTCGAATTGCTGTTATAAAGATGAATGTATTGCCAAGAATGTTATTTTTGTTTCAATCATTGCAAATTTTGGACAAAATGGACTGTTTCAAGAAGTGGCAGAGAGACATTTCTAGATTTGTCTGGCAGGGCAAGAAGCCCAGAATAAAATTTAAAATGCTAACTGATGCAAAGGAAAGAGGTGGATTTGCCCTGCCAGACCTTAAACTTTATTATGAATCAGCAGCATTCTGCTGGTTGAAAGAATGGCTGCTTCTTGAGAACACAGACATTTTGGATCTAGAAGGTTTTAATAATGTTTTTGGGTGGCATGCATATTTGTGGTACAACAAGGTTAAAGCACATAAAGCATTTAAAAACCATATTGTCAGGAAAGCATTGTTTAATGTTTGGATAAGATATAAAGACTTACTTGAAAATAAAACCCCAAGGTGGTTGTCACCGATGGAAGCAAAGGCTCAGAAAAAGCTCAATATGGAGGCCAAGTGGCCGAAATATTGGGAAATTTTGGGGCAAGAAGGAGACAAATTGAAATTGCAGAGTTTTGAGAAATTAAAAGACAAAGTGCGAGACTGGCTTCACTATTATCAAATAAGAGAGGCTTATAATTTGGACAAAAAAATTGGCTTCCAGGTGGAAAAATCAAAATTGGAAACAGAACTGCTAGATCCCAAAACAAAGATACTTTCAAGAATGTATAACTTGCTGTTAAAATGGAACACTCAGGATGAAACGGTTAAATCTGCTATGATTAAATGGGCACAAGACGTTGGACATAACATTATGTTTGCTGACTGGGAACAGTTGTGGACCACAGGTATGAAATTTACGGCATGTAATGCCTTAAGAGAGAATATTATGAAAATGATATACAGGTGGTACATGACACCAGTCAAGCTTGCAAAAATATATCATTTGCCCGATAATAAATGTTGGAAAAGTAAAGAAAATGAAGGTACATTCTTTCACCTTTGGTGGACGTGCCCAAAGATTAAGGCTTTCTGGGAGATGATCTATAATGAAACGAAAAAGGTATTTAAATATACCTTCCTGAAGAAACCAGAGGCCTTTCTCCTGGGCATAGTCGGCCAATTGGTGCCAAAGAAGGATAGAACTTTCTTTATGTATGCAACAACAACAGCAAGAATACTTATTGCAAAGTATTGGAAGACACAAGATTTACCCACCCTGGAAGAGTGGCAGATGAAGGTGATGGACTATATGGAATTGGCGGAAATGACTGGCAAAATCCGAGACCAGGGAGAAGAGTTGGTGGAAGAAGATTGGAAGAAATTTAAAGACTATTTGCAGAAATATTGTAAAATTAATGAATGTTAAAATGATGCTGGATTGAAAATAAGTGGCATTAGCAACAAGGTTAATAAGAATATGCAAAAATGGATTGATAATGGATGAAAACATATAGCTATAATATGTTAAGATATAGAGTTAAGATAAATGAAAGAGGGTAAGGATTTGCTGAATTGATTATGTAAATAGGAATACAAAAAGGGGAGGTGTGAGGAGGTCAAGGAAACAAGCAATTGAGCTTAAAGATATCAAAAAATGGATTTGTTTTTTTTTTAATTTTTTCCTATCTATTTGTTCTTTGTATTTTGTATTTTCTTTTTTTCTATGTATTTTTTGTATTTTTTTTATTTTCTTCCTTTTCTTTGCTTTCTTTTTATTCTGTAAATCTCTGTTTTTTTGTAAAACCCTAATAAATATCTTATATAAAAAAAGAAAATATAGGGATTAGAGTTCCCTTTGGTTGTATGAATCTGGCACATCAGCTTTTCTGGACAGGGCTATTGTCCATGCTCTGGAGTACCATGCTTCAATGTTCAAGCCCAAGGCAGTGCACCATCACATGACTATTTCCACACGTGCCACTGTGAGGAGGAACATCACAAGTTCTTTATGAGCAGTTGGTGGAGTTGACATGTCCTTTATTCCAAGTAAAGCGAGTTGAGGGAAAACTTGGAGGTCTATTTTGTATATTAAACTCAATTCCTGAAATACCAGAACACGAAATGGGCAAACACATTTTCAAAACCACCACAACTAATAACTAACATGTCTGATACACACATAGAATCTGTCTTACATTGACTTCTACATGCAATAATTTGAAAATAGAGAGAGAAAGAGAGAGAGAGAGAGAGAGAGAGAGAGAGAGAGAGCGCAGGAATGGACAACCTTTTTGAAGATCAAGGGCTGCATTTCCTTAGGAGAAAGTGGCTAGGGGGTCCCCAAGCCAAAAAGGGGGAGGATCCATTCTCTCTCTCTCTCTCTCTCTCTCTCTCTCTCTCTCTCTCTCTCCCCACACACACACACACACACTTCCTCACCCCTCCATCAACCCACCTACCACATGGATCCTCAGCCTCTGCTTGCCTCTGCACAGCCTCTCTCCCATTTATTCATTCATCATCAACATCAGTTCTTCTTCTTTCCTCTAAAATACCTTTCAGTCATGTGAGCGTCACCTGGATATTTTACATCCCAGTTTCTCTGACTGGTGTGGCTTTGAAGTACTAAATAGAACACATCTAAACAGAACTGATACAGTTTCATTTCAATGTATGCCTGCAGTTCAGATGACTTACAATAATGCTCATAATCACATGTGCATAAAAGGAAGGTTCATTTTAAATTCATGTCATTCACATTATGCTGATGAGGCTTTTCTATTTTGGATAAGCTGCATTCTCTCTTCCTCTCCCTTCTGCTTTCTTTAGCGGTTAGTCTCTGTCATTGGCTCATCGCTGCCATTCTGCAACATGACAACTTCATTTGTACTTTATAAGTTCCCAACCCTAACTGAGAAAGTCTGCTCTGTGATGTTTGGGGAAAATGGTACATGTTGTGGCTTTCATCGTTTTGGAAATGATTCCAGCTGAAGTTTTACTTCCCAAAAGTGGGACTCGTTTTAACTGCTCATAAAATTCTCTCCACAACAGCTAGCTGCAGAGAAATTCTCCTGTTGTTTTTGGTAAGTTCACAAAGCCTCTGGAAAACACCTTTCAGTCATGTGACTAGCAGTCAAGAGCTATACATAAAAAGGCGGGGGGACCCAAATCCTCATTAATTTCCATGTACTGCTCTAGCTGCCTTCCTCGTAGTAAGATTTTGCCTCTTCCTCCCTTATTTTAAACAGAGGCACTGGTGGTAGAGTACACTAAGCCCAGCAAATGTCAAGCTTTGCTTTAAAATTATTGGTATTTAAGGGAGGCATAATACCATTAAGTCTAAAGCTATTAAGATTTTCCTAGTGAAAACACACAGGGCCATTTTATGCCGTTCTGACAGAGGGCTTTAAATAAGCCCCACTGTGCGGATGTTGTAGCTTTTTCTATTTCCCAGGGAGAAAATGTCAGGAGAGTTGTGGTGATGGCACTTGGTTTGTATAAGACTAATAAAAGGATCGAGATGTAGGCATGTTTCTCCAGTTCTGGATTCGCGCCCCCCTCCGTGGTCAGAACTTTGAAGTTTTTTAAAAGCTTTGTTCTCTTCCTCTTTGCCAGGCTAATAAAAAGAATTATTATTACTACCACATTTGTGTCTCTTGGAATTTTTTTTTTTATTTGGCTAATGCAAGTACTTTTACAACATAATTGCGCCGAAAAAGAGCAATTAGAATTAAAGGAGCCTTGGCCAATAAGTACAGCACTTATTGCAATTATACTAGTAACATAGGAAACCTGAAAGCCTACTTGAATTACCCAAATGATACTTTAAAGAGAGAGAGAGAGAGAGAGAGAGAGAGAGAGAGAGAGAGAGAGAAGAATTGCTTTTAAACTTAACAAAACTCTTAATTGGTGGGGGAAGGGTGGTTGATATGAATCTGTGGTAACCAGATTTACAGTCTGAACTGTTCGTCTGCCACACTGTTGGCCATCAAAGAAGGCCTGTCTCACCAAGCTTTCTATTTTCACAACAGGATATCTGGTTTCTTTTATGAGGATACAGCTAGGTTAATTTGGTTTAGTGGTTTGCTGGAGGTAAGCATGCTCTTCACAGCGCAAACACCAAAATCCCCCCCTCAAAGCAGTTTCCTGCTAATAGCCAAGGTCTGATTGGCAGTTTTGCATTGTAAAGTGTGATTTGGTTGGATAAATATGTTTAGTCTAGTAAGCACTTTAGTGATTGAGTGTCTGTTAATGGATAAAGGTGGATTACGGTGAAACCTCTACAGGCTGTCATTGAGCACTTTAGAGATGTGAGATGTCAGAAAGGCAAGGGAGGCAAATTAATGGGGAACTGTGACCAAACTCGGCAAAACTCGGACCATATTTTAAACATTGGGTGGTGCTAATTTTTGCATAGTTTTGAAGTCATAATCTCACCGGAGGACCCACAGCTTGACTGAACCTCCCAATCTGGCCTTACATTGCTGGATTTTGTCTGGAAATGTAGACAGAGAATTTAAAGGCAGTTTTCAGCACTGCATGAATGTAACTAGGATGACTGTTTATGCTTCCTTTTAATAGATTCTCCTTTTCCACAAGAATTATAGATCCAGAGAACATGGCAGACTTCTCTTACTTCCGCTGCCTCTCCCCTGGAGTTCCCTCTTGTTTCTCAACTCCAGACTTCCAACCTCAGGTGCAAAAGGTCCGTTTTAAGGTATGTATATTGGAATGTAATTACTTTTGGGAGGGCATTTCCTTTCTGCCCACAATAAAGAAAGCATGGTGCTAAAATGTTAAGAGTAAGCATATTGAATTTAAATAGCTGAAATTGATTCCTCCCCCCTTTTTTTCTTTTTTAATTTATGGGTAATATCCAACTAAGTTGCACTCAAGAATAGTACTTTAATCGATGGAATCAAGTTGCTCAAGTCCACTGATTTCAGTTAGTCTACTCTGAGTAGGACTAGTGTGGTTTTTACTTCTGGAAATAAAAAATAAAAATTATTAGAGTATTTCTGAGCCAAGTCGTTAAAAACAACAACACGGCAGTGTACAATAAAATCATTAAACTATTTTGAAAATAATAAAATACAGAGCAAGGGACTAACAGCGGATCCAATTATTTATCTGAAAATGCTTGGTGGAACAGTCATGTTTTGGGCAGCCAGTGAAATATCAGAATTGTGATTGCCTGTCTGATTTTAACAGAAACGTTGTTTCAAAGTACTGGTGCCACCATGCCAAAGGCCTTAGTTTGCATAGAAACAAAACAAAGATGTGATAATTGGGAAACAGAAGGGCTTCTCCAGATGATCTGGCTGGTATGGAAGGGAAAAGATGGTCCTTCAGGTAACCCAGCCATAGGTCATTCAGGGCTTTATATGCCAACAGGAATACCTTGAACTCAGTTGCTGATGTACTGGCAGAGCAGTTTTCAGTACCAATGTAATATGCCCATGTGGAGTAGCTCTAGCAAAAAGCTAGTCTGCCGATTTCTGCACTAGCTGCAATTGCCAAACAAACCTCAGTTATGCTTTTTGTTATTGTTATTACAGAGTACAGTAATTCTAAACATTTTATTTCATATACAATGTTTATATGCAGCTTGATTATAATAAAACCTGTAAGCAATTTTCCCCCGCAAAAGCCCTTTGATTTTCAGAGGTCATTTCCCCTATGTACATAGGGTTGCAGCCTGTATTAATTATATATGAGAATTGATAAAAAATATAGTTATACAAATATCCAGTTTTTCCCAAAACAGCCTTCTCATCAATAAGATTTTAAGCGCCATTTTTTCTTTTTAAAAAAAAAAATAATAATCTACCCTAATACTTTTACTAATATTCATGTACTGTGACACCACTGCTACATATGAGGCTGGTGAAAAGCCTTATATGAGGTGGCGAAAAGCAGCCTTTTCCAGTGTTATAATAGCTCAGGGCAGAGTCATAAATGGATTTTTCAAAATGTTATGCATCTTACGGAAGGCTTGAGAAGTACCTTTTTTTCTGCCATGGTATGGGTATTCAGTGCCATGCTTTATTCAACTTTAAATGGAGTAGGCCCATTGAGATTAATAGCCATTAATAGTTTAAGTCCATTAATTTCAGTGCAACTTCTCTGAGTAAAAATGTGTTGAATACAACCCAATAGGCCAGATTCAGCTACCCTGTTCCACTAGCAGAAGCCAGCGTAAGGACTACTGCTAGCACAATGGGCTTCCCTCCCCCTCTCCACCCCACCACTTCCCCCAGATTCACTCTGGAGGGATGGGGGAACCCCCAGAACAGCATACAAGAGGAGGAAATGGGAGGTTGTTCCAACAGGCGAGCAGAAACACATGCACCTACAGAACAACCTCCTTAGCTCTTGTACGTTGAATTCCATCCTATGTTTTTCACCTGGAACATGGTTTTCCTATAGAGGCATCCTCAGAGCGTCTTACTGATCTGAAGGAAAAAGTGGTGTGTTCGTGTGAGGACCAGGGCCTGTCACTGCTGCACATATAAATAAGCCCTTAGAGACAAACTAGCAGCTATTCTGGTTTGGATACAAGCAACCAGTGACTGGCTAGGGACGCGGGTGGCGCTGTGGGTAAAACCTCAATGCCTAGGACTTGCCGATCGTATGGTTGGCAGTTCGAATCCCCGCGGCGGGGTGAGCTCCCGTCTCTCGGTCCCAGCTCCTGCCCACCTAGCAGTTCAAAAGCACCCCTAAGTGCAAGTAGATAAATAGGTACCGCTTTATAGCGGGAAGGTAAACGGCGTTTCCGTGTGCTGCGCTGGTGCTGGCTCGCCAGAGCAGCTTCATCACGCTGGCCACGTGACCCGGAAGTGTCTCCGGACAGCGCTGGCCCCCGGCCTCTTAAGTGAGATGGGCGCACAACCCTAGAGTCGGACACGACTGGCCCGTACGGGCAGGGGTACCTTTACCTTTAACCAGTGACTGACAGTAAAGTTTCTGCCTAAATGTACTGCTCCTAAGACTGGACTGTAAGTAAGAAGCCTATCTTAACAACTTGTAACACATACACACACACATGCGCACGCACACACCAACAAGATTGTTTCAATATGACAGCTTTAAATCTTTCAAGAAAGTTGATGTTTAAAACATGTTTGGCTATGAGAGAAGCCAAATTCCGAAATATGTCTTATTTTGATAGTAGGCTTAAGGAAATATATGATGGGAGAACGTACTGGCCTGCATATCTGCAATTATGAATGAGCAAAAAGATATGAAGATAGCATGCAATGAGATATGAAAGGAGGAAATGATAGGTTTTTTATTTTTATGATACAACTCATTAAGTCATTTTTTCTACTGCTAGTAATCCTGTAGGAGATACAAACATTTAGAAATAAAATGATTAAAATGCAATTAATATATAAAGCATTTTATTAAACACTGCATACCACATAATAATCATCATAATCATCATCTCACTTCTTTGGAGGGGAAAATCAAACTGGACATCTTCCTTCAATTAATGCCCACCCCAGTTCACCTTCTCTCCTCTCCAACTTCCCCCATTGCTAACTTTCCACACACAATCATCTTCTCCACTCATCCAAGCCACTGGCATGTCTCCTCCTTTTGGAACTGGGCTGGTCCTTGAACTGCTACATGACTGTTCCCCCTTGTGCCCATGCCAGGGAAAGAGGGAATGGCTGAAGAAAGGAGAGCTCCACACTCACATCTGGGGCCTCCATCTGTTAGTAATAAATATATTTAACCTGTGCAGCATTTACTACATCTGATACAGTATTTTCTTGCCCTCACAAGCTATGGTGAAATAAGAAGGTGCTACCCCACCCAGCCAGGACGCGGGTGGCGCTGTGGGTTAAACCACAGAGCCTAGAACTTGCTGATCAGAAGGTCAGCGGTTCGAATCCCTGTGACGGGGTGAGGTCCCGTTGTTCGGTCCCTGCTCCTGCCAACCTAGCAGTTCAAAGTGCAAGTAGATAAATAGGTACCACTCCGGCAGGAAGGTAAACAGCATTTCCGTGCGCTGCTCTGGTTCGCCAGAAGCGGCTTAGTCATGCTGGCCACATGACCCGGAAGCTGTACACCGGCTCCCTTGGCCAATAAAGCGAGATGAGCGCCGCAACCCCAGAGTCGGTCACGACTGGACCAAATGGTCAGGGGTCCCTTTACCTTTACCTTTACCCCACCCAGCAACCGCCCCACCCCAATCAAAGTCTCCCTTACCTTGGTTGTGTGGCAGCAAAGCGGCAGTGACAACAGGGGGTTCCAGCGAGATCTTGCTGAAAACCACTGGTGGTGCTGGCTCCACTTCTCTGCTGGTGGCAGAAGTGGCAGGGTAGGTAGGGTGCCCATCAGGGCATCACTTTTGGGCTTCTGCACCCGAGGCAGCTGCCTCAACCCTCCTCATGGGCAGGGCAGCCCTGGATGCCAGGTTTGAGATGGTGTGGCTTATTCGGGGTGACTCAAAGGGCTTCTCTGTCTCATTTCCATGCCTCCAGAGCAAGTAACCATTACATCACATTGGCTCCCACAGCAAGACTCCCAATCACCCAGGCAACCAGGGCTTCTAGTTGTCCCTATGACTTTTTTAAATGTTGTCTTCTTATATTGTTCCCAGTCTTCCAGCTGGGTTGGGGAATAGTTCAACTAAGCTAGAAGAGTTCTATGAAGTCTTAGAAGATAGGATGCCAGTCAACAGGTGACAGTTCAGTGGTGTGTCAGCAAAAATAACACAAATTTAGAGAGCCAAGCGTTGTCCAGGAAGTTACAGCCTTCCCCAGTTTGCAGCCCTTGAGATATTCTGGACTACAACTCCCATCACTGACTGTTAGCATGCCCAATAGTCAGGGATTATGGGAGCTGTAGTCCAGAATATCTCAATGGCTGCAAACTGGGGAACCCTGTATTAAACCAAGGAGGTTTTCCAACAGCTTGTTGCACCTGCAGAGATTTCTCTGTTCTGAAGGTTCTTAGGATTTCGGTCTCTGATGCCCTTACTATCTCTATTCCTGCCTGATCCTGAGACTGTCATACATTGCCTACAGAACTTGTGTTATGAGATGACTGGTAAATGCAGATAATAAATGAATACACATACATACACACACACACACACACACACACACACACACAGTGTTAATTAAAGTCTCTTTAACCTTGTCTTCCTTTCTCTTTGATCCCCTTTACAAGAACAATATCTCACATTTCACTTTTACAATCACTTAGGTGTACAAAGCCTTTGGAAACGGGACTAGAGATAGAGAACCTTGCTTATGCGGCCATCTGGCGTGCTTTTTTATCACATTTTTAAAGGGCACTGGAACCATTGGATGGGCATGCTATTAAGTACTCATCCACTTATCAAGAGGAAGCAGCTGCCATGCTGATAGCGAGCCCTTTCTTATAAACAAACTCCTTTGAGTATGAATATTATATTTGTGTCTTTAAGCTGACTTCGCTATGCAGATAATAATATTCCAAAGGAATAGAATAGGTGGCAAAATTAGCAAATGAATTCAAAACACCTTGACAGCATTGGATACACCCCAGTGTCTTCTCAGATTCAGCCAGTCCTCAACTAGGGTCTTCCGTAATGATCAATAGCCATTTGTACCAGCCCTCCCTGGACAGCAATAGAAAAACAGCTGTTTCCACCTGGGAACTGTATGGAAGTTCTTTACAACTGTACAATAATAAACAGTGGGAAAGCTCAGCCCAGTTTAGATCTCCTTTTGTTTGCACACTTTCACTATCTTTGCATTTGTTAGACTGTAATTTTCCTTGCAATTGTATTTTATCAGGCTATTGTTTCTGTAGCTTTGGATTCTGCTGCAAACATATCTCAAATAAAATAAATGCCCAATTATATACCTCCCCCGCTTTCTTTCTGCATTTGCAAGTACATCGTTAGCAACTACAGAAGGCAGCTTGCATTTAGACAGAGTGCTCTTTAAGCAGCAAAGAATTACCCCTCCCTGGGAGGAAAAAAAAAGTCTAAATGCATAACATGATTTACCAGTTGTACGGCTCTAGGGTCTCAAATTCCCATAAATATAAGTGACAAATTATCAATAAATCATTCCTGGGCCTACCATATTGCGCCAATGTTTATTGAAATCCTCTACTAATAAATATGAGAATCACCTTTCCTAGCTGTACCCTGAGAAACAAAGATGACAGCAATTACAAACAGACATGAAAAATGAAAAATATGACTTTTGCAAGTAACAATTCTTCCCAGGCCTCCTTGGTCCGATTGACCTCTTCTAGAAGAATACTTTATTCCACAAACACTGCACCAAATTGATACTATTTGTTCTATATCAACAAAATTGCAGGCCATATAGTTTTGAAAGGGGAAGTTCTAACAGGTAACTCCTGACCTTGAGAGGATTAATTCCCTTCCTTTTTTTATTATTAGTTGCAGATAATCTGTTTCAGGACCAAAAGGACTGTGTCTAAATAGCTGCTAATACTGTGCTGCATGATTTATGCTTTGAAATTCCAGTGTCACCACCATTAATCCCACAAAATTAAGTGGCAAGTGGAACAAACAGACGTGGCAATGTTCAGGGCTCAGTTATTACCCCTGTTATATTGAAATGTGGCATTATGGGCTGCGTGTCATAAATTTCCCCCCTGACAATATACCCAAACACATTTGGGTTTAAGTGTTGCTTACCTTGTATAAACAATGATGTATTGAATTGTCGAAGCAGGATCTGGCCCTTTATTCAATCCCACCCTGCACCTTCATACACACATCTCATGAATTTCTTGAAATACAGATTTTCTCGTTCCTGAATCTGATATGAATAACAATTAACATGTTAAGGACATCCTTTTATTTTAACTCTCTTTTCTTTTACAGGACAACGCCTCAAGGGTATTGATAACAAATACCCTTCAAGCAACTGAACCATGCTAGCTTCTAATTGTGCTTTTTTGCAGTTGTAAAGCAGTTCCTCACACCACCTGCATTAATATATAAAAAGTATGCTGTGAATTTGTAACACACAGGTCTAATTCACAAACAGACACCGGAAGTCAAGTTTTGGTGATGCTCCCCAGAAATTATTGAATGGTTATAAACAAATGAAAATAAAAAAGACCATTAATCACTTTATAAAAAATTATAAACTTGTCCAGTGGCACCTTAGAGACCAACTAGGTTTGTTCTGGGTATAAGCTTTCGTGTGCATGCACACTTCTTCAGATACACCAATACACTTATTGATACACTTATATTTTAAATGAATGATACACAGATATATAGCATGTACACTTAACGCAAGCAGATAGTGAGGACCAACTGTCAATTGCACACCCACCCACGCAACACCCCCATACCGCTCAACTATCCATTGGTACATCCCATTTTGGAGGGGGTCACATGACTCACGCAGGTCACGTGACTCACGCAGGAGAACAGCCCTGGAAGACGGGCACTGCTTTTCCACTGCAACATATTGGAGGGCATGCACCTCCTCAAAATGCACAATCCAATTACCCATATTTATTGTCAGTTCATGATAAAATTTGCCTTGCCATATAGCTAGAAGCTATAGGCCACCAGCTCCCCATGTGATTGTAATAAGCATAAATATCTACTGCTATGTGGCAAGCAGTCACTTGTAGTAATCTCCTAGAGCTCAGTCTGGGGGCCAAATGCATCCCACAAATCCCTTGGGACTCTCTCCAGGCCACACCTCTCAGCAGCCCTCCTCCATGCCTTCCTTCAGTGCTTTTGCCTGCTTGAAATCTGTTCCTGAATGGTGATGATGCCTCTCGCTTCCTGGGATGGAGAGATAAGAGAGTGTGTAGAAACTAGCCAATGCTTTCTCTTGCTGCTCCATCCATTTTTGCCTCTGGCCACCACCACTGGAACAAGGCTCTTGGAATGTGTTCCTCAGGCTGAAAAAGTTTATTCCTACAGCCAGGCCTAGAACACATGCTTTGTGTTTTAAAGGACAAATGAAAAACAAGAACATAATGGAGCTCCATAAATTCTCCTCAGGGTGTTGCCTGCTTGCCTCCCTCCCTGCCAATGTTGTATTCCTAACTTGCATGTAGTCACACCACCCTCATGAATTTTGGGGGAGCCACATCACCTCACCCTCCAAGGCCAGTTTTTGGCATGTTTATCAGAAGGTGTCCTATACCGTTTTATTCCTTATTTTAGAGTGTGAGGAGATAACAGCAACACAGCAGCCTCTTAATGAGCTGACATAAATCCAGTCTAGTCTGGAACCGTTTCCCCCCTCACTATTTTTAGCCATATGGCTCCGCTCCCAAGCAATACTCACTGAGTTCACAGCTTAGTGGGGGCTCAACGGCAAGGTGAACCGCATATTGATTATTACCCAGAGCGACGTGAAGCTTGTGTCATGCATATACTAATGGGAGATAAAAACTCCTTATACCTTTAAACTTATCTTCATAAAACTTGGCAGGAGGTTAATTCCAGAAGGATCTGAGTTTTCTAAACAGTTTGGTTTAAAAGTTCAAAGGATTAAAGGATTAATTTGGGGGCCAGAGAGGCTAAGTCATTTCCTTATATATTTGTTTGACAAATGTTCTCATAAGCCAATGAAACACTCAGCGCTTGTCCCCATAATGCTGATGTATTATGGTAGGGCATGGTCTAGCTAATAGAGCATTTTGAGAGATGAGGGGTTAAATGTCCCAGAGCTGGTCACTGGGAATGGCCTATACTATGCTTCTGGAGCCCACCCTGGATTGCAATCCAGATACCAAATTCCCTTGGTTCTTGGTTGCCTCATCCCCATCCCTCTAAATCAGCCTTTCTCAAACTGTGGATCCCCAGATGTTGTTGAACTGCAACTCCCATCACCCCCAGCTAGCAAGGCCAGAGCTCAGGGACGATGGGAGTTGTAGTCCAACAACATCTGGGGACCCACAGGTTGAGAACCGCTGCTCTAAATGTTCTGGAGACTCAAAAGCAATACTACTTCCCTCCCTTCCGTCCGCACCAGGGATGGGGAAACCTGTGGCCCTTCAGGCTGTGGTTGGACTCCCATTGGCCCCAGACAGCATGGGCCAGGGTCAGGAATGATGGGAGTTGGAGTCCAGCAACTTCTCAAGGTTCCCATGGGTTCCTTGCACCTGTCCAACACCCTGCTTCCCTGAGTTGCAGGTGCTTGTCTCCCTAACCTACTCACAGCACCACTTTCTCCATATATTCCTAAAACTCCCAAATCACTCCTTTGATTTCATTCTCCAGTTCTCTTGCTCCTCCTATCTCCCTCTTCTTCTCCGCACAGTCAGGATGATGTGTGATTAGGTATGTATAATAAATTTCATGTTGCTGCACACAGTCTAGACCCAGCAGGGCCAATGTAAGAGTTGAGCATTGTCAGATACCTGCTGAAGCTCCCTTTGAGGGGACCCAACCTCTGATCCTCAGGTCCTTCTGGTCTTGGTACTCCTGGAGCTCCTCCTTGCTTTCACTGTCGATTCAATTGCATGAACTGCCTTGAACTCAGATGTATTTGTGGAAAATGCAGGATATAAATAAACGTATGTCATTGATTTAACAAGGGAGTTGCCTCAGGTGGCAGCTTCTGGGCACCATAGAAGGTTGACAAATTGCCAGCTATTTGAGTCTTATATTTTTTACTGTGGAATCATTTGAATTTTTTGCTTCAGGTGCCAAAACACCATGAACGGGCTGAGCATTCAGTTTGTCTGAATCTATCCAGATATGGGTCTTTCTTTCATATTCATTTTGACAAGTCACAGATTGAAATTTGATCCACTGAACTGTGGTGCACAGATAGCTGGACTAGATGGGAGAGACCCAGGTTTGGAGCCCTCCTCCATCATGAAGTTTCATGAGTGACTTGGGACCAGTCACTCTGTCTCACGCTAACCTACCTCACCCTGTTGTAAAGATGTAATAATACAAGTAAGGAAACCAAGTATGCCACTTTGCAGTCTTTGGAAAGAAGGGTTAAGATAAAAATGTAATAATACAATAAAAATCAGATCCATGACATTTACAACAGTGACAAAAAAACCCCCTGAAGTTTCTTTTTAACTGTCAACCATTCTGTTCTATTCATAGCTTTGTGCAACTCCACCAAGGATGACAGCACAAAAAGAGATGAATCATTTTCTTTCAAACATTGAAAATGACATTTTAATGCTTCCAGATATCCCTATAATTGTCCCACAGTAGCTTTTGTGGCCTGGCTTTCCTTGCTAAAGTCTTGCCAGATTGTGATAATGATTTTATCCAGACAATTTTAAGCACAGGGTTGTTGTGCTTTTTTTAAAAGAAGAAGAAAACCAAACACAGGGCAATTTTGTCTGTATTTTATGTATAATTATTTAAAGATTCAGCAGATCAAATATATCACAATTTCCAGAAATGCAGGGTATTAAATTCCTTTCATTTTTAGCCAGGGCTTATTTGGAGCCAAAGCTTGGAAAGGTGTAGCCCTGGAACTTCTTCCCAAAGCCCTGGTTCAGCACTGGAAGAAAGAGTGTCTAAGACCATATGCAAGGTAGATTTCATTCATACCTTAGGGCAGGGGCAGGAAATCATTTGTCAGCCCAAGAGCTACATTGCCTCATTGCCAGTAGTGGGCAGAGACAGGGGCAAAAGAGGATCAAGAACAGATGTAACACTGTATAATGGGCTGAATTGCAGCCACACAAAAGTCAGACATTTCTATAAACACATCTCTTCTTCCACACAAGTAAGGAACGGTTCAAGGTGATATTACAGCCAGGGAAAAGAAGTATTCATGGAGGACATGGAACAAGGCCAGTGAGGGGTACAGGCTGGGAAGAAGGGGTATGTGGTCTGGGCAGATTCCTGGGGGCCTTATAGAAAGATCAAGAAGGCCACATTTGGCCCTTGGGCCCAACATTCCCTATATCTGCCTAAGGGCATCTGGGAGACATTTCCACAACCACTTGGCTCATAACCACTGAGGCAAATGTACTTGAACATAGCAAGTGGCCTTACATTGCGTTGAACCATTGGTTTCCCCTTTCAAGAGCATACCAGCAATGAGCAGAGCTGCAGCCAACACTGGGTGGAGTTGTCTGTTTTCTCCCTCCCTTGCCTGCCTGCCTGCCTGCCTCTCTTCAACCCCCACTTTCACTCTCTCTGCCACCCCCTTTCACCCTAATTTTATGTCCACTTCCTGCCACCTGCCTGAAAATGCATCAAGAGGCTCTGCTGTTGCAGGTTTCGCGTCCCTGATCTAGCCCAATAGCCAAGAACCTGATTGCCTCCCAACCCTGCCAGACAGATGTCAAGGACCAGACATCACCCTGACATCACCTTGAATTCAAGCTGCTCTGCAAAGGAATGCTGTTTCTTTGCCCATGGTGGTTTGATTTCAGACTCTACAGGCAAAGGAACTAGGAGCTGCAGTTGCCACTGGTTAACTAACTGTCAGTAGCCACAGGTCAAACTTTCCATAGTGATCTGCTCCACTTGGGATATCTGATCAGAACCCCTGCGTGAAACCACTCACAGGAAGCTTGCATTTGTTGCCAGATGCAATCCCACTTGCCAAGAACAATTGGGAGCATGCTCTATTATTGTTCTTTAGCAGCCATGTGTTTTCCTGACCCTCACCTGATATTAGCATGGCTTGGGAAACATGACTATGTGGGACCTTAGACCAGAGGCTTACCACTGCCAGTCATGACAGTGCTCTCAAATGTTTCAGGCTAGAGTCTTTTCCAGGACTACTTGGAGATGCTGAGAATTGAGCCTGGGACCTTCTGCATGTCGTGCTAAGGCAAAGCACTGCATGCATCCACTGCCATACACAAGATTCAGCAATACATGCAATGGCATCTTCTTCTTTGGTGATCACTCATAGCCGAGTAAGATAGTCTTCCATAAACATGGTTTTAACAGTGAGTCCGTAAGTGACTGTGGAGGCCAATTCTGGATCCACACATCCTTCCACATTAGGGACATAGGTTTCTGGGCAGGAGTTGATCATGGTGAGTGTTTGCCAAGGGCACCTTCCTCTTAGCTCATTTCTCCTTTTCATACTGAGTTCAAGTGTCTTCAAAACCCATGACACCTTTGGTAAAGGCTGTTCTCCAATTGGAGCACTCACAGGCCAGTGTTTCCCAGTTGTCGGTGTTTATACTACATATTACATGTAGTTTCCAAACCTCCAGATAGTAGTTTGAATAACCACCAAGCACAGACTTGTGTTCCACATCTCTTTTAAAAATCAGAACCTTAACTAAAGGCTGAGTCACCTGCAAATGAAGGCAATCTTTTTGCATTAGTTAAATTGAATTTTGCTTACTTGGACATAACTACATCACTCCATACAATTTTCAAATTAAAATATACGGCTGCCTGTGTCCCATGGCCTTGCTATAGTTTGCAGAAGCGAGATTCCTCCACATGATTCCAGATTAAAATTGGCTGTAACTTTAAAGAGAAACACAAATAGCATGAACAAGGCCAGCATGGAGGGGAGTTCTTGCAACTATCCAGACAGAGCTCCTGCCCAGAGACCAACTCTTTGGCAAAGCCTCCATCACCACCCCGCCTCCCACTTTTCCTGTTTGATTGGTGGCCATGGTTATTGGGCATGGCAGGATGTGGGAGTCAAATCTGCTCTGAAACCCAAGGGAAAGGTGTTCCTCATTGGCAAAAGTCATATTTTACCACCAGACATGGGGAAAGCATGAACATATTGGAATTTAAACCAGCACTGTGCTTTATTTAGAAACAGCATGACCTCAATGTATTTTGTTTGGAAGTTAAGAAACAGCCCAGTCTGAAAGCCTTCAACCTCTGCATTTGTAACCAATACTAACTGTAATTAATCATTCACATCAAATGATTAATTCGTGTTTTTCTGATCATGTTAAATATGTAAAGTATTCTTGGGAAATGCTTCAAAGGCCATAGGATCAATTTGTCATCCCCGCCCCCCACAAGCCACGGTGAAGCCAATTAGGAGCAGAGACACATTTAGGTAAGCAATCTGAGCAAATAGGTGGAAGTTTTCTTCTTCTGACTCCCATGCTTTTGTGTGTGCCTGTATCCATCACCATTCCCTAACCATCCACATCACATGGCAACAACTGAGGTAGGCCATGGCAAGCTACATGCGTAGTTCTGCACACTGATTGTGGTGTGGTTGTGGTGGAGAATCTCTGGGGATGGGAGGAAGCTGATATATGGATGTTCTAGTCTTGAGGCAAGAGTTTGGACTTGGTGACCACCTGAACCGCTCATGGCCTCTGACTCTGTGGTATATCTAGCTTGCGAGTCAATATAATTCCAAGAATTCGGCAACATAACACTTCTAGCATCTTCCTCCTTTTCTTTTCTTTTTCTTTATTATTTCCCCCCAGATGTGTTAGCTCTCCGGGTTGAATTTTATTTTTAATTTCCTGCTCTTACTTCTAACGACTCTGGTTCCTGTGCATTTTTGTTCTGTTCTCAACTGGTATTTGCAAGTTCTTCCAATGCCACATCATCAGCAAATTTATTTAATGTGATCTTTACTTTTTCTTCCCAACTGTGAATACAATACTTAATTAAAAACAGCCCTAGAACTGATCCCTGTGGAACCCTGGACACCATTCCCCTACTATTTTGCATTGTTAACCCCTTGCTCACCCTAAGAAGATGCACAGTGTCCCCATGGACCACTTTTAGTTCAGTTAGGAAACAAGGATAGGGTTTGTTGGTTGTTTACAGTATGGTAACGCTGCAGAGAGCTTGCTGGGGAGACCTTGCATTAAAAAGAAAGGACTCAAAAATAACTTAAATAAGGTTTTAATAAGAAAAACAAAAACTCCTTTTACACTAAATACATTAACAACCAAACCAGACCCAACCACCAACCCATCCCCCAGGGTAATGGGAGAGCTAGGTGCTGCTCCTTATATACTACACCCAAATGCTGACACATCTTAATCAAATACAACTCAGCAGCACCTGCTACGTTTCACAGCTGTAAAGCTGGGTCGCGTTATCTTACTCTGGCCCTTGCTCTGGCCCCTTAAAGACATACACATCGGGTGCAACAATGATGAACCTTTACATTTAAATAAACCATTCAACATTTCCCCTGCGGTTCATCATTGTGGAACAAAAACATAAAGCATACTTTGTACATGTCTTTCAAAACAGAATGTCCACGTTGTGATGCATCTTTTAACAAAAGCTTAACTGTTTCAAATTTTACGCTTGGTGAATAACACAAATCATAATCTTCACCTGTAATTTGTTGAGAACCCTAGCAACTATCTAGTCTTGTACCTTACAACTTCATTTTTGTCATTCATTTTAACTCTATAAACCCACTTTGAATCAATAAGTCTCATATCTGGGGTTTGTGGTACAAGGGACCAAGTGTTATGCTCTTTTAAAGAAGCTATCTCAGAGTTCATAGCTTTATACCAATTTGCAGCTTGTTGCTTAGGTAATTTCTGAACATCATTGAAGCTTTTTGGCTCAAAAACTGCCTTATTGGCATACACAGTATTAAAATGTTCATCTGCAAAACGTTGTGGCTTCTGTCTCTTTCTATCTGAACGTCTTAGTCCAGAAGGAGAGTCAGACTCCTCAGACTTAATGGGACTAAGTGAACCACTAGTTTCAGGTTGTAAATCATTGTCAGATTGAAGAGATGCCTGTAGGCTAAGCTCACGGTCAGAAAACTCAAGAGAATCTAACCTCCCCTCGGGTGCCTGTGACTTTAAATCATCAAACAAATCAGATTCAACAGACTTTTTGTCTTTTTCCATTAATTCAGAAGCACCATTTCCTGCTGCTGCTGCTGCTGCTGCTGCTTCCTCTTCTTCCTCAGTATTATCTATACCATCAGTATCTTGGAAGACAGCAACTCCATTCCAATTTACAGTTTGTATCATGTTTCTGGTAATATGAAATTTGCCAGTTGCTGGTATGTAAATTCTGTACGCCCCCTGCTGGTAGCCCATTAATTTTCCCTGGACACTACGTTCACCCAATTTCTGCTTAGCGGGATAATGCATAATTACATCTGAACCCCAAATGCGTAGGTATTTCAGATTAGGGCGTTTTTTAAACAGCTTCTCATAGGGGGTGACATCTAAACCAGAATGATAACTGCGATTTCTAACATAACAAAAGGCATTGAGCGCTTCAGCCCAAAAGTCTTTGGGCAGATTAGCATCGTGCAGATACGTTTTAACCCCTGCCTGCAGGTCTCGCTGCACAACAAGCCCATTTTGCCAGGGACTTCGGGGGCAAGATAACTCATGAGTAGTCCCCTGCGCTTCCAGGAATTTCTCAAAATCCTCAGAAACAAATTCCCCGCCCCGGTCAGAAAATAGGTTCTTAATTGGTTTGTTAAAGTGCGTTTTTACCCAGTTGCAAAAAACTTTGTACTTCTCAAATGCTTGGGACTTCTCAGCTATTGCATAAGTCCAACAATATCTACTATACTGGTCTATCAGAGTAAGCCAGTACTTAGAACCTCCTAATGATGGTGGGAGTGGCCCAACTAAATCACAATGTACACGCTCAAATGGCTCATTTACTTTCCTATCTGAGCACCTACCCTTGCGTGCAACCTTAATCTTATTCTTGCAACAGGATAGACATTGCATAAAGAATTTACATGGTTTTAAGTTGAGGCCATTAACAATATTCTTTGTCTTAATTACATCAGCAAAATTCAGGTGTCCCAGAATTCTGTGTGCCTCGTGGACACACCCAGAATGTGGCCTTACATTCCTCAACCCCTGGCTTGACTGTGCTGCTCTGCAATTTATAGGCGCTTGGGAGTAGGTGCGAAAATACAGTCTATATAAACCATCAGATTCCCGGGCATATAATAGACGTTTGTTCCCATCGAAAAACTCACACATTGACTTTAAGAAACGCACAGTTATGCCTTGACGAGCAAAGCACCTTACTGACAATAAATTGTCCACTGACGGGCAGTAAATGCAGTTCGCTATTGTAATGTTTAAAGAGTCAAGTTTAACAGTACCCCTGCCAAGCGACTGCAAGACTTGTGAATTAGCTAAATGTACATTACCAATTTCCTCTTCGAAAGAAATAAACAAGCTTCGATCGTTGCAAATATGCTGAGATGCTCCTGAGTCCACAACAAAAGACTTCCACTTGGCACGTTTAAGTCTTTTACGATCTGTTGTCCTAGCATGGAAAACTCGCGGCTCGTTTCTGTCTCTACTATACGATGTCGGCTGCTGGGCTGACGACCGTGACTGACGAACAGAAACAGGCTTGGGAGTACTTTGCTTTCTTTTGGATCTGCAGTCCTTTGCAAAATGTCCTTGCTTATTGCAGAACCAACAACGCTTTGCAGCTTTAAATGCAGTTGTATCACCACAGGTTTGCATATGGCGTTCCTCACTACTTCTGGAAATAGGAGTGCTTATGGCACAAGCCTCCCTTCTGTCCAACTCGCCCATTAATCTTGCCGTCACCCCTTCCACAGTTAATTGTGCTGGTGGAACGGCAGATATCTGGCTAGCTATGCCATCAAAGTCCTCGTTAAGGGAACAAAGAATGATAAAAACATACTGAATATCAGGTATCTCCATGTCCCTTCGAATTAATTCGCCGCGTATTGCCTCCAGACGTCTCAAGTGTGCTGCCAAATCACCACCAGGCTGCAACTTCGTCTGGTACAACTGCTTGAAAAACATCAATGCAGATGCTGACTCTTTTCTAACATGCACTGCTGCAAGACTGTCCCACATTTCTTTGGCAGTTTTCTTATTTCTTATATAGACTACTTGCTGGTCACTGACTGCCAAATTAATTATCGCCCTGGCTTTTGCATCTCCTTTTGACCAAGCATTAGTTACAGGGTCAGGAGGGTCATCAGTTACATAGGTCCATACTTCTCTAGAGGTCAAAAGCGCCTCCACCCGAAAAGACCATAAACTATAGTTCTCATCTGTTAGCTGTGGGAAGACCAGAGCCTTCTCAGCTTCAGGAACCCGGTCAACCATTCTGGAACTCTGCCAGACCCACAGAACAACGCTAACAGGAGAAGGAGTTTTCAAACCTTTCTCAGAGTCCAAAAATATGCAGTCATCCACTCAGCAGCTGGGCCCATAACCAAAGATGTTGGTTGTTTACAGTATGGTAACGCTGCAGAGAGCTTGCTGGGGAGACCTTGCATTAAAAAGAAAGGACTCAAAAATAACTTAAATAAGGTTTTAATAAGAAAAACAAAAACTCCTTTTACACTAAATACATTAACAACCAAACCAGACCCAACCACCAACCCATCCCCCAGGGTAATGGGAGAGCTAGGTGCTGCTCCTTATATACTACACCCAAATGCTGACACATCTTAATCAAATACAACTCAGCAGCACCTGCTACGTTTCACAGCTGTAAAGCTGGGTCGCGTTATCTTACTCTGGCCCTTGCTCTGGCCCCTTAAAGACATACACATCGGGTGCAACAATGATGAACCTTTACATTTAAATAAACCATTCAACAGGGTTACCTTCTTCTATGTCCCTTAGCACTGGTGGTAACTCCCTAATAAGCAGCAGTGAACAGCTGGGTCTGTGCTAGATCATCTTTTCAAAGAGAAGGAGCCAGACTGGATTCAGAGCCTGCTTCAAAAACAGTCACGGCTTCCTTCAAATAATCCTGGGAACTGTAGTTTGTTAAAGGTGCTGAGATTACTTAGGAGATGCTCTGTATGCCTCACAGAACTATAATTCTCAAAGTGATTTTAACAGTCAATACCTCTTCCTGAGTAAACTCTGGGAACTGCAGGTCTGTGAGGGAAATAGGGGACTCTCAAGAACTCTCAGCACCCGTTACAAATACAGTTCCCAGGATTTAAACAGCTGAGGTAAGCTGTTTAAAATGGTATAATTCAAAATGGTTCAAATGTGCATTAAATATGCAAAATAGGCCTCAATCTGAGCACCATTTCTCTTCTCCTTATATTAGGGGACTCATTCGTTGGAAAAGCTGGAAAGAGCACCTGGACTTGGTCCACATGACTTTAGCGCTAAACTATGTCATAGCACCAGTAAAGAAGATAGGAAGAACAATCCAGTTCAGGTAAATGGTCCCCTAACAGATCTACAGTACCTATTACAATGCTTACCTGTTCAGTGGAAGTCAGAAAGATTGCCTGGACTGACTCAAAAGCCATCTTCATCTTTGTTTTTATTGGCAGCTGTCCTCAGCACTGACATAGATTTGGGGAGAGTAAACATTCAAGTGACAACCTGGATAGCTGGACTCTAGGTTCCACCACATGCTGACTGGCAGTGATGGGAGCCAATCATTGTTTTCCTGTGGTCTTCCCTTTGGCATGGAAAAGGTACTCTGTGGGGCCCCATGAACCTTTTGCTTAGTCTGCAACTTTGCCCATAATGCCAGAGAGCTTTGCAGAGCTGGAACCTGCGAAGGCTTCAGCACGTTTCCCCTCTGCACTGTAACTGAGAATCTTTGCCCTAAACTCTAGCAATATCACAGCACATGCCTCTTTTAGGAATAATTAGTACAGAATAATAAGAATGGCTTTTAAAAGTAAACCATCTTTGCTTGACTCATGTTGTGTTTTTCAAATCGTAAAGGATCTAGGTTGTTTCTGTTTTGTGCCCAGTTTATTGGCTGCCAGAAAAGAGCCCTCCACTTTGATTTTAATCATAGCCAGACAATACAAGGCCCAAGTCTTTAAAAGTAGCTGCACCAGCTAGTGCAGTCCCCTGCTGCGTCATTTCAAAGCAATGTATTTCATGCTGCTAACCCTACAGTACGATTCCTGTTTTAGCAGTGGCTCCAGTAGCAGACAACATCCAATTTGCACCTCTCACATAAATCCACATTATGCCAGTATTTGGGGAAGCAAACCATAAGCTTAGTAGGCAAGTAGTCTGTTAACAAATCTTTAACTATGATCTATTGTGCAGGAAAAGTGGAATTACGGAAGCTGAGTTTCACATTATTGAGTTCTCCCTTGCATTACCCAGAGGTGTTTGGGGTTTTTTTAACCTGAGATAATTATAAGTGTTTATTTTAGCTTTTAGCAACTTTAATCACATTATTTACCATGTGCTCATTTTGCCACTGAATGAAGCGATATTAGCCTGAACTTTCACTCACACATATACGAAACCTAAGTACAAAGGGAACCAAGTATGATGGTTTAGGCAACTAATTGTGCTAAACTTCACAGAAGCCAAAATGCAAATCTTTTACAAGGCATTAGTTGAATAGGCTGTCACATATTTAGTCCAAAGAACTTGCTGCTTCTCATCTCATGTCATCTCTTCTGGACTTTCAGTGCCCTTTGATTCTAATATCGTGATCTAGTCTTTGCATATAAATTGGTTTAGTGTTCTAGGGAAGCAAGTAACTTTTTAGAAATATATGCAGATCCATTAATGTGATGTAGCTCCCATTTATATCAATAGGTTGACTTGAGCATATTTGTTTTCTGAATTGCTCCTTCAATTTATATACCACTTAACACCTTAGGGCGCTGTGCAGTATTCAGCTAAATAGGTGTAGTAGTGCAGGGAATTTTCCCTGCTCTTCCCTCTGTGTACACCCCACGCCATCCTCATATATGCTCCAGAGAGTTGGGGGAAAGCCTTCTCTGTGGTGGCCCCACATTGCAGAATGACCTCCACTTGGGGAATATGGCAGACACCTATGGTGCAGGTGTTTTACCAGTTGATAAAAACTTACCATATTTACTTGAATGTGATGTGCACTTTTTTGGCCAAATTATGTCATGAGAATTAGGGCACGCATTAAAAAACAATTTTTTTTGGTTTCAAGGTTTTGAAAATTGAGATGCGCATTAGATTTGATGGCGCATTAGATTCACGTAAATACAGTACATGTTCACATAAGCATTCCTAGGCACTGTTCCTTTGCATCAGCTTTACTGACCTCTGTTTTTACTGAACAGCATGCTTTACTGTTAGATTATTGTACTGATTTTATCTTGTAAAATGCCTTGTTATTTTTTACAATGGAAGCTTATCTATAAATAATTTTCACCAAATGAATGAATTCTCTCTTTCAAATCTTAATGAAGTTGAATTGAATAATAAATGGGTACGAGATTATTTAACATATTAACCAATACACAATTTTCTGTGTATGCCATTTTTAACTTTGATATTGTGTTGTTCTGTGATGCTGTGAGCTGTCTTGGGTAGGCTTTGCTCGAAAAGCTGGCATATAAATGATGTTAAAAACCAGATACAATAAATTTATTATAGAAGTAAGCATGCCAGTCCCTCAAACTTATGCTAGTTGGTGGATAAATTCGGAATGGCTCCCGCGTAGAATTCTCCATTTGCCTATAAATCTCTACACTCGTTTCCACCTCCCCCCAGTATTCTTGCACTTCAGTAGGAAATGCCTTTCAAGATAATTAAAGATGCTTCTTGCTTCACTTCATAATTCTCGTTTTTAAAATCTCCAGGAAATAATGTGCCTATTTCCTCATGTCCTTAAAAGGATGCTGATAACTCTGCAATTTATCTATCCTTGCTCTCTAGTCTTAATATTTACAATATATGTTTATAATTGAATTTCCCTAATACTTGGCTTGGCCACTGGGTGAACTTCTTTCAGATCCTGAGCTGCTACGTACATTGTCTTGTTGTTAAGGATGGGAGCCTCAAAGGTCTTGTCTACCAACCCTGAACATCATATCAGCATTGCAGGATGGCATAGTGAGACTGATGCTGAAATAGCCAACACAGCTATATGTATAGTTCTAACCAGGCCTAGAAATGGACTGCTAATGAAAGAACTTTATAAACAACATTGCAAGCCTCCAGTCAGTAGAGGGCATGGTTGAGACTAACAGATAGTCAGGGAAAATACACTTTGTGGTTTCCCACTAAACACCTAAGCTCCACCCCTTTCTCCTGCTCTTGCTCTCGCCTCCTGCAGAACAAAGCCATGAAACTGCCTCTCATGGTGTAGTAAATAATCTTTCTTTTCTTTACGAATGTGACTCTTGCAAATTTCATTTTACATTTTTAGCAATGATAGTGATGAGTGAATGTGATAGCCAATGGGTGGTGGGTTAGCTCCAGTTTCCGAGCTATTTTTACTCTGCTAAATATATATATACTACACAAGCCAACCAATTTTATTTTTTGCAACCTATCCATTCAAATGTGCCATCGTAAACATACTGGAAATGATGACACTGCACTCATCTCACTCAGATTGCCATGTTGTTAGCACCTTTATGCTGCAATAGCCGAGTAATGTGGCAGCTAAAATAAGAGGTGATAATACTGTTTCTAAGGTTCACATATACCGTATTTTTCGCCCTATAGGACGCACTTTTTCCCCTCCAAAAATGAAGGGGAAATCTGTGTGTGTCCTATGGGGCAAATGCAGGCTTTCTCTGAAGCTTGGAGAGCGAGAGGGGTCAGTGCGCACCGACCCCTCTCACTCTCCAGGCTTCAGGAAGCTATCAGCAAGCCTGGGGAGCCCGCGGGAGTTCCCGCAGGGCTCCCTAGGCTGCAGATAGCAGCCTGCTGCATGGAGCGCGGGGTGCGCTGAAGCAGAGCGCCCCGTGCTTCGGGCAGACATCCGCAGCCTAGGGAGCCCTGCGGGAACTCCCGCGGGCTCCCCAGGCTTGCTGATAGCTTCCTGAAGCCTGGAGAGCGAGAGCTGAAGCAGAGCGCCCCATGCTTCGGGCAGACATCAGGCAGCCCCACAAGCTCAGGGGACAGCGGGGAGGCGCAGCGCCGCCATCCCGCTGTTCCTCGACCGGGTTTGGATTCCCCAACCTGGTTTTGGGGGGGGGGAAATAAAGGAAAACATTTTTTCCTTTATTTCCCCCCAAAAAACTAGGTGCGTCCTATGGGCCTGTGCATCCTATGGGATGAAAAATACAGTACATATCTATTAACTTGTACTAGTCCAACAGGCAGATGGACAATAAATGGCTTACCAGTAAAATGGTTCCTTTTGCTTTTTGTTGATTTAAAGTTTTCATTAAATAGCACTCTTGCAGAGAAGCATTCAACACATCTATGATTCTTAATGCTACATTAATGATGGATGAAACTTCAGGGAAAGCCATAGAATCAATATGTTATGTATGTGCAGGAATCACATTGTATACAGGTTGCAATGGAGGCATACAAGCAGTGTTCAGATTATGATTCAAACAATGTTCATAACATCCTCTGCAGTAATAATAGGAGTTGTCATCAAAACAGCTTAGGGCCGATTAAGAATAATCACCATTCTTTTATTAAGCATTTTCAATTTCCATGCAGAGGGAAATGACAAGGGCAAGGAAACTGTGACCCTCCAAATGTTGTTGGAATTTGACTCCCACCATCTCCAGCCATTATGGCCAGTGGCCAGGGATGATGGGAGCTGCTGTTCAAAAACATCTGGCAGGTAGGAGAGAGGGATCACAAGTTCCCCATACCTGGACAATGGGTATCTGTAAGTCTCAGATAGGGGATTTCAAACATGGCAAACAAAAGCTGTTTCCATAAACTGCGTTGTAATGATACTAATCTGTTGGTTTTTTTAATGTCACGAAGATGATTTGTTTGCTCTGTTAGGACACTTAAGTCGAATTATAAATCATCCAGGAACTACTTCCAATGCTGTCATTTGTTTAAAAACAAGAGATTGGAGGGGTGGGGGAGTACTATGCCTAAGTACGGCAAAATGAACAAACCACAAATATGAGGCATGCACATGCCAAGCACTTGCTCTGTTGTCTCATAGGCCCTCTGCACATAGCAGGATGTTGAATGATTTTGTTTTTCTACCAAAGCACCGTACGGGGTATGTGAAACATGCCAAAAAGGCACATTGACCTTCTTAAAGATCTACAATAACCTAATAAGGATCTCAAAGAATTTTGCGTTGACTATCTGATGCTTGCATAGGCTAATTATAGTAACAAGGACAATTGGTAGATGCATAAAAGATTTGAAAGATTTATGAATACTTGCTTGGGGCCTGTTTCGTGGACTTCAGACCACTTAGTTTTGAATGGAGCAATAGAGGACATGGACAAAATAAATCCAAAATAAACCCCAGAACTTCTTCCCACCTTCTTGCTATGCCACCTGTCATGTATTTATTATTACATTTATATCTTGCATTTCCAGCAGGGAGCTCAATGTGGCATATATTCTTCTCCTCCTTCCCATCTTATTCTCACAACAACCCTAGGTTGAGAGAAGGTGATTTGGCCCAGTGAGCACCACAACTCTGTGGGGATTTGAACCCAGGTCTTGTAGTCCAACCCTCTTAGTCCAACCCTCTAACTGCTGCACCAATCCAGTTGTTAGTTCATTGGTGTTACTGACACCGTAACTTGTACCTGGTGCATAAACTCAACTAGGGATGCACTTTTGCTAACAAGTAGAGCAGAGGCAGTTGGCTGAGCCCCTCTTGCCAGACATAGGATTACAGTGATATACACTTAATCATTTGGCTATAAAGTTACTGTTTGCATCACAAATTTGAATGAAAAACAGACATGTGTCTCTGCTTTACTCTGTGCCTTGTAGAGTACAAATCAGCTGTCAGGGTCTATCCACAAAGGCAGTAGCCTTATTACATGAGCACCCTTAGGTTTCCTTTGATTCTGCTTGTATCAAGGAAGCTGTAAATTGCATGCTAGTTTGTATATGTACAAGTTTATGTGGACTGCCAAAGTTACAGCCCTTTTGAAGCCACCATAAGCTCAGGAATTTCAGCAAATGCATTACTTCCTGTTCATTACTTCCTCCTTGTAATTGTGATCAACACTGCATGCAGTACAGGATATCCATATAGGATGGGGGGGACGGGACGTGTCAGCCTCATGCATGAACTGGTCCTCACTTTAATTTACTTATACTTCCAGTAAATATGCTAAATTTTATTAAGCCTCCTTTGAAGCAATGCTGCTATGGAAATTAACAAGTAGTGTCTCACGCTACTTCCAGGAAAGGAAGCCAAATCAGATTAACAAAAACAGACAGAGCAACTGTAGGAGATGCATCAGGGACTGGCCACAAGCCACAAACATCTCCCAGAAAATCCCAGTGTGCAGATTTGTGGCAGGCAGTGGATGTTCTACAGAGGGGGTGGGATCGAGAATAGTTTCTCTAAGAAGAAAATTCAAAATAAAACAGAGTAAGCTAGACACTCGAAGGTTTCAAGCTGTGCCTGATCATCAGAATTCTTCTTCTTCTCCTCCTGAGGTCAGCCAGGTGTTTGGCAACACGGGGGGTCAATATAGCATTGAAAAGGTGAGGAGCATGTGTCCAGTCAACAACCCTTCACAATCAATCAAAAGGGACTTACCTTCTTCCCATATTCTTCCATTCCTTGTTCCCATATTCTTCCATTCACACAGTGACACTGCAGGATAAATCAGTGATCCAGGTGCAGCCCTTGACAGCTCAGTGTGTAGAATTCTCTCAGCTCAGCTCAGGCAGAAGTAGAATTTATTTCTGTATCAAGGCCCTGTGACCACCCTGTCCTCTAAGGTGCAAATAACTAGACAACACACAGCATATTGGTTTTGGGATCAAATAAGTCCACAACTTTATTGGTTACAGATGTGAAGTTTGGCCATAGGCATTGTGGTAAGCAACGGCGCATGTCACTCCTGCCCATGTGCTGAGAGTGCTTCTAAGGGTGAAGCTGGAATGTCAAATTAGAATGTCCCCGTTGGAGGAGTGGTATGGCCCTAGCCCCCCTCTGGGCATCAGACTTGAGCCACTGCTCCCGGATCCTTTTAACAGGATACCCTTACCCATAGAGGGGCAGGCGGAGGCTACAACCCGCTCTCCAACCAAGACTAGGCTTACCCAATGCCTATCTGCCTTACAAAGTTGTGACAATTGCTATGAGGTAAGTGAAAACCCAAATGGTGGTGCCAATTAGCCAAGCAGGGAAAATCCCTGCTTAGCCCCTATAACTTAGGTGACCGACATTGTCCATAGCAAGGTCATACCATCCGTGGAAAAAAAACCCAATCTGAGGGAGAGTGGGTGGAAGAAGTGGCACAGTGAGAGAGGGGCCGAAAAGCCCCACAGACCAGGCATTTAAACTTCCTCTGGGCATGGTGCCAAGGGCTGCAATTGGTTGTTTGGTCCCGCTCCTAGAGGAACACCTCCTAATTTCTGCTGCCACTGGCCCATTTGGCGACAGGAAGATCACCCAGCCTGTTATAGGCTGGTTTACCAGGGAGGCTGCAAAGCCGCCCGCCCAATAAGGGGGTGAACAGACCTATTCAAAACACGTGTTTGATTCATTTGACTTCAGCTTGGGAAAACGCTGCCTGATCCACTAACCTCACTTCAGTGAGAAGACCTGGATTTGAGCCAGTGGAATTAAACAGGCTTAAATCCAGGTGCTGTAGATTTCCTGTAATTTGGATCTAACTACTACAATGCAGATTCACCCCCCCCCCAAAAAAAAAAAACCACACCTATAAATAGTTGTTTAAAGCCCTTTTCTGGGAGAACAATTCTTTTTTTACACACATCACACTATCAGCCTTGGCATTATCTTATCCGTTTAGCAGGGAGTGGAGGGGATGAAGATGACATGATGATGTGGGAAAAGATTTGTTTGGCAAGTTACTCTAACGAAAAATTAAGCTGCCATGTGTCAAAAACCTCTATGGTGCTACAGTGGAAACACAAGTGAAATGTGATGTTCCTCTGAATGTATCTATTGCAAGTTCTGACCTCCTAAGGTTCATTTTGCTATGAATGCAAGATAGTGAATTTGAAGCCGTCTGTTGCTGAGATCTGCTTGCTACTGTCTTTGCTTATAATAAAAATGTTATAAATTATGGGAAAAGTCCAGTTATACAGTTAATTACAGATGGGAGCTTGTATTCCAAGCTTTCAATTGCAAGAAACTATTTATTAAATAGATCAGAACTGATTATAGGAGAAACAGTGGTAAGTTGAGGGGGTTTTAGTACATGTGCTTAACAGCATAGATGATTTTTAGATTGCAGATTAGTCACCGATGTATCAGAGATGCATTAGCAAGTTGTATGGCGAGGGAGTCAGTGTTCTTTTCGTGGGAATCCTCAGCCATAGCTCCCACCCAGTTTCAACTGCCCCTACTTCATAGCAGTAAAGAAACATGCTTGCAATTACAAAGGTGTTAATTTCAGCATTGCGTGCACTTTTTTTTTATTAGATTGGCATGAACATTTCACACTCGAGTGTGTGCTGTAATTGGAACAAACTGCAACACCTACTACTAAAAAACCCCGGCCTTCTTTGTACACATTGTATGTCACCTCCATTTAAAATTCCCTAGCCACACTTCTGCCTCCCAAGCTGCCTTTGAAGGCAAATTTATGTGTTTTAAGGACAATTCAAGCATATTGAAAGCACAGCAGGAGACTGTAAACAATCGGAAAGGGAACAAGGGCAGTCTTCAGCATCCTTGTGCGGGCAGAGGATAGAGAGAGGAGAAATTGTCATTTTATAAGGAATAATTCAGCATTTCTATTAAGAAGATATTAGGGTATATGAAAACTTGTCTAGTGTTTCACTATTATAAGGTCTATTCATCTAGAATGATCATGATGCAGTATTGGTATCAAGCATTATTACTGTTGTTAATAATTTCGGACAGTAGTGCGACTCTTCTTCATTTTCCTCAATGGACCAGCCTTCACTGAAGGATCTCTACCAATAGGTTCTGTTGCAGAAGCTCTAACACTTATGAGAGGGAGTCCTAATTGTTTTTGAGTGATTAAAAGAAGGACCTAATTAGGAGTCTTCCATCTCTCTCCTATTGATCGATTATCAACTTTGATGCCTCAGGATGAAACTTGACAACAATTTTGTCCAGGCAGAATCCTTAGGACGATTTCTGTTGACTGTGGAGTAACTACAAATATAGAAGCTCAAGCACTCCTCTCTCTGCCTCTTCAAGTGCTGGGCAGTTTCAGCTGAGAGATCCTTAACTACCCAAATATAAGTACGAGAACAATGCATAGAAAGTATAGGTGTCAAGATGGTTCATATTTTATTCATAGTACAAAAATGTCAGTTGCAAGGTTTTGGAAGAAGGTGGCAGCCCCCTTATAAGAGTGGTTTCATGAGATGTGGGATACAGGTGTGATGTATAAATTAATTGTCAGGGGCTGGGCAGAGGAGGAATGGTGGAGACCGTCTCCCCAGCCTGACCCTTCCAGAGAAGAGGATCACAACAGAATCACAACAGAGGTTTGAGGGAGGTCACAGCTTAGAGGCGGATGAGGGGGAAAGTTGGGAAATAATGGGGGAGGAGCAGGCAGAGCCGGAGCAGCAGCTGGCTGACACATTATCAATAGAAAGCATTCCAGACCCACCAACTCCCAGAACCCGGTGAACCTTAAAAGTAGGAGAGCAAAGAGCTCAAAGACAGAGGGCACTTAGCGGTACCTGTAGAGATGATGTTAATAATGACAAATGAGGAAGTGGGAAAGAAGGGGGTGGAGATTCACTCGGGACAACGCCATTATACACGAGGCTGTGATCCAAAGCCTCTCTCTAGAAATACTGAACAAAAAAGCGGATGGTAAGAAACTTTTCCTTGTCTTTGTACGTTCCTGGGCAACCGGCCATGGGAGTTGCTTGCAGCCGTCTAGCATTAACAGTTCATACTTGGGTCTGGGAAAACTCAATGTAGGAAGAGCATAAGAACAACCCTGATGGATCAGGCCAAAAGCCCTCCTAAATCAGAATCCTGTTCTCACAGTGGCCAACCAGTTGCCTATGGGAAGCCCAGAAGCAGGACTTGAATATGACAGCCAGTAACCACAGAGCCTAGCACTTGCCGATCAGAAGGTCGGCGGTTCGAATCCCTGAGATGGGGTGAGCTCCTGTTGCTCGGTCCCTGCTCCTGCCAACCTAGCAGTTTGAAAGCACGTCAAAGTGCAAGTAGATAAATAGGTACCGCTCCAACAGGAAGGTAAACGGCGTTTCTGTGCGCTGCTCTCGTTCGCCAGAAGCGGCTTAGTCATGCTGGCCACATGAGCCGGAAGCTGTACACCGGCTCCCTCGGCCAACCCCAGGGTCGGTCACGACTGGACCTAATGGCCAGGGGTACCTTTACCTTTATTCAGATGCATACTACTTCTGACTGGAGGGAGAACAAGGATCAATTTGTTAAGAAATTGCTACTCTTTATTACTTTTTTAAATAATAAGTTTTTTAATATGCTTATTCTTTGTTTGCTTTGGTTTAAGGAAGTTATCTGTTGATCAGTTATGGTGATATTAAGAATTTGTGGCTTTTTTCTTATTTTTGTGTTTATATAATTATGGGGGGGGAAATGTACTAATTACACATAGGGAATGGAAGGTAAAAGCCACCCCTAACCAGGTAACATAGTTTGGAAGTTGCCAATGTCCCAGTAGTATCACAGCAAATTCCTAATGTTCAGCTGGGCTACCACCACAGACCATCCTAGTGGCTTTTGCTTTCCAAGCTTCCTGTAGGAAATGATGTTTCATTTCCAGACTTTCAACATTTTCCCTTCCTCAAAGGGATGTCCCAGGTAAGAAGTACCACGAACTATTGTTACAAACTTTATTGTTAACAGCCCAAAGCCACCATGATATATGTATGATACCTGAGCATGGTAGGTGTTCATGCATCATTAAAAAAAAGAGAGAGGAAATGTGTCACTAAATGTGTCGCTAAAAAAGGACACTGATTTGCATAACATTTGCATATACTGATTTACATGTACATAGGGAAATTTAGAAAGAATTACTATAATTTAAACCTGCTGTGTACCTGTTCAGTCTCCTGTCTAGGTGCAAAATGTTGATGATCAACTTCAAGACTCCAAGCAACTTACAGTCCTTAACCTTTAAAATGGACTTGGACAGGACATCCTTTTGAATATTGGACAGTCCTCTGTAAAGTAGGGTCAGAGCATATGATCATGGTGTAACCTGATTCACATTTCATGATTTCTAGTGGCTATACAGTCGTACCTTGGTTCTCAAACACCTTGGTACTCATACGTTTTGGCTCCCGAATGCCAAAAACCCAGAAGTAAGTGTTCCAATTTTCAAATGTTTTTCAGAAGCCAAATGTCCAATGTGGTTTCCAATCGAGTGCAGGAAGCTCCTCCAGCCAATTGGAAGCCGCACCTTGGTTTTCAAATGGTTTCGGGAGTCGAACAGACCCCCGGAATGGATTAAGTTCGAGAACCAAGGTCCACTGTATTTTTATGCAGTAGCTTCTGGGGGGGGGGGGAATCTATTCCTAGTGTCAGCTGTAGTGTTTGTTGTTCCTCTACTGTAGCATTAAAAAAGGGGTGTCCTTGTGGGAACACATAATTTCCTGGTGATGGAGCAGATTTGCTGATGGTGATGAAGAGATGTGTTTTATAAATGCTGGTAATTATTTCTAAATTTGCATGTGTACATAAGCATTAGCATATGCACACATTGTACAAATCTGTGCCCTCTTTTCTGTTTTGTTTTGTTTTGTTTTGTTTTGTTTTGTTTTGGCAATGTGCAACTGGCCACCCTAGACTCAGCTGTGAGATACTAGGAACCAGAAAATAATGTTTTGCTCCATTTTTATCCCCAATCTTACCCATAATTCATAAGGACTCACAACAAAATTAATAATGATGATGATGATGATGATGATGATAATTTGCATACTGCTACAGGTCTCAGGGCAGTTCACAGGATAAAAATTATCTGCAGCTATCACACAGTAGCTTCTAACTGTGAAACAGCTATCAGAGTTGAGCAGTAGACCTGCATCATGGACTGGCTAGATGCTGAGAAGTAGTGGGAGGTGGGACCAAGAGGCAGAGTGGAGGCAGGCTGCTAAAGAAGCCAGGGAGTCTCCCCTACCGGGATGAATTACCGGTACATGGCAGAAATTTATTGCTGTGGCATAGATAGAACAAATGATATGTCCTTTTGTGTGCAAAATAAATAGTGGGGTTTAGAGAGGGTCAGCTTCACTTGTTCCCCCATGGAGCAGCTCTAATATTCATCCCATGTCTAATTTCACTGGTTGGTGGATATGGGGTTTCCAAAAATACATTTCTAGTTTGCGTTGTGCTTGAGCTAATACACAGTAAATAGACAAAACATCAAATTCTCAGTGAAAAGGACTATTATGCTCATTGAATTTAAGAGCTAGAGTGAACAGGAATGCTGCTTCATGTTAAATCACCTTCAGTGTTTGAAAAAACACCTGGATAGATTCAAGAACCAAAGCGGAAGGACCTGCGAAAAATATGAATTAATGAGTACCACATTTCTACAATACAATGTTTCTGACTACTATAGACCTATAAATAAAATATGCTGTGTGCATACTTGGCACCCTCCAACTGAGTAACGTTAATGTAAGTAGACACAGATTTCTAAGCCCTTTTATATAAAATGTGGTTAGTTCCCGCTTTCTGAGTTATGTTAATGAACGCCAGAGAGACTATGGGGTACATTTTAACTTTTTGTTTACCCCATCAGACACATGCTGGGAGAGCCATAAGTGCCGTTCCCATGGCAAAGCGATTGCCACATGCAGTTAAAAGGTCCATGATTGAACAATTAATCGCATTTTTAAAAATTATTTGCTTTCACACATTGAACACAATAGGCCTTTGTTATATTTAATAGCTTCGGCATGAAAGCAATGCACTAGCCACAAAAACACTATAATGGCATACCTTTGGCCACAATAAATTGCTACATTTTTTTTAATATGTCTGGACTGTAACAGACTCTTGATTCTCCCAGCCCAATCAAGTCTCTTTCATGCTATTTGTGTGACATATGAATACTGTTAATGCAAGGGAGAAGGTGGAAGAAAAATCAAATTATGCCATTCCATTAACATCTTTAGTCTTCATCTGGTGATTTGACTTGTAAGACATAAGTCATACATTCATAATTTCAAGTCATTGGCTGTGGAATAACATTTTGACTTGTGTTATCATTGTGCATGTTTAATTTTCAAAAACTCAAATGTATACTGCTTATTATAAGTTTGTTTGCAGTACTGCCTTTCAACAGCACATTCTCAAAGCAGTTACCTAGTAAAATTCAGCAATGAAAACACCCTAAAAGAGGGGTGGAAAACCTGGACTCCAGCTCCCATCAGCCCTAGCCAGCATGGTCAGTCACCAACATCTGGAGGGTCACAGATTCGTCGCCTCTGCCATAAAACTTCTTCACTCTAAAGTTTTCACTACAGCTTGTCTTCATTTCTCTTTCTCGAACAAGGAGTCTGATATACCTTGGTGGGCAAATGGTATCAGGGGCTCTTGCCTCTCAGGTCTCTCTCTGTATAAGAGGAAAAAATAGATTTCACATTTTCATGGTAGAGCCATTTAAACACAAACCAGTTTAACCATGCCTCATTAAAATGCCCTTCTCTTTTTATTGGTTCCTTTCCCTGTTCCATCCAGTCTTACCTAGGGGTGGTCCTGCCATTAAGAAGAGTGAGGTCGCTGCCTCAGGTGACAGAACTTTCGCTTGACTGCAAACTGTTTAAATTCTTGATGGACTCAACATTTCAAGCCATCTCATCCTCTCATCCAATCAGTATCGATACTTCACTGCCATAATCTCAATGTGATATGGTCTGATACTTTAGTGATCAAATCTAATTCTATTACAGGGAAGAAGATTTCAGACACTTCTGAGAACTCGTGTGTACTTCCCAAGCAGTTTTATCACATACATTTTCAATGTTTCTGAATATGCTGGCCAATTTTAATGGTATTTTATTTTTGCAAAGACATACATTTTGGTTTCTAAAATGTAGAGCTGTCAGCATTTTCACAACCGGGAGAGGTGGAAATTATATGAACTCCATTTAAACTCCCAAAAGGACTACATGCCCATTGCCAAGTCCAATTATGCTTTTATAAAATACTATCATTTACATCCCTGAATTATGAGATTCTTATCACATGATAGGTGAATTGATTTATCAGTGAAATCAATTTGGCAAAGCTTTTGCAAACAGAAATGTATTTTCCCTTTCTACTTTGAAGAGCAAGGAATTGGGACAGTGGTAGCTTTTAACATTTTATTCTAGTGTCATTGTTTTCTTGTCCTAGAACATGTACCTTGAAATCTACAGCACAATCAACAATTGCTCTTGGACCAGATTTATAGTGTTGGAGTGGTAATGTAAAGAAACCTCCGATTATTTAGACCCATTCCAATCTGGGTTCAGGCCTGGCCATGGAAATGAGTTGGCTTTGATTGCCCTGATAGATGAACTTTGTAGAAAGCAGGACAGGGGGAGTGCGACCTTATTCCTTCTTCTTGATCTCTCATTGGCATTTGATACCAAATGCTACACTGTGGGTTGCCGTAAGAGACTCTCTTAACTCGGGTACTATTTAATATCTACATGAAGCCATAGGGAGCAGTCATTTGAAGTTTTGGGATTGGGGTACCATCAGTATGCTAACAATACTCAGCTCCATTTCTCCATTACTCCTGAATCAAGAGAGGCTGTGCAGTCCCTGGGCCGTTGCCTGGATGCAGTAGTGAAATGGGTAAAGAAAAACAACATGAGCTTAAATCCTGGCCAGACAGAGTCACTGTGGGTGAGTAGCTTCCTTGTCTCAGAAACTGAGCAGTGGCCCATCCAGCATGGGGTTGCACTCCCCCTGAAAGAGCAGGTTCACATTTTGGGGGTGCTTCTGGACCCAGCAACTTTTGCACTGATAAAGCCAAGGTAGAATAGTGACTCCTATCCTGGCCCTGTAACAGTCCATGCTTCTCCCATCCTCCACTGTCTGCTATGAAGCAAGACTAAAACTGAAGGCCTGCTTTCTCTAGGGGAAGAAGAGTTGGAGAACACAACTTAGCAACACAGGGACAAGAATCAGGATTTCTGAATGCCATTCCAATGTCCTGTGGCTCTTGAAACAATAGCATTGCCTCCTGGTCAGAAGGTAGTAATCCCAGAAAGCAATATTCTACAAGGTGGGTGTGTGGCTAATACTGCATAGGATAGAGAGAATGGTCCATGTGTTCTGTTTTGCTTGTTTATTCAGACTCCTGGTTATTAGCACAGAAGCTGACACACAGCAGCAAGCATCGAGGCAAATAGCATGCCACCTGCTCGTATCAAATTGTTTTAATTTCCCTCCCATAGGTTTACACTGATTACCACCTCCTAGGTGTTGTCTTCAATGGAATATACAGCGGCTATTTTTTATTTATTTTTTGATGGGCCTCCTGTATGTTACTAGATGTCGACCAGTTTATTTGCATTTAACAGCAGGACATCAGTGCAACTGATTAACAATACAAGGTCAGCACTTAAGTTTGCTCTGTATGCGTCATGTTTCATTTCTTTTACTACCCATTGGTAATAATGCAATAAGGAAAGCATCCTGGTGCTTTTTTCTGTTTGTTTTATTAAACCACCTTGCTTCAGGGTATTTGGCTGTTGTCCTCTAGGTTTCTCTTTAATACCCCAACTTTACTTCATGCTCATTCATTTCCTCTGTCCTTAAATGTTCCTCAATAAACAAAGCAAACTGCTTCTTTATTGGAAGTGGCTTGCAATATTTGTGTTTCAGTCCGGCTCCTTAAGAGGTAATAGGCTAATAGTTGACTTGTGATGACAAACTATTGCTTAGCTGGCATGCTGGCTGCCACAATTGGCATGATGCAAAAGGAAACCATGTTTTCAGAGTGAAAGAGAAAAACCAAGAGATCCATACAAACAGCTCTTTGAGGTCAAATTCTGACATGTATTTCTCAAACAGCAACCTTTCCAAACTGCCACGGAAAGTGCAAGAAAAAAATAATTTCATTTATTTTCGTTGTTGAAAATTTCATTCATACAGCTATTTGTTAAAATCACATTTGACTCATTCCTCATTCATTGCCTTTCATCCGTCTTCCTAACCCTCCTTCGTTTTTATTGTGTCTTGCTTTCAGTGGGAGACAAGGCTGCCAGGGCAAAATGGCCCCCTTCAGGAAGAGGTTTTTGGTCCCCAGTAGCCAATTTCCAGGTTCAAGTGATTGGATCCAGAGTTGCCGTGAATGTAGCTCTGCTTGCAGAATTCTCCTGCTGGAGGAGGTGGGGGAGGTAGTTTTTACCGGTTCCTTCTTCCCCATGTGCTCCCTTTTCTTCCCTAAAAAAGCTTTTCTCTAGCATCGGGAGGCTATCTGGAAGAGGTGGCACAGGAGACTGCAGGGCAAAGGGATAATGGTCTAAACTCTATGGTGAACCTGTGCCCTCCCCCCCCCGCCCATGTTGCTGGACTACAACTCCCATCATTCCCAATCATTGGCTATGCTGGTCAGGCTCATGGGAGTTGTAACTGGAATGTTACAGATTCCTAGCCCTTAGGCTAAGATCCTCTTTCTTCCTCTCTCCCTACCCTCCATTCACCAACAGTCAAGGATGCATTATGGTGTCTGCCAGTCCTGAGTTGAAGAGATTCCCCCCCCCCCCAGTAATAATAACCCTTTGATTGTAAATAAAATCACCTTCTATTTCTTTTCTCTTTTTTCTTTTTTCTTCTTCTTCTATATTCTTTTGTATATTTATGATTTGTAATGTCTGAAATGTAATGTTTTATATTTTATGTATTTTAATATTTCTGTATAATAAAGGTTGATTTTAATAACAACAACTTCCACCAAGGCAGCATAAAAGCTAGGGGTAGGGATGGAGGGGGGGAAAGAAATTTAAAGGCAAACTTATTGGTTCTGCAAGCCAATACACAGCCATCCTTAAAAAATGTATTCTCTGAATACATTTTTCCAGTATATGTGTGCCTTAGGCAAAATTGCATACAAAAATTTTCATTTTAGGTGTGGGGCAGGTGTGCACTCCCAGTTGTTCCTTGGCAAGCAAGGCTTGCTGTCAGTGCCAATCAGCTGATCTGCATCAAGATCAACCCCTGCAGGGACTGGTTACACTGCATAGTTGCCGACTGGGAGTGCCCTAGCGCAATCAATCCTTCCCCAAAGCGAGGTTTGCTATATTATAAATGTAATACATTAATTATTGTCTTCATCATCATCTATGGACTTTTATTCATAGTTCTGTCTGCTTGGTTTCACAACAAGATATATGTTGCTTTGAGTGGACGCATTTTCTATAGCAAGCATGTGAACTTCCTCTTTATTCTGAATTGCTTGTTTTCAGGCCCAGAAATGATCACTTTGTAGAGAATGCATATATATTTATTTTTTTAAAATTGCTCTAAACATTAGTACGTTTCCCAGTTCCACTTCCATTCACCCCACACCCAGAAGATGGTTTTTGATATGTGGGGGGAAACCCCACTTTTCATTATTTAGAAAGATCAGAAGTTGTTTGAAAACCATAAGGAATGAGAAGTGTTAAGGGAAACACTTTTAGATTCTGGGCATCATTATATGTAAGCTGCATGGAGATTATTTATAACCAATTGCACTTCATGTATGATCTATTAATCTAAGAGCAACATATCTTGCCTTAATATGCTGTAGTATTTAGATTGTTGTTAATTCTGGTATCAGATTCTAATAATTCATTAAAATAAAAAGCCACAAAATGTATGGATTTTTTATTATTAAAAATTGTTTCCCTTCAATAACATCCATAAATATTTTATTTTGAATTACTATTTAACTGACTGTAAGATTGTTATTTTACTAGTTTGGCTTCTGGAATGTACTCTATGGGGTATTCATCTCAAAACCTATTCTCTTTAGAAACTATACAAAGCCAATGTTTCTACTGTGCCAGAAGTTGTTCTTATAACTACTATAACAACATTTTTCCAGGATGAAATCATAAAACATTGTTAGAATTATTGTGCTATTGCTTCTTATAATGGTGCAGTGCGGAACAACTTTACTAGTTACAAATCTCCACCAATAGCACTTCCCTTTGTCTGTTTCCATAGTTAAGCCACTGGAAATATTTTTATCACCTCATTTCAGAAACCTACCAAACTGGCATTTCCAAATTTCCACAATCACTCAATTCTATCTGAGAAGTGTAAACAAGCCATCACAAATTATCAGTTCCACTCTCCATTTTTACTCCTCGGCCATTCGTGGTAACATTTTCTGAATGCTCTCCTTCCCTAATTCTTCCACAGTTCTGAGGTTATTAATTTTGTTTCCACCTAATGAAACATTTTGTCAGCAAAAACAGGTCTCATCCAGAGCCATCACACAAGGTGATGTGCTCCTTGGAGTTCTACCATAAAAACAGCCTCATGAAGGAGATGTTGCAGACAGTTTCTAAATGGATAACTGCAGCTCACAAGTTTTAATACTGGGTGGACCATAGAAGAAAGATTCCTTCCACTGACAAAAGGAAATGTTTGGATCCAACACACCGGTCTGGTTTGCATGAAATGCTGAGCCAAAGTTTGGCTTAGTGAGGCAGTATGAACATGCAGGCTCCTGCAGAGGAGCAAACCAGCCATGAGCTCCTCTCTGAAGCCACATGTTCGTGCAGTCTTGCTAAGCTAAGGTTTAAGTTAGCACATCATGCAAACCACTCTAATCAGCTACAATGCCACAACATTGCTTCCGAAAAGGTATCAGGTTGGGAACAAAGTAAGTCTTCCTATTTGATAGATTCAACACAGTATGATGACCAATATGGAAAGGCTCAAATACATACCCCACCCACTGCTCGAGGGAATTCCACTTGGTACTGAAAGATGGAAGAGCTTGGAGACATATATGCGTGCTCTTTAAGCATGTTAGGCCAAATAACCAACACCAGTGACACTCTCAGAAGAGTGGAGCATAATAGTCTGGTCACTTCTGACACCCTTTGTTACACCAGCCCTTAATTAGTAATGGACAAATCTGCCCATTTTGGTTTTATCAGCATTTAGAGTGAATTTATCCAAATTTATAACGTATATGTAATTTTGCCTAATGCATGTATTTTTGCAAAGCAATTTCCCCTAATGTAATGCATTTTTGTATGTTTTCTTCAAAAATATATGCATTTACTTTACTAGTATATGCATTCTTGTACACATTATTTTGGTAGAGAATTGCACTACAAAATTCAGAGAAGTGTGAACTTCTGTGTTTCAGTTCTTGTATTGTTTCAGAATATGTGAATTAGGTAGGTTCACCTTTAAATGTGAACTGAATCAAATTTCTTCCCCACCCCCCACCCCCTCTCTCTCTCTCTCTCTCTCTCTCTCTCTCTCACACACACACACACACACACACACACAGAGTGCAGCAATACAATTCTGATTTCATTTAGTAGTTCATGCGTAGGTGGGAAATGTCTAAGGAAAAAATGTTTTTCCCCCCTTAGGAAAATGGACTAAAGTGCTATATTAGCCCATCAAGAAAGGAAGGAAGCAAGGAGAATTGGATGCTTTTATGTACCAATACAATAGAAATGCCTACTACACACATGTACTACATTTTGTGGATTTGTTATACAATTGTTTCTTCCCAGAAACTTGAAATGAAAATCAATCAGTTGTCTTTTGCCAGTCATTTAATAAATAACATGAATAAATTCTTCCTAATGAATAAGTGAGTCACAAAATGAACTTGAACAAATGCCATCAATCAATCTTATATGTCCCAACATGCAAGCTGATTAAATGGAGCAAACATGTGGTAATCATTTACAAAGAAAATCCTTTGGAAAACTTTGTACAATGTTCCTTAAATAACAGCTGATCTTGACATAATCCAATGGGGAAGGAAGGAGCGAAAGGAAGAGAAATGTGCTCTCCCCCACTCTAATTATAAAATGTTGGTTTAAAATTAGTGCCATTTTTTACAATGACTACAATTAAACTTACAATGCTCACAGTTTTCATTGCTTTCCTAGTTTGTTCAACAAAAATCACTGATACAAATGGAATACACCATACAAGCTATTTCTTTTATACAGGATATTGTGCTCAAATACATTGAATAGTACAGGGCAACCAAAGGCCCAACAAGCTAATATGTTAGTTTTGTACCTGTTCCCTTAAGTGCGGGATTTGTTCCCCCACAACACACATTGCAAGTATGGAAAGAACAAATCTAGATTGATACCCTATTATGTGGACTTTGCCTCTAGTCATGGTACTAATATGGGTTTGGTCCCCTCCACAGAAACTTGTGTAGGGAAAAGCTCCCATTGACTTCAAATTGCTGGCACAAGAAGGTCTATTGGAATACAACTACCTGCAGCCTCTGGTTCCCTGACCCAGGTTCCCTGCTGTGACTCATGGTAGCCTTCCAGAGTCTCAAAGAGATGAGTTTCTCAGCACCTACCACCTGAGATGCTTTTAAATAGATTTAGAAATTGTTGAATCAGGGTTCTTGGGCATACAAACTGTATACTCTACCAATGAACTACCACTTGCCTAAGGCACTGAGATTTTCCCTGCTGCACAGCCACCCATGTTTTGTAAGGACATGCAGGGCCAGACTTAACCTCTCAGCTGCCTACGACAAAGAACAAGGTGGTTCCTTCCACCATCCATTCCACTTGCAGAAGCCTGCCAGACTGCAAGTTCATCTCTGGCCTTCTCCATTGCACCTGAAGGCAGAAGGCTGCTGCCCACACAGCTCTGTCCTCCAACATATTGATGTCACTCCTTGTTACCCAGCACCTGCTGCCTGAGGTAGTAGCCTCATTCCCCTAATGGTAGGGACAGCCCTGAGGACACAATTTTCCTTCCCTTCTCAATTGCTCCTACAGTGGCAGCAGGTGATTCCTGCCACCAAATTCCATAAGTAACCACACTTCCCAGCTATATTATAGGATTGCATCTTCGCAGGGGTGCTGGATCTTTGGCTCTCCAGATGTTGCTAGACTGCAACTATCATCATCCCCAACTCTTGCCAATGCTGGTTGTCCAACATGTGAAGGGCCACATGTGAAGGGCCACAGGGAAGCCACACCCGCTCAGAAACATGCAAAACCCAGAGAATAGAGCAGAAAAGTAGACCTCTTTGCGGTTCTTCACCCCTGGTATAGACATTTTGATCCATTTTACATTGGCCATGTAAAAATTCTCACAAGAGCCAGAGCAATGCAGCTGTACAGTGTAGGTCTCTTCTCTTAAATGGAACTAGGATGCTGTACTATTAAGAGAAACATGAATGTTTTGAAGTGGGATCTGAATATGCTGAGCTTACAGAAAGTTCCAGAAGTTCATAATTAACACATAGTGGAAGAATTGTGGGGGTGGGGGGAGAGAGGAATACCCATCTGGTTCCATTGTGACACTCTTGGCATCACACCGAAAACACCTTCACAATTGTTGCCTTGCTGCATTGAGGAACTCCTTGAGAGTGCTTGGAAACAAGTTTGTCCATTGCAGCTAATAACTCATTCGATATGTACCCTTCCAGAATCAGAGCCTTTCCAAACTCGACCTGCAATATGCGACAAAGCAGCTGATGAATGGTCGTAGGGAACAGAAGTGGTAATGAGTCTTGGGATCCAAGGGACCTTACCTGCCTTATGTGCCAGAGAAATTTATGAAGATAACATGACAGGCTAATATATTTTTACAACCTAAACAAGATATTTTATGCCAGCCCTGGGATCAGCACCTAGTTTATCAATGAAACTTCCAAGACTGCAATCCCACGGGGTGTTTTTGGTATTTTTTACACAAATATAATTATCAAAGAATTGAAGTGAATAAGGTCATAAG
The DNA here is from genome assembly GCF_027172205.1 of Podarcis raffonei. NCBI lineage: Eukaryota > Metazoa > Chordata > Lepidosauria > Squamata > Lacertidae > Podarcis > Podarcis raffonei. Next base: position 34,279,808 of record NC_070610.1, read on the forward strand.
GAAAAATATTGTCAACTTTATGCTTTTGGTTTGGCTCCTTCTGTAGCAATCAGCCAAGAGAAAAGATCTTCTGCATATATTAAATCATACCAATTAAACCTTCCCTTTGACATCTCTAATATGGCATTTGTCTATTTTTTCCCCATTGAGAGATAAACATTCTCACACACTAAATCAGTCACAAATTTCATGAAAAGTTTCCATGTTTTCTGCATCAACAAGTTTAAGGTGCTCAAATACCTGGGTGCCACTGACACTATATTGATGATGATATTGAACCAATGGTATGAGAAGCACTGCCTAAGATCAGGGTAACGTTCAGGCTTTTGTGTCATGTTTTGCAAGCTAAACTCCTACAAGCAACTGATTATGTTTGAACTTGAAGCATCTGCCCTCATTATTATGAACCTTCAGGAGGAATTTTAGAGCATGCCTGTATACCCAGACATTTGGTGGCTGAGGAATCCTGTTTGCTAGATGAAATAATGTTTTCAATGCAACTGCTTTTTTAATGTTTTAACTGTTTTAGAATGTTGATTGTGATGGTTGTGATGGTGTGCTTGCTGCCCTGGGCTCCCTTGTGAGGAAGGCTGTGATATAAATTCAAGAAATAAATATATCTGAAGTTTGTGACTGCTCCTAGAGGCAGGAGGTCCTGGTGAAGGCTTTCAGGGGATGATGGTGGAAAATGTTCACTCCCCAGGCCTTGATCTTTAAACCACTCGTATGCTGAATTTTGCATAGTTAAAATGCTACACTTTAAAAAGATCTTACCTGGAAAAATGGAAAGTACTGACACATTTTAAGTTTTCACTCAAGCAACCATTTTAATTCCAGTGTCCAAATATAACATTTCTAGCTATTTCCTGTTCTAGGCATTTCATCTGAAATTCGGCAGCAACAACCCCAAACCGCTCAGGATTGCTGACAGAGCATGGATGGAATGGCTTTAGATTTGTGACTGAGGCCTCTTTGACATGTCGCATGATGGCACACATGCTTAACGTAGCTCATCCTCATCCCGCCTTTCTGTCCCGTGTCCTTATATCATACAAGCAGTGGAAGAGATACCTTTTGTTTTAAGAACATGCAATTCTTTTATGCATACGCAGAAAATGGGAGATGCTGAAAGCAGAGCTTCCAATCTTCCATGTCATGAATGTGTTTATGTTCTTTGTGTGTGGGTGTGGGGAGGATTCCATAGATAGAGAGGCACTTCATTGTTCTTTACAGCAAAATGAAAGCCATGCCGGAAAAGCGATAGCTGCATATAGGAAGCGCAGATAAGGAAATTAGACTGGAGTACTTAACTTCCTTTCTCTTGGTGTAGAAGACATTCCCTAGGAAATCATTTCTTCCTTTCCACATCATCCTCGTTTTTGTAAGTGACTACACGGAAGTGGAAGCCTAGATTGTTTGCATTGGCTTCTGTGGAAATTACCAAATGGATCTACAAGTCAGCTGACAACCATAAAATGATAAAATACATAATAGCACCACTGTTAAGAAAGAATTCACACACAAAATGAACCAATAACCAAGGGTAAGCAAACATACACAAAAAAACAGCAAAAGAAACCAAGAAAAGCATCCAGGAAAGGAAATCGTTCAAACTCAAGTCCCGAAAACATTTTTTAAAGCAAGGAAAGGGCAAAATAAACTACTCCCAGAAGAGTATTGCAGTCACTGTTGAGAAGACCCTGTCCTGGGTAAATATACAACCCAAACATTGTGTTTTAAACCATGAGGGAACCTTAGACAAGGCTATCCAAGGAAGATATTAAAGTATGGCTTTAGATCCATATGGTAGAAGACAGACAAAAGGCATGAAAAATAATTCTTAGTAAAAACAGAGTCTTCTGGTAAGAAAAACAGACATATAGCTCATCTTGAAATTTTCACTTCCTTTGTAATCATCTTCTGATTATCTTAATATTCCACATAGTCTGGATAGATTATTCCTATTTTCAGAGAACTATATCAGCAGAATAATGCTACAATCCTTTGCACACTTTTCTGGGAAAGTTGAATTCAACAGGCCTTACTTCTGAGTAGACATCCACAGGATTCACCTGTTGAGCTTTTGTTTTAATGCTTCTTCCCAGAATGCTATGCATATTTCCACTCCTTTGTGAGTCCATTTGGGAATAATTACATTATTAACTAAGAATGAGAATCAAAGCAGTCAAGAAGCAAATGAGTAGCTGGGATTCTTTGAGATTATGAATGAAAATGCCACTTAGTCAATTGTTTATCTCAGTTGTAGCAATGAAATGCCAAACATTAAAAGTACAAATTCAGATCAACTGTGAAGATTGGTCTTCTGCTGCTTTCTTAAGATTTTGTTTTGTTTTTTAAAAAGGAATAAATTGCAATCAGGCTTCAAAAAAGAAACTTTGGCTTGTTAAGTCAATGTTGAAAACAGACTGTTAATGAAAAATAGTCAAGGTTTGTGCACATTTCCCGAGAGATTATTTCCTTATTCTACAACAGTTTATAAATTCATATAGGTTTAAAGTGAAATTGCACTTCTTGAACTTTTCAAAACCAATGTTGGTATTCAAGTCCAGATTTAAGGGAAGCAATTTGTCTTGGCCTGCCACCGATATAAAAGCTTTAGAATACCATATATTTCCATCATTGAACATTGCCAAATGTAGCAAGGAAATATTAATACATCTGGATTGCTATCTTTCCAGTACCACCACCATCTCTGTGGCCTCAGCTAAGCATACAATATCCTTGATCTCAAAACCACTTCCATGGTAGGGCTGCAGTGAAAGTATCCATACCAGAGCCTCAGAAGATCTTCATCTGAGATAAAATGGGTCTTGACTGAGCCCCTTCAAACAGCAATAACGTGATAGAATTGTGGGAGCATTGCAGAACAAACTAAAGCACCAGTAATTAAGTATTATTATTTCAAGAACAAGTTATGGAATACACCTGCAGTAAAGCACCAAAAGTGCTCCATCTGTGGAATACTTGGCCCCTGAGAGACTATTTGATACCTGCATTGTTGCCCTTTTTGCTCCGAACAAGTACATTTTTATTCATCCAGGTCTTTTAAATTGACTCAGGGATGAGGAACCTGTGGCCCTCCAGGCATAACTGGACTCCAACTCCCATCATCCCTAACCATCATCATGTTGGTTTGGGTTTTCTGGAATCCAAGAATGTCTGCAAGGCCACAGGTTCCCCATTCCAGTTTTAACTGAAGATTTGCTATAGTTTTCTTATGGGTTTTATGTATTTTATGTCATGATGCTTTTATTATATATGCATATTTAAAATAAAGTAAAAACACCACAAAAGGGTGGGTGACATAGAAATCTATGAAATAAAAAAGAAAGATCCAGGGCTCAGCTAAAAAATTTTTTAAAGATCCAGGTCTCGGCTTAATTGAATCCTTTGCTCTTTCTTTTATTTTATTTACTTTAAGAAGTTTTAGGCTACCTTTCCAAACAAAGTCCTCTCAAGGCAATCGTACAACAATTTAAACCACAATAGCAAAACTTACAATAATAGCAAATAAATAGCAAATAAATAATGTTGCAATTCTGTGGTCCCCGAGATGGTTTGCCAGGAGCTGTAGGATCCATCAGATCCCCTTCTGTTAAGGTGGAGAGAGAGCTCCACTCTCAGAGAAGGAGATCTGGTGCCAGATGTTTCCTCTGTAAAGTTATGAAAAAGCCTGCATCCAGTTCTTCTCCTGCATTGGAGAGGGCAAGGAGGAGGCGTTCTAGGGGTTTGCTGGGGGTGGAGCTAAGGATCTGCAAGATATACAGCCCTCCCACTCCCCCGGCACACCTTTAAAAAGAGGGACAAATTACACCATCCCTGGAGTTGATTTTTTAAAATTATTATTATTATTATTATTATTATTATTATTATTATTATTATTAAAATCTATTGGTCTTTTTTGCCAAGGTAACTCAAAGATAGAAGCAATCAGACACATACATTGAAACCAGCATAAAGGAAAAATCTGAAAGACAATCCTATTTTTAATGGCCAGGATTAAAACATTCTACCCAGTTGAGGACACAGATAACTGAGAGCCAAAGTCTTGGGGGGAAAGAAACGTTTTTGCCTGGTGCCTAAAGCTTTATAATGATGGCATCAGGTGAGTATCCTTGGAGAGAGCATTCCACAAGTGAAATGAAGCCACCACTGAAAGCTCGTGTTGCCACCCTCCAGACCTCCTGATGCAGTTTCTTGCCCTCACATTAAAATCAATGGGTTTTTGAGAAACTTCCTAGCAAGAAGAAAAAGAAGATGAAAGCAAACATGGAAAATTGGCTTCCCCGGCTTCTGCCCTGCTAACATGAGCCCACCAAGGTATAGTTAATGGCATTTCTTCTGCCTCCTGTTCTCTCTCCATTGATCCTTTTGAATTGCTCTGTTCAACTTTCAATATTACAAAATGTAAAGATAAGCAGCATTTTAAAAAAAGCCACCAGCATAAACTCGTTATCACAAATGTCAGCAATAAAATAGTAATGAATAATCAGCATAAAACTGGAAGGGATATGTACAATGATCTCCCATGCCCATTTCCATAGCTTTGGGATTTCAAGTCCCACTTATCCCATGAGCATCATCTGAGATGGTAACTATCACATGCTACATTTTAAAAAGATGAGGAAAGGCTCAGTTATTATTTTTTCTCCATGACAGACTGAAAGTGGGCCAGTTTATCTTCCAAGTTAATGACAAAGTAGGCAGTATGACTCAGAAAGAAAGAAAAAATCAAAGCTCTTCTAGGTAGCCCTTGTATTCCCCACAGGCCAGCATCAAACACTGCAGTGAAGTTCAATGAATCTGTCAGTTCAAATCGGTCCACCATAAACTGTTGAGCGGTGGGTTTGATCTGTCACATTTTTAGAGCCTTTAAGTGGAACATCACGCCCATTTAACAACAGCAGGAAATGTTAGCAGATTTTGATTTTGGATATTCATACCTGTTGCAGCAGTGCTCTGGCAAGGAAAGAGGATCAGATGTGTTGTTCTGACAGATGAAAGGAAACATTTTACCATTTAAATGCAAAGCTTATCAGCCAGCGCCAGCACAAAAGGACACACATCCTTTCTGTAGGAACAGTTGGGCTATGGAACAAATTTCCCAGGAAAGCTTTGGAATCTTTTTGTCTTCAGATAAGGACATAAGAGCAGGCTGGCTGGTTCCATCTAGCATTCTGTCTCCAACCTGACTAGCCAGCTGTTCCTGGAAAGCTCACCAGTTTACTGTGACGAGCTTCATTCCTCATATGTTCGCATAATTTTTTGGATAGAAACCCCAATCACCTTAAGCCTTTCTTCTTACGAAGATGACCTGACCTTGTAATTGTACTAGTTGTTATTTTCTATTGGTGCACACAAACATGCAATGTCGGTGTCAAGACTACTGTGGAAGCACACTCACAGTATTTTTGACACATGTCAGGGAAGCCTGTTTTCTGTTGTTTCAGAAAAAGATGGTTTTGCACACTGATTGGCTTGAATTTGTGTCAGTCATGAAGTTCTGCCCCCGCTCTGCTTAGAGCAGGGCTGTGCACACTGCTGATTGGCTAGTGCCTGGATTGTCAGTCTCTGTATGTCACTGATTGGCTTGATCTTGTGTCAGCCATGAAGCTGTGTGTGTGTGTGTGTGTGTGTGTGTGTGTGTGTGTGTGTGTGTGTTTCCATCTCATAGCAGGGCTGAGCACAGTGCTGACTGGCTGGCCCCTTTGTGTCTGTCATCTTATTGGAGCAGTTTCTAATATTTATTTATGTTTAAAGAAGGAAAAAAGACTTTGGCAAAGGACATAAGAAATGCTTAATTAGGTAATCATGCTGGATTCCTTGAAAATCATAATAAAAACAAAGTGGGCAAGCAGTGTGAGAGAAAGGCAAGGAGATAGTAGCCATCAGAATTCAAACCACAGCCTTTTCAGGAGACATGGATAGAACTTGGGGAAACAGTAATGTATCATATATACAGTGGTACCCCGGGTTAAGTACTTAATTCATTCCAGAGGTCTGTTCTTAACCTGAAACTGTTCTTAACATGAAGCACGACTTTAGTTAATGGGGCCTGCTGCTGCCGCGCCGCCAAAGCACGATTTCTGTTCTCATCCTAAAGCAAAGTTCTTAACCTGAGGTACTATTTCTGGGTTAGCAGAGTCTGTAACCTGAAGTGTATGTAACCTGAAGCGTATGTAACCTGAGGTACCACTGTACAATGTTCATCCTCACACAAGAGGGGGTATCAACAAGCTTGAGGGCACCCCTATGTTTGCAGAAGTACAAAAACTTGGGAGACACTAAGAGGGGGGAATGAATGTGCTCATGGTCACAGAACGTTGACTGGCTGTTGGGGCCGAGGATGTAAATGGAAAACCTGGAAGGAGGGATACAAAACAGAGTGGTTGGAATCCTGAATAGCAGCACCACAATGTCTTGTTGCAGCTCCACTTGTACAGTGTTCTAAATGTGAGCACACCATAGATTTATAAAAGGGCATTTTAAATCTTTTAAGGAAGTGAGATACCCACTCTCCCACCACTTTGGAGTACACTAGGCTTTACTAAGTTACACAGATAGTTAACAATCCCTTTGAGTAAAGCTATTTGCCTTCACCATTCCCCCCACCAGAAGAAATGGATGGGTTTTACAAAGCATCGCTAGAAGCTTGCTGCTGAGACCACTGCATTTCCCCATTCAGTCCTCAAGCTTTGGCAGGAACTGCTTGTCAATAGGAAGACAGACTATAGACAATGGTTATTGTGACCTTTAACCACATACCTCAATGGAACTGAGCAACTATTTTCCTCAGATCTGATCACGCCTCCACAAAGCTCCATGATGTTTTATAAGCACAAGGTGAAATCCAGCCTCTGTCAAAATGAATGGCAATAAGCCCATTGGCTTCAAAGGAGTCAGAAGAAAACCATGCAATCTTTTACAGATCTGGGTTCATGCCAGCAGGATATACTATTCACAAGAATGAGAAGGCATGAATCTCTCTTTATGAATGAGACTGATGATTGACTGAGCTAAAGGATTACTGTATTTGCTTTCTAAAAAGTAAAAGTTACTGTCGTATTGTAGCTAAGAAACTAAGCCGTGATCTGATAAGTCACTTGTTTAATCTCTGCTCTTCCATGAAGACATTGAGTGCTTTTAATCAGTATCTTCCCAACCTGCAATTCAGGGACAATAACACTGCCCTACCTAACAGGGTTGTTGTTCGGATTGCTGAAGAACGATGTAAACATGATTTTTTAATTTAATTTAAAAAATTCAATTCTGATGTCAGATCACTGTAAAAATCAGTCTTAGTTTTCATTTGTTAGGATATATCAGCCTTTGCCAATCTTGCATCCTTCAGTTGTTTTGGACTACAGTTCCCATCAGTCTTAACCAATGCTGGGAGTTGTAGTCTAAAACATCTGGCAGACACCCGACTGGGAAAGGATGGACTATACCAACCAGGTTCAAAATTCTGGAAGACATGTGTGTCAGGCACTTAATATAAAAGACATGAGTCAAAACTGACAGACTCCAGTAAAGTCTCCTAGGAGTGAGGTATTGCCAAGATTTTTCTGGCTCAGAACCATGGAGTTGCTCATCTATTTAGCAAAGCGAAGATAACTTCTAAACATGGTTTCTGCTTTCAATTGCATTGTGCAGCATAAATCATTATTTCATTCTTCCAAATGCCAGTATCTGTTTATACGGTTTATTTACAGGTGGCCATAAATAATCATCAGGACTAGTGTTTTAAATAAGACAAAAACTTCAAATAACCTGATTAGAGACCACGAGAGAATTCTAGCATCAGACCTGAAGCGCCCAAGAATGTTAAATGCCTGGCTTTCCCCTAAACGTTTGTGAAAAATGAAATGTACCAAAAAAGAGGGGGTGGGGAGACCTGGACACTTGCCACAACACCCATTATAGTGCAGTCTGAGGCCTTGACCTCTAATGTTATCCTTATTGTGTTTTTGACACATTTAGTCAATTAAAACGGCTGAAGTGTAATTTGTTTTTCTTAAGTTTAATACAGCATGTCAATAGAAGTTAGCCAAAATTTATAGTAGGAACACTAAAACTGCCATGTGCACTTAAACAAATGAACCACAATTTATCATGGTTGAAATAAAAATGAACATCACGCACGCTGGACTCTATGCTCCACATGCGCACGCGGGTTGCCAAATATAGCAAAGCATGTTGCAGCTGACACTTCCAATGGAAAAGACATTGCAGTCCGCGTTAAATATTGGCGTGAAAAATCTGGACGCCCTCCAAACCTAAGAAGTGTTAACGTTGGCACTTCCACTGTGTACTTTTACTGTAAATTGTTGCAGCGTTTATTTGACATGGAATACCCGGTGGATTGATGACTGAAGAAAGGAAGACTTTTTATTGTACCATGTTACCTTTTTCAGTCATACATACTAAGCCTTTATGTCTTAGGAGTTTAAACAAGTCTCCACCTGTACTCAATCGGTGAAAGTTATTTTTCATGCAACTATAGTTTGCCTTTTTATAAACCCATAAAAGCACACATTTTCCATTTTATTGGCCAAAAACAATGGCTGATTTAACTATAAAACTTTTTAAAAGCTGGGGTTTTTACAGAGATCTCTGCTGCTTCTTTTTTTTAAAAAAACAAACCAACACCTTGTTTGAATACCTCAAAACAAGTTAGCTCACTCCATGCCTTTCTCTTTATCAGCAGAAATGAATTCTGATTTTTCATATATGTTTGTTCAAAATATGCAATATGACTATGATCTTCCATATATATATATATAATATAGAAGTATGACTATGTTGCTAACTCTTAGGAAGAACAAAGAGTACTAATGTAAAATTCATTGGGGGGGAATATTAGCTCAGTTTTCCTTTTAATAATAATAATAATAATAATAATAATAATAATAATAATACCTATATGTAAAATCCACAGAAGCTAAAACTGGGGACATTAATATGCTTTATTGACACCTTTTCTATGCAAGAAATCTTAGCAAAGCAGAGATCATCTTAATTTTTTTATTTAAAAAAAAATCTATACTAGGGGTGAGCAATTCTGATCTGTGTCGTATTTGTCAGACACGCCCCCCCCCCCCATCCGCTGTCCTTTATTAGCTTCCACTGGTCTCAGCTGACAGGGAGGAACTCCATATCCTCCAACATTTCTCCGATGAAAATAGGGACGTCCCTTTCCAGAATGATAATTTTACTATTTATATCCCACAGATCTTACTGGGTTGCCCCAGCCACTCTGGGCAGCATCCAAGATCTAGAGAAACATAATAAAACATTAAACATTTTTTAAAAACTTCCCTATACAGGATTGCCTTCAGACGGCTTGGGGGGTCAGATAACTCCACACCCTCCAACATTTCTCCAATGAAAATAGGAAAAGTGGGACATTCCAGGATCAAATGAGAAACCGGGATGTCCCTGGAAAATGGGGACACTTGGAGGGTTTGGAATTCTGCTGCTGAAGCCTCCACCACAGCCCCAGAAACTAGTGTGAAAGATTGCAACACTATCACCAATGATACCCCAAAACGCAGTGAGGTGGGGCAGCAACAGAACTGGACCTGCCTTGGAACAGGATCTTTGATATTAAGTCTGTCTAGCTCACGTCTGGAGGTGACATGGTCAAAAATCCTTGAAAAGCTCTCCCTGCACCTTGTGCTCTGCTTGGTGCAAGCAGTCAGACTTCATATGTGATGGCACAACTGCTGCTTTGGCCAAAGTGTAGCAGAGCTATCCCACAAGATTTCAGGGGGGCTCACTCCCAGGACTGCAATCTGATGGCCTCAGAGAAGGGCCATCTGACCTCTGAGCAAAAGTGGCGTATGGCATCATGCTTGCCAGCTGCACAGCAGGCTCTTTAAAGGAGCCAGAACTGGAGCCATGATGTGATTATATACACAAAAGGAAGTTGGCAAGGAGGAAACATGTAGAAGGATATTAGGAAGCTGGTAAAGAGAGATGATTTGTTTCCTTGTGGCATTCTAATGGGCCCTGGGGACAGCAGTGACCTCTCTGGTCTGTCCAGCTGAATAAGAGAGTGCTTGATATTAAAGTAGCATTAAGACCAATAAAGGGTTCAGAAAACATTGTTACATGGAACTGGTTTTAGGCACCCATGAGCCAAGGTTTCCCCTTTCCTCCCAGAAATACCTTATAATGAAAGCAACCTCTTCTTCTGCTTTGTTTTTGTCAAGTTGGTGATAGTGTCAACCCTGAACTTTGGCGAGGTTAACCTGAGGTTCTGCATTTAATTCATATTCATCTCATTTCTGTGAGAGGCTAATGGCTGGGATGGATGAGTATTCCATATTTGAGGAGCTGTGCCACTTTCCCTTCCCGATTGTGCTATCATCTTTAATGGTAACCGTAACTCACAGATGTCAGGAAGACAATCTTTCTTTGTTATTCATAGATCATTAGAAAAGTCTGGCTGCTACATTAATGCCTGCTAAAGCTATACGTACGATTTCCATTTTATGGCTCGCTGTCAAGGCTGTCTCTGATAGCTGGTTTCCAGCTCCATTCTGTCTACTTTAAACAATCCCCTTTTTATTAGTCCCATCTCATTAGCACATACTCACTTTTTTGGACTTCTATCTTATTCTCTATTAGCATTCACTGATCCGCACCTTGCTGAGTTCTAGGGAAAAGATACTTGTTGGGTTTTTTTAGTCAAGGCAACAACTTCAAGAGATATGTGGCAATGCAATGCATATATTTTATTGGGACTGAAGAGGAAGGAAACAATAAAAGGACAACAACAAACCTGACCCTACATGACTGCAAAACATTCCAAGGGGCAGAAGGCAGGAGGGGACCTCTGGAGTTTTGTGGCAGCTTCTAGAATTTTTTGCCTGTGTGTGTGTGTGTGTGTGTGGTTAGAAAGAGTGAGAGATTGCTTCTATTATCTTAATTTCCCAAAGACATTTATGCATCTGGTAAAACCTCAGTGCCTAGGACTTGCTGATCGTAAGGTCGGCGGTTCGAATCCTCGCGGCGGGGTGAGCTCCCGTTGTTCAGTCCCAGCTCCTGCCCACCTAGCAGTTCGAAAGCACCCCTAAGTAGAAGTAGATAAATAGTGGGAAGGTAAACGGCGTTTCCGTGTGCGGCACTGGTGCTGGCTCGCCAGTTGCAGCTTCGTCACACTGGCCACGTGACCCGGAAGTGTCTTCGGACGGTGCCGGCTCCCGGCCTCTTGAGCGAGATGAGCGCGCAACCCTAGAGTCGGTCACGACTGGCCCGTACAGGCAGGGGTACCTTTACCTTTACCTTTAGCATATGCAGATTTTATGCAATTTTTATGCAGATTTTATGCTGTGGGTCTCTCCCTCAGTTCTTTAAGCACCTTGCAAAGCATTGCCACACAGGAGGCTAAAATAATCTTGGATCCTCTTATGTGATGTTTAGGTTTCTGTGAAAGTGAAAGACAGAGGAGGTGAAACTACAGTTAATGGGAGCTGTAGTCCAACAACACCTGGGGAACCAAGGTTGAAAAAGGTTGCTTTATACTTTTGTGTCAGTTGAAACATGTGTGACCCTGATATATTGTACCCCTTCCAGTGGTTGCCACCCATAATTTGTAGGACATATTACACGTTTTCTTTTATAGCACTGTCGCAAGAACATTGCTCAGTCTGGCAATGTCCAGTTTGAATGATCACATACATGCCAGGATTTCTAAAAATGTGTATGCAAAGCTCCTTGAACACTTTAAATGTGCTGTTGTTATTACAATTACGAGGACTATTCTATTCTGCTCTCCCTCTAGAAAGCTTGGAGCAGCTCACCCTTAATAGCAAACACTTTATTAGGAAGTCAGATCAGAAGGGCACCACGTGAAAGCAGAGAAAGCACATTGGCAAAGTACACTGATAAGGAATTGAGAAGAGAGCAAATCTCAAATGGCACTGACAGACATGTACTTCAATCCTTTATTGTTTTGTCATTGTAGAGGCAGCCTTTTGAATGGTAATCTGCAGTTTGTGTGGCCATCAGTAGGGGATGAGGGGTGTGAAGGAACTGTGAGGGGAAGGGGCAGGGTTGGGAGAGGTGTAAAAGGATGGGGTGAGTTGGCAATGGGGTGCAGGGTAGGCAAGCAACAGGAGCAGGGGCATCAGCCCTAGTTCCCATATATAAAATCAACACAGTGTGTTAATACAAAGGTACAGCCTGCAGAGCTTTGCTGTTAAGACTCATGACATGGTCAGCACACTGAGCCAAAGAACTGCCTGGCTGAAGGTGTTCAGTCTCATTGCTCTCATTCTAAGGAAAGTGAATTCCAAAGGTTCATGGAATGTTGTACTCCTGCTCAAGCAATGGGATCAAATACATGAAAACCTACATCTTAAGGCTTTGGGGAACCGGAGGAGATTTTAAAGTGGTTTCATCTACACTTCTCAGCAGAACAGAAGTGAGAGCAGAATTTTAAATTAAGCTATGGTTTTCCCAGTAGTTATGTATGGAAGTGAGAGCTGGACCATAAAGAAGGCTGACCACCAAAGAATTGATGCTTTTGAATTATGGTGCTGGAGGAGACTCTTGAGAGTCCCATGGACTGCAAGAAGATCAAACCTATCCATTCTTAAGGAAATCAACCCTAAGTGCTCACTGGAAGGACAGATCCTGAAGCTGAGGCTCCAATACTTTGACCACCTCATGAGAAGAGAAGACTCCCTGGAAAAGACCCTGATGTTGGGAAAGATGGAGGGCACAAGGAGAAGGGGATGACAGAGGACGAGATGGTTGGACAGTGTTCTCGAAGCTACAAACATGAGTTTGACCAAGCTGCGGGAGGCAGTGGAAGACAGGAGGGCCTGGCGTGCTCTGGTCCATGGGGTCACGAAGAGTCGGACACGACTAAATGACTAAACAACAACAACAACATCAAAATTCCCCTCCTATTGGAAACAATGGGAGACAAATATGCCAACTCCAGAGTTTGTGGGGATGTCAGGGGACTGGGAAAACACTGGATCCTTTGAACCTAAGGCTTCCTCAGGTCCTTCCCCAGAGCACTTCCAATCTGCCTTTGGAGAAAGAGATCTGGTGCACTGCCATGGGTTGTCTTTTATTTGCTGCATGGCATATTGTTTAGCCACCTGCACCACTGAATGATTAAGTGTGGCCTGTGGTGAGCATCTGCCTATTCATAGTCATGGAGTAGATACAAATTGCACCAGCATCTGTAGCAGAAAAAATATATATGATAAGCTGGTTAATGCAAACACAGACACAAAAGTGCTACCTAAAGATGTATGATTTTAGCTTAGTTATTACTTTCTCGGTGTGGAACCCTTCTTTTTTAGAGGCAGGATTTCAGCTGCACCCCTGAAACAAAATTTCCTATAGCAACAGACCTACCCACCCATTGTTGTTTGCCTCTTTCTTTTTTTGGCACATCCCGGCTAACACACCAGAGGAGAGTAAAAACAAACAGCTCTGAAAACGAAGAGTAAAACTCCCCATCTGCTCTTTGTAGGAAGCTACTGATGCTTCAGATTAAAAGCTCATCCAATGATGCATCTAATAAATAAACTCAGCTCTGTTTTAAATCTAGCCCGTAAGTGCCTAAAACTGTCCCACACATTTGGGATGGGCCTCCTGTTTTAGTCATCATTTGTAAAGCTGTAATATATAATAAAGCAATGATGAATCTGAGCTAACAATAAACAATGTTTGCATGTGGAGTGGGGAGGGGGAAGAGTCCTGGCTTTAAGAAGTTGTGGAGGCTTTTCTTTTCTTCCTCCCCCACTCCCCCCGCAAGCTGTCTGATTCTGTCATCCACTGGAGAGCAAGTTGTTACCTCCCACTTTGGACAGGAATGCCTTGGCTTCATTTCGGTATATATCTATTAGGTGCAGAGTGATGAGTCTATCTGACTGTTGATTCACACACAGGCTTTTCCCGGGGTAACATGTGACTGCGATCCCTCTGTGACCAAAAGGATATTTTCCATCAGCAGGAACAGATGTTACTTATTCGGAAGATCTAAATAAAGCATAAGATGTTGCAAAAGAAAGAAAGAAATGCCTCGTGTTCATCTGATGGCTGCTAAAGCAAGAGGCACATGTTGAAAAGCACTTTGAAATTGCTTTAGAAGTTAATAATTAGCACACTTGTGATTTTCATGTGTAAAACAGGGGGTAGGCAACCTGATTGCCTTCCCCTGAGGACTGCATGCAGCCTTGGGTGGATGCTCAGGGACCACACATTTTCTTGTACTGTATACACAGAAACACCATCCTCATCTTCCAAGATTCTCCCTGCTGGGGCAGAGATTAGTATCAAGGACACTAAGGTCATCCAGCTTCTCTTTCTCCTGAAGCAGAAGTGAGATATGAAGGGGACAATGTATGTGACAACAGCAGCACAGATGCTACTAGCCCAGAGATGGAAAGAAGAAAGTCCCTACCAGAGAGAAATGGCAAACGAAGCTATTAGACTATGCCGAAATGGCAAAACTGACCAGAAAGCTCAGGGACCAAGAAGACAAAAACTTCAAGAGGGAATGGGAAAAATTTATAATTTATTTGGGAGACCACTGTAAGAAAATGAAAACATTAGCCAGATTTTAATTTCACTTGTAATGTAACAAATGCTATGGACAATATGGATAGATATAAAATATAGATTATGAAATAATATGCAGTTGAAAATGTTGACATTAGGACCCATGGAGGGGATGGGGGGCAAGTCTCAAGATGCAGAGAAATCTCTTTATATGGATATTTATTTGGTATTGTTATAAATTTATATTTGTAAAATCAAATAAAAATGATTGTAAAAAGAGAGAAAGAGCAATAAAGGGGACGGTGTAAGCCAAATTTATGCACATATTTTGAAGTGTCATGTTTTCAGATTGTTTCTAGAAATCTGAATTGACAAGACCTATACAGCAAAAAAATTTGCTAGTTAGTTAAAAAGTGTACATGAAATTCCTTACTTCCTTGTCGCATTGCCATTATCTGTTTTTTCTATCCTATCCATAATTCCTCAGATGCTGGAGTTCCCTTGCTTTTCCCTTGCACAACCTACCCTTCCTCTCCATCACACTAAGAACACAAAGCCTGTCCCTTGGCCCGGGTGAAGTTTTCATTACTGTACATATAAATTCACCTTTCACTTCCTGCACAGAGCTGTGCTATTTCTCAGTGTTCTAGTGCTAATGCCTGGTTCACATGAGCACTTTGAGAAGTAAAGGTAAAGGGACCCCTGACCGTTAGGTCCAGTCGCGGACAACTCTGAGGTTGCGGCGCTCATCTCGCTTTATTGGCCGTGGGAGCCAGCATACAGCTTCCAGGTCATGTGGCCAGCATGACTAAGCCGCTTCTGGCGAACCAGAGCAGCGCACGGAAACACCGTTTACCTTCCCACCGGAGCGGTACCTACTTGCACTTTGACGTGTAACTGCTGCTTAAACAGGAAACCATACAGGTGTCATTTCACATGGGAGGCCAGATTTACATGGTGTCTCCCCAATAAAATTGATTTCAAGCATGTGAGCCCAACCCACGGAATATGCATATATTCCCTTAAAGTTTCAATTTATGTGATTCTGAGATTTTTTTATGCCGTTTCTTAATCTATACACACTTCTGAAGAAAATTGTGACTGTTCAGTGGTGATTTTTTTTCTTTATATTTTTCTTTTATGGGATATTATTGTATTCTGGACTTTTTGATGCTGCACAAACATACTCAAACATTTAGATGAGAAATACATTATACATGCACATATCCCTGATGCTAATTTGTTCTGTAACCTCTTTGGAACAGAAAATGTATCTACACTATGGAGACGTCTTAGCTTTATTTTAACCCTAAAACAATGGATTTGAACAGATGTGAACCAGGGAGGAAATTTGTTCTCTTGGGCCTAATCTGAAACCTCAGAAATCAGTGAGCATATCTTTACTGAGGATATGTTTGCAAAATATTGTGGACTTTTTTTACTTTTTCATTTTTTTCGCTTCACAGCTATTCCTTAGCTGATATTCCATCTTGAAGAATCTGGCTAAATGCAGACTTTATGACTTGAACATCAAGCCAGGTTTTGGCTCACTATTTTGTGGCATTCTTGTTGGTCCTAATAAAAGTATTGCCAAACTACGGATTTTGGAATTTGTTTTTTTTACAGACCAGCAGAGCTTCCTAAGCCTTTTATTCTGATGCTGTTGCCCTTCAGCTCGCCAGAAGATGCAATATTTACTTGATAGTTTAATGGGTTTTTAGTTAGTTTAATGGAGAATAACTAGGATGTAATGTGAATCAGCTCATTTGGGTCCAGTCTGGGAATACAGTTTACAAAGGAATGTGGGAAGCTGCCTTATCCTAATAGCTCAGTACTAGCTCAGTACTCTCTGCAACAACTTGTAGTAGCTATCCAGGGTTTCTGGCAGGATTCTCTTCCAGACCTACTGAAGATGTCAGGAACTGAACCTTGGAGCTTCCACATGCAATACAAATGCTCTAGCACTGAGCTATGGCCCTTCCCCATTTATAGTTTTCGTTGAGTGCCAGGATCCAACCTTAGAATGCAAGTGATGGCTGTAGCCCTTTTTCTAATGTTCATTTGCACTCTTCAAACATTTTCTCAGTTGTGACTACCACAGTGTGAGGGGAGGAAGGCAACATGTCCCTGGCCATCCCTCATGTCACCATCACTGCTTTCACACCCTGTTTAGGGCTGAACATCTGCAACATGGGGACTGTTCTTCTTTTGAAGCTTCCCTCATGTGATTTAGAATATTGGGAGACCGGTTTTCCAAACTGCATTGGGGCGGGGGCAGAGCAAGTGCTCTGGTTCCCTCTCTCCATCTTAATATGAGGGGTTAACATCCCTGCAGACAATTCTTTTGCTACCAACAAATGTGTAGAAAGAGGTGGCTGGGGTTATGCATGCTGGCCTGCCTCCAAATATTATTTTGCATAGACCCTACCTATGCAAACTGAAACATGCACTGGGAACACTCAGTTTTCTAGGATACAGGCAATGGGAACACTCAATTTTCTAAGATACCAAATAGAGCTTATTGGAGCCTACACACATACAGATGTATACACTTAGATTCTGTTCAAGCTGTGGACCTGAATGTCTGGCGATCATCTTTGCCAATGTCTCTAAACATGTGCAGAGGGCTTCACGAGCAACCCTTACTTATTTGGAACGGAGAGTCCTTGTCAGAGGCTAGAGTTTCTATGCAGCGCTGAGTTCCAACATCCCTTTTAAAAAAGCTAACTTCTGCAAACAACTTATGTTTGCAAGCTACACAATGTGCAAGTTTTCTCAAAGGGCAATAAAATCTTAACAGACACAAGGGACAAAGCTCTTCAAAGTCTGCTATAATTACACTTTCAGTTTGGTAATTCACCAAAGCATTTGTTTATATCTTGCTAATATTGGAACCAAAGTGTGTTGTTTATTGACATAATGAAAGCTATGTCAAATATAGACCAGCCCACAGGAATTTACTGGAATTCTGGAAACGTTCAATCTAATTCAGCTTTTTCGTTATATATGTATTAAGACATTCTCCCCAGAGTAAAAACGAATGTCTCTGATGTAATACCCTCTTCCAAAAGTTAGAAAGTCTGTCATCTTTCTCAATATACTCACTTCATTAAATAGTTTACAACTTGCGAGGGGATCACAAAGTTTGCGGAACAAAATGACTGTCCTGACAGATTCAGACAATAAAATGACCAGATTGCAGCCTGAACGCTTTCTCAGAGACTGTTGCTGCAGCACATACTAAATACAAATATTGAAACACCTGCATGATGTCCGTAATACTTTTAGCAGATGTTAATCCCCTCTGCATGTAACCAGTGGATTTAGATCACATCACTGCACCTTACCCCCTTCAGCCCTGCCTGGAAAATGGCCAGCTGTCTGAATACATTCCAAGCAGAGCAAGGCTTGTTCCTTGCATTTACAGTTTCATTGTCAAGTCTGGAAGCATTTGTACACGAGTTTGCAAGCGTATCTATTTATCCATCAGGCAGACCTCACTGTTTAGCCATTTGTGTGTCACTTCACAGAACACGGCTATTTGTTCCTTTCTTAGGGGTGATTAGTGTGTGCTTATACTACAGTGAGGTGGGGCAGCATCAAATGATGAACTGTTTGTGTGAATGAGACGTTGCAGATCAAATGCCAGAGGCAAATTTTCACAGAACCTGACATATCACCATACTCTTACATGAAAAACTTTGCTCTACCTTAGAAGCAAGTTACTGATTTATATTCCTGTCATTCATTTGGAGTCCCCAACAAGGTGGTGAGCACTTTTTAAAACACACACATAATTAAGAGCAGGATTCCTCAACCTCAGCCCTCCAGATGTTTTGAGAATACAATTCCCATCATCCCTGACCACTGGTCCTGCTAGCTAGGGAACATGGGAGTTGTAGGCCAAAAACATCTGGAGCCCCGAGGTTGACGAAGCCTGATTAAGAGGATGCAAGTGAGGGGAGTCAAACCTTTCCCCCATTTCCAACTCTACCTCGTTGTACTCTGTTGCTTAAAGCAAATTTCTTCCAGCCCAATAAGAGAAGTGAGCTGGGCTAGACAGAAAATTTCTTGAAGCATCAGATCACAGCAAAGGAGGGAGGGGTGAGAGAGGATTTAGTTCCCCTCACCCTCATAGTCCATTTCATGTTAAAAACAGACCCACCTGCTGATCTAACATGACTAAGGGTGCAGTTATAAAATATGCATTGGATAATGAGACCTTACTAGGACATTTATTTTTGATAACAATTCAATTAAAATAAAGGGTTTTTGTTGTTGTTTTTAAAGACCCCTACACACCTACTTACTTCTTTTCCCTGCTTTGTAGGGGAACAAGGCAGAATCCTAAATAAAACACATATGACTGCCTCAAACCATATACCTAGAGTTTGGTCCTTACTCATATTCATATGCCATGCTAACCCTTCAATACAGAGCACAATGAACATTCTTCAAAGATAGCTGAAGAAGATGAATAGGTAGCTAAAATAAGCCTATGCTTATTCATAGTCATTAAATGTCAACTTTTTGTTTTTGTTTCTTTTTTATTAAAAAAACTGTCTTATATCCCTGAAAGATGGTCAGGCTTGAACTTTGGCAGACCTTCAGGAGACGGAAATATCAGAACTGGAGAGCTGTTGCCAAAGATGCTTCTCTCTTTGAGCTTTCGTCTTCCAGGGGAGCAGCTTATTAGGCTTTAGCAGTGAGATCACAGGTCCTTCGCCGGGGCTTTGGGGTTTTGTATGTGCCCTGCACATTTTGAGCAGTGCCAGGAACAAAATCTGTATATCAGCCTTCAGTATTGTAACTGGAGAATATCCTGTAGTAGATCAAAATTGTATTATGATAGAAAGACATATTTGCACATTAGTGACTAACCCTGTTTACTGTGTCCCAGGGAAACACATGCTAAAATAAACAAATCCTATACACACTTACCTGGGAATGAGCCACATTGAAATTAGTGGGACTTACTTCTGAGTAGACATGTATAGGATTGGTTGGTTGGTTGGTTGGTATTCATTCTCCTAGGCATGTCTTGCCCAAAGTAAGCATTGTTGATTTCACTGGCATTGCTCCAAAGTAAATAGGATTGCAACAATCCTGCACACCAGGGAAAATGTGGTCCTCCAGATACTGTTGGACTTTCATCAACCACTCACAGAATAATCAATAATTTTATTTTTATTATTTATTAAATTTGTATACCGCCTATATACCTGCAGGTCTCAGGGCAGTTCTGAAGATAATGATCAGGATGATGGAGTTGTACTCTACATCTAGAAGGCCATATGTTCCCTGTCCCTGCTGTATACTTACCTGGCAGAAGGTCCCATGTAATTCAATGGGACTTATTTCTGAGTGGATGTGCATTGCACATCCACCACATTTCCCCCCATTTAACAGTGGGTAGCATCGAAGTCTAGGGAGATGTTGCTCTTTCCTTCTCCCCTCAACATATACACACACTACAATCACTAATGAACACACATGGCAGATAATAGTAAAGCTCTTGCAACAGTATCATCTAAAGAACTATCGTATGACTTTTATAGCCTGGATTTTGCAAGTAACCTCAAAGGATACTGAATGGTCCTCATCTGCCTTTTAGGCTGCATTATTGCAGTCCATGCATGTGATGCCTTCCTTGTGTTAATCTGCAAGTAAGCAATCAATGCCAGACTTTTCATGTAATGGGTTCTCTCCCTAAGCTGTCGTGCTGCCAAAAAAGATAGCAGCAGAGCTTTCAGATTAATGGGGGAAAGCCCAACATTACATCAGGCAACATTAAAAATAATAAGTAAACAACAGCAGCAGATGGTGCCTGAAAGGTTGTGTACATACCATATATTTAAGTGACACCCCAAAAAAATAATTCTTGGGAACTGTGGTTTGTTAAGGGTGCTGAGAATCATAACTTTGTGATTAATTAACTGCAACTCCCCTGTTTCTTTGGGGGGAAAGGTTCTGTTAAGGAAGAAGGGGAAAGGAAACACTCTCAAGGTGCCATCAAAGGCTCAACCTTGCATATAAAACCACCACTTGTTTCTCTCAGACACTCCCTTTTTATACAACTGCCCCCAAATCCATTCTGTCATAGCTCTCTCTGGTGTGTCCCTCATGTCCCCAGTTTTCAAACTGATTGCCCCCCAAAAGCTAGTGATGGTAATATGATTTCTGTTTTCCCATCAGTCATGCCCCTTTGGGAGAACTGCTGCACCAGAAATTACTATGCCTACAATTTGTATCCATGCTGGCATGGAGGTAAAGATTTCAGAAGGTATCTGGTCACTAAAAACCCTGAAATTTGATTGGATTAATTAAGTCTCCAGGGGATAATTTGCCTGCAAATTTTATCCACTTATGTACAAAGATGAGAAAGTCATAGCCATTTTTAAGTTCCCTGTTATGGTTCCCTATCTGTACCAGGTATCCATAGTGGCAAGCAGACCAATGGCTGCAACACCATAGATTACTCAGAGTTAGGAACTTGGTCCTACAAAAGCCAGAGGTGAACTGAAGCATTATGAGTCTCTTCCTCTGGTCCACCTTCTCCAAGCTCCACCCCCTTGGCCTAAAGCCTATGAGCTTTAGGCTACTACATTATGCTTTGAACATATGATAAACTATGGATTTAAACTTGTTTCTAATCTGTTTAACTGCCCACTGAGCATTATAGTGCTTTAATGGATTTGGGACCTCTAACCAAGATTTTTAGTGCTCTCATCAAACTAAGATCCTTAGGGAAGGGAACCCATGACCATGGCATAGGAAAAGAGGAATGTGGGAACTAGATTTCTCTAGATTTCCTCTCCTCCCAAACCAGCTTGTTTACACACCGCTTCTCATCCCAGAGGTAACTGAAGCATGACTAGCTGGGATATGAGAAGAATTTTCTGTGGCTGCACCTAGATCGGGCACTTTCAGATTGCCATTATTTTGGGGTGGGATTCAATCACATGCCAGCAAATTCAGGTTGATTGGGAGGTTTTGCACAACAAACCTGCTTCCTTAAAAGACTGGACATTTGTGATAAAGAAAGTGACAAGAAAATGCCCTGGAAATTATAGAGTAACACTTGTTTTGATGCAAGCATTTGATCTCCTAAATTAAGGTGTTTCAGTGGAATGGCTCCTTGCTTTTTTAAAGCTGTTTTTATCTGCTAGGCCTTTCTCCGTTTTGTTGTGTTTTCTTATATTTGTCCTTATTTTGTAGCTTTTAAATTGTTAGTGGATCTGAGCAATATGACTCAATATGGAAGGGCAGGGTAAAGATGGTCTTCAGTATATTGGGGGGGGATAGATGTGGGGATTACATAGTGAAGCAAAATTGTCCTTAGACAATACGTGAGTCATCAGAGTTCAAGGAAAATATTCCACAATGCCGGTACAGTTCAGCTGGTATTTCTCATTATTGCTAATCGTGCTCTTTCTTTTCAAATCCATTTTAACATGCACCAAAACCAGGCATGGTACAACTACTTGCCCACTGGATGGACATGAAAGGTTTGGCTAACAAGCTTTACTGCAAAAGTGTATATGTCAAGTCCTGCTGATGAGAAATTTGACATTTGTTTTTTTTTAAAGCCCCACCACCAGCACAAGTGATCTGGAAGCAGAAGTTCCTTCTCCAATATTCCATCATGCAACCTTCTTTAGCTCTCAGATATGTGGGCCAATCCTTTAAGGGTTTAAGTGTTCTGCATTTTAGCTCCCAGAATGTAATTTATGGAATATTAGTGAATAACAGGGGCAGCTTTCTCTAGTTACTGTAATCTATGGTAGACTTTTGAGTTTCCCACAGGCGACTGTTAGAGCAGGATGCTGGAATAGGTGGACCATTGGCCTGATCCAACAGACTTTCATTATGTTCTTATGTTCTATTGACTTTCCTGTGATATACATCCTAGCTAAGTCATGTTGTATCTTTCAGTTGCTTGTTTCTAAGATACTTGCATGAAAGAGCAATGCTCCAAGGATTATAATATCCATGCCTGTAGTCTTCAAAGATATTTTCTACAGCAACATTTGATGAGCCTCCCAAAAAACCAAAACTAAACACCGTTTTGGAATTGGAGGATCTAATAGGACAGGAGTGTGGAACCTGTAACCTCCAGACAACATTTGAACTCTACCTCTCATTAGCCTCAGACAGTATGCCAAATGGTCAGGGATGGTAGGAGTTGTAGTCCAACAACATCTGGTGGGCTACAGGTTCCCCAGTCTGTATTAGGGGTCAGCAAACTTTTTCAGCAGGGGACCGGTCCACTGTCCCTCAGATTTTGTGGGGGACTGGACTATATTTTGGGGGGGGGAATGGACCAATTCCTATGCACCACAAATAACCCAGAGATGCATTTTAAATAAAAGGACACATTCTACTCATGTAAAAACATGCTGATTTAGCAGGCTGGATTTAGAAGGCGATTGGGCCGCATCTGGCCCCCGGGCCTTGGTTTGCCTACCCATGCCATACAGCATAACTGTCATTGTTGGTCTGCCTTTCTCCTCTCCCTGTGATTTTTATGTGAACTGTAAAATGTGTCCAGACATTGGGTGGAATTCAATGTAGCACTAAGATGATTGTTCCTCCAGTACAATGAGTACTACTTGCCCAAGAGAACAATCTCCCCTTTCCTTCCTCTGCGTGACGTTCTGGATTTCTCTTGACCCTCCAGAGTGATTCAGGGGAGGCACGAATGGAGAGAGGAAGAAATGTCATTGCACTAGCAGGAGTCTTTGTGCTCTGCCTTCTGCCAGCAAAAAGGATTGTTTGAATACATCCCAAAGTATCTCATGCAAGCAAGTTCTTCCAATGCCTTTAAAAATGAATCAAAACAAATGGGAAAATGAAATGAATGATATTTCATTTGCTTTTTTTCCTATTCATTATTTCCCCATTCATTTTTAATACAAATAGATGGGGTGCATTCATATTTATTTTTTTAAAAGGACAAAGAGCTTGAATTGTAGAAGTACACAATGCAATACCTTTCACATTGAGCAGATGCAAACACTAAAGCACAAGTCCAGCAGCAGTAGCTTTTACAATGAATAGAAATATTATTTTCAGTATTAACCCATTTCCCTCCAATAATTTTCCTTCTACTCAATGGCAATGCAAATTCTTCTCTTTTTCAGGTAATATGCTTGCACATACAAGAGGGAGTCTTTTGCACAGTGTGAATTATATGGCTGTAAAGTTGTAGCAAATATTTCCAATCACCTTTCAAACACACAGAAAAAAATTAGTCATTCTTTGTATGTGTAGCCTGCATAAATACATAAATCAGAGGACAGTATGAAGCATAATGTCAAAGATACTTTTTGACACTTCATCCATTAGGTAAATGCTGCCGATAAACAGTTGTGATTAAGTTATGGTTTGAAATGTGGGTCCCATGAGGTCTGTGGTTCCTGGGGTGTTTTTATACAGCTTCTGTCACTATTGATTTGCAATGCATGCCCAGACACCTGCGGTCATTACCAATGCTACTGTTACTTTATGCACTCTCACTGACTATAACACACAAATGCTACCAATCCATCTATGTCACTGAGAAATGTACCATTTGGTTGTCATCACATACATTGCCCGTGACCTTCCACTTCAAAATCCAACAGGACAAAACTTGGGGGAATAGAAGCATCTTAGCTTTGAATGCACTTGTCTTCTAGAAGGTCTTTAGGTTAGTTATGAATGAATGACCTTCATCATTCATGAAAAAATACGCACTTGAATTGAAATTACACCATTTCAGTGTACACTGAGCAACGAATGAATCTCCATCTACTCTTCTGATTTCAGCTCCATAGCAAACCCCCCATCCCCATTTGTGGATTCCTCCCACCCCAGACACACAGGAACAGACCTATCTATTGCTGTGCGTTCTGGAATGCAGTTTTTGACATGGGATCTCATGGCACAGGGGAAGAAACAAATGCCATGCTTTGCATAATCATTTAGTTTTTCCAGGCTGGCTCTCTGCATCCAGTTTTAGATATATGTTGTAGCAGAAAAGGTACTTTTTTCATTACATCACTATAAATGATATATAATTTCTCAGATTCCCTCTGACCCTCCAACAGTTCTTTTAAATTTTTCTTCTTAAAAAAATCCTCTTGAACATCTGTAGAATTTCAGTCATCCCCTGGAAAATACTCAGCAATATGCCACCTGCCCAACTCTACCTCAAGTTCACTGTCCAAAAACATTGTGGATAATTTGGGGGCGCCCTTTTTGCTCAGCCCCAACTTTTATGCATTTCATTGTGACCTACTTCCAAATTCTAGGGCTGTGTGAAATGGCTAAATCCTAATAACAAATATAATTGCTTTCTAGAACTCAGTGGGACATCTTGTGGATAAGCATGGATAGGAAAAGCTGCAAGGCTAGTCGCACATTTTCTTGAAGTCAGGAACCAATGGAAATTATTTTCAAATCAATATGCTTAGGATCAGAATGTACCAAGCCATCTTGGTGGCAAATTCCATACATTCAATAACATGAAGCTAAGGATCAGATCTCCCCAGGGTCCATTGTAATTGTGTTTAAAACATTTCAAGGATCATCCTGCTATATAAAGAGTTGTCAGAACTGAAAAGAGCATGCATTTAAGAATATTTAAAATGTAGTAAAGATAAAATTGTAAACATGAAACATCTGCACAGAGCATTAAAAAGCCAGTCTGTTTATTGGGCACACTAATTTACCCTTTAAAGGTCACATTCAGTCTTTACTGTGTGAAGTGGCAGGTTTCTCAAAATGTTCTTAATCACGTTGGTAACTGTGTGAGAGCCCGTTTGATTAAAGCTGTACAAACATATCATTGTGTGTTTGAGCTGCAACTATATATTTCCAGTGCAAACATACTGCATTGATTTTAGTGGCTTTTAAGCCTTCAGTGTAGGAGCAAGGCTCCCTGACAAATACATCTCTAGGCTAAACACTACGAATGAAGAATGTGTAGGCAAAACTCCTTCAGAAAAATATTTCAAAGAAGGATCACATGATTCAGTAGATTTACTATTTGCTATTCTTTCGGTTCAGTCTTTTAACACTCCTCCACAGAAATTTTACAATAGTATGCACAGTTTCATGAACAGGAAAGTAAAATGGTCCAAAATAGATCATAAATATACCTCTTAACATTTTCTAGAATTGTGTCATTTGGACGATATCACCTTTTCATTTTTCCTTTGGAGATTTAGAATACTTGGTTTCATTAGCAGTCCAATCTAGAAATGGGTTACACAGCCCTGATTCTTGTGGTTAAGCCATCAATTCTCCAACAGTCTGCTGGCTGCTGGGTTTGACTGCTTGTCTATGAGCATCACCACATGTGTTTTTCATGGGTGCATTCTGCAACATGGCATTGATGCAATAATCATTCATTAGTGGTAGATTTTTCCTGGACTGCCCATGCATCATCCCACTTTGCTGAATAAACTATGAAACTCGCTCCCACACCAACTTAGATAGCTTTAAAGGAGCATTAGGCAAATTCATGGAGGAGAAAGATGCCAACTACTAGCTATGATGGCTATGCTCCACCTCCACAGTCGCAGGCAGTAATGCTTCTGAATACTGGAAACTGTTGGAGGGCAAAGTGGTATTCTGCTCAAGTCCTGATTGCGGATTTCCCACAGGCATCTGATTGGCTGCTGTGATAACAAGATGCTAGACTAGATGGGCCATTTACCTGATCCAACAGGCTCTTATGTTCTTATTAGCCATTCTGCAATGCGTTCCCCATGTTATCGGCCGATTGCAATCTGGAGGGACACTCTTGCACTAAAGCACCACAAAAATGGGCCAAAGAAACACAATTCGGAACATTTGAGGTTCAAAAGGGTACAGAATTGCAGCAGAAGTTGTGGGACATGCACTGACTAAGAACGAGGATGTAGTACCTGTATCTAGAAAGGGTGCTCACTTCCAAGCTACAGCGACTCCTTTTTATGCATACCGAACACACACACTCACATGCACGCGAACACAACCTTCACCTAGTAAGCCACAGTCTTAGAACTGACTTCATTACATTAGACAGAGCATATACTTTGATGGGAGCAGCTTTTGCGCAACTCTCAAACTCCAATGGCCTTTGTAGCCCAGTCATTAATGTGCATGATAGAGTAGTCCTCCACTGCTTTATTCTGAAAGAGCATTCCAAAATGGGGAAGGGCACAGCATCTGTTTCACATGCAGAAGGTCCCAGGTTCAATCCCTGGCATCTCCAACTAGGTCTGGCAGAGTTCCCAGTCCAAAAGTCTCTGCCAGTCAGTGTAGATATTATTCAGCTCAATGGACCAGTTGGTTTGACTCAGTACAAGACAGCATCCTGTGTTCCTTTTAGTTCAATTGGCCAACTCCATAGTGAATAGTGTAAGACTTGCAGCCAAAGAGGGAGAGCAGCTTAAAGTCAAACATGTGGTCCTATCATAAAAATAATATAGTGATTGGGAAATGGGTTGAGTAAAAAAAAATCCAAAATTTACTTCTAAAGGGTTGGTCCTATGCTGCCCCACCAATCCCCAGGAAAAATTGGCTTAAGCTTTAAAGAGAGTCATATAGATC
Organism: Podarcis raffonei; assembly: GCF_027172205.1. Taxonomy (NCBI): domain Eukaryota; kingdom Metazoa; phylum Chordata; class Lepidosauria; order Squamata; family Lacertidae; genus Podarcis; species Podarcis raffonei. Next base: position 34,306,940 of record NC_070610.1, read on the forward strand.
CACAACACTGTACTGTAATTTACAATGTTTATACTCTCTGCGATGTAAGAAGCAGAACTTAAACAGCAATTTATACTAATTTATATTAATGCCAAGTAGCAGCCAACACTTTGGGCATTAGCCAAATGGCAACATTTACATATTCTTGACACTTTAAAAAATACTTCTTTGTGTTCAACAAAACTTTGAGAAACTTTCAGTTGCTTAGTTCTTAACGCTGTCTGGGCACTTTGAGACTGAAAAGGAAAGTCTTTTTCAGTTTAGCACCATATAAAAATGTGTTGTCTCTCCTTGCTCAATTACTTTCTTTTAGATGGGATGGTGAGAGTTCCAGGCCAAAGGACTGAAAGAAATACACTTCCTTGAACCATAGTTTCTTTTTAAATCCCAGGAAGGATCTTGTGACCTGGCATCTCAAAGGACAGACAACTTAAAATTTGTCTGCCATTAAAATGCAGACAAATCCATAGATTAAACCATAGAGATAGGAGGAAGGGAAAAGAAGCAAAAGCAACATGCAGTCCTTGGTTTCAAGGTTTTATTTGAGAGCCACCACTTGGGTGGCAAGGTCGTGATTCAGGCACGGGAAACTGCTCCATACTTGCTCACCTGTATGGCAATGTTTTCTTGGACCAGCATTGGTGGCCACACTCAAATGGCCACTCTCAACAGGAAACAGGAAGTGTTGGTCAAACTGCATGGAGACTTGGTATTACGGTAACCACCCTGGAAGTAAACATTTAAACTATTTTATTCTCTCCTGTTGGAAAGCCTTCAAATGTATGAAGGTCTAATTTGATATTTGCCTCCATGGAGAAGATACAGAGGCTTGTGGAAGGGCTGGGTGCAGTGGCGTAGCGTGGGTTGTCAGCACCCGGGGCAAGGCAAGTAATTTGCGCCCCCTAACCTGTGGATTTGCACCCCCTAACCCGTGGATTTGCACCCCCTAACCCCCAGATGTTGCGCCCGGTGCGGCCGGCCCCCCCCCTGCACCCCCCACGCTACGCCACTGCTGGTGAAGGCGCTGCAATTGTGCGTAATTGCGCGGCGAGGTAAAACCAGAGTCCCGAGAACAATAAGCGAGGCTGCCACAAACCCCCGAGGGGTATTTAGCTGGAGGGTCGCCGCCGCCCGAAAGAGAAGCAGCCGGAGGGCCCCGGAAGAACCCGGCTCGGAGGAATCCTCGCCACAGAAGCGCGACTGGCGATTAGGAACTGCGCTAGAGGGAGCGTGACTATCTCTCCAGAGGGAAAGGCCGCAAAGGGCGCCCCACATGCCGGTCAAGGAAGGCTCCCCTCCTCCAAAGCAGACCCGATCCAGGCGGCTCCATAAAGCTCCTGGAGAGAGGCGGGGGGGCGCGGAGAGACAATGCCAAAACTCAGGGGGCTCCTTGAGCAGAGACACTTGCGGCAGTTTAAGACAATTGCCAGAGATGAGCCCCGCAGGGGGAGGAGGGTCCTCTATCGCCCACCCCAGCTGCCCTTCTTGTATCTACAGCCAGTTTGGCAGGGGGCGGTGGAAGGGTCTGGAAGGAGCGGGGACCACCGCGGAGCACACATACCGGGAGCTGGAGAGGCGAGGCCCAGCGTGATAAGCCGAGAAGGGGCCAGCCCGGAAGGCGCAGCTTCACAGCCGAAGCTGTCCTCGGCTTGGGGAGCCGGAGAAGCTGTCGGGTCAGGGCCCTGGCGCAGGCCTAGCCGCTCCCGGGATCGGGGCCGCCAGCTCAGCGCTGGAGCCGAGGGAGCCCCCAGGCAGGCCTGCGAGCAAAGGCAGAGCCGCCGGGCGGTGGCCGCTTCTGCAAGGCGGCTGGAGAAGCGGGAACACGCGCCCCCCCACTCGCTCCCCCCTCTGAAACTTTGCTAACACTTCCGCGCTGAGCCTCTGACAATAGGGGCGGGCCGAGGGCACGACGCGGCTGGGCCCTCTGGACTCGCGCCCCCCCCCAGATGTTGCGCCCGGTGCGGCCGGCACCCCTGGCACCCCCCACTCTACGCCACTGGCTGGGTGACTACTTAAAACAACCTCAAGGTCAACAATTGATTCTACTGCCCAAAGTATGTGCCTTCTATAGTATGTTTATAACTAGGATATTTTTGCATGTGCCCATAACGCCATCCAATCAAATTTCTCCAACATTTCTCTGATGAAAATAGGGACATCCTATTGTTGTTGTTGTTGTTGTTGTTGTTGTTGTTGTTTTATTTTTACTCCGCACATTTGACTGGATTACCCCAGCCACTCTGGGCAGCTTCCAACAGATATAAAAACATAATAAAACATTAATCATTAAAAACCTTCCCTATACAGGGCTGCCTTCAGATGTCTTCTAAAGGTTGTATAGTTACTTATCTCTTTGGCTCAGGGTCACATAACCATACCCTCCAACATTACTCCGATGAAAAATAGGGATGTCCTTAGGAAAAGTGGGACATTCTGGGATCAAATCAGAATCCAGGACATCTTCTGTATGCCTGGAACTGTCCCTGGAAAATAGGGACACTTGGAGGGTCTGTCCTAGCCAAAGTGTCAGGTCCATCAGTCACTTCATAAAGCTCTATCTAGATGAACTGCTTTTCGGCGGGGGGAGAGTTACAGGAAGGCTCAGAGTTAGAAGAGACAGTGCCAGAGAGAATTGGCCATTAGAATCTCTTCTGTCCCCTTCACTGCTGTCTCCAAATTCAAGGAGAGGCTTAAAGAACAGGAGCAGCAGTGAGGAACCTCCAGCACCTGGGCTTAATCAGGTCCACAGTTGTGTTCAAACTATCCACACCTGCCCTACAGGAAAAAAGACATGGCTGGAGATAAAGGGGGTTTACAGGTATGACTGATCAGCTGATTGGTAGCACCTGCAAAGCCCTGTGCACAGAATTATGCAAGTGCTGACATTCAGCTGACTGAGGGCATCTGCAAAGCACCATGCATAGCCTTGTGTGCAGTGTTTTGCAAGTGGAAACCAATAGACCATCTAGTCCAGCATCTTGTTCTCATAGACGCCAACCAGATGCCCATTGAAACCGCCAAACACAAGCAAAGCACAAGAGCACTCTGCCTTTCTGTGAATTACAGCAACTGCAAATTTGCCTCTCTGCAAATCAATCTGGATGGACAATAAATAAGTCATCTGGAACTGACCAATGAAAAGCTTGATATAAAGAAAAGACGAGACGAGGTTGTAAATATCTGAATGAGAATTCCAAGTCTACTTGAGAGAAAAAGCCACGTTTGATCACCAGATGGCATCAGTGAAAACCACAGCGAGAAAGCCCAGCCGTAGATAAATCTTCTGGTAAAAGCAAACTTAGGAACAATCTGTTTATGAATGATGAACAAATAACTTGGATGCAACAGGTTACTGATGCTTGAAGCCAGCCAAAAGACTTTGACAAAAGGCAAAGGCTGTAAAAATAAAGGTTTCCAGACATATAGCAGAGTTATGGGCCCCTGTTTAAAACTATAACTTCCACTATCAATTAGCCCTGTTCATGTGTGCTATCAAAGCTGGGGCATAGACCAAAGTGGAACGAGAATGGCATTTCCATTTTACTAGTGTTATATATTCAATTAAACATTGTTGCAGCTATTTACATAGCTAAATGGCACAGCGTTTACACCACACAATCTCAGGTTATTTCTGTGTAAATATTTCTCTAAACTCCAACGTAAGTTCAAATTAGTCACGAAAGAGCTACTAAAATAAAATAAACCTCAGTTTAAGGTTGGTCACAAATTATGCTTCAGCTTAAGCAGCGGATATACCAAAGTGCAGGGGGAACAACACCCAGTCTTAAATGAAGTTGGACAAAGTTGGTAAAAGCCACCTGGCAGCCAATCTAATGTGATAATAAATAGCTCTCCTGTGTGGAACAAACTCTGAAACTTTATGGCAAATGTAATGTACATGAAATTGAGAGTATGGTACAAAGCAAAGTGAGGTAAGACAGTACCGTATTTACAAGATGAAACTGAGGTGCTGTTTTGTAAGGTGAAAAAGCGGACAGCTTGAAGAATGGTTTGATGGTAAGTGAAGGATGTCAACTGGAGACTAAATAAGAAATGAAACAGCTACGGGGGGGGGGGGAATCTTGGACATATGATTGCAACAAATGCAGGAAACCTGATTTTAAGAAATTGTATTAAATTAAAGTAATTTGGTTTGATCTGTAAAGATTTGGAAAATCAATAAAAATGTGTTTTGTTTTTTTAGAGAGAGAGAGAGAGAGAGAGCTTGTGCAAAACGTCCATGTGGATTATGCCCATCCTTACAAGAAGAAAGGCTACAATTGATCTTTTTACCCCTCAACAGCATCAGCCAAGCTATGAGAACATTTTTTCTTCTTCTTCCTTGGGGAGTTATTCATTGGATAGAGGGAGAGTAGCTTGGCTCTCCTTTGAAGTTAAGCATCTTGCTTGAAATTAAAGTAATAAAATGACAAAATGCTTTACTAAATCTTCTTTATCATACTATTGTCTTCTAAGAGCACAATCTAATTAAAGATCTCTGCGAGCCTCTTTTCATCTGCAGGTTAGTTTAGGGTCCTTCATTTCTTTTGAAACAATGTCTTGTGAGTTCCAAACCTTCAAATGGCACAGTGTTAGCAGTGTTCTCTGGCAGACATTTACATGGTAGGCATGCATCTAGTCATAAAGGGACAAATAATGACTATAAAGCTGAAGACGTGTTCGCTATGTTATTCTTGTAGCAAATATTCTGACCTTTTTTAAAATAAAGCAATTACTCTCTGCAAATCAAAGCAGAATAAATCTTCCCTTGTCAAATACAGAACTCTGGGAAACTGGACTTATCGAAACTAGAATCCGAAACTCTCATCAGATGCTTGAATTCTGCCCAGTACTTGTGCCAAGAATCTGAAAGGAAATGAACATAAACAACCATTCCCCATAAAGTTTTAGGTCATAATCCTAAGCACACTGACATGGAAAACATTGTAGCTAAAAATTAAAGGGGGATTTAGGCTGATGACCAAGCTGTATCCAGGCCAATGTAATTGGCAGGGAGGAATTAACAAGATTGTTAAATAAGCTTTGGTGAGGATGGCTAAATTGTGGCCTTCTAGATGTTGTTGGCCTCCAACTCCCACCATCCCCAACCAACATGATCAGAGATGGTGGGCGCTTCAGTCCAACAGCATCTAGAAGGCTACAGGCTGCTTGACTTTGGTCTATGGGCTGAGAGCACTTCCCGACAAGTGTTTATAGCTGGATCTGTGTTCCTTGGGTGTGCAATTTTTTTGCAGCATCCAAACAACATTGTTGCATCAAAATGCTGGCTGGTACCCCACCCTTCCTTTTTTTAAAAAAATAAAATTAGTTTTATTAGAGATTTTCTCATGTTGCAAAACAAAAAAATAAATAAATAAGGGAAAGTACATATTGTTGGGATACTGCCGAGGAGACGGGGGCATCAGGCAGGCCCCTAGCAGGCTCTAGATGATCACCAGTCTCTCGTGGAACAGCAACAGTCAGTCAGCGACACAAGCCTCAGATTCGTTTAGAGACCCGTGCACGCTCTGTCAACAGAGTGTGTGAATCACCTCACAGCAGAAGAGGCGGACGGAGAGAGATGTGCAAGCATATTTACAGCATTTTATTCAGCATAGCTCAGATACAAAGGAAAACATGTCTGCTTGCCTTGATGTCCAGCAAAAACAGCAGTATAGCAAAAGCAACATACAACGGAAGTTCCCAGCAGATTGTGCTGCTGGAAGTAAACAGGCATGTGACACACAGTCATGCCTGTACCCTTTTAAGGTGGAACGGAACTATATCCTAACACATATAGCATCTCCATTTTTTATTTTTAGTCTTTCACAGTTTGTTTACATTTTGCATGAGAAAACAGCATTGGCGTATGTCACTTCCAGACAACCTTATCCTAGTGAACATTCCTCCTGATTTATTTACTTATTTATTTCCTTTTTATCCCACCATTTTTTTCTCCAGGGGGTGTACATGGTTTCCTCCCAACTCATTTAATCCCCTCAACAACCCTGTGAGGTGAGTTAGGCTGAGAGGAATAGTGACTGGCCCAAGGTCACCCAGTGAGCTTCATGTCCAAGTGGGGATTTGAACCCTGGTCTCTCCCAGGTCTTAGTCCGACAAGCTAACCATTACACCACCACAGACTGTTCCCACCCTCCCTTTTGATCTAGATGTACCCTTTCTGGAGAAAACACAGTAAGTAAAAAGAACATGTTGCCAATAGCCCATCAGTAAGACCTCAATGGCATTCATGCAAATTATGTCCCGACCTGAAAGCAGCCTAGGACAGTGCTGTAATCTAAATATTAGAGAACGTCTCAGTGAAGAAACTATGACCGCCTTGCTTCTGCTCTGAGTGTCCTAAAAAGTCTTGCAACTCATAGCACAGAGGTTGACTGCAAGCAGCGCCCATTTTTACATAGGAATGCAGATAGAAAACATTTATGAAGCAGCCAGCAGCAGGAGCAGACAAAGCTCTGCATTGCAGAAGATAAGAATAAAGTAGGTGGGAGCTAGCCTGTCTCTGGGTGTATCAATGCATTTGTGTATGCTTACCATTCTTTGTCAGTGCTTGGCAGATGGGCCAATGTAGCTGTGGCACTAGGTGAATCTATCCTAGAATTCAGCATACATCCCCAAATGTGTGTTTGTGTGTTGTAAAGTGGCAGCACCAGCTCACTTTCTCGGCCAGCACACACAGTGGAAGAGAGTCACTCTATTTTTGACTGTGTGTACAAAACCAGGCTTCCAGTGATTCCATCCCCCCCCCAAAAAAAAGTTCCTATGGGATTTGGCTCTTCCATGTAATTTATTTAAGATAGAGATTCTCATCACTGAAACAAAGGAACCCTGTAAAATGCTGATTGGTCATGTGGGGAGGACCAGGTGGCGGTAAGGGAGTCTTGAAATTAATAAATGAGTTCTTTGGCCTCCGAGGTTTTCCTTTTTAGCTGTTGTTTCCTGCATCATTATTCTGTTCTTTGATCTTATTCAAAACATTCCAATCTATGTCATCTCTCTCGTGCCTTTTTGATAAATGTAGCCCAGTATGTATACTTACATATTTAGGAACACAGATCGCTATCGACGCTGCGCAAGCGAAATTTATTATTCACGTGAAAAACCACAAAGATACTGTTTAAAGTGTTTATTAAAAGATGCTTTCTATACCACAACATCTAGAGGAAAAACAGCTGCGGGTTGTGCTGTCACTGGAATGAAAATCTGAAAGCAGCATAACAGGTCACTTTCCTTCAGACAGAAGAAAGTACTGGAATCTTACTAAGTTACCAAGAAATGTCTTCGTAACCTCTTCCCAGCCAGTTTCTCTGGCCAAACTGAGCTCACTTTACACTTTAACTGTGCCTTTTTCCCATGCCCCCAAGAAAATGGATGCAGTACCATTTTACTTAACAGCATAGAAAAGCAGGCCTGCAACAACATTTGCAAGAAACTGCATCCTATAGAATTCTTTAGGACTTTCACTCACAATCGCAAACAGATTATATGTTCTCCAACTATTAGTAGGGCTGAACTGGATATGAAGTAGGAGCTAGGTTTATCATGTACTCATTCAGCAGAAGTCTCTTATATTATTAACCAGACTTATCAATATTATTGTTTCCTGTTGAGTGTGGAAGAGGTATTACCAATTTATGGCTATTTTGAGATATGAAAGTGAAAAGGAATGAGTGGGAGGAAATCAATGATTAACACACCCAGAGAAACAAGAATGAATATTAATGAGAAATGAAGAAAGACTGTTATTAACAGTTTATTGCTAATTTCACTGACACTCAAGAGGAAGCAATAAAATGGGCAAAACAGGCAAGCAGGAAACATTTAATTAAAGGCACAGAAGCCTTGAAAACCTCAAGGACATTTTGTCTTTCTGCATTTGACAGGCTGGCACTCCAACTGCATTTTTAGTTTTTTTGAAAATGTACAAAAGCAGGTATGATAAAAGATTGAAGGAAGGACACAAAGATATGACATCATCCTGAGATGATATCATTTATATTCCTCATAAACAAAGCCTGTGGTGAAGAAATGAAGGCCAGAGGGAGGACCTTTGCTGTTGAATTGATTCTTATGGATTTATTGTATTGTTCATACTGTGTTAACACAAATTTGGTTTTGAACTGTGGGTTTTTTGTGGGGTTTTTTTGATATATACTTTGTTTTTAATTTTTAAATAAACCAACCCTTATTCTGGTATTTTATGTTAACCAAGTTGTTTGTGGTAGCAGTGGGACATAAGCAAGGAATGAAATTAAATAAAATTATGAGCACAGGAAAGACAGTCCCCTGGCCAAAAGTACTGATCATATAAATTTAAAAGAGAGGACAGAAGAAGGGGGAAGGAAGGAAGGAAAGAGACATCTACTAACCATGAATGAATGAATAAAATATGAGAAAGCACATACCTAGGCTTTGTTTCAATTGCTCTGATGCAATTGCATTTTCAATTTTGTGAAACCTAAACTCCAATTTCAAAACGCAAGGCCATCTTCAAGCAATTTGGAAGTCAAATTTATTTTGCCCAGATAAGGCTTGAAACATTTCTCTCTCTCTCTTTGTGCATTTCCCATATTCAAATGGAAATGTTGCTATGATTACATTTTTCTTGTTTTCTTTATTTTTTTAAAAAACCCACCCCTGTCATCTATCTGACATCCAGGCATCAATTAATTGACATATTTGTCTCTTGCCCCCTTTGCCTTCCTTACTGACTGTTCCTTTGGCTTAACCCTTCATCAATGACCAAGTTAAACGCTAGATTGAATTACACCCTTTCCATTTGAACTAGCTTTCTAGTAGTTCACTGAAGGGTTTATAGTTATCGTGAGTGACCAAAGTGCTTGGATGTGTGTACTCAGGTCAGCGTGTAGAACGGTACATGTGTGGTGGGGGTTGGATCTTTCTAAAATAAAACAGCTGCATAAGAAATGGTCAAGGAACTGAAGGCAATATGATAGCTGCTATTAAACCCCACTTTGAAATGCTTCCTTTAGCTTTGATGATGTTTTCATCTCAAAAGTTGCAATTGATTCCCCTCACCACCACTGACCTTAATTCAACCTCACAAAGCACAGCTTAACTTATAGCCTGATCATATTTTTATCCTTCTGCGTAGGGGATAAAGGTTTTTCTTCGTGTGCCTATTGAAATGTAGAGTTCTATTATACCTAGGGATGAAGGGGGAAAACAGAATGGTTCTAAGTTTGTGGAGCCCTGAGTGCTGTTTGAAAAGGTGTTCTATATTCATATTTAGTATTCTCTCGTCATTCTACCCACAAGCTTGAGATATAGGGCTCCCTCATTTAGAGGGTATAATATGCGAACTGCTCAATAATTATAGGTACAACTCTAATTATTGGGCAGTTCAGATATTATACCCTCTAAATGAGGGAGCCCTATATCTCAAGCTTGTGGGTTGAGTAACTAACTAGTAATTCAAATTGGCCATGTACCAAAACTGATGAACAACAAGTACCTGCCTAGTCAAGCAGCAGTGAGCCTGTGGCCTTTCAAATGTTGTAGGATTTCAACTCCCATCAGCCCCAAAAATCCTAGCCAGTGATCAGGGGGATAATGGGAGATGCAACATTTGGAAGGACACAGGTTCCTGGTTGCAGAATGCATCGTGATGAATTTATGGAAGATATCCTTTTGCCAGGATGGGAACTAAAATGTGCCAAAGGAGGCTTGAAGCAGTAGTTGGAATTTAGCTGGGAAGAGATAAAAATCAGTGCAAAGGTTTTGGAGTTCACTGACAGAAGCTTTATGATGCTGCCCTTGCTTTGAGATTAATATTGTTGTGAATCTGTGACATTACCCTGTGACATTACCCTGTGACACATGCTCAGTCTGTCAACAAACTATTGTAAAACTCAGTTGAGACCTTTAAACATGATCAGTTGTTTCATGATCACAACTCCTAAAGCAGAGGAGACTGACATGGTGTCCTCCAAATGCTGGACTCCAACTCCCATCATCCCCAACCTTTGACCATGCTAGCTGGGGCTGATGGGATTTGGTATCCAACAGCATTTGGAGGGCACCATATTGGTTACTCCATCCCCACTGAAAATGCACTTTTGATTAGTTTGCAGGTTCAAAAGGAACTTTTTTATTCCAAGCATGTTGAAATAAGGTTAAGGAGCTTGGCAATACCTTAATTTACCACTCTTTCATTCCACGATATAGGATTATAGTGGACATATGATTGCAATGGGTGAAGTTCATAATTCACAAACAGTCAAGAGATAAGATGTGGCTAAAATTCTTAGAATTTCATGTTTATATAGACAGTTTATTTTTTAAGGATTAACAATAGTAGGATAGCAAGTCAAAATTAACAATCTAGTTATATAAATGACCCCTCATGCCTAGTTACCTTTATTGCTAATTGGTTTAGGGATTTGAATAGGTATACAGTGGTACCTCAGGTTACATACGCTTCAGGTTACAGACTCCGCTAACCCAGAAATATTGCTTCAGGTTAAGAACTTTGCTTCAGGATGAGAACAGAAATTGTGCTCCGGCAGCGCGGCAGCAGCAGGAAGCCCCATTAGCTAAAGTGGTGCTTCAGGTTAAGAACAGTTTCAGGTTAAGAACAGACCTCCGGAACGAATTAAGTACTTAACCCGAGGTACCAATGCTAGCTGATGAAAGAGGAGAAATGCAGAGGGACTATCATCACAAAGTAAAAATCCACTTGCCCCAGCTAAAGTTAATCCTTACTAAATCCCATTGCAAGCAATAGGCTTTCTTGATTATAATTTGTTTCCTGTCTTTACTCCCTGAGGTGAACAGAGTAGTACCTGCTTTAAAAAAAATGAAAAGAATGTAAAGAGGAAGCAGCAAACAACTAAACTCAAAGTAGATGAAATATCTAGGCCTCCTGAGCCCAATTTAAAAGAAAAATTTTGACTGCCCTCTTAAACACTATCAGTGAAGGATCTCAGGAGTGGGGCTGCCACAGAAAAGGCTCTGTCATATGTTGCTTCTTACAAATACCTAAAGGGACAGAGAGAGAAAAGTGCCTCTTTAGAAGACCTCGTTCTTGGGCAGTCCTTCAGGCAATCTGGTCCCAAAAACAACACTTTCAATGAGCTGCAGCAGACTGTAGCCGGATCAAGGCCTCCCATGGAATCAGGATCCCATAACAAATGAACAATCCCTTTGAGATAGCTGTAAATGCTCCACTGAAATAGAATGCAAAGATAGGTTTCAGCAAAGTCTTCTAATGCATTATTAGATTGTGTGAAAGGGGCAGATGACCATAAAAATCTGCAAGTGCAAACAATGGCGGGTTCAGGTACTATGACGCTCTGGGTTAGGCCAAAATTTGGCACACGACTCTGTCCCAGCCATCATGTTGTTCCCAAAGGCACATGGCTTTGAGAAGAATGTGCAAGGGCTCTGGCAGGGTTCTACAGCCTTCCTTCCCAAAGCTGGGAAACCACCAACTAGGCTTTGGGAAGAAGGTAGGAATACTCTAGGACCCTGTCACTTGCCAGGCTTTGAGATGCTGTCCCCTTGGCTCAGCACGCATGCGTACCCTGCTCACCCATAGCTCCTAGCCCAGATGCATGAAAGGGGAGAAGAGAAAATTGTGTCTGTCAAAATGGGGTGAACTGGAGAAATTGGGGGAGAGACTGGTGCACCATCCTTCAACCCTTTCTCACTGCAGCACTCCGATAAAACTAGTAACTGATCGGGGGACTAAAATACATACATGACTGTGTGTACAAAACCATTAAACCTCCAATATTTTGGAGGCAATTTTTAGGTTTTAGAATCCTATTGTCTTAGCAGGCAGCCTGCCCATGTCTAATAACTCTGGAAACATTGCTTTGTAAAATTACAAATTGCACTCCTTGGCGTTCAGGTTCAGAGACGTTTTATTATTATGAGATTATTCCAAGATCTGATAAACTATCTTAATCTTCTCTTATAAACACTTTATTAAACATCACACTATCTCAAGTTCAGGAATGCTGTACAACAAACACAGCCACGTTTCATCATTATAAAATGAAGTATGATTAGAGTCTATGAAGAGCAATAACCATAAGATAAACAAGATAATCCTTGGATAAACAGTACTGGGCGCATTGAGCTCAAAAGAGCAGAGAGGCAGAGCAGGGATCGCTGATCATTTTCCTGAATTGTTTGTACTGGCATAATCACAGTTTTAATTGCAATGTTCTCATTGTTCTCCCTGACAAAAATAGCTTGCTGCATGTTGATGAGGAATAGGGCCTTCTCTGTAATAGCACCCCTTTTGTGGAATCCACCCCACCCCCTAGAAGTGCAATGGCCTCAACTTTGGCTTCTGGTGCCAGATTAAAATATATTTGTTCACTCAAGCATTTGGTGAAGCTGGCTAAACTCTAGAGTACGGGAATTGCTGTCTGCTGTTGGTTTTAATCTTGGTTCTTGTTGCTTTAAAATATTTTACTGCTGACCTTATAACACGTATGTTTTTATATTTAAAAAAAATATTTGGAAACCATCCTGGGATGCTCTGGGATGAAGGGTGGTTTAAAAGTTTAACTAACTCACAGACAAATTATGCATCATTTTCCAAAATATCTTTTCACCTAGTTCAATAAAAGGATACCTCCTGGAATATGTTCCTCTGATTGTGATGACTCCTCTTGGTTTGTTTTTGACAATTTCTTCTCTTTTTTGCACTAGGGGCAAAGAGAGTAATGGGGCAAAGCAAGGAAGATAAACCAAATGGAGATAAAATGCCTCAGTTGTCATGGGAGGGTTCTGTTTGGAGCTGTCCGTGGTCCTGATGCTGTCTGTGTCTCTATTGCACCCCTTGGGCCCCCACTCACAGGACACGGATGTTGTTCTACTTAGAATACATTGAAATTAATAGACCTAACTTAGTGATATTTTTAAATTTCAGTGGGTCTGCTCTAAGTAAAACTAGTTGAATACCACCTTATGACACCATCTTTCAAAACCTGGCCAATGAAGTAGTTGACAAGGAGAGAGGGGTCTTTTGGAAAGGTCTGTGAACTTACATGACAAAGGGAGCTAGACTGCTTTGTCTTTATTTCCTGCCTCCTCCTCCTCCTCCTCCTCTTTTGGGGAGAGGCTAAGAATGGGCAACTACTCAGGATAGTTCTTGGAAACCTCAGGAACTGAATATTTCCATAGCCTAGAAACATTTGGAACAAACTATGGGCACATGCAAATATTATGGGTCTGTTTATTACTAGCATCACCAGATGTAGTCACTTTTAAATGTTTGTTTTCTTGCGGAAAAGTGGGGATTTATAAGTATAATGGGTTGTATCCAATGCTAGTCCTATTCAGAGTAGGTCCATTGAAATGACAGTGGTACCTTGGGTTAAGTACTTAATTCGTTCCGGAGATCCGTACTTAACCTGAAACTGTTCTTAATCTGAAGAACCACTTTAGCTAATGGGGCCTCCTGCTGCTGCCGCACCGCCGGAGCACAATTTCTGTTCTCATCCTGAAGCAAAGTTCTTAACCTGAAGCAATATTTCTGGGTTAGCGGAGTCTGTAACCTGAAGTGTATGTAACCTGAAGCGTATGTAACCCGAGGTACCACTGTATTGGGCATGACTAACTTGGCCCCATTAATTTCAATGGGTTTACTCTGAGTTGAACTTAGTTGGATGCAATCCAGTGATAATGGTGAGCAAGACCCCTCAGAACACAATCTTCCAACTTCAGAGAATGTTAATAAAGCACCTAGAAACATGTTACTTGGCTGAAGGGGAGTATGCTCAAACTGACAGCTCCCGGGAATAGCCATCCACAACTCTGCAATCTTCTTCAAGTTCTTCCACGTTGTTTTACTGTTTATTTACAGTCTAATCTTTCTTTGCTTTTCAAGTCCAACTCCCACACTATAAAACTTTAGAGAGTGGGTCTAACTTATCTACAATCTCTCTCAAGACACCTGGCACTGTTTGTTGGGGGGGTTGTCCCTCCCAAATACATCTTTAGACAGAATGAATTACTGTTTGTTATTATGGAGGGCTAGAACAGTGAAGACATAGGGGATTGATTTGGTGATGTTTTTGTTTTAAATTGCTACTGAATGCAAACATTTGAATTCTTCTTTGTTACTTTTGGAAGTGCTGCAATAATCCTAAATCAACATCTATATAAAACAATACTTTTCTTAACTTTTAGTTATTTCTTCCTTCACACCTCCCCACTTCCTGACTATTCCATTTTTTTCTTATTATTTTTTTCTTGCTAAGAAGATTAAGACCTTGATAGAAAATTCTTGTCATACAACGTGTAAGGAATCACTCGTGCTTTGCAATGTCTGTAATGCAAGCACATCTTCTTCAGCTATGTCATGACTACCGGCAAGTATGTTTTGTGGAATATCAGATATATTAGTGGTCCCAGCAAGCATCTGCAGCCTCTTGCAGAATTTAATAACTGGGGTGCTGTTATATTTTAGCAAGAACTCACACAGAGAGAGAACAGCCATCCATATTAGAAAGCATATAGATTCGTATACTTCATGGTCATGGGAATTAACCAGGATCGTGGAATTATTGGGTATATCAGAAATTAGATTATGAAGCTGGTACAGGAGGAAACTTCTAAATTTTAGATGGCAGTCAATTAAGTTTTCCTCAAAGTAAATCCACTGGAACTAATGAACATGACTAAGTTTTGGCCATTAATTTCAATTATGTTTTAAACTGCCCTGTGATCTTCAGATGAAGGGTGGTATATAAATTGAATAAATAATAATAGGTCAACTTTGAGTGAAACTTAGTTGAATACCAGCCATTAAAAAGATCAACTGAATGTCAACCAATGATATGATAGAATTTATGCCCCTAATATATACTCTCTGGACATTTTCCATCGTTTTATATGCTGTAACTGACTAGAGAAGGGGCACATCTTGTGATTACTAGAGGAGACTTTAAGGAGGTACTTAATTGTCTCTTGAGAAGTAATCTGCTAAAATTAGAGGGGCAATTTTAGGATACATGGAAGACTAAATGCATATGGTATCTGAAGTAGATTACACCTTGAAAAAGTGAAGTTAAACTTTTATTTCTCCTCTCAACTGATTTTAATTTTAATTTTTTCACTAGCAAGTAAGATCAGCTTTAGATTCCATTTCATTTTATTTTTAACTAGCCAGTTTCTACAATCTAATGTGACTACTGTGACATACGTAATTGATCCTATCAATACCACGCACTGTGCATTGGCCATCGTAAAAAATTGCTGTATTGCCTTTAGATGAGAACATCAGATGTGACTCAAATGAAAACAAAACCAAACGATATTCTCTGGGATGCATTGGAAGCTTTGTTGTGGGGAAGAATTGTAGCATATACATCCAGTAAATGTAAAGCAAGAGAAGCAAAATTAAATTATTTGATTTAAATTTTAAAAATGAAATTTGGCATCCTAGCTCAGTGAAACCTTAAATCAACATTATAGCTCCCATTCTCAAATAAGTATACTTGTATGCCAAAATTGCTATACCAAATCAACACAGAGTTCTATTATAAGGCACTGCGTTGATTACTGTACATTAAATAGACTATTAGGAAGCAAACTCTTAGCATTTGTTTAATGGGGGGGGGTAGGACTATTAAATCAACATGCAATAAACAATAGGTGGCCATCCCTGCAGCCCGGGGCTCACATCTCATTTTATATGGCCTCTGATGCCTCCTGTCTGCTCTATTCCTCCATACCATCAAAGATCCATCATCCCTGATCATTTCTTCATCACTTTTTATGCTTAATAAAGTATATCTTCCCACCCTTTCTATGTACCTTCAAACAATTCTATGTCGTTTCAGAACAACCAGGGCAGTATTATTATTATTATTGTTGTTGTTGTTGTTGTTATTGATAAACATAAATTGATGCTTTTGTGTGTTTTTTGTTTTTACTTTTTCCTAGCTTGACTTGGGAGAAATTATTTTTTCTCCAGCTTTCTGAGAATAAATAAATTGGGAGGCTTCTGCTGTGTGTGTGTGTGTGTGTGTGTGTGTAGCACATTAAAGCAGAAAATGAATTGCTTTGTTTTCCAGAACAGTAACAAACTTATCTGCTGTACTGACTCAATCTTTTTTTTAAAAAAATCAGTTTCACGTGTTGTGTAAAGGGCCCTCTGTATTCACTCAAGCTCCAAAATGCCCAGAAATTACAGCTGTTAAGGGCCACAGCCTTAACAGGCATGCTATTTAGGCAATATTGGATAAGCAATTGTTATTATCCTGTGGTTAGTTCCAGCTTTATCACTATCGTAGAGCTGAATGACTGTTAATTTCAGAGTGGTGGACCAAAGACTCACATTTGTCCATTCACTGGCATAGACACATGGAGTCTATACAGCTGAAGTAATTGTGCAACTGAGGCTACAATTCCATGCTACAAATGAAATGCATGGTTTGGTTGCTGGTAGCTGCTAACATTTTAGATCTTTTTGTTAATATTTTAACAAGGCAAAACATCAGGAAATATGTATTTTTAAAACCCACCACAGTTCTTCTACACTACTATTGTCATATAAATGCCCCAGCAAATAAGTGATTTACAAAACGTAAATCTTATATTGTAATAAACGTTGTTTTGATATTGTCTGATCTAGAAGAGGAACTTCTTGCCCAATGCATATTGTCTGATCTTCACACAGCAGCCCTCTCTGGGAATCCCATTACCTACAAAGGTATTAGGAAAGTGATCCCAGCTGAAAGCATTTATCCAATTCCAGTTGTTGTTTGGACAACTAAACCATTAGAGGGCTGCATCATTCCCCTTGCTACTGTTTGAAAGAAACCCAGTGGCTGTTTCGAGTTTAACTTTCCTTTGTAAAACACTGAGCTTAATTGTGTATGTTATCTCCTTCTTTGGATCTAAAAGTATACTTACGGTACATTGCCGAAATAAGGTATGTTTGCAGAAATGAATATCCAATACCAAATGGCTATAGGAGGTTTTAATTTTATTGCTTTGGGATAGCCATTCATGTCTGTTACATTTTACGAGGGGTGTGTGAACATATAGGCTCCATGCCTATTGTCATATTTAACTAGTCCTCACAGCAGAATTCAGCTGAGATGTACCACTGCAGCTTCATGGGTTTGGAGTGGAGTGACTGCCCATTTGCACAAAAGTTTCTATTGTGCATGGTGCTAATCACAATTGTGAAACTTGCTATCAGCAGCATTGCAGCAATCCAAATATGCACAGACTTTTCAGTTGGCTACCATGTAGTACAGGTTCTTATGAGAGTCAGCCCTACTGGATGATGATGATGATGATGATGATGATGATGATGCCACCACCTATATCCAGGGATCTCAGGGCAGTTCCAAGGGTCTAAACAATATTGTTCAAAACTGCTTGGACAGCAAATACTGCAATTGTGAATCAGGCCATTTTGAGCCTGATTAAGATCTCAGTTAAAACAGATTATTGAATTTTAGCCATTATGTACCACAGCACCAAATGTATTGCATCGATGTACTCTGGTTTCAGGGACTTTGGGATCAGGCTGTTTCTCAGTTGGATGACAAAGTCCTGCTTCACATTTCTATTCAGAAGAATGTCCCACTGACATTAATTGGGCTTATTTTCATTTGCAAAATTGCCTTACCCTCCCTCTCAACCATAACGTGGTCAATGAAGAGTTGGTCAGTGAAGAGAAATTAAACTGAATATGTATTTTCAATTTGTTTTAGAATCCAGCTCTGCAATAAACATTCTGGTTCCAAAAAAAAAAATACAAGGGAAAGCTGTGTATGTGTTGTTTGCACTCAACTCTGGAACCAAGCCATTTAATAGAATGAGTCTGATATACATATATATTTCCTTTTTGAATAGTTATTTTTTATATTCCTTCTGTCCAAAACCTTATTGCTGCAGAGAAAGCACAGACATTAGTAGGATAACTGTATTAGTAAATAGCTTTGAGGCTGCAGTGATATTGTTTTCTCTTTATGTGGACTTGTATCTGGCTTTATTGAGCATCAGTTGAGCTGCAAACTTGTATCTGCTGAATACATTATCACCTTCTTAAGGGGGGAGGACCACTCCAAAATCTTAGTCTACCCCCCAATCCATTAGTCTTCTGCAATGTATGCATCTGGACCCACACTTTCACTGCCTACACCCATTCCTGGAAAGAACATGTCCTAAAAATGCCAGGCAACTTTTTTAGATTCTCCAAATGCTCTCCACATGTTTCCACTCACGTTATTTCTGTCCATACTCTTACCGCTAAGATGCTTACACAAGGATCTAATTAAAAATGGTGAGTGTAGCTCCCTGGCAGATGAAAGGTACACAGCAGGGCATAGCCAGTGCGATGGACAAAGCCTAGAAGCAGAACAACAGATGAGTCGGAGGATGCTTTGGATGCAGGTTATCTAGACATGAACCTGACCTGAAGTGCTCAACAGAAGAGGCAAGAGGAGAGGAAACTCGTGGTAATGGCTATGGCATACGCACAATCTATAAGTAGTGTCTTTCTTGGAACTTGACATTAACTTGGATACCTCTGCCCTGCTGAATGGGAGGTGTTCAATTTTAGGGCTGACCCCCTTTCCCTTTTTTCACTTTGAAATCTGATCCCTGCATTTCCCCTTTGTTCTGATCAGGTTCACAAAGGTTGGCTTCGCAAGCAACCCCAAGAGCTGAACCTGGAAGATCAGGACAAAACACTTTACATCGCAGCTCAACTCTTTTCTAGCTAAATTACTTCACATAATGCAACACTGCTCAGCTTCTTGATCAGCAAAATGGCCTGCACGCTGAATCAGTGGATGCTTTTTGCCAGCATGTCTCAGGTGTACCCTTTTGTGCATACACACTGCGCAAAGAAAAAGAGAGAGAAAGTTCTTCCACCCAGATGTGAACCAAAACTGTCCAAAACAGTGTCTTTGAGAAAGTGCAAAATGTGTTTTTGACAGCCAAGGTGTGACAACAACCATCCCTTAGGCATTCCAGATAAGGATTTCAAGCAGGATGGCATCTCAAGTGTCATAATCTATTTCATTTTAGAAATTAAGCTGAGATTGGGAATGAGAGACTCTTACAACTAGGTTATGTCCATATGTTTGCATGGAATATTTACTCACTGCACAATCCTATGCATGTTTACTCAAAAGTAATTCCCACTATGTACAATGGACCTTACTCTCATGAAAGTCTGACTCTAGAACCCTTGAAAAGAGTGTGCTCAACATTGATTGCCATGTGCAACTATAGCCAGGAGGGCAAGGTAGCCACCAGGCAAGCAGTAATTACAAAGGAAACAAGAGGTGAAATATTAGATTGGTCCTGCCAGTGACAAGATTCTCGCTTTTTCTTTGCCGCCCATTTGTTTGTGTAGCTATATTTAACTGGCACTTGATTGAGGAAATGTTGAAAATAGCAGTTAGGGCTTCCCTAATGAGACCTCTAGAGGAAAGCGATGGTGTGCAGGGTGGTCAGAAATAATGGAGTAGTGCAAGGGGGTGGGGAAGGAGACTTAACCCTTTCCTGGAAGAAAGGTTTTCACACACTAAGTTAAAGGAATGATATGCAGAATATGGGGAAATATCCCAAAGTGTTTAATCACAGCAGCGCCTAGACATATTCACAGCTCAGTTTTACTATTATTAGAGGTGGGCTTTGTGATAGGTGCTTCACATCCAGCTGATGCCATTTATTATCTTCTACCCCAAATGCAAGAGCACTCTCTGAACCAGAATGGATTCACATGGGGGGGAAATGCAAACCAGTTGGATTTTTCCCCCTTAACTATCACTACTGTGGTTTGGAATACACAATCTACCAAGAAGAAAAAGAAGTATCTGCTATTTAATCTCTTTTTAATCCATCCCAAGGGTGTCACTGCCAACTTGAATAAAATATTGGGAGGGGCAGGTAAGCCCCACCCCACATAATTGCTCACAAGACACAGCATGCACACACCATTTGAATGGCAATGCCTATCAATTTAGGGGGGCCGTCTCAAATATTTTATTGAGGAGCGCTGAAGGGAACTCAGCCCCTAGGAGTTAGCTCCTATGATCCATCCTGTTTGTAGGTTTTGTGCAGACTATACCTTTAAAGCACATTTGAGGCACATTCGCTCTCTCAAAGAATTCTGGGCACGGTAGTTTGTTAAGGGTTGCTGGGAATGCTAACTCTGAGACAGATAAACTACAGTGTCCAGAATTCTCTGAACAGGAAAATGTGCTTCACATTTGCCTTAAAAGTATAATGCGTACACAGAGCATCTCATCTCAGAAATAGGTGCCTCTCCCTTTTTTCCATCACTCTTCCTTTCCATCTTTATTTTCAACGGTATCAGTTTCCTATACTCTTTCTTCCTTTTTCCCCAGCTTCCCCAGCTGTACTGCAAAGACGCCACCAATATCTCCTCTGACAAATGACAGCTATCTTAATTTCTCCTTTCTCTCCTTCATCAACACACTCATTTATCTTTATTTTTCTCTCACTGTCGTTGAATCTCCATTTTCTTGCTTCTGTTCTGCCTTCTTCTTTTTCTCATTGACAAAGATTTCTTTCTCTTTGGCATCTCAGTTCAAACCCAGAGCATTCACACTGCTGCTTGGCTTTATAACATAAGCAGTTAAAATAGAGTGTGGAGGAGCAAGCAAGCCTAGGATTTACCTAAATTAAAGCTTCCAGTTCTAAATAAATGTACATGGAAGTAATCCTGCTGAAACCAGTCAGGATTCAGATATACTTCTATAGAGCTCAGTATCTCCATCCAGGAACTGTGTTATAAAGAACATTGAATAAATATACAAAAGTAACAGAAAGCAGTGATGTGCTCAAAGTATACTAGCAAAAGAAGGTATTGCCAATGCAATTAATTAAATCTGTATGATGAAAACAGCTACCAATTAAACACCATAAGTTTTTAATAGATTGAGTTCAATAGGCAAGTGGGTATAGTGTTGCAAGCCTTGTCTTGCAGTACAACCCTAAACAAGTACAGTGGACGCTCGGGTTGCGAATGTGATCCATGCGGGATGCACATTCGCAACCCACAGCAGCACATCTGCGCACATGCGGGTTGCGATTCAGCACTTCTGCGCATGCGCAAAGCACGATTTAGCGCTTCTGCGCATGCATGACCACCAAAACCCAGAAGTAACCCATTCCAGTACTTCTAGGTTTCGGCGGGTGCTTAACCCGAAAAAACGCAACTTGAAGCAGCCGTAACCCAAGGTATGACTGTACAGTATTCAGTGCGCTTTACCCCCTAGTAGGGATGCAGGTGGCACTGTGGTCTAAACCACTGAGCCTCTTGGGCTTGCTGATCAGAAGGTTCAAATCCCCACATTGGGGACAGCGTGGGTGGCGCTGTGGTCTAGTAAATCTGTTTCGGATTGCAACCTCAAATTCTTAATACCCTGCTTTATTTCATTGTGACAAAGAAAGCTTAAGGCTGAGTTTTGCATTTCAAACATATGACTGATTTAACGATGAATACCTAAATCAGTTTTTCCTCATTTTCTGCATAATTAATACAAATAAAATGGATTTAATATACAGTGATACCTCAGGTTAAGTACTTAATTCGTTCCGGAGGTCTGTACTTAACCTGAAACTGTTCTTAACCTGAAGCACCACTTTAGCTAATGGGGCCTCCTGCTGCCGCCGCGCCGCCAGAACATGATTTCTGTTCTCATCCTAAAGCAAATTTCTTAACCTGAAGCACTATTTCCGGGTTAGTGGAGTCTGTAACCTGAAGCGTATGTAACCTGAAGCATATGTAACCTGAGGTACCACTGTACATGATATTGCAATGGATATAATATACATGAAGGTGAAGGGCAGTTTTACACAGAAGGCTAGCAAGGTTCTTGCTTCAATTGATTTGCATTGCAATATTGGCGAGAATGGAGGGGAAATTAAAAGTGGTTTTGCACTTGGCACCAAATATGAGAATCTATACAAGTTGTTTGTTGTTTAGTCGTTTAGTTGTGTTGCCCATTTATACACGTGCCAGCCATGATGTCACATGTGCACATTGGAGTGCATGCATTTATATAGTACGTGGAATAGGTTAACCACCTCCAAAGCCCAATTAAAAAACTCAAAAGGTGTGCGGGTGGGTGTCATTTGTGGAAAAATGCCTGTAAATGATGAGCCTGCCCACTTTTTCCAGGTCCACAGAACCTGCTACTCCACCCAGCGAGGTCAGCTTTCTGATAGGTTTCTGGGGGGATTAACAGGTCCTCGAAAGTACAGGCCTGCTCTTCATTCCATGCGCGCCTAGATAACACGAGGGCGCCGAAGAGCCCGGGCCTGGCTCAGAGGACGCGGTGGGCGGGGCTTGAGCAAGAATGTCCTCGGAATCACCAGTCCTAAAGGCGCTTCTCAGCGAGATTACGCACTCTAGGGGGATCTTCGTCGTATTTCTTGGAATAATTGCGCCGAGGGGGAAAAAAACAGCGGGGCTTCAAAGTATTAGGATCCAGCATGTTCAGTATGTGAACAGTAAGAGCAGCCGCGTTAGTCTTCTGCAAGAAAAGCAGCAAGGCTTGTGGCATCTTAAAGATTGACAGATTTAGTGTAGCAGACCTCGAACTAGACAGAGCCCGCTCCATCAGATGCATCAGGTGATATCCTCCTGCCATATAAATATGGGAAAGTCATGGAATAAATATGGGTATGGGGAAATTAATACATACGATTGTAATCAGCGGTGGGGTCAAATGGTCGTGAAACACACACAAAAAAGACAGTCTACCTCAATCGTAAAGCTTAATTCTGCAGTCAGTTTACTTAGGTGACCCTTTTCATAGAATTACCACAGGCTGCGCTTTCGGCGTTTAATGGCGGTTTGGCCCCGTTGTTTATATTGTCTCTTTCATATGCCCATTTTACGTCCCTGTCAACCGAGAATAACTATTGAAGCATACGCTATGCGGGGGGGGGGGGGAATTATGACATAAGAAACCTGTTACTTGTTGAGATGCCACAAAACGCTTTGTTGTGGTTGTTTGAATAAAGTAAAATGAACGCGGAGTGCGTTTCCCTCTCCGATGGCGTAGCCAGCGCCTAACCCCAAGCATCTGGTACTCATAGAATCATAGAATGGTAGAGTTGGAAGGGATCCCGAGGGTCATCTAGTCCAACCCCATGCCATTCAGGAATCTTACGCATCCGTGACAGACGGCCACCCAAAGAAGCCTCCAAGAAGAGTCCACCACCTTCCGAGAGAGTCCTTCCCATTGTCCAACAGCTCTTGCCGTAAGAAAGTTCATCCTGGTGTCTAGTCAGCATCTCTTCTCTTGCACCTTGAAGCCATTGGTTTGGGTCCCACCCTCCGGAGCAGGAGAAAACGTCTTCAAACCTTGATCCATCCTGTTGGTTTCGGTGCAGAAACAAATCCAAGATTACTGATATCAGGGTTGTTCCTTAAACTACCTTCAGGACCGTGATCTTTTCGTGGGTTACTGACCCCCAACCACTCCCACGCCATCCTCTGCCCACGCACCTTTTGCTTCTGCTGGTTTTGGGGAGGAGGGAGAGTTCGTAATGAATTTGCCTTCCTCTCCCAATGGTTTTAATGCAGAATTCCCACTGAGTAAGACTTCAAGACTTCGGGATCTAGGGAAGGAGGTTGACTCTGCTGAGTCTGACTTTCCTGAAATTGTTCAGAAAAGAATAAAGGGATTAAATAGTATAAGCCTTTCTGGGAAGGGAATAGCAAAAACTCTTGTGTGTCTCTGAAGATACAAATCTCGACCATATAGATATAAATTTCGACCATACTGTAGTTCATTTGCGAAAGTTATCGTTTGATTTTACACACTTGGTTCGCGCGAAGAGTTACTATTTCTAGTGGATATTCTCTCTAGATACATACATAGAAACATACATATCAGGTTCAAAATGAAAACAGAGGAGTAAACAGCTGCATTCATTTATTTTTATTAAAATTTATATACCGCTTGATTGTTTTATAAATAACTAAAGCAAAAATAATAAAACAATGACATGATCAATTAAAACAGTTAAAAGCAACTATTTAAAGCATGTATCAATGCCTGCATTTAGAAAAGACTCCTCCAAACTTTTCCTTGCCTTTTATCTACTGCTCGCGTTTTTCCTACCCTGACACGCGGATTTTTTAAATTGAGAGCAAGCAGCTGCTATTTCTGGAGTAACTAGATAGAGACAGGGGTTGGTAGGTTGGTAGATAGTATAGACTACTTTATTTGGGAACTATCCTGATCTGTTTCAGTCAATGCAGCTTTGTCAGGATTTCACAGTAGAGTGGAGATTCCATCCGCTTGAACTTTCTCACAAATAAAGTTTGTTTACGACTGGACCATCAGAACTGAGTAAATTATCTGAATGTCTCTCTCTTGTTATGTGTGGGTGATCACCAACGTTAGTCTATGGATTTCAGTGGGTCTGCTCTGAATATGCCTTACTTGGATGTCACCAGTACATTGCCATTTTTGTTGGGCGTAGAATTATTGCCATTTCACTGATTCACTTCTCTCCTCTAGCGAAATTTAACATCCCGATCCTAAGTAGGACTTATGAATAATGGGACTTCCTTTTCCCCCTCGCATGTTCAGAATATCTCCTGGGAGTAGCCTATTTTGCCTAAATGCTTCCAGCCGGCTTGATCCCAGGAAGATATTCCCCAACAAGCAGAAATGGAAAGCTAAAACTGCAAAGGATGGTCAAAACACACGAGCTGAACTATATTTTTTGACAATGAAAATATGAAGCACGATTCAAGAAGGCTGTTCCCATTTCACTGGGATATTCGTTCATGACGCTTCAAAAAGATCATTCTGTTCTATACAGCTAAGAATGTGGCAATTGTTTACTCATGGCTGGAGGCTCTTTCTGATGCCCGTGTGCCTTCATTGATATTATTATTAATTATTATTATTATTATTATTATTATTATTATTATTATTATTATTATTATTATATCATTGCAAAACAGTCCTTCTCCACTTCTGTATGTCCGCCTATCCATCCACTGGTATCTTCAAGGTCCAATCTGACGATGTAGTCTCTTGCCTACAGTACTTGATGCCATCATAACCTGGTAAGGCTGGAAACCGTGCATTCATTCATTCATTCATTCATTCAGCCAGCCAGCCAGCCAGCCAGCCAGCCAGCCAGCCTTTATTGGCTTAATTTAGACAGTAAGATCATGAAAGAAAAAGAAAAAAGCAACCACTTGCCAGGGAGTCAGTCCCATTGAACTTAATGGGGTTAACTTCTGAGTGGGTGGGTGTGGGTGTGTACATGCAGGGACGGACGGACTGCTAAAGCAGGATTGCTAAACTGTGGCCTGCCGGATGTTGCTGGACTCCAGCTCCCATCAGCCCCACAGCCAAGCATGGCCGATGGTCAGGAATGATGGGAATTGCAGTCTAACAAGATCTGGCGAGCCACAGTTCACCCACCGACACAGCTTGAAAGGGCTACTGCTTTTTTCTGATTTTACTGAGTTTAGGCCCAACGACCCCCTAGGAAGTGTTGTTGTTGTTTCCCTTCTATTTCTCTCTACCTGTCCAACTTTTTTCCTTTTGGGAGCAGGGATTAGTTTCCGGATTTCCCTCTTCGCCACCAGCAGCATTCAACCCTTCTACAAACCCACACCCGGCAAGACTTCAGCTCGGTCCGCAGCCTCCCGGGTTTCCAACTGAGGGGAAGGGAGGGGGTCGCCTTCTGCTGGCGCCTTGCAAAGGAGAAAGCGCACGCAGGCAGGCTAGGAAAGGAGGGAGGACTCCCAGCGCGCCCCGCCGCTTTTCCAGTAAGCCTCTCTGTGTTTACGTTATGACATTTTTCTGTTTGTAATTATTTTTTATTTTAATTTATGTCATTTTTAACATGAGCCAGACCATTGCTCTCCCCTTTCGCCTTTTGTACACAGTGACTCTCTTCATGATAGTATGTCCTTTTCCATACACACACAGATATACATATCCCCTGGTATATTCCCCCACCTCTTCCCTTTTTCCGAGCGTGTTTACTATTCTTTATTAACAGACTTTTTTCTAATATTTCTTCCTCTTCCCAACTCCCTCCCCCGCCCCCAGCCTGCCATTCCCTGGTGTGTCCGCTTTTTTTTTGTTTTTTTTTTAAAAAAGAATTTGCCCTGTCTTGCTTTATTTGTTTGTGTGAAATTTAGTTTGAAAGGAGATCAGAGGGAGCAGGAGGGGTTTGTCATGAGAGAATGACCAAGTGACCCGAAGTCTGATTATATGTCATTATCTGGAGACTCGGTGTATCCAAATTACCAAAACGGCCTCACTCAGCCAGATCAATTACATTTAGATACGGAGAGAGAGAGAGAGAGAGAGAGAGAGAGACGGAGGAAGGGGGGCGAATGAGGGAAGGGTTGGATACGCAAATATAGGCACGCCGACACCTCTCTCTCTCTCTGAGTGTGGAAGCGCAGATCCTTACGCAACTTTCGTCAGTGCAATGTGCTCAGCCTAAAAAACGCACGTCGGTTTGAGCACCGTGGGATCGCGCAGGTAGAAGCGGGCGCTACTTGCGTAAAAATGTATTCACGTGCCCCGAGGTTCGGATTCATAGTTTAGTCGCCCCTGTTCTAGAAGGCTAGTGTGAACCCAAAGGAGACCGCGCTCATCCAAAAACGAGGTCTGAAAGCAAACGTCAAAAGGCGCCCAGTTAGCCTCTAGTTGTGAGATGTGTCAAGGGGGGGAAATAGAGCAAGGGATCTCTTATGAGTATCAAGTCGTGTAGGAATACAAACTTGCCAAAAGCAAGAAAATGTTGTAGTGCAGGGCAAATGTAGGATTGCCAATCCTCCCCAAGAGTTTAACCGCCACTGTAATCGGAGCCCCCATCACCCCAAGACAGTTTTGTAGTATTTCCAAAAGATGGTAGGCGTCTGACTCCAGCGATTCTCCATGTTTTACTTTTCTTAGCTATTACCATTACGCACATAATATTGATCTACCTAGAGGTCAACTTCAAAATCTGCAGCTAGGGTTGTCACTTTTTTCTTGCCATCACTCAGTTACAGGGCAGGCAGAACTTGTCTACACGCGCCCCTTAAAGGCACAAGAACCCTGGCAGGGGAGATGAGGTAACGCGCGCTCAATTTGTTAACAATTGCAGGGCTCTGAGGATGGAAAGAAGGGGAGCAAGGCCGTCGTCCGCACGGCTGAGAAGCAAGGCTCCGCCTTCCATCCGCTGTCACGCCATTCCATCAGGCTGTAGCAGCGGGTGAAGAGGAGGGGCGCAGGGGCCCAGGGACCACTCCACTGGTGCAGCTGAAAGACCAGCAATTCTCGCTTCCTCCTCCTCCTCCTCCTCTTGATCGGTTTCCATCCCAGCTGGTCATCAGAAGAACTTGTGGCTAAAAAATGGTCCCTAGATATAGTACTTATTTTCTCCTGCCTCCCCCCTCCTCCCAATATGAGAACATGTCTTGTGTTTATTGGTCTGCAAGTTTATTTCTTTAGTTCTGGAGTGGCTGTTGTTTTGTTTTTGCTGAAGAGCAAGGTTAAAAAAAAGTTTTTAGTCAATCAAGTGGGGGGGGCTACATATCCATATCTCAAAAACAAAAAAGGGATGCCCCATTTTTTTTCTTTGTTTCTTTTTATATACTGCCCCATACTCGGAGGGTCTCAGGGCGGTTCACAGAACAAAATCAAAATATAAAACCTCAAAATAAACCCAATAATCCTACCCACCCCCATTTCTTCTAGCATTAAATAAAATTTGGATCATTATACACATGGGTTAGACAGTTTGTTTCAGATACTTCATTATTTCTCCCACGGAAATTGATAGACCATGCAGTGGGGGAGCCACCCACCCCTCTAGATAAATTTATTTATTACATTTAGATACCGCCTTTCTACTAAAGATCTCAGAAGAGCTAGCTGATTTTACCAAGCCACCATATTTATACTCCTTGTGAGGTAGGTTAGGTTACGAGTGTGACTGGTCCATAATCACCCAGTGACATGGGCCAAGGGGGGGCAGGGGAGGGCAATAAAATCAATAAAAATACATAGCAAACTGAGGTTCTGCGCCCCCCTCATCAAAAGGTCTTCCCCCCTAAGAAAAATCCTCTGAAATATTTCGCACTAGGTTTTCTGGTATATACTTCCTGTTGAATATATTTAGAGTTTGAGTCTTAATTTGTTCATCTTCCTTCCGCTCCCATAGACTCAGGGCCTTCGGCGCTGAATGGTTATTCCTCCGCCGTTTCATTTGCAGCTGCCAAAGACAGCTTGGGTTAGACTTAATTTCATACCACTGGTTGATCTGGGGTCAAAAGAAAACCTACTAAGCAACATGCGTGGAAGCAAACGCACTTGAAAGCAATGAGCGTTCATTGCTCAGAGGTAAAATGCAGGTTGACCCAACAGCCCACGTTAAAGTTCTAGGAATCTGTAAAGTGGTTTTCTCCCAATGGAAGTCATCGAGCCTCACTCATCCTGTATACTTTTACTTGGAAGTAATTCCCAATTAATTAAGGCTGAAGTCCTTAATTATCGAAGATAAATAATAATGAAATAATTAATATTTCTAACTTCCTTCTCATAAAACATCCCAAGACGATTAACAGTAAAAACATCAACAATCAGGCATGTATGAATACAAGGGTCTTCATACATTTTATATAGTGTACAATTTGTGTGCCTGCAGTCACAATGTCTTGAGCTGCACAAATCCACAAGTGTATCCTCTTTCACACAAACGCTTGTATTGCAACCTTAGATGTGATCCACATATTGTCATCAGTGAGTGATACAACCCGCATTTTGCAGTTGGGGCAGAATTCACTCATTCATTTATTTGAAATATTTCTTAGGCATCCCTTCATCAAAAGATTCCAGGGTCGTTTGTACATAATACATATGTTCACTGTAATGCCAGAATAATCCTTAGGGAATCTGAAATGGAGATACCATCCAGCCCGCTTTTTAGTTTGAGCACTCTGAAACCTTCGTTCACACAAGCAAACAGGTACACTGTGGCAGAAATGGTCCGGTTTCTTCTGAGTAACAATATTAGCTTGAGTTACAGAAAGGTAGCCGTGTTGGTCTGCCATAGTCAAAACAAAAAATTTTTTTCCTTCCAGTAGCACCTTAAAGACCAACTAACTTAGTTGGTCTTTAAGGTGCTACTGGAAGGAAAAAAATTTTTTGTTTTGAATATTAGCTTGGTAACACCCAGAATGGCCCTGTATGCAGTGGCTGCAAAAAATAAAATAGAATTTAAAAATCCGGGAAAGGGGGTTAGATAAAATCCCTAAATTGTAGTGATTCAGAGATTTAATTTGAAATCAAACTGGATTTTGTTTGAGTCTCTGGACTTCATGGATGCTGGCACACATTATGGCTGTATGATCTGCATTGTTTTATTGGTACTGTTGCTGTGAGTTTGTCATGGCCTTTGACTAGAACAATAATCTTATATTGATCCTATTGAGTGAGCAGTCTTACTGTGCAATCCTTTGCATGTTTACTCAGAAGTAAGTTCCACTCTGTTCAGAAGAGGTTACTTCCTGGTAAACGTGCTTAGGATCTCCACATCATGTTGCAAGATCCATTAGGCTGTGTCCAACCTTACTCCTACTCAGAGACGACCCAGTGAAATGAACGGATGGGACTAACTTAGGCACATTGATTCCAATGGGCCAACTCTGAGTAGGACTACCATTGCTTACAACTCATTTTGATTTCAACTAATATTTGCTGTGCGCAACTATAAGAAGTCCATGAATCACCCCCACCAAATGATGAAGCTCGGGCAGTTCCTTCCAAGTAAACATTGTCAATGTTGACAGCAGTATTACTTCCAAGGCTACCACCTTCAGCAAAAATTTGATTATTGAAAGAAAAAGACGTCACGGAATAGCAACAAAACCGCATGTAATTTACTCTGCTTAATTCTAGAGACTTTGTGCCATGGGTCTGTAGACTCTTACAGGCAAAAAGAAAACAACATGGAACGAAGATCACAGAGAGATGTTTATTTTTACCTTTAAATATGCCCAAGACAAATTATAAAATGTGCGGGGGGGAGAGACGACATTACAGTAGAGATGAGAAAGAAACCATGTAAATAACAACTGTTTAAATATAGTGTCCATATTTGTTGTATATAGGAGGGCAAGAAGAGAGAGAGAGAGAAAAGCGAAAGTCACCCTAGCAAGACTTCTCTTAGAGATTCTTCAGCAGGGCAGAAATTTCTGCCCATATGATTTAAGTACCATAGTGCATTTCAAACAGGTCTTGAGATCGGAGTTGGGTCCCTCGCACCTTAAATCTGCGGCGAGCTTGGGCACTCCTTCATACATTCAAATAGTTCTCTAGCTTGTCGAATAATAACCTTGGGAAATGGCTTAAGAACCTAGGAGCGCTCCAGTGCCTCGATGGCGCGTCGAACAAGCCAGCCCTGACACTTTATTGATACCACCCACCCACAAACAAGTATTTTCTACTCCCCTGGTCGATTTGTGTAACTGGAACTGCTGGGGTGGGGGCGGGAGGGAAGAGGAGGGGGAGATGCAGCCCGCCAGATGTCAGCTGGCCTTCAAGACTCCCGGATTTCTGCATAAATTAATAATCTGAAGAAAAAGAAGGTTTGGCGGAAAGATGATACAAGCCTCTGCGAATAAACCTGTCAAGCTGTAGCCTGACCCCCCTAAAACACAATCAAGCTTGCTTGCCTCATGACTTCAGTGAAACTTGTTTCTGTGGCGTTTTAAGCCAACCGTTTCTCCTGGCTTGCCTCTAATCGGTTTAATAGGAGGAGATGCAAACCACAAACCCGCTGGAGTCACAGGACGGCCTTTAAATCCATCCAGCCCCTCCGGTCGAGCTGGGAAGCAGACTGCTCCGTTGCCATTCTCGCTGCCCCGATCCGCGAATGACTCGAAGTCCGTCTGCAGTGGAAGGGAATCCAAAGAAACTGGGCGTGACACGAATGGAGCGCATCTGAGAGAAAAGCGGGATATAAATATGCAGCTATAAGAAATATGTCAGCATTATGATCTTTCCCTATAAGGATTCTCTGTCTCTCTCTCTCTCTCTCTCTCTCTCTCTCTCTCTCTCTCTCTCTCTCTCTCTTTCTCCATGAACGTGGCGAATTCTGATGAAGGAGGTAAAGGCAATGATTTGCCTCCATTGAAAATCGTGGGGTGCAGTTCCCAGGAAAGGGGACGAGGAAGAATTGCTATTGCAATACAGGGGCGGGGTTGAAAACATGCATGCAATCAAACAAACAACACATCATGTGATGACAGCTGGTGTGGTGGTAGGGGGGGGGATGAAAGAGGAAGGGCGCACGACCTCAGGTGCCACCTTGCAAATATTTACTACTCCTTGGCCTTACTATGGCTGAGCTAACGCTGAGTTGAAACTTTGGCAGAACCCGCTCGCAAGACCCACCAGCTAATGTAAGGAGGAGCAACTGGTTTCAAAGGCGATTAATGCACCCAGGACTTGATTTCATTTCACTGCGATTTACTTCCAGGTGAACCAACCTGTTCGGGGTTAGGCTGTAAAGAGCACAGGGCAGCCGGATCCTAAACGCAGGTTTTGATTGGGATACGAAAAGTCACTAAGGTTTAGAATCCCAATTTGGGTAGGAACGAACAAGCGGGAGGCGGGAGAGAAAGTGGCGATTGTCTTCTAAAGAAAACTGTTTAGCATCCGCGCGTTATTCAGGTTATAAATGCTGGCGGTCGTTTCCGCTGGGAAGATTGGGAGGGAGGGAGGGAGGGAGGGAGGGAGGGAAAGAAAGAAAGAAAGAAAGAAAGAAAGAAAGAAAGAAAGAAAGAAAGAAAGAAAGAAAGAAAGAAAGAAAGAAAGAAAGGAAGAAAGGAAGAAAGAAAAGGACAACATCAGGTGCCGAAGTGTGTGGATTAGAACGAGGGCCACACGATGCCTGGTTTGGAGAGGTTGTATTTCTTATTGGGAACCGTCCTGTCGCCTTGTGTATCTGGTGTTTTCACTGCGAGCCCAAAGAAGCTGTTTAGGAGTACATGTCAGTGACTGCAGTCCTACGGACGCTTATATTTTGGAGCAAGTCCCATTCATCCTGTTGTTGTTTGATTGTATTTGGGAGCGGCTTTAGAGCGGGGGAGCCAATACGGGGGAACAAAAACTGGCACAGAAGTAAATCTCAGAATTTGCTTCTGAGTCAGTATCAATCAGATCGCGTTGCTTGCAGAGGGTTTTTTTTAATCTTAGGGGGAGAGCGCTCTTGTATTACCCATCAAAACTACAACCGAACAGCTTACACTATATTCCTGTTTTCCTCCATTCGCTTGGCTACGTGACTTTAGAGCTCATTTTTAAGTGGCAATTTAAAAGCCGTGTGCCGGCTCCTTCATTGTTAATAAGTTGGGAGGGGGACGAATAAAAACTAACTCTTAAAACACAAAAAGCGTTTTGTTTTCGATTCCCTTCAGTTAGTCTTTGAGGCTCCTTTGGTATGAGTTTTGCAAGCGAAAACAAATGCCTGCAAAAGAGTGCACCTCTCGCCCCCCCCCCCGTCCTCTGATACAGACTCCATAATATAAGCACATATTTTCCCCTACTTGGGTTCATTTTTAAAAGCAAAAGGGGAAGGCAAGGGAAATAATTTGGCTCCCAAGAAATAAATGTGTGGCTTGAAAGCACGTGGACCGAAAGGGTCCCAACGCAGCCATCTAGCCGGTCCCGCCTCTGTCACCTGTCCAGCGCCTTGCGCACGGAGGACTCTTGTCCGCGTCCACGAGGCGGAGCCCTCCTGGCACCCGTAGTTCAGGACCCTCTCCGGGACATACCTTGACCTGCGATTCAGTGACACACTTTGCTGAACTGCGTCCTCCCTCGGACTTGCAGAATATCCACTCCGCGGTGCTCCAGTTCCGCCCAGGCTGCTTTTACTTTTCCACACCAGTTTGAGAAGGCTCAGGCCAGAAGGACAACGAAGCTCCCTTGAAAGGCAACAAAGAAGCAGTTATGAATGTATTGCTGGGACTAGAATCCGGCAAAGCGAGCAACCTCATTTCTGTCTTCTTCTTCTTTTCCTTCTCTCCTCTTTATCCTCCAGATCAGCATCCGCGCATTTCCCAGTAGCCATCCTCCTAGTTTATAATTTTCTCTTCCCTTTATTCCTTCGCTCGTCCACCTTTCCTTTTCTCCCCTTCCTGCTTCGCAATCCATAACTCTGAACATCCTCCATCTGTGTCTCCGTTTATTTATTTATCCTGCATCCCAGGAAGCAGAAATATTGGAACTGAAACCGGTTGGGAGCCATCCTCCTAAACACGTCCGCAATAAAGCGTTTAGAATCCTGCTCTAATTCGACTGAATCCCACAACCTCTCTCCTGCAAACCATCATTTACTTAAGCAACCTATAGGTGTGCAGATTTTCAGTCTAAGCTAATAATATATACTACTATCACCGAACGTGAGCTCCTGTCTGTTTTACAGTTTTTAAGCAGCACCAATATTTGGAAATAATCATAAACCTCTCGAAGAAAAAGAAATCAGTGCTGCATTGCAGTGGAGTTGAGTGCGCATTTCTACGAAGTCAGGCCTTTAGGATTTGAGTGGAAAAGAAAGCGCATACAATTTTTATTAGTATTATTCGTAGGGTGTGTATCTGTGGGAGGCACAGAGAGTGTGCATGCCGGTGTGTGCAGAAGATTTCAAAGGAGACTATGGGAAAGGAAAATAAGTGATCCTGCGCAGGCTGCGTCGGCCTGGCGGTTTGGGGTAAATAAATAAAGACACAACTTCTGAGAACCGCAGGACGCTGCGTCCTATTGGCGCACTTTGCAAATCAAGAAGTGGCGCTTTAAAGGCCGCGGTTTGGGCGTCCTAGATAAGGGAAGCTGCTCCCTCCCACCCCAAATGGCATTCCTTAAACGGTTTGCGGGCTGCTCTTCTGATCAGTATCTCAGGTGGCTCTGGTCGCATTTCGCTCTGCCGCTTGCTTGCCAAAGCTTTTTATCCCTGGAGATATTAGGGAACCAGCTGCAGCGGTTCACCACAGCCGCTCTTAAGTTTTTCAGGCTTGCGTTGGGGGCACGCCTGAGAGATGGCACGCCATTTATTTGCACTCGAAATTGTCTGCAAACAAATACCGGTAGGTCCATTCAGCCTCTGCAAAGCCCACATATCTCGACTGATTAATTAACACACACGCGCACACGCATGCATCCAACCACAACGCATCCAACTATTATTCAGATCCCCTCACAGCTTTTTCTGGAGCAATGAACTCTTGCTAAACTTTGGTGAACAGCCGGACCCGCAAACTCAAAACTGGATTGTGGTCCAAACAACTCAGATCCTAATCTAAAAGGATTTTGTTCTAGGAGGAAATGAGTCCCGTTGCCTATGTTCAAGGGATCTTATTTCCCAGTACGTGTGCACAGGATTGCTGCGTCAGAACACATAACGAAGCATATTTCTTGCAAACAAAAGGAATTGAGGCCAAATGCGGGATCACTTTGCTTGGAGATCTGGGTGTTAATCGTTTTACAGTTCAATGCCTTGCATGTCTGCTCGGGAGCGAGTCACACTGAATTCCAAGGGCCTTGCTCCCAGAATAACTGTGGGCATAGGATTGCCACCAACATATGCCTGGACCTGAAAATCGGAATCGGGTCAAACGCTTGGATGCAACCGTGGTCCGGGTGAGGACTCGGATTTTCGCATCCTTGCTGCTCTCCTGACAGCCATACTTCACTGTAAGTGGGCGCGACCTAAGTCCCACCCAAAGCCATGGCCCAATTCTCGTGTGACTGAATGGTTAGGATTGCACTCGGTGTTCTTACCTGCGTTGCACATCACGGTTTCGCAAGAATAATAGCCAACCACGAGAGCGCCCTGGATTGAGACAGGAACACGCCGCAATATACTGAAAACAGATTTGCACGTCCCATTATAACATTCACGTGGCTTATATTTCTGTTTGTTTCCATTATACTACCGCTATTTACTCTGCATATTTAATTCAGCTGTCCACACCCGCACTGAGCTACACATACACATCCACGCCACCGGGATATACCGTGCGCTTAGGTTTATTTCAGACGCACAGTATTCTGTTCGGAGCAAACGAGTGGAACGGTTTTAAAATTATGTAGGATCTCCCTGGTGTTAGGATCATCGCCGGCGGCAGACCGTTCCTGACACTCTGATGTTAAAAGTTCACAATCCTAGTCATAATCCAATTGTACACCAGATTGCACTCCCATTTGAATAGAACGGGGTCAGAGTATAAGACTTATTTACTTTTTTTTTTTACCCTAAGCAAACAGCAAAGCTGCAAAACAGCAACCACGCCCTTTCATTCAATTTCCATTCGTATTAAAACCGAGGGCACGCTCCGGTCTTAGGTGTGCTATGCATTGCAAGGCACCAGCTGAATTAGGTTCCATACCGCTGTCCCTGTGAGGATGCATGGCAGGGAGGTCCTATAAACCTTTCGCCACGGCCTTGCATGCTTACTCGAGAGTAAGCTCCGCAGGGTTGTAATGAGGGTAATCCAAGTAAGGGCGCATGGGACCGCAGCCTTAATATTTTCCCTTCACTTTTGCCATTCAGATTAGACTGTAACCAATAAACGGGAAGACAAGAGAAGCGACCTTGGAATGGATCCGCATCTCCATGTTTAATCTGCCCTTCCTTCTCTCAAAATATCAGGAACCCAAGAACATTTCCCCCCTCTGTGGGCCTTGCGAAAGCCTGCGATGTGCAAACAGTTAAGCCGATGTGCTCGGATTTGAGCCCATGGAAGCGACCACAAATAAAGAAATCGTATTTCCTTCCAAGGATTCTCCTGGATCGGTGATTTGTTGAACTCCGATTTTGGAACCGCGTCCTAATCTGCTCCAAATCCTACCAGTTCTCTTGCCAAGACTGGAAAGATTCTTTTGCCCAGCCAGTGAGTCTTCCTGGAGGAAGGAGACAGGGAATGTACTCAGATTCCTTTCTCCGAGCTACCAGTTTCTCTGTGAAATGCAGTTGGGGATCCTTTTTCCTGTTACAATGTGTTCGACATCTCCCAAGCACAAAAATCTATCCCTATATCTGTTGGCCTTGTGCCGGGCCTGCCTATTAAACATCTCTTTTAACAACTCCCTTGCCTCGGCATTTCGATATAGATAGATATATAATATATTCAGTATTATGATTATTGGTGAAACAAGAGAAAGACAGGCAGATCTTTAAATTTTGGTGAAAGGACAAAATAAGATCACGATGTGCTGTTAAAAAGATTTGGTTACTTACCCAGTTGGGCTGCCTAAGTGAAGGGGAAGCTGAGTTCAGGCAGGGATTGTGTGAACGCCCAAACTGCTGAAATAAATTGATTCGGGTTCACATTGCTTTCTTTTGAAAAGTAATTTATTCCTTAAAATCTCTCTTGCACCCGACCCCCGTGCTTGGCCTTTTGGGCAACGGACTGTTTTGTACAGACAGGAAACAAATTCCCCCGCTTTACAACTTATTCGATCTAGTTTTTGCTTGTTTAATTTTTGCAACGTGTATAGTGCTATTGACAACTCCAGATAAATCCTAAGCAAACCAGAAGTCTGCTGTAAGGTGAATTGCAGGAGGAAACTCATTAACAAGGTCCACTGCAATTGCATTTTGCACTGTCAGAGAATTTCTCCTTGTTACACCGTTTCCGATTACATTGTAGGTAGAAATGGATCTCATTGATTTTTTGGGGGGTGGGGGTACTTCCAAGTGATAGCATATTGTGGCATTCATTAGGGGGGAAATATTCTGATTGTCCCACACTACCCTAAAAAAAAAATATCCTGAAAAAAAGTCCCAACAAACATTTGTAACTTCATAATCCATCACATCACCGCTACTGCTGTCACTACTCTGAGTAACACAGTCCCTGTTGCAAGATCATAAATAAGCATACTGTGATAGAAAATATACTCACATATGGGTGCATTATAATTATAATAACATAATTATATTCCATGCAGAGTATATTCCAAACCTTGGAACCATAGAACACCTTAATTGAGATAATCAGCTATTTTAGTCCTTACATCTATTAGCCTGTCTATCTGTTCCTCCATCTGGCTCTCCATATCATCAACCCAAATAAATGCATGCACGCCCGCATACTTACAGCGAAACGTTGTTAAACCCTCGCGTTAACCTCTCTTGATGCTTGGAGGGGGGGACCCTTTGCCTCGTTTGTTTTAATTATATTATGGATAGGAACCGCAGCCAATCCTAAAAGAGAAGCCGAACAATTAGCAGCGCGAAGATCAAAAAAAGTTTTATGGCCCGCAGAGGGAGGCCCCGCCTCCCGGCTGCCCGGATTGGCCCGGAGAGCCTCTGACGACATATATTAACCCGAGCTGCCCTAAACATGTAGCTGTACATGGAGATCGGCTGGGAAATTCGACCAGTGCCCTGCGCAGCTCCGAGACCGGGAAGCCTTTTTTGAGCCTTGATTTTTTTCCCCTCCATCGTCGCCAGCACCACCATCTTCTTCATTCTCGTCCTCTTCCTTAGCTTCTCCTTCGGGGCGAGGAAGAGCTGCGGATTTCCTTGGTGGGGCAGCTGCGAAGCAGCCAGCAAAGTGGATGGGAGCCGGTCAGATTTAATCGCAGGAGTCGCTTCCCGTCCAGGGAGGAGAAGGAACTGGACCCACTGGGCAAGCTGGGGGGGACATTCCAGCCAAGGGGAGGCTGTCGGAGGAAAATGCAGGTGTAAGTAAACATCCCCCCCAAGTTTTGTTCATATATATATTTAAAATCCCTCTAAGAAGACGCCACAGGAAAAAAGACAGCGAGGGAAACTCACCTCTTGGAGACGGGAGGGGTCCCTCTTTCAGGGGGGACCCTGCTCCCCTTTCTTGTCTTCCTTCGCCCCTTCAGCCCCAACCTCCCGGGCCGCATGAGTGCCGAGGGAGGCCCTGATCCTGCTGCCTCCAGGGGGTTCGGGGGGCTCTGCAGCTCTCCTCCGATGGCCACCAGCCTCTGTTAAGACGCTCTTCTCGGCAGCGCAGATCCAGGGACCGGATCGGGGGCGCGGGGCTCCCGGGGCCCCGGCGATGAGTCTGGTAGGGGGCTTCCCGCACCACCCCGTGGTCCACCATGAGGGCTACCCCTTCGCCGCTGCCGCTGCAGCCGCCGCAGCGGCCGCCGCCGCCAGCCGCTGCGGCCACGAGGAGAACCCCTACTTCCACGGCTGGCTGATCAGCAGCCACCCTTCGGAGATGTCTCCTCCCGACTACGGCATGGCGCTCTCCTACAGCCCCGAGTACGCCAACGGCGCGCCGGGCCTGGAGCCTCCCGCGCACTACGTGGGCGGCGTGGCCCCCCCGGGCAGCGGCGGCGGGCCGCCGGGTTTAGGGGGCGGCCCGCGGCCGGTCAAGCGGCGCGGCACGGCCAACCGCAAGGAGAGGCGCAGGACTCAGAGCATCAACAGCGCCTTCGCCGAGCTGCGCGAGTGCATCCCCAACGTGCCCGCCGACACCAAGCTGTCGAAGATCAAGACGCTGCGCCTGGCCACCAGCTACATCGCCTACCTCATGGACCTCCTGGCGAAGGACGACGCCAACGGTGAGGCCGAGGCCTTCAAGGCCGAGATCAAGAAGACCGACGTCAAGGAGGACAAGAGGAAGAAGGAGCTGGTCAGTACGGCCCCGGAGGGAGGGAGGGAGGGAGTGGGGAGCGAGCGCTGGAGCACAACCACACACACTCCCAAGCCCAGTCCGAAGAAGGACGCTCTTCTCCTGAGTTGGGAGCAGGGCCTTCTTTCCCCCAGAAGTAGCTGCTCTCGAAGTCTGCTTCCTTAGCAGTCAAGAAGAGGGAGGCGGCCTCCTCCTCCTATTCCAGCGACTGTCGGAATGCAGTTTTCCTCGGCCCCATGGCCAATGGTCAAGGGTGTTGGGAATGAGAGGTGTAGCCCATCAAGCCGTGGAAGACCACAGGTTTCCCGCCCCTGTACTTTAGGGAAAGTGTGTCCAAAGAGGACTTCGTGGAGCCCCTGAAAAGCATAGCCCAGTGAAGTGCAAACACGTCTAGGATCAAGGCTACGTCCCGAGAGAATGGAATGGAAAGGGAGATCTAAGCTTCTCGAAAGGGAGCAACGCTCCACTGAAACCAGTAGGGTGTACCTAAGAACGCAGGTAGTTGCTTTTGGGGAAATCCCGTTAACTTATGGAAGGTTTGCCTCCACCTTATTGTGGGGGAAAGGAGCGTCCCGTGTCCTTGCTTTCCATGGGATTTAATTTCCAAGGAAATATTCTGAGGGCAGCTCCAAGTCCATTCATACCCACGGAAGATCGCAGCCTGCGAAGGTTGCTCTCTGGGCTGTGGGAAACCAACGTGTTGGGCACGTGAAATACTTCCCTATCCTCTTCCAGATGGGATCACAGTAGGTAGGACCCGACTCGTTTACAGGCTCCCTCTTGCACACACGTTCTTTATTTGATAGAAAGGCTGTGAATCCGTAAATCCGTGGAAGATTCCAGGAAGGGAACGCGCAAGCGGGATCCACTCCATCACTTTCCTTCTCCGACTTGAGAGGCCTTAGGGCAGGGATGGGGGGCTACAGCTCCCGGCAGCCTCAGCCAGCAGGGCCAAGGCTTTGTAGTTCAGCAACCTCGCCGGGCGAGGGGAGACACAAACTGGTTTAGAGAGATTCTTCTTCGCTATCCCAAAGTAATCCTTCTTGGCCCTTCAAAAAATACGGAATGGGGTGTTTCCCACTGACTTCGCTGGAACATTGTTCGGACGCTCTAAATTTAAGGACCCCTTTATTGGGGATGGGAGATGCCCGTAAACTCCATTCGTTTCACCTGAACCAGCCTCTTGAGTGATTTTAATTTCTGCAGCCTTGTTTAAGAAGCATAGGCAAAAGCTCCGCAAACTGGTTAAACTGGTAGGCTTTGGACTGAAGCTGTTTCAGAGGCCATCCCTAAACGCTTGACCCTAAACGCAGACTCCCTTCGAAAGTAAAGTCGCCGTGAAAACCGAAGGGACCATTTTCAAACGTATCCATTTGGAAACAAATTCCAAAATCCACGTTAGGGCAATGCCTTTCTTAGAGTAACCAAAATGTCACAAGAGACTCCCTTGATGCTAGGGACAAATTTCTAGTCGGTTTCAATGCCAGCCTTTCGCTTTCGCCCTCAGTTGCGGATCCGAGTGGAAATGTCCCGGCTCCGCTTTCTGAGCTAAACTCTAACCGGCTCGCTCTCCTAATCGACAAGTCGCTGATTTCAAGGGACTCTCCCTTAAAGCAAACGGGATTGTCTTTAAATTAGTGAGTTGTGGATTGGAACTGATGAGTTGTGGATTGAGGCCCCAGCCAGCAAATCTCCTGAGAGAGCCTGCGGTTTAAAGAAACGTCGACAAAGACAGATCCCTTTGGGGAAGGAGTAGGGGACACACACACACACACACACACACACACACACACTAAAAAAGATCAGTGGGGTTTCAGATGTGCTGTTGCAGGCTGCAGTCCAGCGGAGGGTTGTGTGTGTTTGGAATCCACTTCCTCATAAGGCTGTAATCTGCAGGTCACATAGTAATACTGAACCCTTTAACTGGAGTTCCTGAGCTACGCGTTGATCACACAGTAAGTCAGGAAGGTTCTATTTACTTTGAACTTATCAGGCAAATGTATTGCGGGGCGAGCTCCGCCTTCCACCAATAATTCAAAATATCATGCCCTCTTCCTTTCCTCCAAGAATTTAACCTATAGAATACGCCTAGTTAATCGCGAGCGGGAAGATGAAACCGGTTACAATCCCAAGTTTTCTGTTTTTCTTTAAATATAATCGGGAAGGATGTTTTTTTAAAAAAAAAACAAAAAACCAGCAGTTGCTAAGGGACCAAGAGCTGGAAATTGAATCTCAACCCGGATTAGAATGGTTAAGGTTACAAACAATCCTGAACAAAAACACTTGGGATGCATTTTTAAATAAAATAAAATTAAAAATCCAAAGTAGACTCCATACATTTCCTGTGTTATCTTAAAGCGCTGGGAAACATCTTCCATTGAAATAGGTGGGATATCCAAATAATTGCATTTAGCACTCTGAACTGGAATTTAAAAAAAAAAAAGGTTTGAGTGCATAATATTCGAAAGAGACGATCCCCCAAGGGGTGGTGGTGGGAAGATATTTCCAAGTATTTTGGGACTCGGATATTGCCCATATACAATACTCAGTAGATCAGTACTCTCAGATCCTAAGCATGCCTATTTCACAAGAAAACCAGCGGTCGGTGCTTCCAGGTCTGCTCAGGGTCTAAGTTAACATGGGGGGGGGGGCGAGGCTATACAACACATCTCATACATTAATTCCTTAATTTGGGATACAGGGGTGAGGGCATTCATTGCCTTGGAAGGGACTTTATTGGAAATACAGGAAGGCTACAAGCAGGCTCTGGTGACTGTCGTCTCCAAGAAGAACCCCTGGGTCTTTATCCCTCCTTGTGACTTGGCCATTTATAACCAGTAAACATATGCAACACGTGTGTGTATAGGGGAATTTTAAATCTATTCGTTTTCCATTCAGCTGGAGAGAGAGAGAGAGTTATTGTGTAGACAGTATTGAGATGTGGGGGGAAGAATGATGAATGAAGTCGTTTGGGGGGGCTGATTTATTTTGTAGGTTCAGTGTTTACATAGACATATCCCACAACCTCACAGGCCATTTGTCCAGCAACCTGAGATTCTGGGTAGCTTATACACTATTGGGCTCTTCAGTGAGCCGAAGGACTTTTTTTTGCTTTGCTTTGCTTTAAAGTGTGTGTCCAACGCCTGCAACTATGAAAGTCTTTTATAGTTAAAATAAAGTTCATCCTATATTTGGAGAAGCACTGTTCGCTCGCGTTTGGAGAGCGAGCCGATTCAGAAAACCGTTAAGCCGGAAAAATAAGCAGGCCACAACAAATACTATATTATAGATGAGGCTACAATTCTGTGCAAGCTTCGCTTGGGTGTAAACCCCACAGAACTCCCAGGCCTTTAACTGAGTAGAAGCGTGTTGGGTCGCCGTGGGAGCCGCTTTCCTTCCCAAGGTTGCGCTTTTGCGCTGCATCCGGCTCCTCGGGCGATACTATACACACAGCGGCTGCTCAGAAGGCTCAGGGAAGCGTACTCCATTGCACCAACTCCGCAGCCCTAGCTGGGTTGTGTTAAGTGTGTGGATCTGATCCCTCCACGTTTTGCGAGAAAGCCCGTTTCAGAAGAAGAGCTTGCTCCGTTTGCTCCGAGGCCTCTCAAGCAAACGGACCGAGGCTCCTTCTACGCCTCCCTCCTGCCAAAGAGGTGCGGGCGGGAGGAGGTTAACCCAGATAAAACGCAGAGAGATAATCTCTTTGTTTCTCTTCTCCGTCTCCTCTCCCGGAACAGAACGAGATCCTGAAAAGTACAGTGAGCAGCAACGACAAGAAGACGAAAGGCAGGACGGGCTGGCCACAGCACGTGTGGGCTCTGGAGCTCAAGCAATGAGGCGCTCGCAGGACTGCAGGGAAGGAGCGCCCGAAGCAGCCTCGTCTTGCCGGGGGACTCTCTGCGCCTTCGAGAGAGCCGCTGCCGAGCTGAGGACTTCTTCTTGTTGTTGTTTTGGAATCGTCTGGTTTATTTATGTGCAATTTCCCTCCCCTAGTCTCGCCTTTAAAAAACCCCCAAAAAAACCGCGGATCTTGGA
The DNA here is from genome assembly GCF_027172205.1 of Podarcis raffonei. Classification (NCBI taxonomy): domain Eukaryota; kingdom Metazoa; phylum Chordata; class Lepidosauria; order Squamata; family Lacertidae; genus Podarcis; species Podarcis raffonei. The sequence goes on from NC_070610.1 coordinate 34,349,634, forward strand.
AGAAAAGCATTCCATATTTGAATATATGAAGAAGAAAACTCCGGCGTGGTAAGGGGGATAATGGCGTCTCCATAGTTTTTTGTTTTGTTTTTCCCCCCCTCCTTCCTCCTCTCTCCCCTTCATTGAATGTTATTTTTGCTTTATTTGTATAGAACACACGGGACAAAAAGAAAGAAAGAAATCTCGCAGGCATTAGGGTGTCATGTGAAGTGTATGTGTTTAATACTTGCCCCGTTGGGTCAACGTGTTGATGGCGATCTCAAAGCAGGAGCCTACAATTTCTGCGTCTTGGGCCGAGTCCGGGGCTTCCCAGGTTTGTCCTTTTTCCCCATTGTGGTCGCTCAGAGAGCTGGGAGAGATTTTGCGACAGCTCTTTTGTCCAAGTGCACTTCGGTCCTTAAGGAAGCGAACCGAACGTTAAAAATTAAAATAAAAGTAAAAAGGAATCGTCCGTGGAGCTGAATTTAATAACGCAAAGGTGTAAACGCTGTACGTATTCAATAAACCACTGTGTGTGTGTTTTCTAAAACGAAAATGTTCGATGCCTTGAAATGTTTTTTAACCCCTTTCCTTCCTGAGTTTTGCTATTGTAATCCTGGTCATTTACTTCCAAACGTTAGCTAACGTTTGGAAGTAAATGGCCAGGATGACATATCAAGGTGAGATTCTGTGGCCTGGTGTTGCCTGCGAAAGCCTCGTTGGAAGCGGTGACACTTACTTCCGAGTAAACGCGCGGCATAGGAATTGGGGTAGCAAGCTTATGCCTTTTGTTTTGATCCCTGTGAAAGAGTAAAAGAGAAATATCAAAGGCGGGAGATATATATTTTTTCCGAGACTTTGGCTGCGATCCTGACCACGTTTCCGCGGAAGTAAATTCCACCCGTGCTCAGGGGGCAGGGAAGCATTTACACTGGGCCAAATACTATTTCTCAGGTTGATATTTTTATAGTACTTTGTATGGGCCGTAGTAGAGCACTAGATCAAGTCAGAAACAAATTTTGCTTTGTTTTCTCTGAGGAGTGAGAGAGAGAGGTTGTTTAGTTTTACTGAAGCTGTAATTATTTAGTGATTTCTAAAGGTGTTTGCTTGCGAATGGGGGAGGATACTGCGGACGGGAGGTAATCTGGATATTTATTTCGTGCTTATCGGAGCGAGCTGTTTTTCTCGGCGTGTTGCGTTCAGAGGTGGCAACCTGCAGGGCGTTGTAGGGAGAGGTTTTGTGCTGTGGAAGCGCCCTCGTGCTTTGGCTGGGGCCAGGCCAAAGATAGTTTAGAAACCTCGGTATACCGTATAAGTGATTATGTAACTTGGAGCTTTATGTCAAGTATGAAACAGGGAGCAAGGCTAGGGATTTCGGAAAGGGGAGAAATGCGAGATTTACAGTGAGATACGGTGACCTGGATATTAACTTTGTGGTTCCCTAAAACTCTCCTGGGTTGCACTTTTCCTTCCAATTGACTGCAGCGAGTCCATTTATTTAAAGTGTCTGTGTGTGTGTGTGTGTGTGTGTGTGTGTAAGTGTAATCCTACTCTGGCAAGGGCTTCCGAATTGGGCTCTGTAATGTTCTTAAGGGGAGCGAGGAAGAGAATAAAATGGGCTTGTTCTACCGAAACTTATCTGGGATGGAAACGCCACCAGGCCGGGAAACAGACTCCCCTGCCTTGATGTTCCTTGAAACTGACCAGGGCTAGAAACCGCCTCGATAAGGCGACGCTGGCTTCTAACAACCCGAAGAAACGCTGGTGTCGCGAAATAGAAAAACCCCGTCATTCTCGTCCCTTTTCAAAGGACCTCGCTCCCTCTTCGCAACAGCATTGCCCAAAATTTCCCAATACTGCTGCTCAGTCCTGAGTTTTCTTTTCAGCCTTTTCTTGACCGGCCTGAAAACATAAGCGGCGCTAACGGAGTTGAGGTTGAGGACTTAGGAACAGAATGGCGTCCGTCGTTTTGCGTGGGGTTTAAGCTTGTCCCCTGAGGAAGCTTGCTTGGGTCTTAATCGGGCTTTCAAGGTTAAGCGAGAGGATTTTTCATTCTTTCTCCCGAGCTCACTTTTATAGATCTGTAGCCCCCGGGCTCCCGGCGTGAATGGAACAAGACATCCGCGCAGGCTGGCTGGCTCTGCCCCAGATGTCTCTGATGTGCGTGGCTGTTGTTTTTTGAAACCCTCCCCCGCTTTTCTTTTCTTTTAAATGGCTCGCCCTGGCCGTGCTCTGACGAAGAGAGAAGGTAGATTTCCAGCTGCCCATAAAAAGATAAGCAGGGGCCTTTTACACCGCTGGCCAGGCCGCCTTGACAACAGGAAGGTTGCGAGGTTACAACAACGAGGCCAACGTGGTGTGCCCTCTTCCAGTCCCGGGGTCAGGTAGCTGAGGCTTGGAAGAGCTGTGTTTACAGACACTTGCCTGGGAAGGAACATTCCCTCTACCCCCCCCACCTCACACTTTTCTTTTCAAAAAAGTTAACTCCAGCGGCTGTTGTAGCTGGATCCAATCTCTCCTTTCCAACCCAGCACGATTTTTCGTAGATCTTGCTCAACGCTATCCAAAGTTCTGGATAGAAAAGAGAAACAACTGGTTCAAGGATCGCGCAAACTTCCCACTCCCAGACGCCGCCCGTCCTCGCGTGTTTGTAGATTTCTGGCCCAGAATATCGACTGGCAAGTCTTTCTGTTAGGTTTGCACTGTTACATCCACGCAGTGCTTTGAACTAGGATTTTAGAAGAAGCGGGTCTATGTCCCGAGGCTGCAGAGAGTGCTTGGGGTTGATTCTTCACCACTTCCTCTTTTTTTAGGACCCCCCCCCCAATTTAATGAATAAATGATTCCTCATTCAAACTTATCAACCCTTCCTTCCCAAGCAGCAGCAGCAGAAAAGGAAAACCTGCAGTTGTTTGCTTGCAGTAGAGAGCATACTTGAGCGATCTAGGCTTTCCCTCACACACGTATACGCACGAGCTCACACGGTCACCAAGGCCCGTAGTATTGTCGAAAGAGTCGATCATCCAGTCGCTTAGGTGGTATATGAGAGAGAGAGAGAGAGAGAGAGAGAGAGACTGTTAACTCCGTGTGAACATGTTTATGCATTGTTTTATCGAAAGATGCTACAGAATCGTCAGGATCCCACCCAAAGTCAAGAGCTTTGAGACTGCAATCCTACCCACGCTTACTTGAGAAACTGAAATCCGCGGCGCTGACTTCCAAGTAATCATAGATACTAGCTCGGTTACACCATTTTCGACCCCTGGTGCTAGAAATAAGAGTCCAGCACGGGAATAATAACAGTGTCTGCCGGGCCAGGCCTTAAATTTGTCTACCGATCGCTAGCGATCTAAGCTATCAGACATCAAAGCCCCCCCAAAAAAAAACCCCCAAGAAGTCCTCTGACTTCCGTGAAGAGGTATTTCTAAGTGTGCGCGGAGGATCTCAACCATAGAAACAGACCAGGTAGTGGCCGGCTGACTGACCGGCATTTTTCCCCCTTTCCACCAGATGATCAATAGGACTTTTGGCTTCCAGTCCTCCTCCTCCTCCCTCTCTTTGTCTAAACGAGTGGGGCCATCGGACCCACTGAAAGGTGATGGCGGGTGGGCGGGCGAGGGTTAAGAGGGGAAAGAGGGGGAGAGAGAAAGGGTGGGGGGGAGAGATCCTTTTTAATTGCTCGGTAATGGGGCTGTTGCTATTTTCTCAGGAGCAATCATTCCTGGAGCTAAATCGCAAGAGCCCTAGACAGGCCGGAGCCGACAAAAATGTAGCTTTTGACGTTAAAAGCTAAATGGGGAAGCGGGGCGGTGGAAGGTAAATTGATGGTCGATTGGGATGTCAGGAGCCCTGGCCCCAGATCGCTGCGCGGGAGCTGCGAGCCTGATAAGGCCCTCTCTCGCTTCTTGGGACGTGGTCCTTTCGGGCAGCGACTCGCTGGGAACTGGGGACGAGCCTGGCAACGTCTCTCTCTCCCTCTCTATCTGTAAAGTTCTCGCTGAGGTCAGGCCTGAACTTCTCCGTCGCCTTGTCCACCCCCCACTCCCTTCCCTGGGATGATAACCGCTGCGCAACCAGCGCCACAGGGAGGGAAGAGATAGAGAGGCCTGAGAAAAAGATCAGGATCCTTTTCTCTCGCGTCGCCTCCTGGCTGGCAATAATGGCTTAAGAGGCCGCAGCAACTATTTGGTAGGTAATCCGAGAGGGGAAATTAATGAATGAGCCACAGCCAAGGAGAGAATCTTCTGCAGCTGGTTTGGAAACGCGCATCGCAGAGAGGACGAAGCGCCTGGATGCAAGGCGGGAGTTTCACTGAAGTTTCTTTAATCCTCAAGGAAACCCCACTCCCCTCGCTGCTAGGCGCGTTTGTTCACTTGAGAGTAAACATGCATAGGATCGGGTTGGTAGCCTCCGTCAGATCACCCTCGCAGAGCCATCCCCCTGCATGTTGACGCAGAAATCTGGGGGGGGGGGTTGTGGCGAGGGCGATTTTCTACAGTGAAAAAGGCAGGGACTTCTGCTCTGATCCGTGGGACTTTTGCTTCCCAGCAAATCTTCCCAGGATGAGACGCCACGCCAGGCTGCGGTCATTAGCCTCATGATCCCGAATACATTTTTCGGGAAGCAAATTGATAGATTTGGTTTTCTGGCCCAGTGAAATGGGACCAGGAAACAGTCCACATTCTACTTGAAATCCCTGGTTGGTTTTTATCGGCTGTGGATCGCCCTGTAAGCCTGCCTAGTCCTATGATCACTTACTTGGGGGTAAACACGTGCGAACCTGGGTTGCACCCCATCCACTAGCATCGGCGTGGGGCATTAACTCACTAAGGACTCGCCATGGAAATGTATTCTGCTTGTGGGCAACAGTTTTGCGAGAATGGAATATACTTTTTTTAAAAAAAGTGATAGTAACATATGCCATGGTGTTTAATGATTTTCAGATACAGTATAGCTCATAAGTGTGTTTAATTCTCCATCATGGCCTTCAAAACTAGCATTTGCCTCTCCTTTCCCTTACTAGCATAAGCAAAAGAATCGTGTTTGGAAGGCATATAGAACTTCTTCCTTATTAATGTGAATTATCTTTACTTACTTTCCCTGTTTTGTTTTGAAAGGATTATTTGGAATGGTTTTAAGGCTGCAGTACTCTGCGCGCTTTCTTGAGCGCCAGCCTCACGGGCTTCAGTGGGGCCTGCAGAGTTAACGCGCGCAGGATTGGGGCCTTGGAATCTACTGTTTGACTTCTTTAACAAGGCGGCCCTAAAAAGCGTGCAAATTCTCTTATTGAGAGAATGAAGCCCCTCTGACTTCAGTCGCGTGAGCATCTCACATATGTGAATGTGGGACAGGAATGTGCCTTTTGGACTCTGTTCCTTCCCGTCACTTGTTTTAAATAGGCAACTAGAGCTACGCGAGAGTAGCTGGCTTCCAGATTGCAGGGAGGCGCTCCGATCCTAAACACATTTGCTTAGAATTAGCTCCCTTTGATTTCAATGGGACTTCACTTATCTATAATGTCTTCAGTATGGGGTGTTGCTCTCTCTACAGCTTCAGCCGTGCTGCGGTGATTTATTTTAAGAGCCCGCGAAAATCGTTTATTTGTGTAGGGGTAAACTGTAGGTTGGGAATCTGAAGGTTTGCTTGTTTGGAAGTGGATTGCATTGAAATAGGTGGGAAATGCAAAGTTTTAGGAGATCGGCCCTTGTTGGGAGCCGCTGAGAATGCGCTATTTGCTTTTCATTTTCCTGCGGGGAACCTTAAGCAGCAGTGCATCACAGCCTGAAGAAGTGAAAAGAATAACTACCCACAATATTTACGTGCTGGCTTCATATCCCTTTGGATTCTGTTTAAAAGCTGCACGCTAGAAAAAGGCCCTGATTCAGCTGCGTGAATCGGATTTCAGAATCTGCCATCGAAGGCCGACCAACCAGTATGTTTTGTTGTTGTTTTTGTTTGTGGCCATCTTTTCGTCTCTCTCTCCATCAACATGCAAAGTTATTTAAATATATCTTACTTTAACATAAACCTTTGAGCTACGTTTGTGGACAAGATGCAGCTCAGGATAACTGCTGAGGTCCTGGTGCTCTGGGGTTATTGTCCACAATCTGGCGAAAGTCTGAATTATTACAGGCCTGTTCATTTATTTATTTATTTACTTTATTATTTATTAATTTTTTATACCGCCCTTCATCGGAAGATCTCAGGGCGGTTCACAAGATACATTTTTTTTTATCAGAGAGGAAACCTTATTCAGCAGAGTGGGTCTTCCGTCAGAATCAACACATATTAGAATTGTACTATGTGTCTCTCCCATTCAACTTGCCCGGTCTTAGATTTAATATGTAGATATAAATGTGTGGACCATTTGCTATTTCAATCCACACAATATATTCCCTCTCCACGGCCTTCCGCTTTCACAGCTGGAATAAAGTACCTGAACTTCACTCAATGTACAACCCTCTTCTTAGAGTTCCAAAAGTAACTTAAAAGCGAGCATGTCCAATTTGGGATACCACTATCCTTTCCACATATTTCTTCTTACAACTGCTGCTCCAAATACATCTGCTTGGAAGAGGTACCACTCGTTTCAAATTTGAAATGCTTCCAAATATTTGGAATATATGCTTCCAAATATATATTTTGTGCTCAAGAGGGCGCTTCAAATACCCTAGGAATGCAAGATAATGTTGATTTGCTTGCATGTTTACTACAGATAGTTTCCTTCTGTCCACATATTTCAGAATAGCTTGTTTTAAGTAGTACTAGTTTAGTAGACACTTGTTATTTTACTACTGATTTACATTTGCATGGAAATCAGTCTCCACTAGTCTGAACAGGGCCTACCATTACCGAATTCACATTGAAGCGCCGCAGTGCGAGTGATGGGTTGGAACATATTTAATTACAGAGCAAATTCTCTGAAATCAGTATTTCCCTCGGTTGAAAATTATCTTGTCTGCATTGAACCAGGGACTGTTTACACCAGCACCGAAACCTCTTTAACAGACTTGCGCCTGTGCATGTTTGGCGGTGATGAGGGACAGTTCTCATGAACTATAGGGTACCTTCAGTTGTAACAGACGAGCTGCCAGGACTTGGCTGCAGTCCTATAGCCGAGGGGTAGGAAGCATGTGACCCACCATTAATTTGGCCCATCATACCCACGCTGGCTGAGGTTGATGGGAGTTGGAGTCCAACCACAAATGGAGATCCGCAGGTTCCTAACCCCGGACGAGAGGACTGCAGCCTAATCTACGCAACGCACCCATCGATTACAAGCTGAAGTTGCCCTAAGTGTAGTTCATGAGAACAACCCCCGCCCCATCAGCACCAGAAACTCGCGGACATACATCTGTTAAAGAAATTTCAATGCTGTTGTAAACAACCCTTGTGTTCAGTTCAGTTACTTGGGCGTAAACCCTACTGAGCTCAAAGCGATTGCTGCTTAGAAGACGTCTATCGGACTGAGTTGATAATCCATGAAAATTCCCCAGTCTTAAAGATTATACTTTATGGAATGGGTGGGTGTATTCTAGGATTCCTATAATCTTACTTTTGTTAGATGATTAGGTAAAGCGGTCAGGCTTGAAAAAGAAGGCTTTTCGTTCCTTTCATTCATTCCTGTTTTCTTCGGTACTTATTCCAAAAACAGCAGATGGCGTTAGTAGTAGGAACTGGAAAGAAAACGTGTTAGGAATTAATAGACTGTATTTCGAGCACTGGGATCGATCGCGCTTGTCGGTAGTTCTTCCGTGAGCTTCCTCTGTGTTGTGGATTTGTCACATGTTCCGTGAAATTGCTCACTCTACCAACCCGGTTCCTGAAATTTACAGCACTTTTTCCTTCGAGCCAGATAACGATGGCGAGCCTCTCCGTCAAAGTTGGCGTCAGAATGACGCGCGGAGCGTCTCGCTGGCCTCCTCTGGCTGCGATCCGCATGTCACTTGGGGATCCCTATATGTGTAAGCTCCATGGAACTTCAATGGGTTCTCTTCTGAGTGAGCACGGACAGGGGGATCGCGTTTGCAAGACCCTACACTGTCAAACTATTCGGATTTCCTTACACCCTCCAGCCCCGCAGCCGTTTAAAACGCGCGTATCATTGATTTTTACGCCTGTCTTTGACGCTTGGCAATAAGTCCAGGAGATTTGCAACATTAAACTGCGATCCCAGTTATGCGTGGAAGGAGATTCCGTTGAAATAAAGTAAGGTTGCAGTCCAGCCCTACCATGGGCGGTGGAAGTGCTTTTGGACTTGAAAACTGGGACCCTTTTTAACTGGACTGTGTCTCTTTCCTGTGAATGGAGCTGCCCTTGACAGTGGAAAATAAACGGATGGCCACGTTCCTGCCGCTGTTGTAACCTCTTCTGCGGTTATAACTCAGGCTTATCATTCTCTCACGCTCTTCTTTCTGCTTTGCAGTCTATTAAATATGTACACCCCAGCACCTTCAAATCTTTTCCATTTCTAATTGGCCGATTAGGGTTCAGCTGTTTAAACCTCCCCCCCCCTTTTAATGGAGATTAAAGCGCAATGGTTATCTGAATTATATATTCACATAAATTCTGGAGGGCCTCGAGAACGGGGCGGGGCGAGGTTAGAGACCTGTTCCTTTCAGGGAACTCTCTGGAGGGCCTGTCCTCTCTTCTTTCTCCTCCACCCCCGCCCTTCACCCCCAAAGGTAGCCGTTCAAGCTGAGCGTCTCTCTCTCCCTCCTATTCCTTCAGCAATGCCACTGCTTTGATGATGGGCTCGCGCGGAGCCCTGATTACAAATTTATTCTTAGGCACCATATAAGTCTTGATATTTGCTATTAAGGACATCTGGCAGTGATTAGAACTCTCCTCTCTCCCTCCCTCCCTCCCTCCTGCCTTGCAATGAGAGCCTCTATGGACACCCTGACGTCAGATCAGACGGCGAGGAGCCATCCTGCTCAAGACTTGGGTGTAATCACCAAGCCGCTTTCCAAACACCAGCTGAAGTTCCAGGCCACCAGCTGGAATGCGAGGGGATATAGAGGAAGCCTTTCTTTGCTCTCTTTTCTTTCTTCTCTCCTAATTCTGTCTTTTCATCCAAGAAAACCTCGCGTTTTCTGAATCCTTTTTGTCTTTTTGAGGTTTTGCATGCTGGATTCATTTCGCTTTGCTGCAAATCTCTTGGAAGGCGAGGGGGGGGGACCTGATGACCAGATAATGGAAGCACTGGAAAATATTTCCAAGGACCTGGGAATGTCTGTCTTCTTAACTCTCAACAATGGGCTGTATCGAAAGTTACTTCGACTCAAAGTAGACGCATTGAAATTGATAGACGTGATTAATTTATGTCCATTCCATTCAGTGGTTCTACTCCGAGGAGACAGCGACGCGGACTTATAAAAAATATTGGGGGGGCCCGGGAAAGCTCATGAATAATAAATAAGCTCATGAATATGCAAATAAAGTGGCGCCGCCTCCTCGTGAGCGAATAGGGGAGAGCGTGCTGCGCCTATTAATCAGCTCCAAAGGAAATTGGGTGGAGCTTTTGCTCGGGAGGGAGGGCAGGAGGCATGCAGCCCGCCCCCCCTGTGCATTTTGGGCTGGGGGAGGGGCGGCGATGGCGCTCTGCTGGAGGGGCGCCGGAGATTATTGGGGGGGCGGAGCCCCCCCAAACGAATTTTTGAGGGGGCTCGGGCCCCCTCAAGCCCCATGGAGTCGGCGCCTATGCGAGGAGAAGTTGGTTGGATACAATGGTGGCAATGCTCTTCTCAAAATTTGGGTCATTTTCAGCTTGGAACTCTGCTCCAGAATCAACATAGATACCAGGGATCTGCAGTGGACAGAACCAGAGGAAGACTTGGGTTGGCTGGGCTGCCACCTCAGGGGTCCACCAGGTTTCAAAACAGGGCTGGCATATGATGCATACTACTGAAGTCCCATCAAATTATTTTGGTGTCTAAGGCAGAAGCGCCCCTTCCCCCAAGGCTCTTCCCCATTGCTGACATTGGGGAAAGTGCAATGATAATAAATTAAGCAGCAAGCAACTTGCTGCCCTTTCATGATACCCAAAATCTGCTTGCCCAAAGCAGCTACCTCAAATCACCTAATGGTAGGACTGGCCCAGGTTTCACAATGTAGCACAAACTTCGATATTTACAGCACAGTACTTTGCAATATCTCATAGTCTGTTGGGCATTTCCTGCACTTACTGATCTTGAACACAAAAATTAGAAAGGTATGGGTTGGGGAGGGTATAGAGGAGTTCATATTTTCTCCCCAGAACCTGCTATTGGGAGATGGGTTTGCTGGTATTCTTTTAACACAAACAATCTCTTAGAAATAAAAACATCATGAGATCATTTGTGTGTTATAAAGGCTTCCAGTTTACACAGTGAAATATCTTCATTTTCAAATATGTTGCATTAGAGAGTGAGATGGAAATATTTCAATAGATTTGCACAATGCAAATCTAGAGACATACATACGCCGCAATCAACTTGGTCAAAGCATGGGCAGAGTGCCTCTTTTACACCCATCTTTTTCTTTTTCTTTCTCCTCTGTTGAAGAAAGTTTATCAGCTGCCCAGGTAAGAGGAGGAACATAACTGAAGCCTACAGTGATCTGAAACCCCCTTCATTTCATTCCCCCCCCCATTTCAATAGATGTAATATACCCACCCCCGGTAGCTCAGTTGGTGGAGCATGGTGCTGATAATGCCAAGGTTGCAGAGTCAGTCCCTGTATGGGACGGCTGAATATTCCTGCACTGCAGGGGGCTGAAATAGATGATCCGCAGGATACCTTCTAACTCTAAAGTTCTATGAATCCAGAGTGAATGGGATGCCTTTCCCCTTAAATTTAAATTGTCTTGCACAAATACTAACTGCTAGAGTGGACAAACTGTCCAGAGGATAACAGACTAGACAGACCTATTGATAGATTATATAGCTGAACATAGATGAGCCACTTTCTTGTTTTGCTTCCACTCTGCACCAGAAGTATCTGAAGAAAGATTTGCCTAGAAGCTGCACCATTCCCTGGAAACTCTAGTCCAGGGATTGGTAACCTCAGGCCCCTGTAGCTAAATGTAGCTCTGCACCTCCCACCCCTCCTGCACTAAATCTAAATGCATTCTATTATATACTGTACATTATTTCTTCCTATCCAGGGTTCCAGTTCTCAGCTCTGCCCCATCCAGACTATACATTTAAAGCAGTATCATGCCACTTCAAGTAGTCATGGCATACTGCCTCCCAAAGAATCCTGGGAACTGTAGTTTGTTAAGGGTGCTGAGATCTGCTAGGAGAGCCCCTGTTCCTGATATCGAACTACAATTTCCAGAACTCCCTAGGAAGAGCGATTGGCTCCGAGAATTGTGAGGGGAATAGGAGTCTCCTAACAGTTTTCAGGGCCCTTCACAAGCTACAGTTCCCACCCGGGATTATTGCGGGGATGCCACAGATGTTTAAAGTGCGATAATCCTGCTTTGCACATCTAAGAGCCGGTCCTGGGCGGAACTCTGTCTCATATCAAGCCCTCTTTCGCTCCTCAGGCTCTAGATCCAAAATCTATTTCCCCTTCCCCAGGAAAGCAGCCTGTGAAACTTGCTCTAAGAGATCTGTGGGGATCCTTCTCGCGTAAGAAGATCCCTCAACAAGATTGTGCAGCAAGCGGATCTTTCGAGTCGCCCTAAAATGGTGGGACCGGGAAAGCGAGGCGGGGCGACTGATAATATATTCAGCAGAGGAGACAGAGAGAGAACCTTGGGTTTGTGCGCCGGATTAAGGGAAGACGCCGGAGGCTGGCCAGGGGCCGAGCTTTGATTGGCCTGAGAGACGAGAGGCTTTCGTTGCTGCAGCCAATGACACGGCCAAGATTCACTGTCTCCAAAAGGAAAGCCACAATTCCTCGTTAAGCCAAGGGAGATGCGGAGCTGAGGCTTCGGATTCTGGTCCAACCACATCCGAAAGGAAAACATGGGGCGTTTGCGCTTTGACGGGGCGGGGGCGGGGGGACGACGAAATATTATTTCCAAGTATTGAAATCAAGCAAGAAAGCAGACGTGATAACTATACCCAGACCCTAAAACAAATTAATTCGTAAATAAATCCTAATTGGTGTCAACGAGTGTACTCCTAAATAGGAGGTATTAAAACGGCAATCGTTTCTCAGGAACTAAAAATATTTCGTCTTTCATAGTTGGCATCGCAACCCTAAACGCAAGAGAGAAGCGCTGCAAGCAACTACATGGATTTAGAAATGGGTAGAAGGCTCCCTGGGAGGAAGCCCCATTTAATTCAATAGGACTTGCTTCTGAGCAGACATGATTGTGCTCCGAGTCTTATTCTTAAACGGCTGGTGTAACTTATACCCTGATCAAAATGAAGACGTCAGGCACCTCTGCGTTTATGCTTTGAGGAGACTAGATGAGGAGCGCAGTTTTCCTCAAAAGACTACACAAATGATTTGCACTTGGAGGAATCCGGTGTCTGAAGCGAAAACTTTGGTGATGTGCATAGAAACTAGGAGAGGATATATTTCTTAGATATCATGCTTCCTTACGTATGTGAGTTCAGCAGAGAGCATCCCTTTGTCAGCAAAAATAAGGAAACCGTTGATAAAATAGCTTTAGCCTTTTAATTTTAATCCAGGATGCTTTGCTTACAGACTGAATTTCTTGGTATTTCCCCCTCCCCCCTAAAACAATAATCCCTCAAAACGGTCTTTTTATAAGTAAAGTTAGACTCACTCAGTTTCACAGTAGCTGTCTTGAGGCAGGCTTAAAATGTAGTAACAGACATATACTATAGTTTAGATTAGAATTGGAGCCTGAGCTGCGGCTCAGCACGTGTCCTACGTCCCTAGTCACTGATGAGCATCAAAGAGAAGAGATCAGATAGCAGGGATCAGAGAGACCAGGCCGCTGGGCTGTGAGCAGCTTATATAGGTTGTGCCCCTTTACCTGTCTGGACACAGTTGGGAGAGGCTCTCACCGGGAGGACTTCCTGTAGAGTAGACCTTGTGAGATCCAACTTCCTCTGTGTGTGCCTTTCCAGTAATCAGAAGTTGTTGGTTTTGACTTCCTTATTTTAGATATCCTACAACAACTACAGAAAGAGCACTGGAGAACTGCATTTAGCAATGAAGAATACACTTCCTTTCAGGACTGCAATCAGAAAAAGAATATCCTGTTCACCGGATGTAAGTCTCTCTGAATTATGTCCAGTTAAGCCGGCGTGCAAGAGTGTGCAAGTCATACTCAAGAGTAGCTTCACGCAAATCCATCGATTTCTATGGGTCTACTGGGACTATGACTCAGTTGGATTGCATTCTAAGTATTTTACTCAGAAGTAAGTCCTAAATCAGGCTGCAGTACTAGTCGCACACTCTCCCGGGAGCAAGTCCATTGCGCACTGTGGGACTTCTGAGTAAAGATGATTAGGAAGCTGCCCGTTCAATGAGGAATTAATCCCTAGTCATTAAGCTTGATGAGCCCACTTCCTTTGCAATTACCGCACTGAACCCCCACAAAAGTTGTCGTCGTCTCCGCCCCCGAGTAAATAGGCTTAAACTGAGACGAAACTCCTGGGTGGGCCGATCCTTCTTTAAGTGGGACATTTTTAAAAAGTAACGGTGTAGAGGATCGCGAACTTACTTTCCCAAAGCACGGCAGTTTTATATCGGAACGTGTGAAAAAGACAGACTGTGAAAGAAAAATGCCTGCGACGGTAGATTTGGGGAGGGGAGAAGCGGTGAGAGAACTATATAGAAGGGAGCAAAGAGAGGATGCTGCTGCTGCGTCCCAGAAAATGATGGAAGTCCTGAATAAGCTAGTTGTTTGTGGTAATAACAGTGGCAATAAAGATAATAAGAAACCACAAACAGCGCCCCACCTCTCCTCCCCGCGAAATTGTTATAATAGGGCGTGCCCTTGACGGGTAGAACCAGATCCGGTTGTGTGGCCACGGGATCCTGCTCACGCCTAGGCCACATTTTGCAAGTGGAGACCAAAGACCCACTGACGCCACAGCCTCCGCCCACTGAAGAAACACGTGGTTGTCAGACAAGAGGGCGATGTTGCTCCCAGATCTCTCTCTCTCTCTTTCTGTTGTACAAACAGCTGGAGCCGGAAGCTTCTAACCCAGGCTAGCTTTGCCGAGGGTGTCCATGGGAAATGAAAGCAACATTCCGTTGTAAGATGAAACGCATTTCTGCCCGGCCCACCCTTACAACAGAGCATACAGCATCAGATGTAATATGCACGGAGAAGAATGTTATTTCCCCGACCCCAGCTTTAGGCAGCGTAGATAGAAGATCTTCTGTAAAGCCAATGCGCCTTTGTCTTCTGTGCTGGATTTAACTGTTCAGCTTGCTTCCCAAGTCAGTGTTGGCTGAGCCTGCGGACATTAGCTTGTAGACGTTGCCTTCAGAACAAGGTTTGGGAATCTGGGGCCCTGCAGATGTTGCTGGAGTAGAAGTCACATAACCCATGGCCATTGGCTATGCTGGCTGGGGCAGATGGTGGAGTGCAACAATACCACAGGGGTCCCTGCAAACCTTGTCTTAGAACAAGAGGTGGTGGAGGAGGAGGAGTTGTTTGGATTTGATATCCCGCTTTATCACTACCCTAAAGGTAAAGAGACCCCTGAGCATTAGGTCCAGTCGCGAATGACTCTGGCGTTGCGGCGCTCATCTCGCTTTATTGGCCGAGGGAGCCGGCGTACAGCTTCCGGGTCATGTGGCCAGCATGACTAAGCACGGAAACGCCGTTTACCTTCCCGCCAGAGCGGTACCTATTTATCTACTTGCACTTCATGCTTTCAAACTGCTAGGTTGGCAGGAGCAGGGACCAAGCAACGGGAGCTCACCCCATCACGGGGATTCGAACCGCCAACCTTCTGATCGGCAAGCCCTAGTCTCTGTGTTATCAAAGCTGCTAACAATCTCCTTCCCTTCCTCCCCCACAACAAACACTCTGTGAGGTGACTGAGGTTGAGAGATTTCAGAGAAGTGTGACAAGCCCAAGATCACCCAGCAGCTGCATGTGGAGGAGTGGGGGACGTGAACCCATTTCACCAGATTATGAATCCACCGCTCTTAACCACTACACCACGCTGGCTCTCCCTTCTCATGTCTATAAAGGGCCTTTGACCCAAGGTTGGTGGAGCATTCACCGTCCATCTCATGGACATGGTGCAACCTACCATGAACACAACTGAAGACCAGGACCTTAATTTCAATGCCTTGCAGACAGATCTCACCATAGGAGCCAACTCCTAGGGGCTGATAAATAAAATATTTGAGGGGGCCAACCATCCCAAAGTTGACGGGCATACCAATGCCAGATTTACGTATAAGCTAAACACGCTATAGCTTAGGGCTACACTCTCTTGGGCCCCCCAAAAAAATTTAAAGGGAAAAAACTGGATGTACATTTCCAAAATATAAGCTAAAAAACACATAAAATAAAACCTATATACAGCAACAGTGTTTTGTCTTGTGTTGGCTCCTGTGATGTAAGTAATGGGCCCCGCCTGCTAGCCTGCTCCCTAAAATATCACTAGTTTGCTCATTTCTATATACTGTATAGGGTGCCTACATTTTGCCAGGACTGGTTGCATGGCAACATGTGCAAATGGCTTTAGATACCTATTAAGTCCATAAATTACCATATAGCATATATTCAACACAAAAAACAGTGACAATTTGTTGTTGACAAAGGACAGCTGGACATATAAAGGGCCCCAATACCTTCAGTAGCTTAGGGCCTCCTCAAACCTAAATCCCGCCCGGGGCATTGCCATTTAAATGGGGTGCATGCATGAATCATGTAATTGATTATGTGAGGCAGGGCTTACCTGTCCCCCCCCCCAATATTTTATTCAAGTTGGCACCCCTGGATCTCATTGACTTTCACTTTGAAGTAGAAAAAAGCTCTTATATGATGGGCTTCTAAATATACATGGATGGGATTGCGCTGTTGACTGGCTGAAGAAAAAGTGAGATGAGCGGGCAGCGCCCTAATGGATCGACCTCCACTGACCCTTGGGCTGCAATCCTGCAAGTACTGTACTTTCCTGGGGGTAGGCCCATTGAACTCCACACAGAGCTTACTTGTGAGTTGCACTGTTAAGAGTTGGAAGAGCGGGGTCGAGGACAACTTCACAGACCGCGCATGCGCAGAAAGGCCTTTCCCTTCCTCCCCGCCGGCGCTTATAGGGTTTCCAGGTCCGACGGAGCGGGTTGCCAGGCAGCTCTTCTCTTTAAGCTGAACCAGCGGCTTCTGCCGGGAGCCAGGCGAGTGGCCTGGCTGGAAGAGCTCCCCTCTCCCGAGCCAGCCGCCACGTCTGGTTTTCATAGAGCCGCGGCAGCAATTACCTCAAAGCCGTAACTGTCTCCGAAATTATTCATTAAAGTCATTCCGAGGAGCCCCAGCAAAGCCCCGCTTGAAGTTTATGGCCTCTGGTGGCCTTGAAACATGACATTGCCCTTCAACAGCTAGCGTCGGAGGGCTCTCTGCCGCCCTCTCTTCTTAATCTCCCCCCCCCCCGCAAAAAAAAGTCATCGATCGCCCCCTCCCACACACAGCCCCTTCCCCTCTTTTGAAGGAACCGGGAGGTGGGGTGGCGGTGCTGCTGCTCGCCTGACTGACCAACTTGCCTCCGTGTGTGCGCGCGCGCACGCACGGGAGCGAGCGCGCCCCCCGCCCCGTCGAGGCTGCTGTCAGCGGTGACACATCCCAGACTCCGGCGCTACTGTAGGGCAGATTAAGTTTCTCAGGCGAAACCTCCCGTCCTTCCGCCCTCCGCCCTCCCTTCTTCCACCGACGTCCTCCCCAACCAGGGAGAAACCTTCCCCAGATCCTGCTGCTGCAGCCCCACTTCGTCAGCTCCGGCGGGGAAAGTCCAGGCCGTCTTTCAGGGCTCCAGTTTAGGGACTTTCTCCCCGCCCTCCTAACCTCTCCGCTCCCCCAGAACAACCCGCCGTCTCAGTTCTCCTTCCTCGTCTCAGCCTCTTTCCCCCAAACGACGCCGAGAGATCGACGCCGCTGAAACGCACCGGGAAGGGAATTCAGGTAACTAGCAACTAGGCCCTTGGGGAGACGCAGGGAAGGGGGGGGAGCCCTCGTCCTGTTGGTACGCGTTTACACGAAAGCGGTGTCGGCAGACCACTAGGACCAGACCAGGCACTTGACTCCCTCCCTCGGCCCCTCTGGAGCTCTGCGCAGCCCCCTCCCGCAGCGCCACCGAGCCCTGGAGAGGCCGAAAGGGCCTGGCCTTGAGCATATTTGGCAGCCAAGAAAGGGAGTAGTCCCTGGGGCTCGGCGTTTCTCTGTGATCTCCTGCTCCGGAGCGAGGGCCTCTTCCCGCACAAGGCTAGGAGAGGGGGCGGGTGGTTAGGAGCATTCAGTTATCCCAGGGAAGGCGCGCGCGCGGACCCGGACACACGGACACACACACACACACACACACACACACGACTCTTTAACCTGCAGGTTCTTGAGATAGGCAGGCAGTAGAGCTGGTAATCTGGATTGAATGCGGGGCCCGATCCCTCATTCCACACCCTGAAAAACTGAGGTGTCAACACCAGCAGTCCGGAAAGATCGGTTTCTCCGCCTCTGCTGTTGCGCCCTCGACGAGCTCCAAAAATAATTAAGCCGAATATTTAGTTATGACTCGGTTTTGTTTTACGGCAGGATCCGCCTCCCACTTTAAAAAACGTCTTAAATCGCTGTCTAGCACAATCCTATGTTTATTCAGAAGTCCTGCTGCCTTCACTGAGGCTTGCTCCCAAGTAAAGTATTCATAGGATTGCAGCCCTTAGTACCTTCCGGACCCACGCAGCTTCACTTCCAAGTTAGCAAAAGTTAGTGACCGGGTTGTAAATTGATTTTTGCTTGGATTGCTAAACTGGCCCAAGGATGTAGTCCTCAGGATGTTAGGGTTTACTCGCGTTGTTCAAGGACCACTTAGACGATGCAGACGGTGAGTGCAGAGAGTCAGACTTATAAAGTGGGAGGATCCTGGCTATGGCTGATTACTCTCAAGTAAATCCCACTGATTTAAACGGGATTGTCTTCTAAATTGGCATGCTTAGGTTTTCTGAGCAATCAACGCCAATGAGAGGCGCTTAAACCGGGTTTGGGATCAGAAAGCTGCGGGGTACGTGTGTTCACGCAACCCTGTGTGTCATATGCACGCCATATCTCGATACCCAGATCATACATGTTTACTTCGAAGACAAGGAAGGAAGAGTCCATCCTTGCCTTGAGAAAGTAAAGGGCTAGGGTTATAATTCTGGTGAGCAATCAGATTCATTCAGAGTGACAAAGGTTTTGCTGTTGATTTTACTGGGAAACAGATTTTATTAATGAAAGCCTATTGAACTTTTCTTCCTTTTAAATAGAGGTGCCAGTCTCCCAGGATATCTTCAGTTTTAAAGCTGGCACTTTATTGTTGTTTGGAATAAGTAAAAGAAAAAGAAAAAGTTCTATTTATTTAAGAAATGCCCTTAGCAATGTGCCTTGCAATCCAGCTCCACTAAAATGAATGGAGGTTTTGCCGCTCTTTCCAAGTAAGTGGCGATTTTATATAGATGCTTGCACCCTGATCCTCGGAACATTTTGTCTGGAGGGAAAATCCAATGAATGGCCATTCCTTGGTTGCTGGTTCCCTGCAGCGTCATTCTTTTGTATCGCGTTAGTTCCCACTATGTTCAATGAGGCTTATTTGAGCCTGGATTTGTCCCGCCCCCACTTAAGCGCACTTCCTAAGCAGAAAGGTCTAGCCAGTGCGACTTACTTGTGGGTAATTTCAGGATCACACTATTAATCGCATCTTTTGTGGGGAGTTGTTATCAGTCTCTTACCGATCCAATACGGGAGCTTTCTAATTCCTGGTTTCTAGATACTCTTTTTAATGTGGGGGAAATGGAAAGAGCCGGTGAGGAAGCTTCTTAGGGTTTACACTGCAGGGTCGCCCAGGCGTTTTCGTTCGTGCTCTCTTTCAAGGAGCGGTCGCCACCACTTGGTCCCTCGGCTCTTAAACGGGAGTGATCTGGAAACAAAGCGTCTTGGCTCCTTCACATGAGGGTTGATCCAAGCATGGCGAGGTCCCGATGGACAGATGCGCCGCTTTGTTTCTTCTCTATGATCGCATGAACGTGAAACAACATAAATCGGAATAGTCCAGTGCCAATCACCGGCCGGTGTCATGGCTTGATTTTAGCGACGGAAGGGATCCAATCTTCAAAAAGATGTGGCTTGTTTTATCACTTGTCATTGTTCCTGTAGGTAAAATACGGCCAAGGACGCCACAAAAAAATGCCTTCCTTTGTTCATAAAACCGTGTTTAATATTAGTACATATAAAAATAAAAAAATAAAAAATTGTCCAGTAGCACCTTATAGACCAACTAAGTTTGTTCTGGTATAATCTTTGATGTGCATGCACACTTCTTCAGATACATGCACACGAAAGCTTATACCAGAACAAACTTAGTTGGTCTATAAGATGCTACTGGACATTATTATTATTATTATTATTATTATTATTATTATTATTATTATTATTATTTTCGACTGCGTCAGACCAACACAACCACCTACCTGAAATCTAGAATCATTACATATAATTACAGCCCAAACTACAAACCGGCCCAGTGAGATGTTCTTGGATTAGGTTCGTGGCTTTAATGGGGACTGAATTCAGCTCAGATCCAAGCAGGATCCCACTGATTCCCCTAGATTGTGGACTGTGCAGGAGATCCACAACGCAGTTTATCTGGCTGGACCCGAAAGCCGGTGGGTCTTGAATCATCTATTAGGCTTTAGTAATCATGTGCACAGTAACCTGGAAACGAGGCTTACTTCTGAGTAAACGTACAAAGGATTAGGCTGGAATCCTGCCAGATGGGCGGGGTATAAATAATAAATTATTATTATCCCGATCCGCCTGTGCATGTTAACACGGAAATAAGTCGCATTGAGCTGAATGGGACTTAATAAAAAATAAGTCTACATAGGATTCTTAGCGTTCCCGGTGTTTCGGATCGGGTTTGCACAGCTGCAAGGCACAATATATATATTCTTTGTTTTTCTATGTTTGATGTTTTATTGTGTTTTTATATTTGTTGGAAGCCGCCCAGAGTGGCTGGGGCAATCCCCAACCAGATGGACAGGATATAAATAGTAAAATTATCATTATTGTTATTATTATCAGTAAGTTTCCTTAGAAGCTCCTGTTATGTGCAAGGCAATCCCACAAATTAAAGGGGAATCCTTGACTTTTAATATAAGGCAGTTAGAGAGTAAGAACCGGTGACTGATCGTGGCTTAGTTTTGTATGGTTTTGTGGTGACACAACACTTGCAGCGCAAATCTGTAAGTCATAGATGGCTCATCAAAAGTCAGCCCCATTAAGTTCAATAGGACTTTCTACGAAGCAAGAGGACTGGCGCCTTATTTGCAAGCAAGTTCCAGAGGGAATTTTGGAAAATAACAAAAAGGGTTTTGTCCTCAGGCAGAGGAGCCGGTGGGTGCTTCAGACAACCCTTCGCCCACTCCCATTAGCGGGTCCCTGGGGTGAGGCTGAGGCTGCCTCTGCAATGCCTCTCTCTTCCTCCTGCGAATGTGTTTTGACAGTCCTCGCCACACTCCCGAATTCTGGAGAGTTTCTTCTCATCACAACTGACCCACCCTCTTCGCCTGCAGCCTCGCGGGATTCAGGGGGACTTGCTCTCAAGCTGGTCTTCGGCTTAAATGGCCCCAGCTTGAAGACGCCCGTGGTACAAACAAACAAACAAACAGCCTTGGCAAAGGCTCCAACTAAACCGGGGTGGGGGGTGGGACAGGGGGAGGGGAGCGGGCTCCGGCCTTCCTGGCCTCTGATGAATGGAAGTGGCTTTTTCTTTCCAGACTGCTCGCTCCCCTTGCCCCTACAGCCTTTGATAGGTCTCTTTTCTTTTCTTTTAAGCGCTTGTTTTTAATTGTGACCCTGGGCTGGTCCACGAAGTCTCCTGTTGGGAGTTGTTAGCGGTGGCTGCCTTAGTTGGGCAGGACCTCCCAAGTGGCTCCGGCCGGCGTGCCAGAGAAAGGGAGACTCTGCTCATCGTCCAGTCGCGCTCCCATCAAAGTCCCCGGGACCGAGGAGCCTGCAGGGCGCGCTCGGAGGCGGCGGCGGCGAGGAAAACAGTAAACAATCGCCAGGCCCGCTCCCGCCACTCCCTCCCCAATCCACACCACAGCGAGCGCGCTCTTACACACACAAGAAACTAGCTCTTCTGAGCGATCTCCCGTTTCCAGAGAGGTCTAAAATCTTACATCGTTTCTCCCACCATCTCTGTAACTTTTTGAGGATACAGAATGGTTTAGATTTCCCACTGGTTTGACAAGGTGACAATAATTTATCGTGCGCGCGAAGGAAAAAGTTGTTGTTGTCGTCGTCGTTGTTGTTAGCCGATACGCTTCTTTTTCATATAGGAAGGGGATTATAGTGGTTGTAGGAGCTAACAGTATCCTAGGGACCGAGGTCCCCTCCCCCCACAAAATATTTGAGGAGGCTACCGCCCCGCCCCCAAAATGTTGGTTGGCATTGCCATTCAAATGGTGTGCATGCATGATCCGTGACGCGAAGCGGGGCTTACCTGCCCCCCCCCAATATTTCATTCAAATTAGCATCCCTGATAGTGATGATTACCAAGTTGACGGTGGGGAATCTTAAGTGCCCATCATTGCCCATAATTGCTTAGGGTTGCTCAGAAGTAACTTTCCATTCTGTTCAATGGGACCTACTCCAAAATTAATGTGCGTAGGATTACCATACTTAGTTCTGAGGGAACATCTATATGCTGTGAGGCTGCAATCCTGCGTGCACAGTTTCCGCTCATTTCTGTACTTGAGGGAAAGCGCTTTGGAAAGCACTTGGACTTGCTTCTGAGTAAGCATTCCTGGCACTGAGACCAAATTGCCTTTAAAATGAATGCAGATAGATAGATACAGACTTCACATGGATTGGCTTGCTTGAAAGTGTTGTGTAAATTGAAGTACTGTAGTAATAATAATAAATAGTATCTGATAGTACAGATTCGGCAGGTTGAGATCCAAAACTCGTTTACTTGCAAGTAAGGCCCTGTGAAATCACCCAGCTCAATGGCATTTAGCCCAGGAGCCGGTGATGGTTATTAAGGTTAGTACCAATATCCTTCCAATGGAAAGATTGTAGAAATCATCCTTTAGCTGTGCTTACGCTATTTAGTTACTCTGGAGCCGCCTTGGGTCTTTCCAATCAACCGAGGCTGGGACAGGGTAAGGTTTGCTGCCTCAGGTTTTGATGGGTAGCCAACAGAATAGAGTGGATTTTATGAATGAGAAGTTTTGTTCTTGTCCTGTACACAGATCTGCTATACCTCTTAGATTAGGTTGGCTCCACTCTTCACCATCCCAACCCCCCCCATACAAGTGTGTGTATGTTACAACGCACCTTGCATATTACCAGGTGAGGTAATAAATCCGTTGGCCTTTAAGTGGGCACAAGCTACTCTTTGCTATTCGGGATGATTTCAGATGGTCTGACTCCCAGGTTGTGTGCCAGAGAAAGATTTTCATTAAAAAAAACCGGTCTTGCCAAGTTCAATGAGATTTTCTCCCAAGTACCCCCATTGTAGCCAAATCGAATGGATTTCAGTTCAAAAAAGGTGGCCCATCATTTAATGGTGCTCACATGCCGATTTTTTCCTTAAAAAACCACCCTTTTCTTCCAAGTGAAGGTCAATTTATTTAAATTTAAATTACCTTATAAGCAAGCAGGTTACTATTTGTAGCAACTACAAAGTCATCTTCAGTTCCAATTATCTACTGTTCAGATTGCCCTGTCCTCAGAACTGCACTTAAGACGGAGAAAAATTTAATGTGAAGTGGTTGATTAATCTATTGATCAGTTAAAGACATGGTAGCTAGTGGAGCAAATCCCTATAACAGTTCAGTTGATACAAATTTACTAACATGGCCTCTTAAAGCTGCCCTCAAATTCATCTCTAGTTTTGTTTGCTATGGGTGTTCCCTTAGCTTGCTTAAAAAAAAAAAAAGAGGAAATGAATCACTAAAAACTTTTCATTGATTATAATAGGCCTAACCAGAGCCCAAATCAAGGCAGGAGGTCTTTGGGACTGTCATGGGACAATACCAAGTTCCTCATTTGAGTTAAAACGAAATTTCCACTAGAAACGCAAGTGCAATTTTTAAAGTCACTAAGGCTGAGACAAACAGACTGACTTGAAAGCAGATCCCGGGGGCACCTCCAAGTAAATGCACTGAAATTCTATTTCATTTGAAATACAGAGTCTGGAATAAATTCTACAATGGGCTTTGTAGAATTAAGGAGAGCAGAGTATGGAGATCTGAATAGCAGTACAAACATCTGACCGCTAATTTGCTCTTAGTAAACAACCGATCCACAGCCCTGTTAAGCCGAAGGACAAGGATTCATGCCCGTCCCCCGTCCCCCATGCTGAAGTAAGCTGAACTAGCATTGCACCTCACAAATTTGGGAATAAATCCCACTGATTAGAAAGGTTTTGCAAGTGGATCCTTGGAAACTTCTTGATCTGAATAGTCAGTGGGACTGATACAACAGCTCCGTCCAGAAAACCACTATGATTGGTTAGGATTGCAATGTCGTTTTTCAAGAGACGTGTGCAGAATTCAGCTGTTATTTGGAAGTCTGCTAGAATGCAGGCACTTCGGTTTAAGTGCGCCGGGCTTCTATTTTTGGTTGCTGTACTTCGTCTGTAGCAATGCCCAAGAAAATAAAAAGATCAACCACCGAGTCAAGGACTGATTTTTCTTTCTTTCGGAACCAGAAATTGCAGCAGTTCCTTGAGAGAAACCTCTAGGTTTGGGGACTCGTTGTTGCAATCGTTTCCCAGCCAGATCCTCTCCCTCTCCTTGTCTAGGCTAGTTAGGGAATTACTGGCTCAGTCTTAATGCTGGAATCAAAGCGCCACCACCCTGGCGCTCGAGCGGGTCTGTAAATCACAACTATGCGAACAAGGAACAAAGAGGGTGGAGTTAGGGGAGTGCGGTAAATTGCATGTAACGGCGACGGCTATTAAGGCGTTTTGTAATCGTTTACACCTGAGAATTGGTTTACTCCGCCGGCGATTTGAAACATTAAATGCGTCGTTATTCTATATCATGACTGTATACAGACAAATCGAGGAGCCTTATGGGCAATTTCGATGGTTTTGAGTGCCCATAAAATGCTATGTAGTTCAAGGGGCTGCGCATTTACAGACCTCTCTCCCCAACTACCCCCGCTCTCCTTCCGCCCCTCCTGGAAGTACTCTTGAAAGCATTTCCACTGGAGTTAGGAATGTCAGAAACTTGTGAAATATGAAGAACTTGTATGGGAAACGCTCGCGACGCAGAGGCGAGGTCAGAAGAGAGGCGTCTGCTCGGGCTACCGGAGTTTCTCCTACAGGATAGCCTCTCGTCCGTTTCATAACTGCGATCCGCAATCACTCAACTCATGGGCCGAGCTTTGAAGCGAAGAGGATGCAGAGGGGGTTGCTAGTTCCTGTGGAATCGGCTGCCGCTTGATTCGGATCGGGCCATCCACACGCACCCTGCTTTACAGAAGAGCACGATCGAAAATCTGCAAAAACTCCTTAATTGTTTTCTTTCAAGGGTGCATTGCTATCATTGTAATAATTCAGTTTTTTTGATGTATGGATGTGTGCTCTCCCCCCCTCACATTGTACTATACCCACTTCCCCCCCCACCTCGTTTATGGCAGATTATCGAACCCTTCATGGAAAAACTCAGCTTCCCAATAGCAATGTCATTCAGATGCTTCTTCATTTTCCCTCTCCCTCCCCGGCACAATCATAGCATAGGACCCAACACAAGGGTAATGATTCAGACCAATTCCAAATGCGTTTGCTTGAAAGCAAGTTTCACTTTGTTCAGCGGCGTTTGCTTTCAAAGAAGCATGCATAGGATCGCTGCTTTTCAAAGCACTGCTTTCAAGTTCAGAAAACGGAGGCCGCCTCAGTCAACAGACAAACCCGAGGACTGGAATTAAACTTCACCGGATGCTGCCAACGCCAAAGATTTCAGTAATCAACAACCAGAAAAGGATCAAGATGTCTTTTCTGCCCGAGGCAGGAAATCCGAATGCTACCCCGCGCTAAGACTATAATATTGACTTAAATAAGAGTTAATTATTTAACTGCCTAATGCTAAAGTCAGCAGACAAAAGCCAACAGCAGGATTCTTACAACTCTGTCCCACCCCCGCGGCAATCTAACTCAAGAAGAAGGTAGAAACCGCGGTCACATTGTGGCTCCTCCTGGGCACTTATTCTGTGTTAAGCACCCAGGCCATGAGGTGAGCTAAACATATTCCTCCGGTATATATCTGAGGAGTTGTGCTGCAGCCTGTTTAACGGTGTGTGGAAGTGTATTGCTTAAAACAAAAAACGTTTTAAAATAAGCTGCAGCTTATGTCTCCTCCCCTAAACATCCCCATTGTTTTCTGTAAACCTAACACATGCCAGTGTTAGGTTAACGGAACTGAGACTCCCAAGTAGGCAGGCTGACACCCCTTTAAAATAGTCCTGCAGTCCATCCATGCCCATCCCTATTGCATTACTGCAGACCTATTGCAGTATTATAACCTGATCTTCCGTGGGCTACATTGCAGCAGATGACGTCTTCTTTTAAGGTATCACAGCAAGGCTTCCTACTCGCGGCTGGCTCATAACTCCGTCTTTTCGAGGATCCTCCGGCTCTTCCTTCCAAGGCTTTGCCCAGTCCCGAATGCTGGAGACTTTTATGTTTTGCCATCTTGGTTTTAAAAGGCGTGTAGAATACCTGCTCCTGCCTCCCATAAACCTGAAATGTAATAATGGAGAAGAAATCCACCTTTTTGTGGTTAAAGTGTTGTAAAACTTAACTGGACCGCTCCGGGTGATCTTAACTGTGTGCAAAGCACCCGAAGCACCTATGTGGATCCAATGAGATTTTTGCTTCCCAGTAACTTGGGAGTTGCAGCCAGCAGCAGACAGATGAATCCTCTAGCTCTGATTCTCTGGGCGGGGGCTTTATTCTTACCGGATGTGGGGGATGCAGGAAAGGCTCCGGACAACATAAAAAAAAATCCCACGTATTGGAAACCGTTCATTCAGGACAAAGCATTTTCAATTCAATGCCAGCCCCCTTTTGCCCTCTAGTTCAGTGAATCGATGGGAGTTTTTGTTTGTTGACTTTTTTTAAATAAAATAGCTGGCAGCTGGTTGAAAAAAAAAGTTAATTCTTTAATCAACTGTTCGTTCAAGCTTGTTGGAGGAAACGATAATGCCCAATTCGAAAACACACATCCTGGGAAATACGACGCAATAATTCTGATATTATATTCTAGACTGAGCTGCCATGGAGACGATGGTTTCTCATGATTTTTTCTGTTTTTAAAGAGGTGCTTGGGATCCCGATTCAATCTTTCTGTTTTTGTGCTTATGAGTTATACTCTTTCGCTAAATCCTGTTGAAGATTCAATGTAAAAACCACTTGCCTTCAATTTTAAAACCATGCATTTCGGGCACTCGGGATTTATGATGAATGATGGCCTATGTATGGCTCAGGCATTCATCCCTGTTTTGTGGTGTGGTCTAGGCTGTTTCTCAAGTTCACCACTATCAGCGACCGCTAATGCACAGCCTATGTAATCTAATTACTTTCGTAACCATTTAAAATACATTAAAAAGGCCTAATGACACATTTTAAATACCCAGTGCTGTCCTCATTGACTATAACATCCCCCTTTTCTCTTTTCTTCTAATTCTTCGTGGTTTGTTTTTTTTTGCCCCTGTGTCCAGTTAATATGCTGAAATGTCTGAATACACAACATAGATCTTCTGCATAGGTGCTGGAACCCTGTTAATCTGGGGTTTTGGAAGTCCCGTCACATCCTGTTTTTAGTGGGAAGACTTCATACAAAGGACTCGGCAGGTATGTAGAAGGGAAGAACTATTCAGCGGCAGACATACTACCGTTTTATTTTCATTCATAACAAATTATTACAAAATGATTTTTAAAATAAAATTTACACCACCCTTTAATAAAAAAGAGAGACGTTTTATGCAGCACGCTGAAAGATGAAGGATAGTTAGTCTTAATAAAATTAATAATTAGATTTCTTACCTCCCCCAGGTAAGAAGCGAGGAGGAATTCCAATGATTTTAAAATACATTATTATAAACAGTTAAAACAGGCTATACTCAAGAGAATTGTGTGTGTCCTAAAATAAATCTCTCAGGCCAGGATTTGTTGTGGGTTGAAATGAATTCAGAAGAACGATAAGAATTATTTATTTTAAAATAAATTTTTAAAAAGTAGATAAAAGTATGAACAACATTGAGAAAGGATTGAAAGAATGAGGTCGAACTCCCGCCTCCCCTAAATGTAAATAAATAATCATATCCATAAAATTCACTCTTGGCGTGAGACTTGATATGTTAATGTTCTGCCCAGAGCAAATTTTTATGTGTTATAAAACTCTTCAAAGGAAGCATTTTATAATGGAGACACTGTCAGTTTCCAAAGAGTGCCTCCGTAATAGTCCACGGATTTTAGTTATGTCGCTGGCACGTAGACACGCCCCCCCCCCACAATTGTAAGTAAGAGAAATGATTAACTGGTCCATCAGCTAAACCAGATTGCCATATTCAAGAAGTATGCCATTATACATCCGAAGACAGGGATACAGTGATCCTCAAGGCGTTTGCTCAGAAAGCCCTTCAGGACTTTAAAGATTTCAGTCAAGTCTAGGAAATAGCTTTCTTGTTATCAATGGCAACATATCAAAGATGCTGTAGGGTTGCAGTCCATTTCTGAATAGGATTACTCTGAAGAAACCGCCAGAAAAGCCAAGGGAGTACTTTCCCAGGAAGGCTGTTTCGGACTATGGCCTTACACAATAACGTCAGCAACACATTCCTCTGTGCTCAGATGTAACTCCCATTGAGTTCAATGGGGCTTACTTCCAGCCAAGTAAATGGGTATACAATTGCAACCTAAACTGCATTTTCTGAGCTTCTCGTTTCTTTGTTTTTCCCTTCTCAATACGACATAGAAGCATGCATATATATATATATATATATATATATATATATATATATATAGTGACCACTATTAAGGCACCAGTCCTCCACATGTTCACTTTATGTGTGTGTGTTCCATTGGACACTCTGAGACTTACTTCCGAGCAGGCATGCGTAGGATTGCACTTAAAATATAATGCAACAACGCAGAATCAGGACCAGCCGAGGCCCATTCGGCAACCCTGTTAAACTAGGATTGGCATCATGTGGGCATCGCTGGAATTCTCAACACATTTTCCTTCATTTCAGTTGGATGTAGCGCCAAAGAAGGCGCCTTAGGCTTGACTGCTACTCCAGTCATTGGCTTCGGTCGGTGGGTTTAAAGTTCTGGCTGTGCAATTGCAACTCAGGGGGGTTGTGTGTGGATTTGCAGCAGGATCGAGAATCCTATTCAATCCGAGGAATGCAGTTGAGATGAATTGGATCGGCTATGCGCAGGACGGAGCGTCCTCTGATCCGCAGAAAGCAAAAGAGAGAGAGGCAAAATAAAAATGCAAAAAGGCTGGGTGGACCTTAGTCGGTTAAAAACAACAACAGTACCGAACAGGATAAGTATGAGAATACTGTAGCTACCTTTCGCAAAACTCTGCCTCATTCTCTGTCTTTAAGGTGCCACGAGATCCCCTCGGTCCCTTGCAACCGTCAAATACAGCTATCCTGCGGAAGACTCTCACTTTGTCTGTTACACAAAACTGGTGTGTGTGTCTTAAGTATATTTTTTCTAATGGTTGCTCCTAGGGGGTCATGATAGAAGCCGCTTCCGCAGCGCACGATAGTCTGGCTGATTCACGACATTCTTAGCAAACCGGTTAATTTTGTTTCTTCCCAGTGCAGAAGATCACTGGCTGCACCAAAGCAAATGGAAATTATTTTTTCTTCTTTCTGACATTAACAACCGGCCTGCGTTTTTGAGGATAACCAGAGTGTAGCTGTGCAGAAGCCGAATCCTAAAGGCCACGTACTACTGTCTACCAAACTAGGGCTAGCGCTGTGTCTGAAGGCGTAGGGACAAGCCTTTCCCGACCACTACCGAATTTGGCTTTGATGCGTTCTAAAAAATCCTCCAGCTCTTCTAACAGGAAAGACTGCCACCGTTTCCTCGTGTGTGTGTGTGTTTCATTCTGACACCCGCACCCCGCATTCTGATATTTCTTTCTCATTCTGGTTCCACCCACCCTCCCATATTCTGACTTTCAAGCTACTTGAGACTACCGATTCCTACCAAAGACCGATTCCAATAACTGCAGGCGTTGATGTTTTCAAGGGGAGAGAGAGGCCATTGCCTTCCCTGCTCCCAGAATGCTTTGGGACAAACAGTGATTTGCAATGGACAGAAGTCGCCGTTATGACGCCAGCTTAACAAGCAAGAGATGGAGCTTCCGCTACGTCGTCTTAACTAACGCATATTTTATTGGACTCTTTTTTTCTTTCCCCTCAACTTCGTGTTGTTTAACATCGAACTTGGAGAAGATTCCTGTAATACTGGAAAGTGAGTTTACCGTTTTGTGATTTTTAAAGTAGTCCTTGGAGCAGCTAATGGGACTCAATGAGACTTCTGAGTAAACGTGCCTGTATTTTAATTCTTGAGCAGTGTTGTTGTTGTTGCTTTGCAAATATATTCTTTGCAAATATATGAGAGACAGTTGGTTAAGACCAGAGATTTTCTTCAGCCTTGGATCTAATCCATCCTGGCGTGGGTTGCTCTCTTTATTTTAATTGGCTGTAAGTGCAGAAAGAGAGGGACGTCTGGAGGAGCTGCGAGCCATCCCTGCAATATCTCACTGATAAAAAAGGGAGGGTGTATTACAGAAAACTGTATACATTGCCTGTAAGGAAACGGTGGCTTACAACGTGCAAACAGCAGCTGTTTGTTGTGTGCTCCAAGCCGAGGAAGGCTATGGGTGGTGTCGGTTTCTGGAATGTGTCTGATATCGCAGGACATCTGGAGCGCAGGCCTCCTGCCTCTCTGCCACAGGTTTCCATGGGTGGCCTTGGTCAGATCCTACCATGAGGTTATTTGCTTGCAGCACCGACTATTGCCCAGTCAGTCACCACAGGAATATTCAGGTGGAAGAACAGGGGCTTTAGCAAAATGGGCAAACACGTGCAAGTTCCCTTAGTGGCATATTTTGGGTTGAAAAAGATCAAGTAGCAGACTCGGGACGACTAGTCAGAATATAGACCCATCAAGCTGGGGCTTGATAAAGAGTTGTAGCCCAAAACATCTGCCCGGCACCAGTTTGGAGAAGACTGAAAAGGCAATGTTGCGCTAGATCGGGGTAGCCAACGGTGACCTCCAGATGGGGTTGAACCATAATTCACATTAGCCACACCCGTAATCAGTGTGTACTACAGCTCTTATCCTCCCTGATGATCAATGGCTACGTTGGTTGGGGCTAATGGAAACTGCAGTCTAGCCATATCTGGAAGACACCACGGTGGCTAGCTCTGGACTAGATGGGAGAAGGAGAAACCACGTGGTATAAAACAGATCCCCGCTCCTCACAGTGGCAGGTGAGGAAACGGAGAAAGGGCAACACATTCAAAGCCTTAATTGCAGTTTGACATTTCGATCTTATACACCGCTTGTTTGAAATCAGTGTACTCCCGAAACATCATGGATGAAAGGAAAGATCTGGGCTTATTAATGGAGCTGTGGTCAGAGTGGGGGCAGCCCACCACCGCTCTAAACGTGGACCCTTTTGTCCAAGAGGACTAATACAATGGGCGTAGCCAGGACTTATGGGGGGCAGGCTTTGTGGGGGGGCAGAACCTCGTTATCTGTGACGCATTTGGTCAGTTAGTTAAGCATTTCTATTTATTTACTTGAGTTAGGGGAAACAGTATTGTCCATAGCTAATATTTTCAAAGGGGCGCGTGTCTAGTGCTGTTTGTTCTTCGGCTTAAGGATTGTCCTCCACCCAAGGCGTGCCTTAATATCCTCAGAGCTCGATTTGATCTAGGACTCAGCCTCGGGACGTGCATTATCCGTGATAAAATGGGGAAAGATGCCACTGGCCTCTGGACTCCATCCTGCCCCAGTTTAGTCTGATCGCGGGGCTTGGCTGCACAGTTTCTGTTAGACTAGTCCGGAATAGTCGAACAAAAAGAGTCTCCGAAGTTCACGTTGGCGTGAAACAAGTTTTCTTCCTTCTATCCTCGGTGCCTTTCGGTTTTGAGTCTCTGATTGGTTGGGGGTATCTTAGCAAAGAGAAACCTGGCCGTGAACGTTGCCCAAGAAAGGGTTTGGAATCTTTCCCATTTCTTGCACGGCCTGGGCTTTTGCTCAGATCCGGCGTGCAGGCGTTTTGCTCTGGGACAGTCCCCACTCCTGCCTCGTGGAGAAGCGAACTGGACCAGAGCAAAGGACGGATACCCAATTCTACTAGCAAAGACGGGAGAAATGGACCCGGGTGTCGCTTCCTTGTCACTCTCCCGGTGTTCTATCAGCCCGTGTGGAATGGCGCTTTCCGTTTCTGTCTCCCAGTCCGTCTGAACACTTTCGCAGGCTGTCTGTAATGGACAGTACAAGGGGCCGAGCAATGTTATCTCAGCAAGCTCATAAATGTATTCAGATGTTGGCTTATTCAATGGAGTCTGTTATTGAGACTGATGCTGGCAAGGTTATTAGGATTAAGGGAGCAAATGAATCGTGTGATCGTTAGAGAATCTTGAAAGGAGGTTAATTCCAGCGCAGCGTTGCCTTGTGTCCCATAGCGCGGGGATAATTGTATTTGACTGTCTCCGAAAATCAATGTGGTCGTCCTTGACTTTGAAAGGGGGGGGCACTTTGCGCACACCTTTACAGACGTGCACAAGCGCAATATAAGGAACGGGAGCCTGAGTATATAAGTGTATGGGTATGATTCCTTGGTAAATGAATATTTGGTCAGGAGCCTTGTCTGGCTGTGAGATAGTGCAACATTCTCTGATCCAAAGCACTCCCTGATGCATTACTTTTCTACCTGCAGGGATATATTTGCACAGCAGTGTTTTTTTGTGTGTGTGTTTTTAATGCCCCTCATCTGTAGTCAGACGTGACATTGTTATGCAATCACCTCACTTCCCATTCTTTCTGTTGCTGGGGTAGCGCGTGCCTTAGGCTTGAGTCTTGCAATCTACCATATAGGGTGAAAGAGTTTAGCTCAGCCTTTTCTACTATAGCTCGATATTTTTAAGAAACAATAAATGGGGGAAGCATTCAAAGATATGATCCCCTGGTTTATGTGTCCGCCCACAATCTTATTCTGCTAAAATGGCTGTTTATGAATGTGATTAAAGAACAAAACAAAACAAAACAATTGGCTTCAGAAGCATAACAGATTTGATCTTTCTTTCTCTTGCTAAATCAGGGAAAATCTCCATTCTTTGAATATTACAGGAACGCCAACTGTTTTATGTGATCTAATCCAATCCTTTATGCGGGGATTCTTCAAACGGTTTGGGAATATAAGCATTTTTTGGTTGACCAAAAATAGCCTTTCCTAGAATCCCTAATTCTGTCTAGGGAGACATTTTAACCATTTTAAATAGCAGTCATTTTTTTAAATAAAAAACGTTATTCTAAAAACATTCCAGCTGCCCATTTCTCTGCCTCGGTCTCTCCTAGATACGTGTGCCAGCCAGCCTGAGTCAGCCTGCGGCGCACAGCATCCCTCGGGTTAATAATACGAGGGAATTCGAGCGCCACCCACCGCTTTCTTTTGGAAAAGCAAGAAGAGCGCGCAGAACATACTTTTGGCACAGTTCAGGGCTGGGCTCCAACCGGGCCGAGTTTGCCAACTCCAGAGTTCTTAGGGGCTCTCCAGAGAGCGATTTGAATGGGAAATACATCGGATGGACTGCAATAATCACTTCGAAACGCCCTGTCGGCAAATATCAGTGGGAAAGACTCGGCAAAAAGGTGTTAATGGCGAAGCTGCGGTTTGCCAAATTCTGGCATCAGTACTATGACTTAAGATGGAGGTATAAATAACCGACAAAAGTGAATGGAAATTTCCAAAACGGAGCGAGGAAGAGATTTAAGAAGAGGATAATGGTCTATAAGGTGAACAGGACATAATGGACACTTAAATAAATCTGTGTTTTTGGAAGCCCTTTCCTAGTAGGAAGGCAGATTGAGTGAACTTCTCAGAAAATGTGCTTGGACTCGCAACCTTATTGAGTTAGGAACGTGTGTCTTCGCCGTGATCTATGCGGTATATAACATATAACATGAGAAATGATTTAAGAATCCCAAATCCATGCTTGTGGCTTTGCCCTCAATTAACAGCGTGATATACTGTTTCAAGATGTGCTATGTGGTTATGCGGTCCCTTAAAGGCTAGCCGATTTATCGTGGCACCCTTTACACGCCCGCAAATGGAAGGGCGTTTACCCGGGAAAATGAGTATAGGACTGCCCAAAGGGCAGGTGATTGTGGCAAGCGGTGTCTTGGCCTAGAGGACCCTCAACAGGAATGGATCAGGAACTTAGGGAGCAACTGGGACACTGCAATAAAATGTTGCAGTTGGGAGTTCTTCTCTTGACGGCAGGGGTGGGGAACCTTTGGCATCCTGATGCTGCTGAACTACAACTCCCATGAACTCCAGCAAGCCAGGCCAATGGTCAGGGACGATGGGAGGCGTAGTTCAGGAACATTTGGAGGGCCAGAAATTCCTCATCACTGGTTTATGGTTGTAGCAATCGCTTTTCATATCCCGGTTTTCGCGCGGGGTGTGTGTGTTTCTCTGTCTTTTTTATGTCAAGATAAGATGGTGCTACAGTAAACATGTTAATCTTGCAAAGTGCCAAAGAACTCTCTGTGTGTACTTAGAACCACAGAAGGGACCCCAAGGGTCATCTAGTCCAACCCCAAGAATCCTGCCCACAAGCCGTCCCTGGCTGGGCTCGAACCACCAGCCTTCTGGTTAACAGCCAGACGCATTGTGCCACTGGGGCTCCTAACATGGCTTTCTTAAAAAAAAATTGTTTGCTAACAATATGTGCGCAGAGAATTGTGGTGTCTCGCTCTCTGCCAGGTGCTGAACCCGCCTTAACAGAAGCCAGTCTAGGGTTCCAGGGGGTGTTTGAGGCGGGGGGCGAAGAGCTTCCCATGAAATGCCCTTGCACGTCCCCCTCCCCAGTCCCGTCGAGGCTCTCCTTCGGCCCTGGCTCTGCCTTCCCTCTGAATCCTGCTTCTCCCTTCCTCTCCGCCTTGCGCGCATTTCCTTGGAATGCGTCCCATTCATTCCAGTGGGGTTTCTTCCTGCTTCGGAATGCAGCCTACAACTCCCTCCGCAAAGAGTCCTAGGCCAGCCCTTCACACAGCCGGCCTCTGATCGCGATGGCTAACGAGGATGTGAAGAGCCCGGGGCGGGGGTGGGGTGAGGGGTCGTCGATTCCCCGGGGGAGCTGCGGGTCCTTTGACACCCCAGTGACTCCCCCAGCCGGGCCCACGCTCCAGCCTTGCTCGCACCCACCGAGTCCTCGGGGCGCAGCGTGACCTCGCTCCCTGATCGTCCCAGCCAAATTGGCTTCGTCGTCTTCCCCTCCTCTCCGGAATGACATATCGCTGGAGCCCTAATGAAGATGAATAAGCTGCTTCCAGAAGCTGTTGACAGATCGTCCCAATAGGAAGGGGGGGAAACACACACCGCATAATTGCTCCAAATACCAGAAGACACGGTTCGGTTGGGAATTGGGGCCGGGCGGGGGGGGGGAGAGAGAGATGGGGGTGGATCTTATGCGGAAGCCAAGCGAAAGAGCGTCGCTGCTGGGAAAGGCAGGAGGAACGAGATAGGTCTGACTCTGAGCCCAATCCTGTCAAAAGTTCGGCTCCTGTGTAAACCCTTCCCAATCAGCAGAGGCTTAGGAAGGGAGGCCAGACTCGGTGCAGGATTGGCTGTAAATAAGGCCCAGCTCTTGATGAGCTGGCAAAGTTGTGTTTGGGCTGCAGACCCACAGAACTGAAAGATCCTCCCTATCCACCCCTCCCAATTGGGGGTTTCACCTGATTTTTTATTCTTCTCCGAATCTTAAAGGGACCCCTGACCATTAGGTCCAGTCATGGCCGACTCTGGGGTTGCGGCGCTCATCTCGCTTTACTGGCCGAGGGAGCCGGCGTCCAGCTTCCGGGTCATGTGGCCAGCATGACTAAGCCGCTTCTGGCGAACCAGAGCAGCGCACAGAAACGCTGTTTACCTACCCGCCGGAGTGGTACCTATTTATCTACTTGCACTGGTGTGCTTTCTTTCTTTTTTAAAAATATTTTTTATTAAGGATTTTCTTGTTTTACAGAAGTGTAATGCCTCGTATTTTTTTTTCTTCTTCCATGTAACATTTTTACAAATCCGTTTCATTTGTTGAGGCATTAGGGGGAGAAGAAAAAAGAAAGAAAAAAGAATGGGGGGTGGAGAGAGGGAAGATGGATGGGGGTGGGGTCGGGTGGCGGTGTTTCTATTATGTTTAATGTATGTAGAGTTTGGTGTCAGCATTGCTTGTGTTGTTCACGTGTGTTCCTTTGGTGGTGAGAGAGGTTGGGGTTGGCCTAGGGTGTGATTGTTTGCTTGTGATTGGCTGTGGTGATCTTTGTTTTCGTGTGTGTGTGTTTTGGATCACCATATTGATTTGTATGCTGTTGGTGGATTATTGTCATTGTCCTGTTGGGTTGTGTATGTGATAAAGGGGAGCCATACCGGGGTGAAGGGGTCTTCTTCTGTTTGTCCCCGTGTCAGTTTCAGTTTATTAGTTAATTTTTCTAGTACGGCTGTTTCCCATACTATTTGGTACCATTGGTCCATGCTTACTCCTGACAGGTCTCTCCAGTGTCTGGTTATGGTGTTTCTGGCTGCTGAGAGCAGGTGAGTTATGAGTTCTTTGTGGTGTAAATGGGCATTGTTGTCTTGGAAGATGTTTAGCAGGGCCAATTCTGGGGTGATGTCTATTACTTGCTTAGTTATTTTACATATTTCTTGTATGGCTGTTGTCCACACTGGTGTGCTTTCAAACTGCTAGGTTGGCAGGAGCAGGGACCGAGCAACGGGAGCTCACCCCGTCGCGGGGATTTGAACCATCGACCTTCTGATCAGCAAGTCCTAGGCTCTGTAGTTTAACCCACAGTGCCACCCGCGTTCCCCAAATCCAGACAGTACCTTCCTCCTGTCTTGGTGGTGTTATTTTGGCTACATAAGCAGCATCACTCATACCCTGGACTTCGGAACTTGAAGGAACAAGTGGACCCCTGTAATATTGTAATTCAGTGTGGAGTGCTTCTGTTCAGAGTTTTAACAATTCCATCCATCCATCCATCCATCCATCCATCCACTCCTCCCTCCTTCTCTCTGGTTTTCTGCTCCTGACCTCCCTCAACAGCCAGTCTGCAGTCTATGTCCATATTCAACCCTCACTGGGTTGCTGTGGGATGGGATTCCTCTTCCCTGACAGATTTAATTTGGAACCCATAGCATCCAAGTGCCTTCCACCCAATGTTTCACTGTTTGCATATGGCGTTAAAGGGCAACATAGAATCATAGCCAGTTGGGCATCCCTAAAGCAGATCTTGAACTCATTTAAGTTATGGTTACCAGATTTTTTTCAATGAATGTGGGGACACTTTTTTGGGGGGGGGAAGCTGAGTAGCAGCAGGGAGTCAGTAGTGGGGATGGTGAGGCAAAAGACCCTGGGCCCAAGCACACATGCATATTGTATAAAGGTGCAAAGCCCTTCTTTCGCACCCTGTGAAACATAAATGCGCAGAGTTTTTAAAAACTGGGCAATGGCACACCACCCGCCCATGGCTGCTGAGCCTCCCCCAATCGCCTGCCCCCTTCCTCCTTTGTTTTGACTGATCGGGGGTCACGGGAGTCACAGGTGGATGGCTGTTGCCCAGTTTTTTTAAAAAAAACTCTGCACATTTATATTTCACAAGGTGCAAAAGAAGGGCTTTG
Source organism: Podarcis raffonei (assembly GCF_027172205.1). Classification (NCBI taxonomy): domain Eukaryota; kingdom Metazoa; phylum Chordata; class Lepidosauria; order Squamata; family Lacertidae; genus Podarcis; species Podarcis raffonei. Next base: position 34,386,674 of record NC_070610.1, read on the forward strand.
TACCTTGCCTGGCAGAGAAACCACGCATCTTGTGCCCCTCCTGGGCAACGGCCATCCGCCCATGACTCCCAAGCCTCCCCTGATCTGTCAAAACAAAGGGGGAAGGGGGCAGGAGATCTGTGCTGCCAGACGTCCCTTGTTCCCCTTCGGCAGTGGCGGTGGCAGCGAGCAGTGAGCAGCTCCTGAAGCCAGCCAGAGCCAACTGCGCTACCAGGCTGGCTCCAGGCTTCTGAGACTGCTGCTGCCACATTTACCGGGGACAGATTTGCAAATCTGGGGACACTCTGGGGACCGAATTTGTCCGGGGACAGATTTGCAAATCCGGGGATTGTCTCTGGGAACCAGGGACATCCGGTAACCCTAATTTAAGTTGCCATAGGAGTGTGCCAGCTGTTTGGTTTCAGAGAACTCCCTCTTCAGGCTGACTCAGATGCTATCACATGATCACGCTAAGCTGAATCGGTGCAATGTTCGAAGTTCAAACCCTGAAAATGAAACTCCATGAAAAGGCTACAAAGCGAAGTCAACAGTTGTTGTGACTTTCTTCCTCTATCGCTTAGTGGTAGAGCATCTGCCTTGCATGCAGAAGGTCTCCGATTCAATCCCTGAAGCTCCAAGAGGCCCCCGTCAAGCGATATTTAAGGGGATGCATATGACATCTCCCATGTTCAGCCACAAATCCACAGACACATTGCAGACTGCCCGAATGAAGCTCGTGGACCACAGTTTGGGAACCTCTAGTTTAGGAGATTGCCAATTCTAAAACTGCGTGCATTTTACTGTGAATTTGTTTTTATCATTCTTACCTCCTGGGTAGGTATCAGAAAACCTCAGTGGCGGCTGGTGCACTTCATGCTGGTAGGGTGGAAGGTTGGGAGGCCAACAGTAGGTGGAGTCAGAGCCAATGATACATACATACATACATACATACATACATACATACATATATATTCTAGTTTTCTCTCTCTTGCTCCCCACTTCCCACCAAGGTCTACAAGGACAATGCTATGACTAAGGAAGAGGAAGCTGGGAGGCAGTGCCACCCTTGGGCTTGTAAGTAAGGAGGGAGGGAGGGGGTGGGAAAACTACCCATTCACTTTAATGGATTAGTATCCTCTGGGAAAACCACACTTAAATGATTTGAACCCCATCCAATACCTACAACAACATGGCACGTTTAACGCAGTAAGACCGTGACACATGGGACTTAGCTATCAGGTAGGATCTGAAAAAGCACTTTCCTCAATGTAAGAAGGACTTGTATGTGACCTTGAAGTCTTTGCCAACCCTCTGCCCAGCTATGAAGCACGTGGCAAAGTAGACTCTGACTTTAAGTGGTTTCTTTTATTTCTATTTTTCCCCTTTCATCCTACACATGAGCACTTGGTGGCAGTGTCAGCTTGAAAAGGCATGTCATAAATTAGGCAGGGATATTATGTAGGAAGTCCATAAAGATAGCTGGCTGCTTCAGCCTGCATGGTCTTCCATCCTCTCTCTCTCTGTTTATCATCTGGCCAGCTTGGGCAGGAGATCACAGCTTTCTATCACTTAATACTCCCCAAAATCAGATGGGAGTGGGGTGCATGGTAAGTTTTTCCTTCCTTTGGTTCCTCTCCCCCCCCCAGTCAGCATGGTTTCTCCACCTCCCTCATAGAGTTGATGGGATAATATAATGGGCCAATGCTATGATCACCTTTGAGAACAGCTGGATAGAAAGATGGACTTGGATTTAAAGCAGCATGGAGTTAATTTTGCTTATGGAATGGGGCATTTGTGCTACCATGTCCTGGAAGCAGCTCCCTCCTGCCCTGAAAACCCCCTCCAGATGCTTGGAGACCTTCAGAGAGGCTTTCAGGAGGTGCAAAGGGCTGCAGTCAGGGTTGCTGGCAGTGGAACTTGGTCCATTAGGGCAGAGGGAGCACTGCCCCACCAATCTCAGTTTTCCTTCCACCACCCCCAGCAGTCTCCCTTCTTACACCTCAGCCAGTGGGTGGCACTGCCTGTCAGCTCTCTCTTTCTTAGTCTCTGTGTTGTCCTTGTAGAACCTAGTAAGGTATGGCATGGGCCTAGTCAGTGTGCATGAATGGAACGCCACTTCAGAACCCTTGCATTCCATGACAGCAGTAAGGTAGGATATGCATTGAAAAAGAGTGGCCTGTTCTCTATCTACCCCAGTCCACCATCTGCAATATGGGGATAAGAGCACTGATCTACTTTGCAGGGGTGTTGTAAGCATCACAACAAGAGAAGTCATGTGAAATGCTGTGGACACTTGAAAGTGCTATATAAATGCTGAATACTGCATGTTAGCACAACTACCATACATACAACAGCATCTGCCCTGACATAGCATCTCATTGGTATTCAAGAAGTATTTAGTAGTAGGAGAATTGGTAGAAGAATAAATATTTTCTAACAGGCTCCCTGAAGACTGACAGAAGGCTCCTAACTCAGTACTTGCTGTCAATCGACTTTCGTTATCTACCAATTCATTCTTATTATGTAATGTAATTGTCTTAAACACTCACTTCCCAGAAGCCTGATGAGTTTCTCCACTTATTAGAGAAAGGGTGGCAGTGTCATCAGTACACAAACTGTATTTTTGGAATTTGTAGAACTCTGTGAACTAATGAGGAATGTGTTTGCTATGAACAAGCTTTCCAGGAAGCCATCAAATGTTGTATCCCAAAGAGAAATCTATACCGGATAGCCAGATACCACTGGGGTCCCCTGCCCTTCATTAGGGAAAGATAGCAATGAGAACAGCCTGTTCATAATTCCACCGTAGTCCCACAGAGGATCACATTTCGAATGTTATGTCTTATTTAACTGCAGGCCTGAGCCAGAAATCCCAATATGACTGAGAATGACTATAAATGGGCAAAAGCAGACTCTGTATTTTACACACACACACACACATATGTATAGGTGTGCATGTGTCTGAGTGTGCATCTTCCTTTTTGTACAGGGTTGCATATTTATTTTAATATGCATACATGCAACATCTGTGTGGTTCTTTTGATTAATTTATATTCTTTCAAAAGAACACATTGATTTGGGGGGAAATGCAGACAATTAAGGCTGCAAATCCAAGGGAGGTGGGGAATAGGAAGAAAGCTCTAGTGCCTTAGCCTTGTACCTTGCCGTGTTTGAGATGGACGGGTGGAAGACTACTCTGCTAGGCTATGTAGACATTAGCAGCTTAAAATGCAATGAGGTTGATTTCCACTTCCCTCGCATTTCAAGTTGCATTGCACACTGCTGTACACACTAGAAAGATGATGGAGATGATGGAGATGTCCTCACCCAATGCATATTACCTGTCTG